>NC_133980.1:16232132-17432132 GCF_047716275.1 Strix uralensis | reverse complement strand
ATGGTCATTATTTAGACGTTTAATGTGAAAGCTTTTGACAAAGGGCTTTTTAGCCCTTAATTATTTCCACAGACGGCACCAGGAGAAAGAGATGAGCTATAGTCAGCTGTTTAGTATTTCTTGCACTGTGCTACCATTTTGTACAAATGTCTCTTTTGAAGGTAGAAAATCCATTAATCGTGTAATGGAAACACAGCTGTGCAGTCACTGTAAAGATGGGATGTTGGCAAATGCTTTAGACTATTATAGTGCCTTATTTACATGTATTTAAGTGAGTATTGTGTGAGAATTTATTGTTAGCTACATACTTCTAAAAAGTTTTAACTGAGGCTTTTGTGCATTTTTTTAGCTGATATGGAATTTTGCAGATGATATCCCTAGAAAGAGCTGTGAGGGATCAGCAGTCATGCAAGAATCATATAAGTTAAAAAGGAGAGATAAGCAAAACATTTCAGAAGATATTTGACAACAGCAGTTTGGTTATGTCAGAAATCACACAATAGCTCAGATTCCTTAAGGCCTCCCATTGCCCCAGGATTCTCTGGGCAGGGCAAAAGCATTGCTGTTTGCAGGGGAAGCAGAAGCCTCAAAACATTAGTAAAACTGCTAGCTCCCAGACCACGCAGGCTTCTTTCAGTGAGGTCTGTGCACACTTGTGACAAAATGCTCGATGCTCTATAAAGATCACAATGTAACCTATCTAACCATGCAATAAATAGCTATCTTAATTTCTTTACCAAACACCATGTCCCCACAGTAAGAGCAGCTGTGAGCACACTGATGCATACTCATGGAAGTGTAAGGCAACAAAGGAACATATTAATAATATCCTCAACATCAAAAACTATGTAAATCTATGTGCTTAATAATTTTGCTGCATTCCGGTTTAGCAGTATAATGTGCTATGCATATAAATACAAAACAGACAATGCTTTCTACAGGTTCATTTCATAATTGGAGAATTTATTGATAAATCCTGTACTAAAATCACCTAACACAATAATGTGAAGTGTCAGTGTTTCAGACAAAGTTAGAGAAAATTATTACTGTTAGGACATAACTATATTTTAAGAAAGGATCTGAGTGGTTTTACTTATATTATCATGATATTTGGAACCTCTTAGTTTATAGTATAAGCCAAATCTCATTAAAGACAAGGCCTTTGGCTCATGACATAAAACTGTTAAATTAGTTTATCTGTATGAAAATTGAAGAAAGGCTTAAATGAAGACTCTTACCTTTATTTTTTATCTCTGTCAAAAGTTCTCAGATGAGAGAGTTGTGACTGACTACATGTTTAAGGGATCATTGTAATTGTCAACTTCTACAAAACGTGAAATTGAATAAGATATAATTTAAACTAAAGGTAACCATATATATTCTAAGTATGTGATGTTAAACTGCACTCTGCTCTGATTCAGCTCTACATGGTGATGATGCAAGAGAATATGTTCTGAGCCCAGGGTTAGGTTGATTTTGGTTTGCTTTTTCTCCCTGTGCATTTCACAGTTGCAGTGATGAGGAGGGTGGCAATAATTAGGAAGGGACTTGATCTGACAGTCTACATACTTAGAGGAAGTTGTCTTCACAAAACTAGATATGCTTTACAGAGGTGGGGTACAAGGCTGGATATTTGCATGGATACAGACTTAAAAACTAGAGGTAAGTGCCTAGCTACCCACACTAAGGATAAAAGTTTCAGAGGTCACTCTTCAAACCTCTTGTGCGAAGACGGAGAGAGACACAATAACATGATCTTCATAGTTATATAAACAGCTTTTTGATTCTGTGGTAGCTTACATAGCCCCATACAGTTTGACTCCACTGCACAGATGAAGACATAGAGTCTCATCTGTGATTCAGGGCACCTCTCAAAGAAACTGCAGCATGCGTCTCGGTTTGGAATTTCATTACATATTTCTCCATATGCCAATGAGATTTTGGCCTGTAAGTTTTAATTCCAGTCGGTATATGTTAGCTAACTGCTGGCATCTGCTACTGTTCTGTAAAGAGTAAACTATAACCTTAACAATCAAAGAACTTTATTAATATTTAAAGAAAATGTTTAATGTTTAAACAGATTGTAAAAACTTTAATGAAGCCATTTGGAAACTAGTTTGCATATGGCATTATGCTCCTTAGCCTACCAGCATCAAAAATGACATAATTTTTCAACAAGACGAGCTTCTCTGTAGAAATACTGCTTTCACTACAGTTCTGGGTTTCTTCAGGGTATGAATTACATTGAAGCATGTCTGTTTTCCAGTTCTAAGCTTAAGCAAAATGAAGGAAAGTTGTTTGGTTTTGTTTTTCAAGGGCAGTTCTCTTTTTCGTAGGTCCAAAATACTATTTTTATTCACAGGGGGGTGTGTGTGGAAGATCCTAGAATATAGTATTCCTTAGAAAATGCTGATGACAGAGAGACATATGCTTTGATGGGAACTAATGAGGCCAGAATAAATCTGCACATTCTCAATTAAGGAATCACTGAAGCAGGTATGCAAAAACAAGGAAAATGGAGATTAAAGAATGAAGTATAGAACTGAACACTCTAATGAGATTTCTGTATTGTGGATACCCAATATTTTCAGTATTATGGACAGGATAGCAGCTAATTTACGATATAAATCATAAATGATGCATCTAATTACTGATATATCATAGTTATAGTCTACTGTTATCAGTTTACTTGTAGCAATGTTTTCTAGCTGTTTACCATCCATCATGTAGCTCACAGCTAAAAGAGAGGAAACAATTAGAGCATTTCCACATAAATTTAAGGGGAGCTGCACTTAAAGAGACTGCAGATTAACATTCTTTTAGCATGGTTAAGTAATCAGGAACATCAGTCAGATAATGAGGGATTTTGTTAAGAAATTCAGATTGAAAGACGTGGTAGTATAATTCCTTTTGCAGAAATCAAGATTTTCTTGTGTTATGATTCTTCTTGTTAAACCCATACAGTAAGCAGCTTTAGTTTTCTTTATAGCATTATACTATTCTACAGGGTTCCATAAGATCTTATGGTGCATCTGGTCAAACAATGCACCTGGCATGTTTCCAGTCTTCAGCTTTTTCTGCTAAACACAGAAAATAGCTGTGTAGAGAACTGGAATTCATTGTATACTTCCTGTCAATTGCAATCCATTTTCAAGGTAATAATTATTACAAGCACTACGCATGTGGCGCATATTCAATTAGAGATAAGAAGGCAATTTATAAATGAGGGCAGCCTGTTTGTAACAGACCCAGTGGCTCTGTAGTGATGCATTGAGTTAGCAAGCTATGATGGTCCAGCTCAGGAATACAGGGCTTAGCCAGCACGCCTGTGACGCAGCTGGAGCTCCCTAGTGCCTCAGGAGGGAAAACTGGAAGTTATAAGGGAAAGTGCAGGACAAGAATGAGGGGTTGCTTCTCTTCAGGATACTTAGGCTAGAGCTGTAATGATAGCTAGTATGTAGAGACATGTGAGCTTCTGGACATTTAGAAGGGTCTAATATTGTGATTTCTGTTGTTTTCAATATAAGTTAGGCATCTCAAAGTTAGCAGAAATATCTACCTACAATTTCAGGTATCTACTCAACAGCTATATGCTAAATACAGTATAAGCTATTCTTCTAACTCTGTGCTCACAACCTTTTTATGCTTGTATTATTTTCTTCTCTTAGAAAAAGAAAAGGGACATTTCTCTGTCCTCCCTGATCATTTTGAGCAGCTGCAAAACAAAGGTTTTGCTATAGGCCTTGTCTCAAAAAAATAACACTATATATATATGTATAGAATATAAGAAAACAAAAGCAAGTTTTTCCTGTAACTTAACTCTTTTCCGGTGTTTATTTTAAGCCAAACTGGCTAAAACAAGGGCAAAACTATCCTAATACTATTCCAATACAAATAAAGCTTTTCAAATGCTATTTTATTTTGTTGTTGTTGTTGTTATCAGAACTAGATGCTTCTTCAGACCTTTCTACCAACCACTGTAAACTGGTCACCTGGACTCTTTCCTGAGCAGCACTGCCTGAAGTCCCAGTCTTTATTACTTTTGAGTCTGAACTTGCAGGGGTTCAAGGGGGAAGTTAGGGTTTTTTTGTTCAGCTGCAGAAAGGGAACTATGAGACAGAAGGAGACAGTGCCCATCAGACCTAACTTTTATGTGCGGTTTCCACTTTAAATGGAAGAACTTCATGCATGCAACATGTTTAATGCTAACTAGGAACTTGGACGTTATTGTATCTTTTAGGCAAGGATCTCTTGTACGCATTTTGAAGAGTGCCAGTCCTGAGTGACATGTATTAGTTAAAAAGAATTTCCAGTTTATCCTCAGACACAGTATTAGCCATCAAATATATCAGACAGATAATGGTGCTATATACCTCAAAAGATAATGAAAAAAAACATTCTAGTATGAAATTTTCCCACAGGCACTCTGATTGTGGTATGCTGGAAGAACAGATTCCTCCTGCACAGCACATATGCAAAGATGATTAGAATCTGGTACTGGTGGTAATCTTGTTTGAAAGATAACTTTCTTTTCTCTCAGTCTTTCTCTCTGCCAGTCATTTATGTAGAAACATCTGACCTCTTGCAGTGCCTTAAAGGTAATTTTTTTCCTAAGTAGAGTTCCTGAACAAATCACAACAGCTACCAATTAGGCTGCTCATTTCAAAAGGATGAGAATTATATTTTGTGGTGGTTGCTGCTTGCTAATTATCAAGGACATTTTGCTGCAAGTAGGGTTTTCCTCAGTCTAGAAATACTCAAAATTTTTAAAAGTCAAGAGACTGAATTGTAAGAGCCATTATATCCTGACATTTCTGTGGCCTTTTCTTCCTAGAAGTGTAAACTAATTATCTCTAAACAATCCAATGTCTGATAACAGAAAATAGTAGACATTAACTAGAGATAAATTAATATAGGCTATGTGCTTCAGAAATAAGCACAGCTCTAACTGTTTGGTCTCTTAAACACTCATACAAATAACAGGACCAAAGCCACAGGGCACACACATGTCCTGTGTGACTGTGAAGGGTTTAAGATAAGGGCACTAAACCCATTGCATTTTGTGCTGTTTCTCCCCCTGATTTTAGAGGGCTGCTTCTCCCAAATACAATATGGGTGCTAGGTATCTGGAGTGGGACCCCTCACAAACAGCAGACTGACACAAATTCGGCAGTAATAGTACACAGCAGTCTCTACTCAGCCACTCCCCTTCTCTCACAGAAGGATAAAACCAGTAGCTGCAGTTCCTGGCATGTGCTTTTAACAAACTTGTGAGAAATCATTCTGCTACTGGAGCAGAATTTGCAGTGCATTATTTTTTTTCTTATGAAAAGATAGCTGACTGAAGGATCCTATAAGATAGTCATTGTATCATGTATCTAGAGAAAGGAAATTTGTTGTTTCAATTCTGAGTGCAGGTCTGCTTGTATACAAGATATTTAGGCCAGCAGAAAAGCAGTAGAATTACTAGATCACAGTGATTGTGCTTCATTTGGATATAGTGAGCCAAAAACTGACTTCAGCCACCTCTTTGCCTTTAGTCCTACAATGCTCTTTTTACTAAACATTGTCTGATACTGTTCAGGAACACTCCTTTGATTCACTGATTTCCCCCCCCCCCCTTTCAGTAGATTTGGACATCTCCATTGTCATAATTTTTAAATTATACTCTCGGGTTTTGATTTGCTTCAGAAGTGAGTCTATAATTATGGATGGAACAGCATCAAGACTAAAGTCCATACTGAGGCTATTCGATGATATATCACAGTCAAGAGACTATAATGATTTGATTTACAGTTTTTGAGGAATTAAAAAATATGTTTCATGACTGTTTTGCCAGTCTGTTCAATTAATATAATTAGCATTAAATTGATATGCTTGTAAACACAATCCTTTTACACCAAACTGTCTTTGGAATACAGCTCAATTTATGATCCAGCAATCAGCCAATTGATCGCTAGCCTGTTTCTTTGTTGGAAAATGTATAGCTATATCATAAATGAGCTAAGCAAGTTTTGAAAACTTAATGTATTTTCAAGGGATTTCCAGGAGATATTAGCTGCTCCTCTGTGAAGTGATGACTTTTAATTATCAGAGATAATCATATCTGCTTTATAGTCTGGACATTAAAATTTGAAGCAATCAGTACTATGTCCATCAGCGAGCAAAGCCCCAAAGACTGGTCTGAACTTTCAGTCCTTCAACGCAAGTTAATTTGATCAAGCAGTCCTAGTAAGACTACATGCTTTGGTAAAGTTACTTGGAAGTTATGCAGCACTGAATTCTCTTGTTTAACCTTTACCCTGTTCTCTAGCTTGTGTAAAACCTTGGAGGTGAAGGGCTGCTGAAATCTTAATGCGACATCTTGTGCATACTGCACGCCCAGTGCAGCTGAACAATCAGGCCAGAAGCTTTTGTCTATAAGGCAGGTGTTCTCTAATGGGTTTGCTATCAGGATCAGCAAAAAATGTGAGTAACTGTTTAACTTGTAATGTGGTTAGAAAGGCTATTACACCGAATTTGAGAAAGAAACCTTCAGGAGCTTGTCAGACGCAACTGTTTCAGAAGTGGCTATGCAAACAAGGGTTAGATTGGTGGAATGAATGGCAGTGTGTGATGAACTCTCTTGCTGGCTGGACATGCTTTCCTGTGCCTTCTAGTAATTCTCTGGCTCTATTTCCATAGGAGATGCATTTCAAAATTCCCTTTCCAGAATTTATAACCTGCTGGCACTGTATTTTGCCTGAAAGCGGAATTCTCCATACCCTTGTGCACTTAACCAAAGAGAGGTATTGACCTGTTCCCCGGTCTCTTTGTTGTGGCTGTTCCCTGGAGTCAAAGGAATGTAACCAGAAAATGATGTAACTCATAAGTATGATGGGTAACATTTATAGCCATTAGAGAAAGTGAGAAGCCTCTCTTAATACTCCACCACTAGGAAACTGTGTTGGTCTTAGCTTGGCATTTGAGTGAAACGGATTGGGCAGAGAGAAAAAAGTAGCAAGAAATGTCTTCTCTTTCTGTAGAAAGCAGTATTGTCCATGCATCCCTTTCTAGAGCTGATCTGTAGGGATTTACAGTCTGCCTGCGTTCAATGAACCAGTAATTTCTATTTATCTAGCAACACCCTGCCCAGCCACTGATTTAACTGTAGCTGAGCAAATCAACCCAACCCAACTGTACACCTGAAGAATGTAACGTAAAATCTGAACTATAATGTCCCAAGATTTAGGAGCAACTGTTGTTTGCCTGTACTATAACGTGAGGTTATGCTAGCAGTTGAAAATAATTCTACGGAAAGCTGCACAGAATCAAATAGCTTTCGATCAGGTCCTTGCAGTTTCATCTTCTCCTTCACTAAAGATATATTGGATAAATTAAACTTTAAACGTATGAAACTCAGGAGCACTCTGTTTGACCTAACCTTGTTGCCATGGATGGCAGTGTCAATTTTAATGTTAAAATCACTATGATCATAGGTCAATGATGATGACTTAAAAATACTGCCATAAGACATCATTCATGTTAAAAACAAACAATAAAAACACACAGAGAGAATGTTTATAAATACTTAGTGAGAACTGGGATAATTGGATTGAATGAAAACTCTCTAAAGCCTTCATTTTCATTAAATCTTTGTTATCTTCCTTATGACTGTTAAAATTATCCATTGTTTGTGACAAGATTTGTGTTACTTTATACTTTCGGATTCTGTAAGTTTCAGGTGCTTGAAATCTAATATTTCTCTTTCATGGACTGTTAAACAGTGATTGACTGGATAATATAGGATACATGGGGACTAATAATTACATGCCATCTTTTAACAGGCATTCTTAATAGAGGTTCTTAAATTTTCATTTAAGAACTGTAGATAAATTTTCATTTTATATCAATATCTAAAGAAAATCATACTAGTCTTTTTTTTCTTACCTATTTTTTAGAGTAAATGATGAGGTATTATGAGAAATGCAGAACTTGGCTTCATGGCCAGATATACCACTGCTATCATTGTATATTGAATTTTACCATCAAGCTATGAAATTTTAACACCCAGTAAAAAATGTAAAGAAAATTACGCAAAGCAGCAGAGAAAAAGCATTTGTTTAAAAACAGATGCCACAATTTCACAATCTGATTTACAGCTTTAAATCTAATTTCCAGGGTTTTTGTTAGCTTTTAGCTTCAGCCTTAACTCACTGTTTTGTCAGTGTGCATTACAGCTCACCAGTCCTTATTGAAAGATTTGTCATATAGCAACAAAAGAGAGAGACTGCTTTGGAATATTTCTATAAGCAAACTGAAAAGCTCTTGATTTTGGCCAGTAATGAGTAATAAAAACGAGTTAGATTGGAAGTGAAGCTGTCTATCTGAGCAACAATATTAATTTAAAATTCACTGAAGTCATATATGATTATGAGAATGCCAAGTGTGTGGCTTAGTAAATTTGCTTGAAGAGAATTCTTGGGGGGATAGAAAGAAAAGGCAGTAGAGGTCTTGCTGAAACAGCTGCATATGAAAGGGTAATCTTTGGATTAGAAAATAAATTAGAAGAATTCAAAGGAATTTAACAACAATTTTTGAACCATATCGTAAGGGAGGATGAGGATTAAGAGTTTATGGGGTGAGAGAAAAACAGAATAGAAGGGGTGCATAAAACTCATAGCTCCATAGAGAAACATAATCCCTCTTCTGTGTGTACAAGGGTAAATTCAGTTTATTTTCACTATTTTGTTTTGAACTGTTGAATGGGAGGGAACAAAAGAGTAAACATGAACAAACCCAGTATGCATTTAAAATAAATGTTAGTTAATTCTGTAGTTGAAAAAGGTTCATATGTAATCAAAAATACCACGGCCTGCCTCCTGCTCTCTCTGAGGCTATGTATCACTAAATCATGCAGATGAATCCCTGAAAAAGCCTTGTATTCAAAATGTAACAGTTGTATGCAAGAGTAGTAATGACATATGCAGTTCAGTATTTCTGCAAAATAGAAACAATTCTATAGTGGATATAAATGTTATTCCCTTATGATACAGTTATCAGCGAAAGGTTCTCTTCTCTGATGGAATACTTTTTGAAAGCATCAGCCTCTGCTGGTATGAAGAAATGCAATTGAGAAGACTTATCCTATTCAGTAGCTAGCACTTTATTCTGGAAGTACTGACCAGAAACTTTTTTGTGATTTAAAATCTAAGAGAGTCTGACAGTTGAACTGATACTGTGGCCGGTATTTTTTCTATCAAACTGTTTTTGATAGAAAATTGGATTTTTTATTAAACTGAGATGCTCAAGAAGCAAAATTTTCTACGTAAAATTTCCAATGCTTGAAATAGAGGAATTGCTGAAAAAGGTACCAGATCGAATCATGAAAATTATAGTCTTGGACCATATGTTTCCATTTTGTTCTAGGGGATAGATTTTCTACAACCTGGGGTTCTTGGGACATATGAGTCAACATTAAAAGGGAAGAAAATGGCATTTAAATGACTTCTCATGGGATAGTGGTGAGGTAGTCTAAAATTACTCCTTGTGCTGAAAAGTATTTGAACATTGCAATGCCATATATCTAGTACTGAGAACAGCCCCAAGTTTTAAAACGGAATTAAAATTGTAGTAGTCACCTGTTCAAACAAAAAACAGATGACCAGATTTCTCTTGTCTCTAAATTCTAAATAACACAGTGCAAAAAAATCACTATCTTTTCAATTTTGTCAGATTTTTAATGAGGCAGAAATGAAACGTCATCGCTCAAGTCTGTGATTCAGACTGCAGTTTACACAGTCCCTTTGCAAAAATCCACATGGATCCATTCTCTCAGACCACTTCTCTCTTATTTATGAGAGCTCTTTCATTGCCTTAACTTCGTAGCATTTTTGTATGGAAGTTAGCATGAACTGCTATTTCCTTACCCTTCATCTCCCTGACTGACATTTCAGGTCTCTTGGGAAGAACAGATTCTTACATTTTTTGCTTATCCAGAGGATTGTTATTGTCTTCCTAGCAAAATCTCCAGTCTTTCCCCTAATGAAGACATAAGCCTCTTCCTTTGCATTAATAAAATCCCATCCAGCTATATTCCAGTACCTCTGTCCATTCCTTACACCAGTTGAAGACACAAAGTCAGTTATTTCCAAGCCCTACCTGTTTAGTTCTCATTTTGGAATCTGTTGACAGATTGTTGTAGGTATAATGGGCCTGTGTGACTCCACAGAAAAGGACTGCAACAATACCTGAAATTCAAAGAAAAACCGGTTAGCTGCTTCTGTTTTCTTAGCTTTGTCAAAAGGCTGCATAAAAAAGCTAATTAGACTGCTAACAGCATTTTATAACAAAAGAACTTTAAGATATGTTTTATAAGAGCATCTTTCAAACAAACTAGCATTTTTTTTCTTTGCTAAATATCATAAAGGTCTTGAATCTTCTACCTGGTCCATCATGCATTCATAGTATTTCCACTGTTGTGTATTTGGCCCAAAACTGTAGAAAATTTGTTTGAATTAATACGTGGTAACATCTGACCATAATCTGACTGACAGTTAGGCAAGGCTAACATAATTACAATATGAAGGACTTCAGACCATTTTGGCAGAGGCTGAACTGGAGAGGAAAAAATAATTTTGTTACGTTTAAATGGTTTGAGAACACTTAGTACTGAATGACTGCAACAGGGGAAAGTCTTTTCAGTCTGTGCCTGATTGTTAGCCTTAGCATAAGCAGTGTGTAACAATGTGTAAGATGGACAGTAGCACATTGCTTAAAAGTGATGCTCTGGCAGGTGTAAGCTGCATTGCCCAGAATGACTAGGTCAATGACTATAGCCATGTGGCAAGTAATTACACTTCCTAGCTCACTAGAATCATTGGCTATAGTCAGTGTAATGCAGTATTATAATTAAAGTAGCTGATAAGATTGTAACTGCAATTTCCTGTCAGGTCTGGACACCGATAAGGCAGAAGGAACACAGGGAGGAACACCCAGGGAGAAAATGGAAAACCAAAAATAAGTGTCCATCAGTAGTCATATGTAAATGCCCATGGAGGAAGAAAGCTCTATGCTTTTCTTAAACTTGGGGCATGTCTACGTAGTTAATTAATTACACAACAGCTCAGGGCTTGTTCATGTCCATTCTGATCATCATTCCCCTGAAAACCTCCACACACACTTCCTGAAGTGTGTGGAACGTGCAAGTTCTGCTGTGTTTCTAGATGCACACCACGTGAGCAACAACTGGTTTTGCACAAAGCCAGCCTGCAATGTGGTCCCCGCATGCCTGTGGTCTCTGGGGTTCACATACAGGCAGTTTTCCACCATACACTCCACACTGCTTTAGTTCTTGTGCCTTTCAGTCCTTCTACCCACTGACTCCTGTCTAAGAGCTACAACATGCCCTAATTAGCATTTTAGTTCTGATTCCTCATGGGCTGCTCTGCAAATTGTTAGGTAATTTTCAACTCATAGGCTGCTCACATATACTGAAATAACACTAATGAATCCAAGGAAACACATTGAGGCAACAAAGCAAGCAAAAAGATACCTGTCCAGGTTTAGGCAATAGCCATCCTTGCAGTGTGACTGTGCAGCAGCTTTCTAGGCATTTCTTGGGTTAGACCAACATGCAGTGAAACATATAAACCAGTTCTACTGGAAGTAAAGAGCCTGAAGTAGAATTGTGAAAGTAATCCCAGCTTGTACCTTCAGTCCTGAATTTGAAACTGGATAAGGCTTCCTCTATCTTCTCTAGGATGGTTACTCCTGAGTTTACAAAGGCCAGCAAGAAGAGGCTCAGTAAGGGGGCAGAATCCACAGTGCTGCAGGCTTTAGCACGGCAAACCCAATATAAAACAATCTGCTACTTTAAAAGTATTAATAGAAGCAGGCCAGGCTTCACACAGTCACAGGAAAAACTGGATGGTAATGTACTGAACAAGTGTCAGGTGAAAGTGCCGGTGCCTTGATAGGTTCTTTAACAGGCTTATCCAAACCTCTAAAGGTTTGTATTTTAACAGCAAGAGGGCCCTGGAGGTAGGTGAAATATCTCCTCCCCCCAAAACATGGCGTGGATAAGGAAACAAAGTAAAAATTTAGACAATGCTGAAACTGTTTCATCTGGGGGAGTGTGAGTGTGTGGGAACAGCACATTGCCACATACCAGTTAAACTAATTATTACCTTACCATGTCTTTCTCAAGTTTCTGACTCTCTTTGGATTGTTAGCTGTGAAAATGTTGTCCAACAAAATCCAACTTTCTTTACTTGTAAGCCCCTCTTGTTTCTGGGAAGAACTGAGGCCTGATATTAATACGCATTTGATGGAAGAAAAAAGTATGGAGTAAGAAATTCTGAGATGAATTTGGCACAAGGGATAACTGCCATCAGAAAGAAAATGAGAAAGTGAATCTTTTTTTCCTACAAACCGCTGTGGACATTTTCCTTCCTTCTGGGTTCTCTTTATATTGCAAAGAAGTAGTACCTGTACTACTTCTCCAGAACACAGTCTTTGTAGCCAAGAGAAATTCCACTTTGCTTTAACTGCTGTGTCTTTGTTTTTTTAATATTTATGTTATGTCTGTTTTGATATTTATTCTTTTCTAACTATGCTAAGACTTTTCTTCAAAATGTGGGTAGTAGTGAGATTATTGTCACTGCCTAAATACATTCCAGGAAGTTCATGTTTTCGTTAGGTCAAATTGTTCTCTTAAATGTGTCTAAGTCTTTTTTCTCAGTAACTGTATTTGATTCTGCAGAACTGATCTGGGGTGTTTAAAAATTCTCAAGGCATTAATAATATGCAATTGGATGCTCAAACAATAAAATTTCAGTTAAAAAATATAGCCAATTAGTAATGTTGCTAAGTATCACTAGCTCCAGGCTTTGTAACAGAAATGGAGATAAGGGTTCCTGAGTCACTTTTTTCTACATGAATCACCATCATGCCAAGTCTTGCATTTTAAAAATTGACTATTAAATTCAACTATGATTACAAAATGTTTTTTGATTGCTAAGAAACTGTTAATTATGGGTAGTGGGAGAACTGAGTGACATGAGGAATAAAATGGCCTAAATCTGATTTTACAATAGGAATAAATGATCTTAACCATGCAATTATGAAAGTGTAGAAACCAGATACCCTGTTTCCAGGGAAGTCTGGGGGAATGCAGTGGAATATTTCAATTGCTACAATTGAAGGCTTAATATGTACCAGCCATGGCTCTCACAATGAATGGTTCATTAAAAGGCTTGGAGAAAATTGTTTGTAATGCATTTCCATAAAAATGATTACTTAAGAGTAATGACCAATTACATGTTAATGCAACTACAAAGGAAAGAGAAGTACTGAAAGAGGCAAACAGAACTTTTTAGTTAGAAGGAAAAAGCAATCTGGATTTCTTTGTAAGACTATTAATGCTGGATTTTGAAGTTAGCTGAGCAGCAAAATACTGTATGAACTGTGTATGGCACATAAATTGGGTAGTTAAATTTTTGCAGGCTTTCTTTCACAGAGAAACAGATAAGACCAAATATCATAATAATGGAATTGTAAACAAAAAGTATTAGATGCAGGGAGGCAGATGAAGTGAGATGGTCCTTAGTGCTCAGTGCTTTAATTTCACGGTTTTGGAGATTCACCTCACTTTTTCAGTGCCATTACATTGTTTCATTTTTAAGTGGCAAATTTAGCAATTACGGAGATACTTAGTACTACAATTTCTGAACAAAACCCTAACCTAAAGTAAACAGGGAAGTTTGGAGTTGAAATGGGTCATCAGTTGTTACGTGCAGTACAGCTGCCTATGTTTATTAATAAAGTTACTGAAATTTTTCACTTAATATAAAAAATGAGAAACTTCACGGTAAAATGTTTATAGTCACTAGTAAACTTTCAGCTGCAGCTTGGCCTCTTTGAGGAGGTTTTATTAGAAATGAAATTCTACCATTTTAACTGTTTTTTTTTTTTTTTTTCTCTCCTTATATAACAGAAAAATAGTGGTAGCTTGTTATCTGTTAATACAATTAGAAAACTTATTCTTACATTAGTTTTGCTGAATACTTGTAGTTGAAATTGTTGTTAGGACAAAAGCTAGCAATATCAAAAGATAATATAGGATAAAGGAGTAACATCATCTGAAATATTTTGCTGATAGTGTGAGCATTAATTTATAAGTGTTAATCTCAAAATAATTCCTATATTGTCACTGAGAGACAATAATCTTTTTTTGGATCATTTCACAAATATGCAAAAGGAAATGGACCCTTGCTTTTCAATATCTGGTGCTAAGAGAAAAACTGGAAGACAGTCTGTCTTTTGTCAGAGAAAGGCAGCATGTGCAGTGTGCTTTTATTGCAAACCTGGAAGTGACTGGCCACAATTTAAACTTTAGATTTTTCTAATCTGAGAGAATAAAACTGACATTATGTCTCTAGCTGTCAGGTCTTCTAGTAGTAAAAAAAGGAATTTAGAAAAAAACACCCCAAACCTCTACCTTCTGGGGAAACAAGGGAGTGGATAAAATGTGTAACTTCATTTGAAAAGATCTATAGGTAAACTGACTGATTTTCATTCCAGCTTTGAAACATTCCAGAGCTTCAGGGATGCCTCTCTAATGATGCACAAGATACTGCAAATTCCACGGTAAAACAAGCAACGGGAACTGGTCTTTTATCAAGGCAGTGAAATTGTGGAAAAGAGAACAATGAGGACTGGGTAATAGAGAAATTATTTAAATCAGATAACATTTACTTTGGAGTCTTGTTTATGGCAGAATATTTCCACAGCACCTACTGGACACATCCCAGTGCAGACAGGAAATGTGAGTGGTAGGAAATAAGGCACTGTCTTCTGCATCAAATAGTTGCAGTAATGAGGCTGTAAACCCAGTAGCAACAAATATCCCTATTCAGTCTGTTTTCACTGAGAGTATGAAGGTGATTAATAATTTTCTTGATACTAAAGCAAAGATTTAAGGCCTCTTTCACCAGACCTGCACCAATGCCGAACCAAAGCTGGTGCTTTGTTCATGAAACTTTCATCTCTGGAGTTGTCTGAGGTTGATTTTTACATTGAAGTGACAGAAAGCAACAAAGGACAGAGCTGAGGGAATTTTTTAGGCCCTCATCTGAGGACTTATCACTGGTATTGCACCTGGCTGCTTCAGCTGAGATCTGCTTCAGTCTTGTACTTTTGTAATGCCAAATGAATTGCTGAATTCAATTCAGATTGGAACTCCTATGGTGAGACATAACAGGTTTTATTCTAGATGTGCCAAGTGCTTATCCTGTTTATCCTGAACCTATTCAATAGTAATAAGACTCCACTATTTCCATTTTATGCAACTGATCGTTGATCTCAGCCTAATGCCATGCTGGAATATGTACTTTTCTCTAAAAACAATCATCTTTCTCTTCTTCCCTTACTGTCTTAAAAGGCTGTACCTACAACAGGACCTAAATGCGCCAGGCCCAAGCACTGACTCAAGTGTGTGCATAGTCTGGTCAAGTGTTGCTGTTGAAAGGGTGAATGGGTAACTGAATATGCACAGAGTGGCTTATAGGTCACCAAAGTATGTCTAGAGCTTCCTCTAAAGTACAGGATCTACCTGACATTACCCATCTTAGAATACTACATAGATCATCCAGAGCCATTTATGAAGTCCTACAGCCAAGTAATGGATTAGTAATTTGTAGCAAACTAGCCCATTTATCATCCATCTCTGCACAGCAGTGCAAATGCCATCTTCTTATCTATGAAGAGCCTGTTTTCCTAATTAGACCCAAATTTCTTCCTAGGAGTGGCAGAACTACAGCTTAAGAGAGTTAAGGTCTCTTTTCTTTTGACCTAGAAGCCAAGATATCCCTTCTCCCTCATTACTGGGGGGAGTCTGCCTACTTCTCTGCATGACACAACATGGCACAATACTTATGAATAAAGCAAATAAAACCACAAAGTTTAGAATCTAAAGCCCAGAATAACTTCCTTTTATAAAATAATGTCAGCTCAGTGAACTAAAGCCAATCAGGTACCAACCTGCATTGTGCTCAGAGTGCTCAAGAAATGTTTTGGTAGATCCCTTCTGATTAAAGAAGAACTGGTCACAACATTTTATAAAAGCAATGAGGTAGATGATGGATCCAAGAAAAATTACAGCAAATGGACAGGAACAGTGAACAACCACGAGAATAAATGCACTTTGTCATCAGTACTAAAGGAACTGGAAGTTGGTGACGTGTTCTTACTATGTTCTAAACAGAAAGGCAGCACAAAAGTGTTCCAGTGAGAGACCAGATCTTTGGACTTGTCCTGGGTACATCAGTCATAATAAACTGCTTATTTATTTTTGAAGGAAAAGCTTTCTCACCAGGTAGACTGTTCTCTCCTGTGAGCCCTTGAATAAGGCAGGTGTCAGACATATCATGAAATGTTCAGACAACAATTGCTCAGGGTAAGGAAGCAGCAGTAATTTATTATCACAAGCTATTTCCTTTATAATGATCAGAAAACAATAATTTTGGGCTGGGTTCTGAAAACCAGTAAAGGAACAAAGATGATCCCCTCCAACATTTTTTCCTTCAAGATGTATTCTCTTTCTTAGCTTCATAGCACAGGTCTTTGGCATGTAAAAATCAGAGGTGATTTGCTGTAATTTTGATGCTTTTACACTGATAAATTCTGTATGACTTTGAAGTATGTGTTGATTGAATGCATACATGCAAATTCACATACATATATTTGTGTGCATTTTTGAAGGTATATTAATCTCTTTATTTGAATATCTATTTAGTTCACACAGCTGTAGATAGAGAGGGTCTAAATGAGGTGAACATTAAATGCCCATATACATTATGGAATCTTTCACAGACTAATGACTGAGTAATCATTTAAAAAATAGCAAATTCTGTTAATTATAAAGCAAGAGAACAAGCAATTAATAAATGCAAGATGTACTTTACTCATTTATTTTGACAAGTATTTAATTTAAATTTTTTATGATTTTTTTTTCATAGCCTACTAGTAAATACTCTGTAACGAAGTTTGAAAATGAAAGCAACTATATTAACACTGACCTTACTATAGCACTCTGTTATTACAGCTTTGCTCAGCAGTCAGGACTGATACACTTCAGGGCAAATCAGAAAGTGCACAAATTAAGATTCTACAGTATAAGAATCAATTTACTGTGCACATGTCACAGCTTGATGATATAGTTTATAAGATTAATAACCATAACACTGATTTATAATTTACAGTTATCAGCATAACAATAATTGTGTAGTCATCCCAGATTATTTAGATTTGCTGGTTTAATCACATCTATTTTTCAACCAGGGTCAGGCCCATATATTGTGTGTTATGTATCTTGCGGTAGAGGAAAAAAAAATTACAAAATGTTGACCTGTACTACTCTCCATTTACATTTTCTTTAAAAAATCTGCAAGCTAAACAAGTGCGCTCTACTACCTACTATACCTACACAAAACCAATATAGCATGTTATTTATAAATTATGACATATTTCAATATTAGATCTCAAAAGGCTCATAGTGATTGAAGAACTAGTGTAAAAAGCATTATATGAATAAAATGATTTTGCAGTTACATTATTTAATAACTATGGGGAAATACTGATGTCTAGTGCTAATCCTCTGAAGTTCACTTAGAAGGAATGAACAGAGGAGACACGATATCCAAGGAAAGTGAAGATGAATATAGGCGCAAATGTACAATGGATTGAGTTAACTTTTGAAGCAAGTCTACTGAAGTCAAAGACTTCAAACTAGCAGTTTAGTTCATTGAATGGAGTGGTCCAGCAGTGTCATTGCATGATCTTGATGCTCTCTTTAATGGTAATGATGGATTTTGAGAATAGACATACTTGGCTGTGAAACCAGATGATGTATGCATTAAGACAGACAAAGGGCAAAGCAAGTAAGCTGGGAAAGACCAGAAATGATAGAGTATGGATTAAGAGCTGAGTGTGTTCTGACAGATGACTGACTTTTCCCTGGGCTCCCTGCACCTTCTGCAACAGGTGCTTTGTACATAACACACCCATGTGGGAGACTGCACCCAATAACTGCATTTTACACAGATTTCCTTAGCATAGGTATGAGAAATCAGAGCCACCTCTGAAATCTATACCTGCAACAGAACCTAAGTCAGCTGAAAGTTTCTTAATCAATGCAGTAATTCTCCTTCTGCACTGGATGTTTAAAGTCATATTTTGAAAGGAAGGAAGTTGGAGCTGTTTCAGAGGAGTCTGAGAGAAGATGAAAACAACATCAAAACTGGTTAAACCAAGTAACTAAAAATACCCACTCTAAAGTGTAATGTTAGTGCAATACTAATAAAGTCAATGCATTTATAAAACACACCATTGAACTTCTGAAGCTACAAGAAAGGCTCCATGAGTTCCACTCTAACAGCTTCTGACACAAGCCTTTCACAGAAACTAAATGACAGACTCAACTGATTAAACTTTGCCTCCTCACAGCAGTTTAATTAAACAATTTCCACCTGAAACTCAGAACACACCCATGAAAAAAAGGCTAGTGACAGACCTGAAAGGGCTTGATATGTTTTCCTTGGAATTTGTGTGTTGGCAGAGCAGTTTTCTTTTATATGCCTATATAATTTCCTTTATTTAGAAGAAATAGATAAATTTTCCAACAATTTTCTATTTTTTTCCCTTAAATTGGAACTTTACTTTGATTTCACTCTTTCTCTGGGTCTCCCTCTGTCCATTTAAAATTCCTTAACATGGCTACTGTAAAAATCATCTGTGGTGTTCAATAATTAAATCTTTTATTTCAGATATTTTATATATTGCAAAAGAAAAGAGAAATGAAACACTCTTCAGAGTGACTATCAGGAGACACTATGCTGTCTGTCATCACATTTGCTGTGTGCAAAAAAGACATATGCCAATTATTTTTTTTTTCTGGAGATACAGTCTGTTCCTATGCCCAAGAAATGGAAATTACCTTTGGTGCAGCACCTGAGGCTCTGAAAGATATTAGGGTTTCCCTTACAAATCCACTTTTTGGGTATAATGTATAATTTATCAGTTGTGTATTTGCCGAAACATAGCATCCTTGTTCTCAGCTAGGAATGTATTTTAAAACAGTCCTTCCTTGGAAGTAGTTGGATTAGGAAATCAGTACCTCCAGTAGGAAGCAAGTGATTAACAATCATCCTTCTTTGCTTCGATTTCTATGTAGTAATCATGTCACATTTTTAAGAGCTGTTAAAACACAAAATGGACTTTTATTCCAGCTGGTATATGATTTTCTCCATGTGATGGAATACCACCCTTTTGTTCAGTTCATGTGCCCCTCTTTTTATTCAGTGGCCTGAAAATTTTGTCAGTAAACAGGGTGCAAGATTGTATATTTAATAAGGCAAAGATGCCAGAAGATGCAGATGTTAATACCCATTTGGAAATAGTTTGATTGTGTGGCTAATATTAAAAAAGTAACATGCTGGCTCCACAGAAGTCAGTAAAAATATAACTGTTGACTTCAAAAGGCTTTGAACAATTTTGCAAACAAACCAGCATGAGCTGCATTAACATTCCATTAAGGAGCTTTCTTTTCCTGATGTTCCCTGACATTAATTAGAGCACTAGATTTCAGAGGTGACAGCATCAAGAACATTAAAACAATCAGGGTCTTACGAACTTCGTTCTTTCAAATCACACTATATAATAGGTTGCTGTCTAGGTAAACTATAAGCATTTACAATTTTTGCCTGAACTTCTGTGGACTCTTTAATGCAGTCCCTAGGTATGTACTTGACTGTGACTGTACAATTTCTTTCTCAGTGTTTACAAAAAACCAATCAGATTGCACATCTTTCTACCTGACATGACTGTACCTCTCCTGTTGCAAAAGGTGTTTATGTAGTTGCACTGAACAAGATGAAATTTTTAAAAATATCCAGAGGTGGCTGCAACCCACTGACAATGTTGAGAGTGACCCCGTCCTCTGTTTAGTCGTTGACAGTTGGGAAAAAGGAGGAGGGACCAGGACATTCAGTGCAGGCAGAGGAGCACACAGTCTCTGATCATCACATGGCACTGTATATTTGCTTCCTCATACCTACTGTCATCTTTGATCCCATAGCTGGGCAGAAAATAGCGGGATTAATAGTGGGACTAATAGGGATGGGACAATGTAGGGAAGGTAGGGAAGAAAGACTGAGGATTTTAGCCTGATCTAATAGGTCTTTGGCAGAACTCTTCAATGTCTCTACATATTTGTTCTTAAAGATGAAACCATCTCCAATATAGCAACTGGCTTTTAGAAGCTTTATATATATTGTCATGCCCAAAATAAACATGCCATTTTCCCATACTAGAGATATATGCTAAAGCTGCTTTTATTCAATAAAATGCAACACTTACCTGTAAGACCAGCGGCTTCTGCTGATAAGAAGGCACTCCAGGATAGGAGGAAAAACAGACCAGTCTCCAACATAGGAAACTCACACAGCTTTGTAAATTTTGTCAAGTGCTAAAAGATTACTAAGGAAAAATAAAAACTGAACTGATTTTTAAGCTAAAATTGTCCCCAACCTGATAAAGGATGAAAGATAGAAAGCTCCCCCACCAATACTCATCTATACAAGTTGAATTCAGGAAAAACTGCACAGCTTCTAAAGTATGGCAAAGAGGAAAATCCAGCACAGGCTTTAAACAGCTGAATTCTACAAGTTGGCTATTTCAAGTACTACTGCGGTTTTTGAACTAATGCCTAACTGGTTGCATTTGATATTCTTTTCCCAGAAAAAGGGAAAAGAAAGTAAGTTTGTCTAATTTTGTGAACAAACTGGCATTTGTTTACAATTGCATCAGTGCAAGAAAGATGGAAATTGCTGCCCTTTCTACAACAGCATTTTACATGAAGAACTGTGAAACACAATAAAAAATGCAGGGCAACAGATACGCCTTTTATTTCTAGTTTAGATAAACTGACTGACTTTATTTGTAGTCTAGTGTTTGCCTTGTATTTTTGTATAATTGCTGCTAGTCTGTAGTTCATAAATAAGTTGCTGTAGTACATAAATCCATGTTTTAACCTCAAAATACTTCAGAACACTTTCCTAAAAATGTAATAATTTATAAATAGTAAAATAAAGACCAGAGTCTTGCCTAATGTTAAAAATAAATTTGCATATTAAGTTCTTTGTGGCTTCTGACAAGTGAAATTTCCTATCCATTTATGATTTATCTGTTTTCAAAGACTTGAATCAACAGTGAGAAAGTTCAAGCTAAAACTAAAGATGGTCAGTCTGGGATACCATAAATTTTTTTCCAACATATATATATTTTTCTCTCTGAAAACAAACCATGAAGGATATTAAAGCTGTGACAACAGCATAAGAGGATCCCATGGCAAATGATCCAGCAAAGATCCCCAGGAAATTTCCCACTGACTGGAAGAAAGCAGCAGCATCAAATGCATTAGGATTCTCCTTAGGACTGTAAATGGATATAGAGCTGAAAAGAAAAGAAAGGGATGGGGGGGAGAGGGAGAGAAAAAGGAATAATGAATTCAATCACATTGTTATGATTTTGGAATCAATAATTGAAAATGGACATTTTTAGGGAATCAAAATGCAAAACAAGGCTTCTCTGGGCTAATAGCAGATGGGAGAGCTAAGCAGATGGAGACAGCGGGTAATGGTTTATTTTCAAGGTATCACACTGGAAATCAATAGTCTACTGCCAGTCAGTAAACATTTTTGTACTGGAAGTGCCATAAAGAATATTGTTTCCAGGCCAACTGAACATTAAAAGGTGGTAGGTGTATAAGAAAACTGCAGGGAAGATAGATAACTTTGAATTATTTATTGCTCATATGTCTTCAGAGCAGTTATATATTCACAAATATTCTTGATAAAAAGTGCAGCTTTATGGCTGAGGCTCAAATGGGTGACACAAATCACAGAAGGTACCAAATTTGCAGCAGCAATCTTGTCATAAACCACCCAGTAGTGGTGTAACCCTACATAAATAGAGCTGAAATGGTATATTGAGAGTTCAACAATAGGAAACCTTGTGGACGGAATGAACGTTGTCCCACAGAAAAAAAACTGCTGCAGTTGTCAAAGGTCATCTCCTGTATCCCACCCCTGCGTACAGCCACCGAGAGTATTTTTGAATGGGAAATGATGCCACCAAAGGGAAGGCCATGCACTAAAGTATTTTTGAGAGTTTCAGGGTTGCTATTTGCCACTAGTCAGTTATTGCCTAGGACATTAGTAACCAAGTATGTATGCCTTTTTCCTTGTTGAAACAATAAATTTAACAGATACAAAATGGTTGTAAGCCTCCCGAACTAAGCAACATTTTAGATCTTTGTGGTTCTGTTACTTTCAGTACTGTATGTCTTTTACGTTCATTGTCAAAGAAGATGTATTGAGCTTGGCATTGGATTCCAGAAAAAAACTTGGATTGCTGGAAAAGATTGGTATTTTAAGCATTAAAAAATCAGAATTTTTAATATGTTTGAATATTTTAAGCTCTTGCATATTAAGACAGTGATCCCTGCAGTCTGATGTCTTCCATCTGGAGATGAGGCTTAGAGATGAAGCTCTGTATGGAGGATTTTCTAAACAGTTGCATTCATTTAGGGATCTCCAAATAACACGAAGACATGTGAAAACAAATCTCATGCTTTCAGTCTGTAGAAAAGGCACAAGGATTCTAAAGGCATATGGTGGAGCACCACTAAATACGAGTAGTGAATACTTATCCACTACAACAGAAATTACTAAACACCAAAATCTGATATCTCTAGTAGCGCCGATTAGCACCACTACAAAACTAGTGACGTGATTTGTAGTGGAAAGTGCTATTAATAGAAGTACACAAAATACTGTTCCCAGAGGAAAGGATATCTAAATTTTCAGTCCTCTTTCAACTGTGACTCTTAGACCAGGGGTCAGTTATAATTCTTTTCTTCTCTTGCCTTCAGATGATACTTGAAATGTTTGTTATCTCTGGCCTACTCAAAATTTATTATTTTAGAGCCTATATGAAATAACTATATTAAGCCACAGATACATTCTCTAAACTGACAGAATAGTTCTATTACAGGAAATCCTACCAGCTGTGATACTGTAGGTTTATAGTCTAATTTACTACGTGAATTTTATATACTTAGGAAGGGCTTCAGTTTAGTTATTTAAAGTTAAAATTATTTGGTAGTGTAACTGGAACTGTTACATCTAAAACTTTTAGGCGTTTCTTGACAGGAAAGCAGCTACTTGGTTCTCTGGTATTTGCCCCAAATAAGTATACAGAGACTGCAGCTGCCATTTTGTATTGCTTAGTGAATTATAAATCAGGAAATGACCTTTTGTGCCACTAGTGCTGCTGCAAGCATTGAGTAAAGTCAGAGAGGTCAGCCTGACTACACCCTAAAATCAAGGAAAATAGTTCTATTATATTGATGGGCTCTGCCCATGGAAGGGATGCTCAGTAATAAAAAGTAAAACAAAAAATCTTAACATGGAGTGAAAGTTTAGCAGTCAAGTGTAAGCTATAGACATTAACTGACTTTTTATTAAGTGTGTTAACCTTAAGGCAAGAAAAGTTGACTTTGTTAAGACTAGTTAGGGTTCCAGTTTGCCCTCCAATTTACCAACAGATTTCAGGTATGGAGAAAACTAGAAGAAAGCATCCTATTCTTAATGTGGTTATTTCAGGAACAAATATGGAGTGACTCATTCTCACTGGGAAAATTTTCTACTCAATATACCCCCCAAACCCCATGATTTTTTAAAAGCACCATAACACAACATATGCTCATTATGCTAACTATGTGGTTTCTGGTCTAAATCTTTCTAGAACTCAGGTTTCCCTGCAGCTCAAAGAGTATTTAGCTCTATTTTTCATTTTACATTATTTTGTACTACAGCTATGACTTCTTTTTCTGAATATGCTGCTTCTTCAACACTAACTTTTAACCCTTTTAAACATCTAAAATACATACCAATTCACCTGGTAATTTTTCTATATAAGCTCTATTTCAATAGAACAGGATTTTATCATGTTTATTTGGATACTTCCTGCCAAGTCAATTATTTGACCTAAATAAAAATTGCAAAATTTAACGCTGGAGAGAACCCTAATTAAACTTCCAGTGCCTCTACTCTTCTTCCTTTTCTTCAGAGAGCAATTCAAGAAACATGCTGGCATTGACTTGCCATTTCTGCTGTCTGCTCTCTGTGCCTGATACAAAAGTTCATTAACAAGCAGTGTGTGAGAGTCTGATGCTAAATGTGAAACTGTGTTTAGTTTTTAAAGGCTTTCTAATTGTTGAACTAGTGTAAGAAAAAAATGGGTTTATTTCTGTAAATTTGTGTTAGAAGTGGATTAAACAATTCCTGAAAATAAATGCAGTAAAAAACTGTTTTCAGAGACTGATAAATGAATAGAACTAATGGCAAAGATATGCATTATCTGCCACCCATAATGAGATAGATTGGAGGGATAGGAATAAAAGATTTTTATTGGGTCCTCACTGAATGCTTGATAGACATGTCTCACAAATACCTGCCCAAATCCCTACTGTCTGTCTGTCTATCTATCTATCTATAAGTTTGACAATCTCTGGCTCTTCTTTAGAATGGAGTTAAGAATAATACATAGCTTCCTTGCCGATTCTTATAAGGATTAGCCAGCACTTTCTATATTAGAAAACTATTGAACAGATACCTTTTCTTTCCAGTTGTTCTGTGCTTCCTTGACCAAATAACAATGGGGACAAGGTCAAGTGCTTTCACAGCTTTCAAAAAGGAAATATTGGTAATTATTTAGATAATAAATCACAAGTTAGAGTGGTAGCTTTTGCTTGAAACATAATGAAGGATTAACAGTTTGTGACAGTTGTACCATGGTGATCATTCTGCTTCTTCCCTCCCCTCATCTGTTAAGATCGTTTTAGGATGAAAGTTTAGCTTGATGAAGAATGTTTCTTTCTATGGACTTACACAGGAACATAATACTAAAGGCCTCCATGACAAGCAGAAGTGCTATTGCAGTAGAAACTGTACAGTCACGTTTCCAGTTACATCTTAATTGATTACTTTTTACATCTTCAGTTATTCTCAAGGAAAATCTCATTTATTAAGACCCTTTTCTTCCTGTAAGTTTTCCCAGCCTGTGAATATAGCACAATGTATTTTCCTTTTAAAATACGTTGAAAGCATTTAGGATCAGAGCAAAGACTTTTCAGTAAGTCATGGAAGTTTTTTGAGGAAAAATCTGTAGGTGAGGTTAAATCTTGTATCCTACCTTTTGTTCCTGTTAAGGCCTGACGTGCCTAGGACTTGTGTGGCAGCATCAAATAAGGAGATGTTAACCAGCTGTAACTAGCAGGAACAGCACAAAGATTCTTGGTTTTGATATAAGCCAAAGTGATGCAACACATGCATCAGATGAATTTCAGATAAAGGCAATATGCTGAAGAAAATACACTCAAGCATCAGAAGGAAAATATGTGCAAACAGCAGAAAATGTAAAATAGAATGATGTAGAATCAATGATTAGAAATGACCAGTAAACAAAGTGTTTTATTCCTTCCTTCCTCCTGTCGACTTGACTGATGTGAAAACAAACAGCTTATTATCTTTGGAGAGGAAGATTTCTTTCCGCTTGCTAAGTCAAAGGGCTTCCCCTTGCCTAGTGGCCTCCTTCCTATTTGCTGCACTATCATACACCATGTAATACTGCACAGAATAGGATCAGGAACAATCTAAAGAAAAAAAAAATCATACCTGAAAATACAGGAAGGTCAGGTATTTCTTAAAATACCTTCATTGAATGAAGTGGGATCTCCCTCAGGTGATAAATAATTATATAACTACATTGTGATTTCACCAGCTGCTAATTAAGAAAAATAAAACGGGCCAGGAAAAAAACATATTCTAGAGTTCAAGGTTGTTTTTAAGAGGGAAAGAAGGTTATTTTTTCCTGACATTATACAGAAAAAGGTAGGTCACTATACTGTGTTAGAAAACTTGGAGCTTTCAGAGAAGAGGATTGAACCAAACAATTTCTGTTCCCATGCAACTTTTTAACTATGTCGTTTTCTTAAGTGTTTGAAGAAAGCCGAAAAGACTGAACTGTAATTTTCCCACAGTGTGTTTGAACTAGAAGCTAGATGCGAAAGCGCATGCATAGCACCAGACACTTACACCTTCTCTTGGCAAGTTTTATGTTGGCAAAGGCTTCTAGGCTTCCTCATAAAATAGCTCCTCACACAGTAATAGTAAGTAGATGAACTATAAAAATGAAAACAAATGAGGTAAGATTGGGATGTGAGCATGCTAAGCCAACAAAAGCACATACGAAGCAGAGAAGGTTTGCAGACAAATAAGGGAGAGCAAAGACACACCAGTGCAGGAAGATTTTAGGACTAGCAAAAGCAGCCAATTGTAACAGTAGTTTGAGGCAAATAATATAAAGATCCTCTAGATGAAAATTTCCAACAACAAACAAACTTGCTGTATTTTTTCAGACATGTTTTAAAAAGTGATTAGTAAGCAACACAAATGCACAGAAGGTGCATTAAAAGAACATAGATGAGTCTTCTGTACATCCTTCTGTATAAAGAAACCTGTCTCCCTGGAATTTATCCCTGACAATATTTGCAAATGTTTAGAGAATTAATGCTCCAGAAACATGGATTTCACAGAAATATACATATTAAGCTTTCTATTTATATGTGTAAGAACTACAAAACCCCAAAAGTTACTAGTGGCTCAGTTACTGCTCAATGGCTAGCATTTGAACCTTCCTTTTTCTGTTTATCCAAAACTTTATTCTCCTTGGCAATATATCACATTGTGGTTTTTATTCCCCTCACAACCTGTTTTCAGCACACTGCAAGTAGTGCTATTGGGTTTAATTCTAGAAAAAAGCTCTAGCAGTTATTTTAGAAGCTATCTTCTAGCTGGGATTACACTGTTTCTTCTTCTCTGTGTCATGGCATATTTGCTTCCTCTTTTTTGTCCTTATTTTTGTTCCTTTCTAGGCTTTTCCAGACTTCCTAAACTATTATAGGACATTTTATTTTGATTACTTTAAACCAAACTAACATTTGCTGTTGTCATATATAAGGCTTTTACTGTTTATGGAAACCTTTCTCAAAATGGATTTGTTATCCGTTCCAAAGTGGCTAGCTGATGGCAGATGTCAAAGCACCGGCCATGCTGGAAAGGTAAAGCTGTCACAGACTTTATGGAAAATGTAAGTTTTCCCATTTATGAGGAAAAGCAATATCTACATGAAAACAAAAAAAGGAAATCAGTCTCTCTGCTAGATTTTTGCTTAACATAAAATATGATAGTCTAGTTCTACGGATAGACTCCAGTTCCCTTTTAGGTGACACAAAGCATTCTCAGACCTGATCTTACTAGATAGCTTACTACATTTGTCAGCAGTATTACAAAGCACCTGTAGAATTTGAGTGACTCTGTCCCTTAACTTGGGCAGTCAAAAATCAGTTTAGCTGATCAGGAGTCTTTTTTGGCAGCTAAGTATTTTGGCAGATAAGTATTTTCTACACTGGTAACTATTTCAGTTTTCATCTGTGTTCAGGCCTGACACACGGCAGCAGCTTGCTGTAGTCACAGAAAATAATTAGTTTGTGTTGTTCCAGGTAGACTTTCTGTAATGCCGATCTTAGTTCTCATTTACCCTCAAACATCAGGGACTGCAGACAATCTGTCATTCTCCCTTCTCCTCCTCTGTCTCCCTAGCCCTTACCCTTAATCCTGCTCTAGCTCCTTAGGGAGCCTTGGAAACCATCTCTTTATCATGGTGATCCCATTCTTGCCCTGAAAATTCTACCACCTTTGCCTTAAAAGGACCTGGTAGCTCACTCACCTCAATGGGGTTGAACCCAGTATCCCAGTACCCAGGAAAAACCTCTGCAAGTCCCTCCTGACAGAGGTGCTGGGAACACCCCTCCTTCTGATCCTGGTCAGAACTTGGTCACTACAGACCTGTAGTCACTACAGACACATAGAAGGGAGATGTGAGATGATAGTTTTGACAATAAGTAATGACCTAGTAGGCCTGCAGGCTGAGCAATTTCAAGTCTGAAGTCACATCTGATCTGGCGTGGAGCTTCTCTACCTCTGCGTCTGAGAAATGCTAAGTGCTGTCCTAATGTATCTGTACAAGTGTCTTAACTTTTCATTACCTTGTTCTAGGCAATTTTATCTTTGACAGAAAGAAATCCTGATGAACATCAACCTGGACTTAAAATTCTTTGTAAAAGAAAGCCAAGACTTTAATAGTAAATTATGTTTGCATTTATCTGGGGCTTGGTATAGGAATGTTTCATTCTTAAATGACTGCTATTGCATCTAAATGTCTAATTTTCATAAATCTATTTGAAAATATCACAGTAATTTTCCAGTGACAAATCTTTTCCAAAAAGCCTGTCCCATATCTTTGAGAGGAATGAAGCACATCAGCAGAAAACAGATGGCTGATAGTGGGTCGTCTGTGACAGCATGTGCTGCGTTCTGTGTTATGCTATTACCAGTGTCTGACTGTCCTTACTTATGAGCTGATCATATCAAAAGGCACATAACTTGCAGATTTCTGTGTCTGCAACTATGATCTTTTCTCATTTGGATACCAGAAGTATAATCCAACTCAGTGTTTAATTTCCATTCTTTTCAAATGTTGCATAAAGGGAAATGGTCTGTGTCTCTAGAGCAGCTTGATATCTGCCCTCCTAGTTAGGGAACTCTTAGTGGCTTCATCAACTGTGAAGATACATATAGTGCAAAGAAAGCAGAAACAAAAATTAGGCCACCAAGGAACAGATATATATATATATATACGTAAATTATTATTGTATTAATATGATGAGCTGGATTTCTCCTCTGCTTTGCACCTCTCTGTAATCACGTATGCCTACGCAAAAGAGAAATTATAAATTAGAACAGTACTGTAAAAAAAATGCAGTTTTTCTGCATAGTAAACATCACTGTAAAAGTTAAAACCCAGTGATGTATCAAACCACCAACCCTCTGAGTTAACAAGAAAAAATGAATGAGGAAAAAATTCTCCAATCAGTATCTGGAGGAAAAAAGAAATACATTCCTTTATGTTTTTTGAACCAAATCTGCTGTGTGATGCTAATTAAACAACCCAGGCAGAACATACCAAATGAATAATAGTACCTCATACTTTGTGAAAGCACCTTTATGCACCCAAGAAATGCAGTAATCCCCAAGATACATTTCAGGTAAAACTGTTTCCTGAACAAAAAGAAAATGGTAAAAACCAAAAAGAGAACCTAAAATTTAACCACATATATTGTGCCGTTAAGGGAATTAGATGTGCCGTATGCGTTAACACTAACATTTGCTTATGATCCTGAACTATCTTTTTTTCCTCCCAAACCCTGATACCAGAGTTGAGAGCTCACTCCCAGCTCTCACACTTCTAGACCCAACCATCCAAACTCGTAAAATGATCCTAATGATCTCTATTTCTTTAATAGTGTGCAGCACTTACTTCATATATAGCTAGATCTTTGTCTCATATCATCTTTACATTACATTACTTCATAATAGCATTGTTTGCTTTGTATTACCCTTCAATTTCTTGTCTGTGAGCCTCCAAAGTTACTCAGAGCAGAGTTGATAAATATTTATTAGAAACATTTACACAACCTTCCATTTATGTGACAGTTCTTACCATTAGTCCAGGGTGATGAGACCCTGGAATATGGATTTTCAGTGAAAATAATATCTCTCTTTTGAAAGACAAAAATTGAATTAATGTGTAATTGCAAGTGTTCTATTAGCATAGGGAAAAGAGTTTAATGTGCTCTCGGAGGCCTAATTCCATCCACAGCTCAGGTTTATTTGTATAAAAGTGGCAAAATGTGATACTATGGGACATAATTTACACACATGGAGCACAAAGAATAAAACATCAGAGTACAGTAACAAGCCGCTAACTGATGTGTCCATAAGAGGTAGGGAAGGTGATTACTGGAAGGATGGGTGGTCTTAATTAAACCCCCCTTTCATACTAAAATTGTTGGGATAAGTCCAGAATGAGATAATGAAGCCTTTTAACTATCCTTGTCTTTTACAGTGACTGCACTGTTGCAAATAAATATGACATTTATCTATGTCAATTGAATTCTACCTCCCTGTTGATAAAATGATGTAGCCTGATGGTTGCCTGCACTGGGCGATACATGTTAGAATGCCGCAGCAGATTACCCCTAAATGACTATGATTTACTGTCATTCTGCTTGAGCACTCTAGATGAGAAACTGCTTCAAACTACTGTTACAATGATCAGTATTTGAAGTAACTCCACTGATTCAATGTAACTGGTGTTACAAAAAAAGTAGTATATGACCCAACCACTTTAAGGAACATTTCAAGGAGCTTGGTTAGCCATGAAAAATCCTTTGCCCTTATGGGCAACTAGTAGATATTAAGCTGGAACAGTTTGCACTAAACCTTCATTGAGTCATAATTTTTGTAGAATCACAGAGCCCATTATTTTGCTCAGGAGAAGCTCAAGACTGAAATAACAGAAAATTATGTATATTTTATGCCAGGCAGTACTCCCCTCATTTAGGGTTTGACTCATCATCATAATGTTGTAGCAGAACCCACTATACATGTCTGCAGTGTGAAATACCAAGGGATGAATAGTAGCCTTCCATTTGTAATAATAGTTAGTCCTTATCCTTCACAAATGCATAGCTCTACTCACATCACCCTCCTCTAGGGCTTAAATCAACTTCTCCCTGTGAGTTAGATGGTTAAATAGTACTACAGTACACTATAATCTTCTCTGAAATCCCCTTGAGTGAATCTGAATGAAGGGCTGGAGGAGCAATACCAGATTGTTTAGCTGATCAATGAAGGAACATATATGGCAAGTTCTTATTTAATATTCAAAGAGCTTTTCTCTTCTGTGGCTTCTGCTTCTGAAGATCCTGAGACTGATGTGTTCAAGGGTGGTGTGCCCAATTTCTGTTCACAGACAGCATTCCAAATTCACAGGAGGCCTGTCTGTAGACAGCTCAACACGCCCAGAGACAGCATGAGGAAGCTCTAAGTGCCCAGTCTTCCTCATCTTGAGGAAAACAAATAGCCTGTTCTTTCACTGCTTCTTTCCTCTTCATCAGTAAAACAGGAAAGAACCCCATTCTTATGACTGGTCTGCCAAGCCTCAACTGTTCCCTGTAACTGCCTTGCTTTAAGTGTAACAGAGGATGTAAAGCTTACCTATGAATGTCAAAGAGGAAGGACAGAACTGAGAGCATGCTACTGTGATATGCTACAAAGAATTCAAAGCATTAAGTGAGGAAGCAGGAGAAACTGAAAGGAGACTATATCTTTGTAATTTCTACCAGATCTCAGGCTCTAAAAATATAATCTATGAACCACATGCTTTCATAGATTTTTCTAAGGCACAACAGAAGTAGTTTTGGTTTTTCTTCTGTATTTCCTCTGTTACCTCCCCGAAATAAACTGTCCATGACGCAAAAGTAATTTAATGAAGCTGGACTAAATGATACTCTTTTTTCAGAACAAACCTAGAGCTTAGGAAGTAGTCAGTGAAGTATGGGTACTCTTTGTCTGTTAAGAGATCTGTAAGCTACTGTTTGTGTTTAAAATATATCTTAGATTGAGCTAAGTCTGCTGTTAGAGGATGTAGGTAGTTGCTGGAGTGGATGGATAGTCGATTATTGATGCTAAAGTGCTGTGCCAAATTTCTGGCCTATCAACAGCTTCAAGCTTTTTCACTTCCAGAATGTTTTCTGTAAGAGATTGAAGTGCTAAGGCTTGGACACCAGGCCCAAGTCAGAGTTGACCTATAGATGAATCCTGTATATTTTATAACTGATAACCATTGTGCTAGTAGGTATTGTACTAAGTTATAACAACCCCCTTATGCTGATGTAAAAAGTGCTAAAGTGTTGAAGTACTGAAGCCTGATCAACAGGCCCAGAGCTGAAGCTGCTAACTTAGTATGTAATCATTAACAAAGTATGTAAGCTCACTAGTGAAAGATGCAGCTTAGACAGAATATAATCAGTAGTGAGGATGAAATGCTGAGAGAATGTATCCAACTTCCCTTGTTTAGTCTTGTTCAAGGCCAAGGACCCAAGTGTTCGGCCTTGTTAAGAAACTCCCTTGGTCTCCCCGCCGAGCCCTGGCCAGGCTTTGGGTGGAATCCAACACGAGAATGAAACCAGAAATTTTCTACTCAAAACAAAGGTGCCAGTTATTCTGGCTTGCCGATCTCTAGTATATAAGGCTGGACCTGCTTGCAGTGACTTTGGAAGCCTCACCTATGGATGGAGGCACCGCGTAGGACTTCCCACTTGCAGGGAAAGGCTCTCCAAATCCTCGCTGCAACGGGGGCTCCCCAGGGACTGCAGATCTGGATGATGGTAACATATGCAAGTGGTGATGTATCTTTCTTAATCACTATGCTCTCTCTCATGTAGTAATGATTTGATGCATTACTCTGTATTTTCCTATTTGTTGCTTTAGGTGCATTATTCTGCCTTTTTTAGTGCATGTTTTCTGTATTACTGTTACATTGTTTAGTTATCACTGGTAAAATACACCTACTCTTTTCACTCTGGTGTCCGAGTTTAATTGGTATCCTTAATCAGCAAAACAGAGATTAAGAAAGGAGTCCCCAGTCTCTTTTCACACAGTAACTTTAGAAACTTGTGAACACAGCAGTACACTGAGGGGCCTGATGCTGAATGCAACTGATGAAGATAAACTACATTAAATCCCATAAAAATTAGAGTGAAAGGAGTCTGAAAGTCTATCTAAAGTTTTTCCTATTTTAATGTTCTCCCTCACTCCTGCCTAAGACTGCCTAATGTGTAATAAATAGAAAGAAATGTGATCCTTGCTATGTGTCCACAACATGGTATGTGGTCCATGCACAGTCTGTGCTTGCAAAACACATTAACACATTTTGTTATAGTCAGAGGGGTTTAAATAGGAAAACAGTTTTATATTTCATGTATTTTACATTTCATACACCTAGAGTACAGTTTGTTGGTCTTCTACTCAGATTCTTGTGAAGATTTAAAAAAAAAAAAAATTAATGCTCTGAGAAATATTGGAAACATGCAAACAAAATGGGCCACATGGTTTCTAATGTACCTAGACCTTACGTTGGATGACCCTACCTCCATCCTGACTTGGACAGCATTGTTGACCTTGAGGCCAGTGCAAAACTTACCTCTTTAGCCACATTATAATAGGGAAAATAGTACACTATTTTCTAAGGTAACATAATGTGTTGCAAGTGATATGAAACGAAATCTTAAGGGAAGGATTGTTCGTTTTGAACTGTAGCATTGTAAACTGCCTGTGAATTCTGCCTTTGCATTAGACATTAGAACTTTTCAAGGATGGGTCACTTTTTTCTCCTAGTGAAGACACACTCAGTGTACTCACTTTGCTGTCTCTGTGCTTCAGTTGAGAACATAGCTAGTATGGGAATGAGATTTTCAAATCTCAGTACCCCTATCAGTTTTTTTCATGTGCCCACCAAACAGATGATAATTTTTGCCTCATGCTAATCTGGATTTGAGATGAGCCAGTAATCTAAAGAAGAAAATCTTTTTAATCTCCTGAGCTGTTCAATCCCATCTACTTTTCATTACTGAAAATATTTTCTATATTTTTCTTCTGAACAATGGAAAGGCTAGAGAAAAATGACTGGCATTGTCTGAATGAAATACTATACTGATAACAGAGCTTCTCTCACAAATATTAGTTCCACTTCTATTGCTTTATAATAAATGGTTGCAGCTGTTGCCATGGCAATTTTCATTTTTAAAAATGTATCCAAGTGAAGACAAGAAATGCAGCTGTTATCATGAGAAAGTCTAAAATAAATCCAGATGTGAATTGTACACTTTAGTGTTGGCAGTAATAATGTCAGAAACAAAACATGTTACGTGTTTTGTCTTCTTGATGTACTGGAGCTGAGGATGGGCATTGAAGGATATTTTCATTTGCAGGTCTCTGTTCCTGATCCAAATATAGCAAATGAGCAGAATGAAATTTCACCTTGGGGAAAGGCACTTCACTTGCTAGAAAAGCTGGTCAGCCTTGCATAGAGAATGGCAGTAATATTCCTGTAGGAGCAATGTAGGCCTGAAGCTCTCCTCATTTATGTTTCTGATAATACACTAACATTTTGGTTTTTACAGCTTATAAAAAGAAAAATCCAGGCCATGGTAGAAATTTTAAAATTGCAATCTTACCTATTGCTTGTTGCCTTATCACTTTGTAGCCTGAAGTTCTTTAAAATCGCTGCTATACCTTTAACGTTAGACCCAGAACATTAAAACAAAATTACTGGGCAGTGCTCTACAAAGAAGGTGTAATTCAGCAAGTCCCAACACATGTACTAATAGTCGTCTGCTGGAAAAATGCATTGTGTTGGGAAGGTACAGTCTGTTTAAGTCACTTTAGAGAAAAAAAACTATTGAAAGAGAGAATTTCTGAGAAGGTAATAGAGGAATATCTCTGGACTTACTTCAAAGTGAGAAAACGAGTTTGGAGTTATATCTCTAGAAAATGCTGACTGAAAAGCAATTGCCCAAAGCTTGAACAACAGAGGTGTTTAGAGGCAGACTGTGTAGTCTGACAGAGTATGGGACTTGGGCGGGGTGGTAGATGGGTTGAACGGTGGCTTTGCACCCATCTTGTACCTTTTCTTCTTGCCTAGGAGCTGCAAAAGACTATGGCTGAAGCCATTCTAAACTGTAGCTGGCTATCTGCAGTCTCAGTGGTTCAATTCAGCAGCCTGGGACTGCTGAAAACAACAGAGTTGTAGCTCCTGAACCTTGTGGAAATTGTTTTGCTCAAGTGTTGAGTTAGTGGTGACTGTGACACCTGCAAATACCCTTTACTCTGGAGGATTACTCAACTTCACTCAGTAAAACAAAACAAAGAGGAGGAACCACCAGTTAGGCAGTGAAGTTGCCATGGATAGAATTTCAGTCCCAAACTCTAAGGCAATCACAGTGGTAAAAATTCTTTTTATCCTTAAAGATTATAGCAAGAAGATCTAAATACTAGAACACTCACGTTCCATATTTCTGTCTTCTATCGTCAGGAATATTTTTCTCAAAACTCAGTACAGTCTTTATTTCCCTATCCCTGGTACAGGAGTTTTAAATGACAAGCCAACTTTAAGAAGTACTACATAAACACATGCTACTCTTGAAGAACAATCGAAAAGCTAATTGGAATCTTGAAAATAATCTGCATAATAAAATCCTAAAAACCCCACACAGTTTCCTAAATATACTGCAAATCACTTAATCAAAGAGACCTTATACAAAATGTATTGATGGGAGTTCTTGCTTTGATAAGAATTCATTATTCATAAGTACATATGCTAAGGTTATTGGACAAAGAACTGGCAGCTGGTTGTGAACTATTCCTCAGTGGTAAGATTAAAAGAGTTAAGGAAGATCTTCCTTTGTTTAAAATTAAGGTATTTGCTATTACCTGTGGCCTAGATTCAATGCACTGTGGAAAATCTCACAGAAATGACAGGCAGCCAAACAGACAATTTTTCCTTCTGGATTTGTGAAGACTCCATTGATTCATGGATAAACATTTAGTATAATGTACTAATTTCCACCACTTGGTTTTAAAATGGATACTTTCCCTAGATAGGCAGTTCCATGAGGCTTAAACACAGCTATTAATAAAATGAAAATAATTCTGACTAGCTTCATTACCCTCATAATTACTAGAATGAAGGAGTCTTGCCTCACAAGCTTTTGCATTCACCTCACTCTAACAATGCATAATGAAAACACTCTCCTAGCTATGGGCTAAGTCCTGCTAAATCTAGAAATAGAACGTAAAACTATGAACATCCTAAAATGATGGTTTAGAAATACCTTTAACATTACTCTGTAGGAACGAAAATACTGTAATAAAGAGATACAGTGTTAAATGGTACAGGAGGCTGAAATATTTTCTTCAGGAATATTTTAATCTAGCTATAACCCTTTCTCAGTGTGTCTGAGGCAAAGAACAACGGGCTGTTAGGCACTCTATTATTCTCATCTCTCACTATCATTTCTGTCTGTGCTTGCTACAGATCAGTAGAAAGGAAGAACTGTTTGATTTCTTTTAAGTGAGTATAAATATGCAATGAATGGGGATACAAAACGAAAATGCTGTATGTTTTAAAATTATTTCACTTTTGTGAGATTTTGTAATGGAGAAATCACTAAGGGAAAATTATGAACATCGGATTATTCAGTATATTGTTGGGATTTTAATCGTATTTAAACCTTCATTTTCAACATCAAAATTCTAATGTCACTAGGTCTCCCCAGAAAGGTACTGAAATTTCATTTATGAATCCAAATAACATACACATATGCATATTAAATTCAGAATATGTAGATCATTATAATTAGCAATTAGTTAGCGAACATCAAAGTACCAAGCACATTAAGAGGAAACTGATAACAAGACTGGATATTTTTTTTTGGTACAATGGTCTTTACAGGAAATGTTCATAAGTCCCATTTCCCTAAATGCATAGCAATGAACAAGCTTTGCCACACTGTCTTCTCTCAGAGCGACTCACACAACTGCTGCCCTGGGTGTTTCCTGTCCTTCAGACTAACTCATACCTGCAGCATGCCAGGCAGTGCCCTGATTTTATTTGGGTGTTGTTTTTTCATGGTTTTTGATTTTGCCAAAATGACACCATTTGGACTACATTTCCATGTTGCATTTGCACTTTTTGTGAAGACCCTTTTTTTTTTTTTTTTAAATCTAGCCATTTTGCAGGACCAGTATAGAGAGAACACATTTTTGCCTCTCCTGGACAGAAACCTTACAACCACATAATTATAAAGCTTTCTCACTGTACGCTTTGAAATTCAGACTTGCCACTTCTAAAGGGAGGAAAGAGGAAAGTACCCATCTGTTACTCATGTGTCTTTCACCCTCGTGAAAATGTGCCAAAGTCAAGCAATTTTTTAAGGTTTCCGAAATGTTTAGTTCATAATCTCAGCAGAGATCTGATAAACTTCATCAGCTAAAAATCTTTTAAGATATCATTTGTATTAGGCACGTGCCATCTAAAACTTAAATATGAAATTTTTCCTGCAATTGCCGCTCCCCAAGCTCTGCTATATAGTTTCACCAGCTTTTGGAACCAACCAGCAGCATCGCTCTCTTGTCCTCATTATCTCCTCTGTTGGTCACAATGTGATAAGGAGGGGTGTGTATCAGAAATAAAGACAGGGTACCTGTTGGCTTTAGGGAATGAAGGAGATTGGATTAAGAGTTTACAGTCCTAGTTTATCTTTAGAAATAATTTCTTTCCATCTCAGATGAGAGAAAAAAGGACTGGGGACTGAAACAGAAGTGATGGAGAAGGTCATGCAATTTAGGGGAATGGGTAGAGCAAGATAGAGATGGTGACCCTTGTCTATTGAAAAGATAATAGAGAAGGAGTAAGATTGAGATCAAAACAAAAGCAGGTGGAAACAATGAGAGTGGAGCTCTACAACCATTGGCATAAATTATAAGAATAGAAATTAGCTGAGTCTTACCATTTAAGTAGCTATGAGATGTAGTAGCTAAAGGTATGCAGTCTCTCCTCCTGCTGTGCCTGGCACTCAAGGAAGGCAGCTGCATGTTACTGTTATCAATTATTCTCTTTGCTCAAGTGACAAAAGTATATTCTGAAAACATTAAAGTTGCTAATCCAAAAGGTAAAACATGCTCACTGAGATAACATCTTGGGTATGGAGAGAGAGAGGTTTCTGTGATGAAAAAATAAACCTAAAATTACATTTGATTAAAATGTTTACAGAAGGTGACTCTCAGCTCCTCTTCTGTAAGACATGAAAATCTTGGGGCATTATGTAACTTCTGAGTACTTGATAACCTTTGCATTATTTTGATGTGCTTTATGGATGATTCCCCATGCACACATAAGTATATATGTACACCATGTGCACGCACAAAAGAATTTCATGTAGAGGTATGTCAGTTCACTCTAACAGACTCAGTAGCTTAAGGATTTGAGTCTTAAAAGATCAAGGCTTGCAGGGGGAACCAGTTTACCTGATGTTGCTGTTAGTAAAAAGAAAAGGACTTAGAGCAGGTTAGAATGATGAAATTCAAATTAAATTGTATAAAGAGCACACAGCTTCTGGAGGGGTTCACAGAGGGATCACTAGAGTCTTTCCTAGTACTCCTGGGTAGCCACTGGAAATATGCAGCCCATTCTCCAAAAGTGTGAATAGGTTCTTTCATGTAATCGCAACCTGATCTCCAAAGAATAAAAGATTTTTGATAGGAGTTTATCCTGTTGTAACAAAACCTCTGTCTTTTTGAGATAGCTGTACTCTTCAATACTGTATTTCTGGAAAGGATTTGAACAGTGAACAGCTATTGGTGGGTATCCAGTAAATGAAATGGCAATCTCTCTCTCACCTTTCCGATACATACTCCTCTTCTGCCTTCCCTGCCAAGAAGACTTGAAAAATATGTTGATCTACTGCAAGTACCAGACAGAGTCTTATGTACAGTATCTCAGCCAGAGAGGATGAAATGAGCTTTCTTTTGGAACACTTCAAGGGAAATAGTATCAGTACATTCATTTTAAACTAAAAGTGAGTTGTCTCTGTAAGTAGAATTAGACTCTGTATGTAATTATCTTCCTCTCAGAAAATCTGTCTTATTCACTAGAGAAAGGTTATTTGGATAAGAAAAAACATCTGGAAGAGCTCAAAAAACAAGCTGACTTGTACCAGGGTGTACTTCAGTTCTGAAGAGTTCCCAATAGAAATCTTTGAAATGAAGAAGCTTTGATGCCAATTCGGTCATTTGTATGGAAAATGTAGCTAAATAATTGCCTCTTAGATGTCATTTACAAGCACTGCAAGCAGCGTTCTTAATTCTGAACTTGCATTTTGTATTTTTAAATGTTACCAGTTTGTTTGTGTATAAGTGGACAGAAATACCTGCAGCTAGTCTGATTTGATTGGATATGACAAGTACAGACATTCCCAGCTGATTTGAGCTAAGCTACATTTTCATACATCCCTGAGGGCAATCTCCATAACAGTACTCATTGAAATCTATTCTAGCTTAGCAGACTGCAACTGAAGGCTGCCTATTCAAATAAATTGCATAAACAAACCAGAGCCAATTAGATAACATAGCTAGAAAGACCGTTAGCATGTATTAACTAGAAGCTAAGCAGAATTTTAATGTGGAGCTGATATTGGAAAAAGGGATATGGAATATTAAAAAGTGAAAAAACCATAGTGATGAGAATTACCTCCTGAAAACATACTGTTCCAAGTCTCCATTTTCATACTGAAATTCCAGCTATAACAAGCATTACAGAAATTCCATAGCATTTTTCCCCCTGATTTAAGCGCAGCACTGGTCTGTACAGTAATGCTCATGGAGAAAAAAGAATGGAAGTTTTATTAAGCAAGGACACCATCATTTTGTGTGGGATTTTCTCTATTCTGGGAAAGAAGCTTTTTTAAAGTTCCTGCTAATAGCAAGTTTGGTTAGTTTCCCAGTGCTCACATCTCGTGTTCCAGATGGTCAGTGACGTGAAACTCTAATTATCATCAGTAAAATAAGCTGGGACTAAACCCTTCCTCAAAGGTAAAAAGAGCAGATGGACAACCATAATTTCATTATTATAGAAATAATAGATGGAAGCTATTCCTCATCCACCTTTTAAAATGACTCATGAACTTGTTGCACAATTAACTCCTTGCTCTATTAATTTATAAGTTACTCTGTTATTTGACTGGTTGAATGGCTGCTTGGTACATAAGCCTTTTTTAACAATATCAGGAATATTAGCCAAATTCATCTTGTCTAAGGGGAGTTAAGAAATGAAATGTTTGGGCTGAGTTTCCACCAGCATTTTTCTTTCTTTCAGGTAATTCTATTTTATTCCTCTCTACAGTGTTACAGTTATCCCTCCTCAGGAATCTTCATGGGAATAAAATCACAAATAATATTTATCTGGTATGAGGCAATGTCTGACTCTAGTGCTCCAGTTAGTAATTTGTCCAGATCTGTAGCTTACAGGCATTGAAATCCCTAAATCTTTGTCAAGGTCATTCAAGCCAGTACATGAAACAACTCTTCCTATTCCTGTTGTCATCCAGTGCTGGTCTTACTTTGATCTGCAAGTTCTAGGTCAGGTTTTGCAAAGGCAACCACCCATCTAAGCCTGCCACTGCTCAAACTGAGCTCATAGGAAGCCTCAGCTCCTCCAATTCTGCCAAATTAATGTAAAGACAGCCTCAAAGAAATGGTCTGGCGGCAACTCCCTGTGTTTCTGGCAGAAACTCATTCCTTTTCTGAATTCAGATTTGTTACCTGATTGCAGTGCACCACTCTTTAGAACTTTACAGTTCAGGAGCACCATTTTGATGTACTACTTAAGGATTTCAAACATAGACATTCGTAACAAAGCAACATAAAACTGCAAAATTGTACCAGAGAAAAATCATCAGGATTTCCTCTGCATCCTTATGGGGTAAACAAGTAGTTCTTCCCTCTAAAGAGTCCTAGCTACAGGTTTATGTATCACTGTCATAATCTGTACTTATACAGTATGCCTTATCTTTTTTTCTTATCGTGTCTTTTCTCGCTCTGGCTTCTTTTTTCTAGCCGTGTCCTCACAATCTTCATTTATTGCTTTCAGCAGTTCAACTTCTTACTTTCATCTCCATTTCACCACCTCTTCCTACCCTTAGAAATCTGTATGCCACCTATTTTCTTTAAGCAGGAAAATGTTGCATTTGTTAATCCTTTTTACTTTTTTGGCATCTGTCTGGTGGCACAGGTGCTTCTAGTTCTCTTTTTTCTTCCTTGGCTGGAAGCATGTCTCTGTGCACACTTTGTACAGTAGTTGGCAAAGAATGAAGCTTATATACTTTTGAAAAAGAAGTACCTAGGCTGAGCAGTTCTATGTGTAGGCACACTAAAGCTATTAACTGTGTGCATGTAAGGGCCCACTTATGAATAGAAGTGGTTTTTTACACTATTACTTACATACTGATATGCCTAGGATGTGTGAAAAACATCTTGTCTGCACTCAGATACATGTTAGAAATAAATAGAACTTAAATGAGTTTCTTTTTCACTCCAGTGGCTGAAATTGCATGAATATGTGGCTTAAAAGGGGGCTAAAAATAAAGGGCAATAGAGAAACAAACATTCTTTTTTCATATGTGATGATAGTACTGAAGCAATCATATTTTTTTGCTATTTGCTGACAGTGCCTAATAAATCTCAGTAGGAGGAATGGGATACAGGCTGACAGACTTCACTATGTTCTTCACTGAATGAACTCCCAGTTACCTATGGTTGAGGAGGAAACTGAAACAAAGTATTGGCTGATAGAAAAGTCTTTGTTTCTTAATTGATTACACATGATACGAAAGGGTTTGAGATAGTACATATGGAAGCCCACAATGTCACTTTTAAAGGCCACTTTCTGACTATAACTGTAGTTTAAGGGAAAAATAAGATAATGGGTCCAGGGATCAAAGTGTGGCAAAATCTATATAGAATAGTGCTCCAAAAATGGAAGGGCAAAGGATCCAAATTAGAGACAGTCCATGACAAAAGAAGAAAGCTTAAAATAATCATAAAGGGAGCCTCACATCTACTGAGATATGCATCAAGGAGACACCCATCATAGCTTTCAAAGCCGGTATTATTTCCTGCAAATCCCAGCTCCTAACTTCATTATTCAGCAGCATAGTTACAATATCTTTTCATGTCCTTTATAGAATTGCTGATTTTAATATATAATACACAAGGAATCACAATTAGAAATTCTGAAAAGTAGCAAAGTAACACTTGCAGATAATGGGTAGTTACCTCACCAGGCTAATGACCAAGTGAAACAGAAACTGAATATTTGTACTTATATTTGGTGTTTGTCAGATGTCTGCTTCTTCAGTCTCTGATTACATTTTCCTCCTATGTAAACTGCCTTCAAGTTCAATGACATAACAACTGAATTAAAACCACAGAAGTAAAAAACTCTGCAGGTAAACAAATAACTAAAACCAGCAAGGTTTAAAGGTTCTTACTTGTTTTCTATTTGAGGTCCATTTGATCAAAAGAGTTTCTTATATTTTGAAGAGATCTGAGCTGAACTAAAATTAGTAATATCATGACTGTACCTATCAGTAAGACTCACCAGTGTGACAGAAAGAATTCTCTTGACTTCCTAAGGCAATTATAGGGATCACTGTCTGAGAAATGTCAACTTCAGAGGATGCTCAGCACAAACTGAGCTGAACTCTGGCTTCTGAGTTATTTCCCCTGGAAATGGATACTGTTTTTCAATAAATTTGTCTGTTACCTTTGCCGTGTTATTTTAGAAAGCCCCATACAAGTCTCCAGGAGAAGTTCTGCCAAGAAAAAATGGTTTAAGCGTGATATTAACCTGTATAAGGTACTACTAGACTGGAATGGAAGTATTTTTTGAGCAGAGAAGAGGTATGCTATGACATGTGTTGGCACATGTCCATTGTGGAAATATTTAAGAGGAGGCACAGAACTACTTTTACAAGGGATTTCCTCAGTGAGTATAGTAAAGCTAACCATCACCTTTATTAATTTGCCCTGTCCCTTTTCCCCTCAATACTATTCCCTAGTATCACAAACACATTCATTAATTAGAGTTCCTCCTTTATACTTTATCCTACTGTAGCAGATAAGCTCTGTTTATGCTAAAGAAGGAAAGACAAAAGCAAGATGAAATGGGCAATCTCCAAACTCTTTGCCATAAATTTTGAGTCTTTTAAACTATTTAAAAGGGATCTGGATTCTATGGACTAGTAATTTGTCAAGCACAGATATGGTATCATATGCTGTAGCTAGATCATGACAAATGGACTTGAAATATATCTTTTGTTAGAGAGAAATTGTATTCTAAGAACTCTGGAAAATGAAATTTCTTCATCATGGTAAAATGCTTGGTAAATCTTTGAACCAATCCATAGAAGCTTATTATGTAGAAGGGTGTTGCAGTACCCTTCTACTAGCACAGACTGTTGGGGGGGGGGGAAGGAATGTTACCTATTTATTCCAGGCCATTTTATCTGACCAATAGAGGCTCACTGAATTCCTGAAACAATATTGCATCTGTGAGCATCAGTGGAAATATGCTTCTCGCCAACAAATACTGTTCTATAAGCAAGAAGTCATACAATAACGGGATCTGTTACACCTCCAGTTCTTGCCTAGTTCTAAGAGTTTAGCCTTTCGGTGCTGGTCCTTGGCTTTTGCAAAAGGAGCCTTACAGCCTGACTGTGTCGAAATCTGGGCCTTTCATTGCCTAATTTTTGCTAATAGGCATGAACAAACTTTGTGGAATCTATATAACCAGTAGATACTTTACAAAAGAGGCAGGATATCGATTTCTAAACAATCCAGTATTTTTTGTTTACTTTCCTCTTCACCACCTTCTGAACCTCCAAGGTTATAATCTCTTCCTTTACATACCATTTAAGATACTTAAAAACGGCAAGCCAAACTTCATAAGAAAACTATGCTTGCCATATTACTTTCCTCTCTGCCTAGAAATATCTATACCTCTAAGCCTTCTAGGGCAATTCACATTTTGACATGAGAAGTCTGAATTTCATATGTCAGCTAGTTTCTGGGTTCTCTGGCTTCACTGCCATGTGATCCTCAACCATGTTTTTTATCTCCAGGATTTCCACTTCATTCATGTATCAAACTGTTCTTGATTGCATATAACAGAGCTAGTAAATCCATTCCTTGCCACATGTCACCCATGTCACAATGTCACATGTCCTGTATTCCCTGGCTGCCCCTCACTTGTTTTGATTACTTGTGAAAGACACTGTCATATGTTGATGTCCCTGCTGCCCATGTGACTTCCACACGATCAACTCTTCTAGGAAGGGGATGAAACTCATCAGCCCCACTGAGCAATGGTACAGAGCCAGCAGAGAAATGAAGTCATGTCTTTTGCATAATGATGATACAAACACTTCTGACATTGGCTACAATGGAAACATCTCTCATGTAATGTTCTCTTAGATAATTTGTTAACAGGGAACACATATCAGTATTCATTACTGCTTTCCACATTCTGCACTCACTGAGCACTCAGCATGAGAAAGATTAAATAGCTCTGCTAAATATACTGTCTCAATGCTAATGACCTGTTCAGCTACTTTTCAGTCATATCTCAAGCTATTCAATGCTTTTTCTACATCTTCTTCCACACATTCTTCATCAAATTTCTCTGCAAACATGCAAAATCCCTACCAAGTCCAAACCTACAGCATGTGCACTCAAAATATATGTGGATATTTTCTTCAACAAGTGTTATATTGTATGAAGACAGAACAATGAAAAAGGAATAAAAGTTAAATAAGAGGTTAATCTTATTTGATCAAAAATATCCCAAAAGTATTAATTTTCAGCCAGATTCTACAGTCTTCATCACACACAACTCCAACTGAAGTTATATTTCTCAATTTTGATCTTTAGAATGTGGTCCACAGCAAGTAGGTGCCTGAGTACACAGACAGTTCATTGTATTTGTCTAAAGTACTATCTACAAACCTAAGCAATGATAAACATTCCTGGGTCTGAAATCTATGAATGAAATAGATCACCTTGAATGTTGCATCCTATAGCATGAATGCCTATCTGAAGCTGAACAAACTGCTGCTTTATGACCAGGGAATTGCATGGCAGAAGATTAAATTTAAAGCTAAGAGAACAGCTTTATGTGGGCTGGAACATTTGTAAGCTAAATTTTGTTGCTAATATTTTTGCAAAAAACTTGGGAGTTAGAGGACACAAACAGTGGTAAGAAAGCTATCATCTGGAATCTTTTATGAAAATATTCGCTACATCACAGACCAACCCCCAAGAAAGCAAAAGAAGTCATTCTTTACAGTATGTATTATGATACAGCAATACAAGAAACAATCTTAAATTATATTCTTTCATTCTAGAAGCTACAGAATAAACTCAGGTAAACTTCTTGGTGATAAAGTACAATGTATCTGAAGAACTGAGAATGATTTCTCACTTAAAATTTGTAACAAAAGTATGATTGGAAAGATCTTTTCATAAAAGTCTGCCATAATCCGTTGTCTAAAATTAAATTCCAAATAGTGAAACAATCCTTAATCATAAAGACTATAAGCGTATTCAAACACACTCAGAAGAAGTTCAGATACCTTATTTTTCCTACATATGTTTTCTTTATTTTAATGTTAGCATAAATAAAATACTTCTACAGGTAAAGCTCATGCAGTAAATAGACATAGGAAGTGGACACGGGTCCGAGTCAATCTGGAAAACAAAGTACGTAGGAAATATTTATGCCATAATTAGTCATATATGTTTTTCTGGGCAAAAGCAGACATGTTTAGTCATCTAGTAAGTATTGTCTTGTAGGGCTCTGTTATTGTTTTTCTTAAATATCTTGAATCCTTGATATAAAACATGCTCAAAAATAATTAATTTTGAATATTTCAATCCTTGTTTTCTTCCCAAATGGTTTTTTTTTTGTTGTGAGAATTCTCAGTTTTTATTAAATGGGGACTTTTGTCCTAATAGTGAAAAGTTGTAAGCAACTCTGTAAGTTATTTATATAGGAGAAAATCCTTGTTACATCTACAATACCCTTGCTTATAGAGGCCCCTGTGTGTATGAGCTCTCCCAGATGCACAACAGCTTGTCAGCCTTTCTGCAGCCCCTACTGCCAATTTGATTCACAGTGATCCCTCCTGCATGGATTATCTTAAAATAGCACAGTATAAATGAAATCTTGCAATTATCACGAACACCCAGGTGTTTGGTATGGCAAGATGGCCTATAGGAGAGTTGCTAATTTGGTCTGGAGAACTTGTATGCTTGATCAGTATTTTCTGTGGGCAACTGGCCACAGTGCCTGTACATACTGTTGCAGCAACACACAGCTCATGTGATTTACTAAATCTGCATGAAAAATGTAGGGGTACCTGGTCCTGCTGCTGTCCTTAAACTAAATGATAAAGAGCACTGGAGAAATAGAGGTTGGAGGGAGAGGCTGAAGGAAAAGAGAGATATCGCTATAAGCCTTGTTGGCAGACAGCCATGCTACCTTCACCATGCCAAACTGCCACAGCCAGCCATAAGGGCCTTCTCTCTTTTCTCTTCCTCCCTTTCCTGCGGTGAGTCACTCCTGCAGACATTAACTTGGTTATTCTGTTAGCTGATGAAAGACACTGTGTATTCTCTTATTCTGTTTACCGTTACAGAGTGTACAAAATGACTTATTATTGCTTTTCCAGATTTGTAAACATTATTTTCACACCTTTTTAAATAGTACCCTATTACTGTAATTATGAACATATTGTGTCTGCACCACCCTGAAAAGTGGTATGTGTTACAGAGAAAAAACCCTAGCTGTTCTTTTGTAGTGACAGAATAATAATATTCTTCATTTAAACTTGGTTTACTTTAGCAGGGTGTTAATGCACTGAAGCTGACATTATTAACAGCATAGCTTTACTTAAAAAGCTACAGGAAGGAAGATCATGGTAGGTTGCAGAAACATTGTATTTGTGCAGAAGCTGATTATTTAAGACAGCAATTAATGACATGTGAAACTGATGATGCCATATATTCTCTTCAGACTCTACAAATGACTAAATGTATTGGAGAAATCAAAGTATTGGTCATGCTGAATATACAGAAAAATACACTAGTTTTCCAGTGACAAGAGATTCTATAGTAAAAAAGAGTTGTAATCTCCCATGTACAGCAAAGAAAACACGAGAAGGAGATAGCCAGCATTTGCATCAGTATTCCTTCCTACAGATTTCTGTGTCCATGTGCACGCTGAGGGTCATAGCCTAGACTTGAGTACTGGGAAGAGCAAAGGTTAGAAACTCATGAATCATGTACTAGCTGATAGTAGTTTTCTTTCTAGATTTGCCTTGCAGTTAAGTTGCACTTCTGAAGAGATCCACGTGCTTTGACATCACAGTGACTGAAAAGTAGAGACACTTAAAATACTCTGGGTCTCCTTGAGTTGCTTGTAGCCTAACTGTTCCACAGTCTATAGGAACCTTGCAGTAACAGATGAAGAGTCTAAATGAGCTATAAATGTCTAGCCCTTTATTAAACAAAGCCGACTAAGAGAGAAAAAAAATCTCAGACTTTTTGTCACCTACATGCTTCTTTTTAATTCTAATAGCCGCTTTAATGCTTTTCTATCTGTTCTCTCTACTGAGGTTTCTATTCTTTGCTTAGTTTTCCTTCTGCACATTTTATTATCTGATGTATTAGATGCCCTCCTAAGTGACACATTCCAACCACAGTCACTGAATGTGACAGCTGTGCTGTATCTAATCATGAAATGCTGTGCTTAGACAGCGTTTGGACTTGTCAAACTTGACAGCGTTTGAAAATATTACTGTTGCTCTAAAAACAGTGTGAGGAGTTTAGTGTAGATGAATGTAACTAGACTGATAATTGGAGAATGATAAATTCAATAAGAATGCTATTTTTTTTTTTGTATTAAGAAATAATTTTGTTTGGGATTCTTTGCAATTCAACTACTATAAGTTTCTCCATGGGGTTTCAGACAAAATATAAAGCATTTTTTAATTACTGTAAACTCTGTAAAAGTCTGTTTTTTCTGAAGGATAGGATAAATCTTAGTTCAAGGAACTGTATTTTAAGGAGAAAGGTGGCACCGAATTGAGGCTTACTGTGAAGCTTCTTCAAGCATCCCAGAAAACTGAATTTGATTTTGCAGAGTCCTGTTACTTTTAAGATTATCTAGGAGGATTATTTGTATTTCTAGCAAAGCTCCAGGAAGCATATAATACATGTAGAGCAGAGTTAATGTGAGATCCTGTTAGTGTCTGTGTTTTTAGGACAGCACATACTTGTGTGATTTTGGTCCATCATTTGTGATCTGTTTGAGGATTCCTGAGAATAAAAAAGCTATATATAAATTCAAGATAGTATTATCAGCTGAAGCTCTGTCAGATTCAATAGGCAGAAGAAGATAAACTGAGCTGCTGTGTACCACTTTGTGGTTTTCATCTTGGAAAACAATAGATTGCAAAAAATAATAAGAACCTGTCTACAATTTTATAGTCGCTCTATGTCCTAGGTGCTTATTCAGCATTATTTTTTCAAGATATCTTGTTTAGATGAGAAATCATATTAAATTAAATATACACATTTTGCAGAATATACTGCTTTTTAGGTTGAAGAAAATGAACCAAAATTGCATTCTGGATACCAGTTACTATTAACAATATTGGAATTCTGGTGTTTAACAAACCAAGAACAACTCCAGACATCTCTGTAATGGAATCTTCAAATGTTATATCTGTACTTGCACAAACTACATCAGTGAGAATTATATCAGCAATTAAAGCTTGTAATTATCTCACCAAGTAAAGAATGGAGGTGGGTGTACTTACTATGTCAGTACGATAGCCACAGCATCATTTAGGACACTCTCTCCAAACAGGAGTGTGTACAAATCTGTATCCACATGCAGCTCATGGAAAATAGCAAGGACTGTCACTGTATGGAGACAAAGCAAAGTGAGTTTGTTATTTTCATATTCCTCTGCCAGTTCAAGAGATAAAGCAATGTTACAATATGGGTTTTGAGAAGTCCAGTCCTATTTATTACCTATGTGGCTAATAGTGAAGTTAAAAGGGGTCAGCTGAAGTATTTAAGATCCTTAAATCCAGCAAGTCTATGAGTTTTGGTGCTTCAGCTAAGTTAGGAAGACAGTCTCCCTCTCACACAGAGAATCATGCATAAATGAAAATGTCACAGCATATTTTACTGTGCATAAAGGAACTTGTGACCAAGGAGAAATAAGGGGGCTGAAAAGACTTAGGTTTTGCCATGATGAGAGTAGCAGTTTACCTGTTTTAAGAAAGATATGATAATGCTTATCCATCTGTTATGCATGCTTGTTGAGGAACATGCATAACCTTATACCCTGTTCCACCAGCAGCATAACCACTTTCACCTCAAGTGTAGCATATCTGCAGTCATGAAGCCCTCTCATCCAGATCAGGATATCTGACACTTGTAACCCATTTTCAGGATCCTTCAGCATATCATTAAGTCCCTTCCTTCTCCCTGAGTTATATGCTATATTTGATTTTAGCTTACCAGTGCAATAGAAAAAAATAGAGAGTGTTTAATTTAAATTGAAGTTGGGCAAATCATTTACACACACATTCTCAAGGGCATATAGACACTTGGCTCATATTCAGATAATTAAGTCCTATAGATATTAAAAGACATCTTAGCTGTTTTATGCCTCAGTTTCCTTACCTGTAAACAGGGGATTAGAGTCCTTCCCAAGATCTACCTAGCACTTCATAATCTCCAACTGAAGAAGGCTATCTATGTTCTGTGTTGATATTATTATTCTCTCTTTGCACGGACAAAGCAGAGCTTTCTCTTTTCAAACAGAATTTAATATAAAGGCACCCAATTATTTGTATGGTTAAAAATTACATGGTAACTCACTGCTTCACTGGTGCTCATTCTAATACATAATTGTGCAGTTGACTCAATTCTCATAGCCTAGGAATCCCAAAGATTAGGACTGCCTCTGGGATGCCATGTTAACATCTGACATTTCAGAAATCAAAATTATATACTTCTACATTGAGATGACTGCTGATAATTCACACAAAAACATGAACAGGTGATCATGCTTTGTCTTAAAAACATTTCTTGGAATTTTGAAATCATTACTGATAAGATTTTCTAAATGGCACTTAAATATCTGTGTAATCTAAAAGTCTGTTTATAAACCCAAAATAGACTCTCAGTTATCCTGTGAGATTTTATGTCAAAGTGATCTCTGTTGATGTGTTATCTCTGAAGAATTTTGGAAGTGTTATTCTAGAGAAGACAATTTAGGAGATGTGCGTAGCTGAACATTTGCTGATATAGCTATATTTAAATTAGCTAGTTATACTTATCCATTCTGGTAACCTCACCCATCTACTTCCAGCACAGTTATAATTTGAACTAGGAAAAGAGTTATTTCCTCAGAACGGCTCAAAGGTATAGGAAGAAGTTTTATTGGCAAAAGAGGTTTTCTTGGTTCATCAATATCCATGTTCAGGTTTTTGCTTGATTAGCAATGCTGCCTTAATGCGCTAAATGTGGACCCAATTTAGTCTCTCATTCTTTGATGTCATTGGCATAACAACAGACTTGTTTTCTAAAACTATTTGCCACTTCCAGCTTTTGCTTATTAGCTAATTAGTTTGGGCTTACATTAATAGCTCCTGCGATAATGATAGAATGAAAATAGTAATCAAAGTCCAATGCACTGTTGGTATGTATGTGTAGCAGGCCAAGCTAATTAGACAGATGCCTACACACTCCTCACCCTCCTCTTGCCTCATAAGAAAACAGCTTTCTCGCTTTCTCTCCCAACTCTACCCCAAAAATCTGACTTAAAATCTTTTCAAATAGAAGCAAAATAATAAAGCAGGCAACATAATAATGCATCAATTGCCTCTCCTGGGAGAGACTCCCCAGTTCACCCCTTTCTCAGAAAGTACCTTTGATTTCAAATGTTTCTCCCATTCCCAGTGGAGGTTATTGGCTCTTCTTTACAGCATTGCCTGTCCCTGACTGAAGAATTCTGGTCTCTGCCTTGGCCCAAGACACAGCAAGGTTCAGCCATACCACTGCTGACAGATATTTATCTGATCTGTTTTTAAAGTACTGAAGTGATGCCGGTTCCATAAATCCCAAGGGAAACTGACTTGCTATTCAGTATTCATACAATTTATAAATGCAGTTATTCCTGAGTGTCTAACCTAAATCTCCCCTTCTGCTTTTCAAGTCTGTAATTTCCATTCCTAGCCTAATGAGACACAAATAACTTGTCACATTTATTCCCTTTTTCTTTCCAGCAACATTTTGCCTATTCAAAGACTCATTTCAGACATCTCCTCCCTAAACTGACTCACTTCTTTCAATCTCCTCCTTTCAGTAATGTTTTCTAGCCCTCTAATCACTTCTAATTAGTCCATATCTTTCTTGAAATACAGTGCCCAAAATCAGATCCAAGTACTGTAGTTGACTTGCTGTCAAGAAATAGAGTGAAAAGATGCTGTACAACATGTTAATAAATTCTGTTTTCCTTTTTTTTTTGCTATGTATTGGTACTGATGACTCATTTTCAGGTTGTAAACGAAATCCTTTTCAGCAGTGAATGCTCATTTCTTATCTTCTATCTATGAAGTTGATTATTTCTAAGTGTAGCATTTATCCTTGTTGATTTTAAATCATTGTAAGAATCATACTGAGTTCTAATCATGTCCTTCAGAGTGTTTGCAATCTCCTCTCAGCATAGTATTATACGTTAAAGAAGCATCCTCTATTGCATTAGCCAACTCATTGTTAAATAGTATCTGCATAAGAACAGAGAACAGCATAATTTTTAGCACATCCACCCCATTTAAGAGGTCAATAAAACATTTTCACCTTGTTTTGCCAACCACCATCTAGTCATTTTCTCAAGATCATATTTGCCTTCATTAATTATGAGAGAATCTATGGACATAGTTCAGAATGGGCATATTAAAATGGACGTGATACTCTGCTATGGAAGACAGTTAATTTAAATTACTCTCTGGATAGAATAATACTCTATGAATAGTCTCCATTGTCCAAAGCAGTCATATCATGTTTTGTCTGATGAATGACTTTAAAACTCAAGGGAATGAATTTAAACATTTGGTATTTGCTATCATATACCACAGTAACATATCTAATCTGTGAGAACATTCATATCTAAGTAAAGATCATAGATACTACATTGCAGTAAGTGGGGCATCTCTGGCTTTCTGAAGGTACTTTTGAGGAACAGTAAGTAGGGTTTGTTTTTTGTCTGGTAACTACTCAGACTTGTATAATTCATTAGATACAATATGTATTATAAAAATACCAAACTACTTTTCACACAGCATCTCTGCATCTTTTATTTCAGTCTAGGCATACGAGGACAGAGATAGGTAAAGAACAAGATGGCTAGAAGGACAGGTAATTGGGGGCAGCAAACAAACATCTTTTGTGGCAGTAGAAAACTGATACAACTAGAAATGACAGATATCAGAGCTCCTGACTCAGAAAGGGTTGTGAGCTTCATTAAAAAATTCAGTGATGGGAAGCATGCAGTAGTGAAGCATCTAAGATTTTCACAGTACTTGTGCCAACAGAAATCTGATTCACTTCTTCCTTGACTTCATGGACTGAGGTAACATCCATCCGATGTTAAGCTTAGCATGATTTTGGTTGTACCCAAGTCAGAACAAGTGTCTGTGGGGCTGGTTTGTGAAAGATATCTTTTGACGTATGTAGAAATAAATTGGCTTGTTATTAATTCCTGTAAAAAGTATGCAAAACTGGAATATCAGCAAACTACAACAATCCCTAAGTTAACTGTATCTAATATTTCTTTGCTGTTATGTTTGAAAAGAATAAGAAGGCTCAGAAAATAAATGAGACCATTATATAAAGTACTGGTATTACTGTACCTCAATCTTCTGACTAGAACTATTAATAACTTTCATAGCTCATGGGCCTAAATTCTTTTAGGAGGGCAGTATCAAATGGGAAGAAGATGAAAGAAATCTCACTTATAATTCCTACCTATTTTTCTCTAAAAAATAACAATCCACATTTTAATTATAGTCTCCTTTCCCTACTAATTGGTCACGCCACTTACAGATTACTTCAATGGTGAATAAGAAGAAAGCACAAAAATATTTTAATTAAAAACACATTTATGAACAGACTTATATAACCAGTATATAAAATGTATTACCTTGCTGTATTTATAAATTATGCTTCTTAATGCAAAATTTTTGAATTTATGAGAAACAAAAAGTGCTTTTTCTGATAAATATCCAATTTTATCAATAACAACAGCAGTGCAGCTCACATCTCCAGTTCAGCTGTAACCATAGTAACTTCAAATAGAGAAGAGCCTTGTGATTATCAATATGACCAAAGGTAAGGGAGTTCATATAGCTTGGAAATAGCTGTGCTTCAGCAAACCTTGTGAAGGTAAATCTGTTTTCTATGCTTGAAATGTCAAAAGTTAAAAAAAAAAAAAAGAAGTGCTAAAGATATATGAAATGTTTTTGGATTGGAAGGTCATTGCACAGAATGTGTTAATAACACCAGCTAAGACAAACTGCCAAAGTTGTACTTTCCAGTTATTTTTTGGTGGCTCAGGCAGAGGTCAAATCTTTTCGTTCATGTTCCAGTTTTGTTCTGTCATTCACCTTATTACATTATAACCACTGGTACCCAGAAGCAGCCTATTGCTGTGGCTTATTGCTGTGTCTGCCTTTCAACCACAGAGGACAGTGTCACAGACATGTGAGGCAGTTTCATTTTGCAGGTCTCTGATGCTCAGGGACTGAGAGCTGGGGGCTGCACTCCCCACACCAGCACCTTTTCCCGAGTCTCTTTGCTGCTCTTGATGAGTGACAAGTGTACCAGAACATAGGGAGGAACAGCTCCATCCCCTTTGAAGGGATCACACCAAAAAACTTCCAGAGTCAGGTTAAATTAGAAATCAAAACACAATACTAACACAAGGGAAATCCTTTCAACAATGAAACAGTTGAAATCAGTGTTGTTTTATGCAGATGAAATAACAAGAAGAGATGATTTCCTCAACTACATGATAAACGATACTTATTGATCGGAATAAAGGAAAATATAAATACTGGTCTGATGTTTTAAATCAAAGACTAATGAAGGGAGAATTCAGGAATTTTAAAATTCTATTTCTTAGAAATCAAACCTCTCACCTGAAGTCTTGAAATGAGAAACTTTTTCTGCTAGAAATGCTAAATTAGTGGAAGGAGATATTTCCTGTAAAATGAATGATTCATTTTAAAGTAACCTTTATTTGTCCCTAAAGTTTCTACCTTTTCTTTCTAGAGATGTGCGAGTTTTTTGAGGCATCCCTAAGTATAGTATCACAGATGTTTAGGGATCACAGTCTATACTGCAAAACACAGTCCCAAGTATGTCCAGTCATAAATCCATTTCTGAATCTTAGTTCAAGTGCTAGTTTTCTATGTAAAGAAACCCACAGCATAAAAGAGCAATTCTGAACTAATTTTATGCAAAAATCTCTGTATTAAAGATCTTCAAATACCCTTCAAAACTAAAACCTACATTATAACATTATTTCCTACTACTTAACAATATTAGCAGCTTTTAGCTGGCATGCATTTGTTTACTGCCCTGGTAGTAAAATTCTTCATTTAACATATAAACATCTACCAGTCATCTTTATTATTACATAAGGAACTCAATCAAAACAACTTCTGTCAAGTCAACATATCAGTTTTTAACATCTTTTGAGACTTAATTGCTTTCCACGGCCAAGGGAAATTAAATTTTTGCAATGAGTTTATAATCCTACACAGTGAAGAATTAAATGGAAGAACAGGTAGCAAATCTGACAGGAATTTATTATTTAATCTTAGGACAGTATTTTATTATTCTATCCTACTTCTATAACACTAACATTTTACCAGAGATTTCTTTTTTTTTTTTTTTAATTTTTTTTTAAGCTAGATATCACATATAAAATCATTAGACTGATTATTTTATGCCCTAGTATGTATCAGTCTTCCATGGGATTATTTTTTAACTGATTTTGGAATTCCAATGAGCTCTTTACATGGCTTGAGATTATAATTCACTAGTAAATACTGTTACACAATGAAAGTTTTTCAGCAATGTCTACCATTTAATTAAGCAAACATTCAAAATTCTCTAAGTCTTTGAGGGACTGAAATTTACAGATTAAATTAGTAAAAACACGAAACAGCTTAGAATATTGTGAATAGATAACAGAGTGCAAGGCTGAACATTAAAAAAGCTCTTGGACATGCACAGACAATCTATATAAGCAGAACACTAATTACAAATAGTATTAATCAACTATAGTTTGCCACACTGAAAGTAGTTTTCTCAACTGCACTGTTAGCTTTTTAAGCCTATTTAAAAATCTGGGAAAAGTATTCCTTGTCACTTCTCATTCCTTCCAGTGCAAGAGAAGATTCTCTTTTTTTTCCCCTCACAATTGTTCTACATTAATCAGTGTAATTTTATACTATTATAATCAAAATCAGTGCATTTGTCTTATATATTTCTCCTCATAAATCAACACATTCAATTGTGAAACTAAATAGTATTGGACTGGAAAACAGGAAAAGAAATTAAGCCAACTGCAAAACTCTATTCATAGTTTTCATTGATTGTTCAAGAAACGTACTTGGAAGCTGTAAGCAACCTTTTATTCCATAAGCAATTTCACTATTGTCCCACAGATGCAAAAAGTGGTAATTTCCTTTTAATATCAGAATACCCTTATTACCATTTTTAACATAACAAAACCTGGACATATCTGTGAAACCTAGAATAACTTTGAGGTTAGCCCTGTTTTGATTAGGAGGTTGGACTAGAAGGCCTCCCAGACATCCTGTCAAATCTAAATGATTCTGTATTTCTGTGATTCCAAAATTCATTGAGCCTGTTTCCTAGACTTGGCTGTTTACTGTCACTTTAGGCTCACATCTGCAAATTCAAGTCAACCTGTTGGTATCTGTCTCTTTAGAGTTGCGTTTATCACAAAACACTGCATTCAAATTGTAAACAGTATTTATATGGCCAAATCGGAAAGCTGTGTTCCCTGTATATTTACACTGGGTTAGATCACACATGAATGCAATGTCTAAATTATTAACCATGAGGCTCCAGCATTACAGCAGTTCTCATATCAGCAATGAACAGGTAGAAGTCCTGAAGACTGGAGAACAACATTTTTCCAATCTCCCCAGCAAATTCGTTCATAAAGTTTGTGAGCTAAACATAGGTAAACCAGTTATTGGAATAAACACAAGGGATCTCCAGAGCCAATTTGACTTGTGATTATCACAGTTTCAGATATTTAACAGCTAAGGGAAAAAAAAAAAAAAATCAAGAACAGAGACTTTGAATGTTTCTATGGCACATGCAGTTGTTATGTTCTTATTTCCTCTTCTGACTTTTGAAAAAGTAATTTATTTTAAGGTTACCTGGATCTGTGGCAGACATCAGCGACCCAAAAAATAAACAGTCAGTGAAGTGGAATTCCCATCCTTTTAACTGGCCAATGTGTACCATTGCCTTCACAAAACCATACATTATCAACCTGTCAGGGGAAAGATAAGACAGGCATTCAGAGTATATAACATTTATGCTTAATTTACAGTACTAAGCAGGTTCTTATTCTCTGCAGCTTCTTTTAAATAAATGTATCACATGAATACTGAATATAAACGGCTATCATATAAAAATTCTATTTCCTATTCAACTGTTCAAGTATTATATTGAAATGTCAAAGACAATTCCAAAGCAAAGACTTTTCTGAATAATTGTCATCTGCTGGTAGCAAAGGACAATGCTTTTAGCTGTTTATTTTTCAAAAGGAAAGATAACGTAAGCTTAAGAAGACATTATTAAAACTAATTTGTTTAATGTTATAGAACATTTAAACAAAGCCAGTTGTACTATCAGCTCCCTGGCTTGCTCTAATATTTCTAAATTAATTGTTTTATTCTATCAGCTTTTAAATGTTAGCTTTATTCAAAGTTCCAGATAAGGTCTCCAAATGAGACAAATACTTAACAACTCACAATGACAGTGAGGCAACAAAGTCACACCTCAAAATGCACTGCTAAATCCTCCTTAGTTTCACAGGAAATGTTATCATTGGTTTATATCACTAGGTAATGCTATCTGAGATGTGTATTCTAACAAGAATCTTAGGCATTCACTTGTTGTTAGAACCTGTAGTAGATATTTTAGATTTTTGTACATTTCCAATCTATTTAATAAAAAACCCCATTGCATTCAATACCTTTTCCATAAATACAACACAGAAATTGACAACTGTGCTCTTCTAAATACGGACTTTAAAAAAATCATTTAAAGAGAGCTACATGCATTCACATACTGAGCTACATTTTGCCATCAGCTATACTCCTAAGATGTTTCTGAAGTCACATAAGTACAGAAGATCTGAGTGACACATGAAGTGCTACTAAACAACCAACCCGAGTTAATTACAAATTGTTTTCAGATACTTTACCAAGCTGTAGATTTTCTGAATTACAGTAACCTTATTGCATTAAGAGGGAGGCAGATAGGTCACCAAAGAATTCCTCAATGGTCCTAAGTATTTGTGTAGGAATTTACATAACCTGCCTAGCAATTATCCACCAACTGTTGTAAAGAATTTATCCAGCTGTGGGTCTTCTTGATTGAGGAGCTCACTTTCTCTCCATTCCCAGAGAAAAATGATTCAAGACCCTGCAGTGCAGTTAGTCTTTTTATCCCCAGCACAAATATGTCTCCTTTAAGGAACAAGTTCAAAAACTCGCTGTGGTGCTGCTATCTTGATTTGCAGTGGTCTCAAAAGTCAACTGTAATGGAAGTGGACATATGCATGCCTTTTAGAAATAATTGCCCAAACCTGACTGCAGTTTTGACCAGAGATACTCTTCTGACCCAGTTAAAAATATGTTAAAATAATAAATAAACTTAATTTTTGACTATTTGGCAAATTTAGTCATGGTAATTCTTTAAAGACCCAGTGTAGTCATCATCCTGGTCTTTAGCATTGTTTCTTATACATTACTAAATATTTTCAGAATGTTTCTGCTTACTTTCTGTACAAAGTTGCAGATGAACTGGACAGAATTGGATTCAGGAGTCTTTCACTGACATAGGAGATCTAAGTTTGCCATAAAGTTTAGTACAGTAGAAGACTTACAGAACCTGGTTTCAGTTCACATACCATTCAATTCTTGACTGCACTGAAAAGGGAAATAAAACTGAAGATTGGACTAAGCAGTGGTGCTGGTTTAATCACTGAGATGTTAACCCTCATCCAGCAAACAGAACAGCAAACTCAGAATATTATGCTTTTTTTTAAAAAAAAAATTAATGAAGTACTTAATACATTTTGGTAATGCTACAATTTTTCAAATGCAAACCCAGTTAAGCACAGACATACGTTGGTTTAAATAAACCACAAGAATCTATACTTGTACCTCCTCTATCTAACACATATGAAAACACACACAGAAATAACTTCCTGCTGTAAATTATCTTTTAAAACACACTGGTTTATCTTTTCTTTAAAAGCTGTATATTTTTAATGAAGGTAATATATTAAAGTGATCATTAATCATCTGTGATTTCTTACTAGATGCAGCCATACAAAATGCAACCCCCTGGTTCACTTTAAATAACTTTACAATAACTTTGAAATAACTTTAAGTAACTTTGAACCAGAAATATTTTATTTCATTTTCAATTATAATTTTCTAGTAATTTCAAAATTTTTTGTCATCGCCAAGCTACACAAAAAATTCATCTAGCAACTAATTTGAAAACTAGAAATCAAAGGGCAGTTCTGAATCGGAGTAAATTCTCTGGTATTTGTAAAATTAACAGAGCTATGGCAGTTTATACCAGTTGAGAGTTTGCTCTCAGGGAAATAATTTAATAAATTCATTGTAATACAGGATATACCCACACATCCACCAAAAAAATGAGAATTTACCTTATTGTATTTCTCTAGATATATCACAAGCTGAGTATGTTATGTGTTTAGTATTTTTTAAATTTACATTTTAAATAAAATTGCTGTTAATCTGCACATCAGATCCTGTTCTCAGTTTTACAGATTAGAACTAAGAGAAGTACCAGTTGTAAATCACAGGAGTTACTCTGCATTTTAGTCTGGTAAAACTGAGACCAGACTCTAACCCTGTGTATTCCAGCTTGTTATTTTTTATCATTCAAAAACATCACTCTAGCTTTGCTATCGTCTTCAGTGACAGAGATTATTCAGGTGACACAGTCTAATATATAGTCAAATTTAAACAATAAAGCAATTTATCTATGAGAAAAGTTAATAACAACTCTTTTTAGAGTACTAGTTGATGATGTAGTGTGACTTTTCTGCTACATATTGAAAAGTTGGATCTCAGCTGGATACCTGAGCTTCCAATGGTAGTGATATTAAACACCGTTTGGTACTATACAACGTCACCGTTCCTAATGGCAATCGAATGAGGAAAGCATACTGCGATGTCAGCAGGACATTAATCCCAACGAAACACCCTCCACCGATGCCCCTATTGCTATTATAAACTGGAATTGAAAAAAAAAGCCTTATTGATTTTTAGGGCCGCTGTCATTTCATCTGATACATCTAGGTTATTTTTAGCAAGTTTACACCCACCAAGTTTCAGCAAATCTGTTTGCTTTATTCATCTTCAACAGTCCATTTAATATACATGTTAAAAAATATTATTAAAATATCTGTTACAAAGTTGTAAATAAATCAAACTGTCAGTGATTCTGAATTTCCTCCAGAATGTTCCTGTGCCACTAGAATGCATTCCCAACCCAGTGCTCACTGTTGACACAGAGTAGGCTATTGACACAAATCAAGTTAACAATATTAGGACCTCTGAATCTGTTTAGTAGGATGGTACTTTCATCTTTCCAATTCCTGTCTGTGAAATTTACTTTTTACCTTTTTACTAATCTAGAATGCTAATTTTTTTTTAGCATATCAGTACTGTGATCTTCAAGTCTGCATAAAGGAAATAGAAGCTGAGTTGCAAATCAGTGTAACTCTAATTTCCAATGTGGCTTTGAAAGATCTTAACTTTAAAATACACCTGCAAAGTAATTTTATTTCATATACTTTTTTTAAATCTTGTTTTTTTATGTGTATTGTAAGTTCTTAAGGAAAGTTTTTGTTCCTTAGAATATGGGACCTTTATCTCTGTGTTCTACGTGATACTGCTCTGATAATAAACATTATAAAGTCACTGCTATTTTCTCTATGTTAGATTTTGCATTTATACTGTGAAGTATGCATAATTTAGAATATTGTATTAGTCACTTGAGATAGTGTCTTTTATTTTCCTCAGAATGAAGTGGCAAGTAGTATTCTGTAGAACAAAACGAATGAGGCACAGATCTATGAAAGGACTTAGATAGGAGACTTCTACTTATGTTGAAAATCTGAATTCTCTGAGCTGCTGCCTTAGAGCCCTACTACAATTAATTTTCATCCATAAAGCTTCTTAACTCCTAACAGGTCTTTTCTGGGGGGCTTGTCCAGCACTATGTAATGCACATACTGGTTGTCTAAAGATCTTTTGGGATTCACTAACTAGTGAATGACTTGTCTTGCCAGTGAGGTCTGTTAGAGAGATGCTGAGACCTGGCCCTCACAAATCCCAAAGCTAAATGAAAAAGTTTGCAGTCCCTTTTCACTCAATGCTAATAGAGGAAGACATGTGAACCTCATATTCAAAATGCTTCATCTCATTCACCTTCACTTTTCCTAGATACTAAGAACATGTCAAAGAGAGACTCTAGGCTCCCAGTGCCTAGAAGCAGTTCCACCTTGCCTATCATTACCCATTATTCATTAAACTAAACAGCTGGAAAGTGCATGAATGTGAAGGTGTGATGTGGTGTCACGTGATTTGGGTCCTCATCCTGGGTGATGGAATTCCAAGCTTGAGCCTACACTTTGAAGTCTAATTCTTTTCCCCTCTGTCCGTCTAGCTTTGTATAGGTAACTTGAAGCTGTGGATTCTGCTAGGTGACCAAATGTCCCAAACCATGGCTTTTTTTGCTTCTAGGAATATATGAGTGTTCAAGAAGCTACATACAATCAATACAGAGCAGGGAGTTCATTTGGGGTTGCCCTGCCTCCTTATCAACTTCTTATTGTCATGAATAAATATGCAAATTCAGCAATTTATTTGTGTGATCAGAAACTAGATGATTAGAAACATTATACTTTAGAAAGAAACGTCAACTAAATTGATCTCTAATAAACAGTTGTTGCAGACTTCTCAGTTGGACTTAGTGATGGTTCAGTACTGTAAATAATATTTGTGAATAACTGATTTGGCCATCAATTTGGAACATTACTAAAGTAATACAATAGAAGACTAAAATCCAGATTAGCTTTGCTGCAGGAGAGCTGACATTTTCTACATCTGAAAATATTTTTTTTTTGAAAGTGTGGGGAGGAGTCCATCAAGCTAGAGAAAGTATTTTGCCACTTCAACAGGAAAAGAAAAAAACAGTAATGTAATGAAACACAGGAGAATACAAAATTTTCCAGATTATGCAAGTCTGGCACTTACAAAGTGCCTCATCTCTAAAAAATGCTACATACAGTGCTGTCATTACACAGTAGAGGAGATACCATATAAATATTTGACTTGCTGAAGTAAGAATCATCTTCTGGGAAACTGAGCTTTAACTACCATAATTTCCAGTATGAATCAGCAAGTAGACCACACAAAATCTCAGTACAACACTGCAAAATAAAGTTTAGACTGACAAAAATTCAAAGTAAATAACAGGCACTGAAGAACCAGAACAAAAACTCTACAAGGCTTTAATGATTCTGAGCATTGGGTTGTCCTTATATTTTTGAAGCTGGACTGAATTAAAGCTTGCCTGTGTGAAAAAAGGGGGAAGAATCTCCATATGTAAAATGTCCAGGTTTTTTACTACCACTCTTCTGCTGCTACTAACTTTTTATTGCTATGCATTGAGGAAAAGAGTTTGGAAAGCATATTGGCTGTCTGGGTACTGCTGCTGGAGGTTGCCAGTAAATTTATTTATAAAGCTGGTCTCTAGGAAGGCTACTCTGGGATTGGGATATTCTTGAACTCTAGCTGCTGTTTAAATGTAGAGGAAAAAAAAAAAGAGCCCTCTCCTAAGGATTTTACAGAGTAATTACTACACAAGAAACTATCTAAATGCTCAGGAAGAGCTTTAGATACAGCTCAACAGAAGCCTATTTTTTGCAAGAGTTTCCTTTAGCAACAACTGCTTTTAAGAAAGGATCTAAAAAGAGATAGTGAAATTGCTTTGGGGGTTTTTGGGAAGCTCTTGTCAGAAAGTTCTAAATAGTAAAACTTCTATCCACTGCTAGTAGAAAAGAGATAATTTCTAGTTTTAAAGGAGAGGCAAGCAGGGGGCTGAAGGAAAGATGCAAAGAATGAAGCTGTTGAGGGACTGGGAGAATGATTTTAACAGAAACATTGTGAATAGCCACAAATAGGATCAGACCACATCTGTGAAGAAAAAAGATATTGGAGTCATCACCTGACAAGAGTTTTAGCCATATAGGTGGATGAGAAGGGCCATATAAGAAATGTGTTAATAAGCAGCATACCCGCGATCTAAACACACAACAAAAGGCTGTACTATACCAAAATGCAGCTGGTAAAAAATGAACTCAAGTTACCAGCATTTCTGGGAATGCAAGACAACATGGTGTCCAAAACTGTTGAGATGGGCTATATATGCATGAACAGTGAACAAACTGGGGCAAGATGACAATGACAAGCAGACTACGTTTGCATAAAGTAGCTTAGCTACATGTGAGATGAGACAAATATAAGATGAAATAAATCCTACAAATCTCTCATGGTAAAAATATGCCAGAACGGTGCAGGCAGGTGAGAAAACTTGCACTGAGCTTTGCTTCCTAAAAAATTCTAGCAAAATCTTTGGCTTGCAGAAACTGGCATCACAGCACTTACCCCTCTGCATTAGAGCAAACTGAAAAAAATATGGCAATAAATACATATTTGTAGGTTGGTTTGTAGGATGTGCTTCTTTGCTAAGTAACGGCATCCTCGCATACAAGCTAATGGGAAAACCTATCAGTTCTAAAAAGATCTAGTCTTTATTTAAAGCTGTAGGGGACATAATTAGAGTGTATCAGAAACTGCTAAGTGAAGATGTACAGTACACGCACCATATCCTCAATAAAGACAGCCCCATCTGCCTGATGATTTTATCAGCAGTTGTATTTTTCTCAGTTTTGTTATTCATTGCAACATCATTGCTGAATCTCACTGCTAAGGGTCTTTATTATGTTAAAGGTTTAAAAAGCATAATTCCAGATTTAAAGTGTTTGTGCAGTTATGCTATGTAGCACGAAAGAGACTTGTAATTTAAATCTTTCTTGCCAAATATGTTTTCTAATCTGGAGAGAATTTTTCATCTCATATTCTAACTCCCTAAAGAATTGTACTTTATCTAGACATGATTATCTTGTAGCCTAAAGCCAGTTGAACATAGCTACAGATTGTAATCATGCAAGCCAAAGATGAAAAAAACCCATGTTGCATTTCTTTCTTTTCACAAGGAATAGCAATATTAATAAGCCAACAATAGGAAAAGTAGATTATTTTATTCTTGCTTGTGTATGAAGTAACATAGTGATTTGACTGATCAATATCACAACAATAATGAAAAGTCACTAGTCAGAATTTAAAATGTATGCTGAAAAACTTTAATAAAGATAAAATGAAATACTCATTCCTTTATCTTTCTATTTCTACCATACCAATATATTCCTATAACTTTTCTATACAGTGGAATGCTTCACATAATGTTTGGGCTACAGTGATTCATTATTTCAAAGTGCTCTATGTACTATTATATTCTTCTTTTTGTCATCTTTTAAATCAGTTCTGTCACTAGAAAGGGTATTATCATGGGTTTTTCTTCAATAAATCATTCGCTAACGAATCAAAGCAAGAGAAAACCTCAGTGAAGTGTCTCGGGTAACAATAAACCAATAATAAATGTACCTTAAGCTATTCTGTATAAATCGCACAAGAAGAAAACCCCTTTGGCTATAGAAATAACTGGAAGAACAGAAAAGAAACTGGCTTTACAAATCCGCTGCATACCTAGTTACCTGGGGCACACTGACTGTTCAACAGCTGAGTATTAGAACTATATGCATAGCTTTAGCATCTATGGATCTGACAAACAGTTCAAGTGAGCACAGCTGTGCTCCTGGCAGGACATTAGGTGATCTAAGAAGTGCTCTTGCTTAGCATTTCCCAATGAGCAGTGGAAAAGATCTACCACCAAGATTTTTTTAGTAGACGTGGATTATCTTCTGTTTGTTTCTTAAATAAGAAGTTTTGATGGGAAGGCCTAATGGACAGAAACACACTTTACACCTCACAGATATGATGTATGTGGGTGGGTATGGGTAAGAAAGGCTGCGTTTCAGTAATCATGGTGCTATAGATAGCTTAGCTTGTTAGATATTCCTGTGGTATTGGACTTTTGGGAAAGTGATGACTGTTCAGCCTTATTCAAACAATCAAGCAAACAGATACTGAATGTGGATGAAAAAAATCCAGCCCAGATTTCTGTATCAGTCAACTTGGGGGCCACTGATAACTGAAAAAGTGAAGAGATCTGAAACATGCGTCAAAATATTTATGTTAGGTTCTACAACCCTTCATTGGTACAGGACCAAAGGAAGAGACTGTCCTTATGCTGAAACTGGGAGAGACCAATTGAAACACATGCAAACAAATCCAGTCATGGGCTTCAGCAAGGTGGTAGCAGAGGCCTGTGCTAATCTGTCGTCACTGTATCACTGAAAGCAAGCTCAGAGGTCACTGTGTTTGCTGTATCTGCACCCTTCGCGGTATCTCTACCCAACTGCAAGGCTGTCATGCCTGAGTAAGCGAAGTCCTTTGACTTTAGGAAAGGCTAACCATATTTGTGTTTGATGCTTTAGGACTGGCTTGAATGAGACTATGCAGAATGCTCAAGTGGTCAGAAAGCCTGAATGTCTGAGCCTTTGCTTACTTAAAAACAACCTCCTATGAAGTCATACTCAAGAAAGTAAAGAATGGCTACATGTCAGTAGGAATTTTATTTTGGTTAGTTTTCTGTAGTACATTTGACCATGGTATCTATGGAGATTCAGAGAACCTTTCCTTTCAAATGGAAAAAACATTTGGCCAGGTTCAAAATTTCAAGATGCAATCGTAGATTTTGCTAAGTAATGCTAACAGTGTAGCAAAAGTAAGTAAGGAGTGAAAAGAGAGGAATATGGTGTGGGCCTACATAAGCTGAGAAGTTTGTTAGGCCACCAAACATATCTGGAAACTGTCAATGGTACTTCCCATAGTTTTTTTAAAAAAGCAAACCTCTTTTTTTCAGACTGACTTTCAAATAGCCCTTAGTGTACTATAGTTTTGCAACATTTTACATCAAAGATGTACAAACCAATTCACTGCAGCTCACAACTGCACAATATTATTTAATGTGTTTTTAATATTCTTCTAATGAGTATAACACAGCTTCAGGATCCCTGTGTTTCTGAGCTCCATTGAAATCAGAGTCATTATGCATTATATACATAAAAACCTGAAGCTCTTTGCAGTGAAAAAGCTGCACTTGATCTTTCAGTGATGACTAAAATCTCATAATTACTTGGACAAATGAGCCATGAAACACTGTCAACTGCACTGTGTCCAAATCATAGTGCCACTGAATATTTTATTGCACTACAAAGATTTAAACATTACATCAAGATTTACTTTGCTCAGTATTATTAATTGAGAGAACTTCCAATAGATACTGAATAATTGACAATCTTATACACATATTTTGAGACAGATATCCTCATGACAGTAAAAATAAAATCTAAAAAAATCAGACATAAGTATAAAATTTTCCAGATATAATAATGGTAGATTATTTTAGAAATACCAAAATGATCATTGTATAGAAGGTTGTGGAATCCTAAGAAAAATATTAGCAACACTAAAAGACTTCCACAGGAAAAGAGAAGGGCTGAAAATACCTAGTTTACAGAGGGAAAATAAGATGGTGATGGTATTACCTACAGGAGTTGAAAACATTGTAATTAAATGTCAATAACTCTGAGTTCTCAGATTACACAACTGTTGTCACATACTGAACCAAAACATAAAGTCAGTCAGGATGTCAGGTAAATCAGTTTCATTAATTGGCCAATTCATTCAGTCAGCAATGAATTCAGTTCACCAATGAGTTATTTCAATGATTATCATTATTATAGCAATCATAACATGCAAGGTTCTTTCTTTACCTACAAAATGTCAATATCCTGAAGAATTTAGCCTTGTCAGAACATTCAAGAGTTTTTTAAGTTCGAGAAAACCTGTTGCAGTCAATTATAAAATTGCCTTCTACAAAAGAAGTTTCTTTCTGGTTCTCAGATGTGAGTGGGTGCTTTGTATTCTGAAATGTGAAGACCCTTAATCCCATCTAATTATCAATATAAATGTCTGACTTTTTTTAAAGACTCTGCTAAATCCATGGCTTTAACAACATCTGATAGCATTAAGTATCACAGATTAGCTACGGACCAAGAACAAAAGTTTGTATCTGTTTTCTTCACCTTTGAAGATTTAAATATGCTAACCTTTAATATCATGGAGTATCACCTCATTATTATATTGACAGAGGGATATATGAGGATCATTTTGTCTTTTCAACCTCAAGAACATTCCCTGTGTCAAAAAAACTTTTATATGAGTTTTCTTCAGAACTCCATGTAACAGCAAAATCCTACTTTCAGAAACAGGTTTCAGCACAGTTGAGAATGTTAGTATAAAAGACCTCTCTAGGGAAAGTCTTAACTCACAGACCTGACTGATTAAAAGGAAAAAAAAAGTCTCATTCAGCAGAAATTCAGAAGAAAAGTATTTTGAGTCAAGAAAGCGAGAACCAATAATGTTTTGAACTCCCTCTCCAAGTATAGAAGCATTGCTACATACTAACCTGCTATCAATCTATGTGGAAGACAGACTTATGCTTCTGGTTATTATTCACACTGAACTAATTAATGAATAATTCAGCTATTCTCTAAATTTCAGAATGAAAACACCACAAAGATTCTGAAACAGCAATATTTTTGCCCTATATTTAAAAATACAGTGTAAATATAGAATTCTACATATAAAGTATGAAAATATTTTAATTTAGTGTTTCCCATCAAAATACTAATGATCTTAGTATGATCCCATCAAAAACCTTATGATCTTATTTGCAAGGACCTGTTACAGCAGGTTTTCACTGGAGCACATGATGTTCCCTTTAAATGAATTTGTATTACCATTAAAAGATAATTACAACTAGTTTGTGATTTCAGAATAACATAAATTAGATTAGAGAATAACTTTCTGTAAAATAGGGCATGAAATGAACTATAGAGAAACATGTTTGAAACCATTTTAGTATTTTTATTGGATTAACTCACTCAAACAGTGATACAAGTGCTCAAGAACAAAGAAAAGAGGAATTCATGCCCATACCATAAGTGGAGATTGTCAGGTACCCTAGATGGACATTCCGTTTATAGTGCAGTTACAAAATGTAAAATATATTGGTTGATGAAACAGTTGAATGTTTTTAGGACAGACAGAGACCTTGATAAGGCTTGAGAAGGTATCTACCTGGGCTTAGTTCAATCTCTCATAGAAATAAGGGGCACTTAAGAATATCAACCCTGTGTTTCATATTTTTAAATTAGGATGTGGTTACCTCTTTGGATATGGTTCAGTCTTGTGCCAGATTTTCTTCCTTAGTAACAAATCCAAAAATTAGACCTCTGAAAGTCTGAGAATCTCTGTAAGTGTGTAGACAGGAAAAGAAATCCATCCAACCTTTAACAAACATATTAAATTCGGTTTTATTTTTTAAACAGCATCCTTGCTATAGCAAACAAGGACAGAGGAGAATGACAAGATTTCTTGTGTCCAGGCTAGTTTCTGTTTCTAGGGATATAAGAATATTAATGTGCAATGATGTTCATTGGTCAAGTGAAAACTCTGATTCTTTTTCTTGGAAAAAAAAATTTAAAATTAACTGAATGACAGGCATACAGACAGGTCTAATGTAACACAAAATTAGTGTGATAAACTTTCAGAAATAGGAACCTTCTAGGCTGGTAAATAACTTCTCAGGGTGAAAGCATTTGTCCTGATATGATTCAGAATGAGTCAGCAGGACACGAGCTTCAAAACAGTTACTTAACTTATGGCAAACAGGTTATCTCCTGCTTATACTGCTATCCTTAATTGGTGTGCTGGACAGAAATGTTCTTTTTAATACATTAAATATAGCAGCAAAGTCCTAAAGAAGCCCAGTATTGTGCTACTGTATTCTTTTTTTAAAACTATTTCATAGGTCTGTGACTTCTGAAGTTGTAATAATAAACAGTTTGACAAGTATTAGTGTCCTATAAAGAAGCTGAGTCTACAGTTATGAGCCTGTAGTATTATGAGTTGTGTCTTCCCCAACCTGATTGTCATACTATATCATACAGATTACATTGTTCAGTAGGTACACAAATAGTTTAATCAGATCCTTCACACAGTGTTGTTGGTTCTGCTCCATAGAACACAGCTATTTCTTCATTGTAGTTTTGTTATTTTTATATCAAAATCCATCAAATAAGCATCTGTTAAAACATTTATTTAATTATGGCTAATTATGATAATGATAATCTTGTGCTGAGATTTGACTTTTTTTTCTCTGATGCCACAAAACATCTATGCCAAAGATAGCTCAGTGAATAACTATACCTGAGGAGCACTGGGAATGGGGAAACAGTGAATACTGGGCAGCTAGATAGAAATAAGAAACCTTGTGTTTCTATATTCACTGTCCACTCCAGTCCCTACTCCTCAGGCAGCCTCAGCAAGTGGTTTATGCTAGTGACTGGCTTGAGAGAAGGTCCCAAAATCTTCCACCAGACTGGTTGTCAAAAATATCTACCTTCAGCCTCAAGAGGACTTTAAACTAACTTGCTCCAGCCTTTTCATAGAAAATTCCTTGGGGCAAATGCTAGTAATAACCAAACGCACTGCACGTTAGGCAACTGCTCTTTGTGAAGAGTGTGAGGGATGGGATTAGAGATGTCATTCCCTAATCTTCTGCTTTTAAGTATGTTTAAAAGCAATTGACAAGTTCAAAGTAATGAATGACAATGCAAATGAAAACCTCTAAGAATATACTAGATATTCAGCATGCATGCTGCTTTTTGTCAGATCTGGACCATACCAGAGTGATCAATAAACTTCAGCCTCATAGGCTTTAGCCCTGTAAAAAGCACTGTGTAGAATTTTTTTTTTTCTTCTTTTAATGGAGTTCATACCACAAGAACCCCAGTCACACAGCAGCGTGTTCTGTTGCTCTATCCTATACCCATGCTCCTCACTGGCAACAACCAAGGACAGGTCCCATTTAAGCTTAGAAATTGCCAGGAAATTTGGTTAGTTATTGCTAGTAGAAGGCAGTAGGTAGAAGTTATTGCTTATTCTTTCTGGTTTGTAGGATATAAACCTATAGGATCCTGTAGGATATATGACTGAACCTCTAGCATAAATCTACGGATGCGGCAAGATCTACTTCACTCTCTCCAGTTTTTCATTTCCTTTCCCCTGAAGGTAGAACAACCTTCTAAAGACTTGTATTTTATTTTACTAGCACTAAGATCTGATTAAGAAGACTTACATAGGTACAAGTCAGATGTATAAAAGAGAGTTCTACCACAGCATTTCTGAACAGTTTGTGGAAGTAACCTCTTTAGGACGGATTGACTTGATGCGTCTCCTGAAGGGCACGTTTCTAAACTCCAAGGCTTGCACATGCCCAGTTACAGGACACGCTATTCCCATTATGTGGTCTTCATAATGGTTGCGTGTCTTGTTTAACAAATAAAATTTCCCATTCTACAGGATGAGGTTTGACAACCTTTAAAATCTAAAGCTACTACTGTAGCTTTTAGTTGAAATGATTAAGTGGAAAATTGCCTTAAATGTTTCCTGGGTGAGGCAAATGAATGATAATTAAATTGATTAAATGGAAATGCAGTTCTATTGGCTGCTTTCACATGGAAAATTTACTTTTTAAATATATGAAGAATAAAGGGTTTTGATGAGAGAAGATTGAGTTATTTCTATAAAAGATTTTGATGTTGGAACAGCTCTAACATAGTAACAGTGGATTGCAGGGGATATAATTCTTAAATATGTATGTAAAAACATCATGGCTAGCTGAAAATAACCCTGAAAAATTGTTGTGTCTTTTCTTCACTTGCTCAGATTGAATATCACTCCTAGACATTGTTTCCTGTCAATAGGGTGTAAATGAGGAGTAACTGCACAAATAACTTTGAACTTACATTGCTATTCACTGGGCATGACCGTCAGTCAGTCCCTGACATTGCCCTGAACATGTTTTGTATATTTTATTGATCTTTGAGTATTTAAAGAGCCTGGAGAAAGAGTCCCCCAGTTTCTATGCATGAACTATTCTGTCAGATGAATCATATAAACATTTCCCTATCAGTAAACCAAATCCATGTGATACAAGCTTTATAAGATACAGTGTTTACTAACATAAATTAACTGCTAATAAAAAGGAGGAAAGTAAACTCAACTTCCCCTGTAAGAACAAGTTGATTACTTCATGGCAAGTTACACTTTTTGGTTTTTTTCCCCAAGTCTATGACAACTGACTGAATGACATTTTCCTTTTATGTGGCATAATAGGGCTTCTTCAGCTGAACCAGGGGCTATCAAGGAGCAAGCAGAGATGGAATTTAGGAGTAATGAATGATCTGTCCTCATCTCTAGCATGCCCACTGCTCACATGAGCTGTTGGATAGTGTGCCAGTTCTGTGCTGTTCCAGCCACCTCCTTTTCCTATAGGCATCTTTAACCTGGCTGGGTTACAACACTTCTGTTCTGGGTGATGGGAACAAAGAGGCTATATCAGACCTGAGAACTGCGTACTAAGCTTAAACTGACCTTAAATTTCCAGGTTTGTGAAGGCATACCAACACTACTGATTTGTAGAAATGCAGGTGCAACTTACTCAGATTCAGGGTAAATTTATAAATGTGTGTCACATTGTAGAGTTATGTTTGCATTAGAATATAGCAGTTGCTCAACAGCGCTTATCACTCTGATAAAGCATGTAGAACAGGGAATGAGAAATACAGCCTACAATCAAAACTGCAGGGGAAGTCTGGGTGAGAAAAATTTAATGTAATTATTATGGCTGAAGCTACTAAGGACACTGGGGCAAATGTCCATATTCCTGCAAAAATGTGCAATGGGATGTTTATACATGTATTATTCAGAGTTTTATAGTTCTAGAAGCACAGCTATCCTTGGATGTTATGCTGAGCAGTATTCTAATAAAGGTAAAAGAAGTATTTACTGAACGACTGACACTGCTATGTTATGCTTCATACACGCCAGCATTGGCTTCAAAAATTCTCATGACAGCCCTCTACTGATGTGGGCCAGGACACGGGTGGAGTTAAGTGGCTATGCAGTAATGCACTGCAATCAGACATAGATTTGACAAGAGGCTGGAAAATATTTTTCCAGCAATAGGACTGATTAGGCATTCACAGCTAGAGCTGAAGCACTGTAGAAATGCAAATAGATTTGTTCTCTATAATGGCAGCAATTACTGCTTTGCTTCATCCTATAGCTGGATCAAAGCAGAGAAAAGGACTGACATTTGTGCACACTAGAATTGCTCCTTCATTATTTCCATGCTCCCAGTTTTTTATGTATACTGGACAAAGTACCCAAGAATGCACTGCAGAGTAGCCTTTTAGGGGTGGAATAATGAGCTATGTGGTCTAATAGCTCTTTTCTTGCTCTAATTTCTATGCCTCCATGATCTACTCCTTCATTTCATCACTTCAAAGATCAGAGAAAGATTATATTCCTTAACGAGCATAACTGAAGAACATTCCCTTCTTGGGAGGACACTGATATAAACTAACTGATATTACATCACTGAGCATTGCCTACTACAGGCTATGGTAACTTTTGGTTTTGATATTATACAGCAGCTGTAGCCAAATGGTTTAACGCTGTATTGGGTTTGTGTGGCAAGGTTTTGGTAGCAGGAAGGCTACAGGGGCAGCTTCTGTGTGAGAAGCTGCTGGAAGCTTCCCCAATGTCTGACAGAACCAATGACAGCTGGCTCCAGGAGGGACCCACTGCTGGTCAAGGCTGAGCCCATCAGCCACAGTGGTAGCACCACTGGGATAACTTGTTTAAGAAGGGGGGGGGGGGGGGGGGGGGAACAACTGAGCAACTGCAGCTGGAGAGAGAAATGACAATATGTGAGAGAAACAACTCTGCAGACACCAAGGGCAGTGAAGAAGGAGGGGGAGGAGGTGCTCCAGGCACCAGAGCAGAGATTCCCCTGGAGCCTGTGGAGGTCCACGGTGAAGCAGATCTCCACCTGCAGCCTGTGGAGGTCCCCATGCCAGAGCAGATGGATGCCCAAAGGCACCTGTGGCGCCATGGGGGACCCGCGCTGGAGCAGTCTGTTCCTGAAGGACTGTCCTCCATGGGAGGGACCCACGCTGGAGCAGGGGAAGAGGGAAAAGGAGAGGCAGAAACACATATGATGAGCTGACCACAACCCCCGTTCCCTGCCCCCCTGTGTTGCCACTTGGGCAGAGGAAGTAGAGAAAATTGGGAATAAAGTTAAGCCAGGGAAGAAGGGAAGGGGGGGGAAGGCATTTTAAGATTTGATTTTATTTCTCATTATCCTACTCTGATTTGATTGGTAATAAATTAAATTCATTTTCCCCAAGTTGAGTCTGTTTTGCCCGTGACAGTAATTGGTGAGTGATCTCTCCCTGTCCTTATCTCAGTCCATGAGCCTTTCATTATATTTTCTCCCCTCTCTCCAGCTGAGGAGGGGAGTGACAGAGCGGCTTTGGTGGGCACCTGGCATCCAGCCAGGGTTAGCCCACCACAAACAGTTTTACAGAGTATCTATTTAGACTTTACAGTAAACTGGAAATTGAATAAACATTTTTTTTCTTTAATCTCATATGGACAATCAATTATTCAAAATGCTTGCTAGTAGGAGTTTGTACCATAGGTTGAACCACAGTTCATGAGATACTGTTCATATCAGATTAGAGAAGTCTTTCTTAAATCAGGCTGGGACTCCACATATGGGAAAAACTTTTGAGACTGCTCACAAAGTTAAAAAGTGCTTCAGAAATAAGTAAATATTGTTTTAGGCTGCCTGTTTGTGTATAGCTCCAAGTAATTAAGTTAGTATTTCTGAAATTTCTTGACAAAATTGAAAAATTGGCCTTAAGATCTCTACTTCCCTCAGTTTGGAGTTCTTGCTATGTTTACTGATATATTATACTTTTTGTATTACATTTTAGTTTCTTATACACAGGAACACATGCAGCTTTCTTTTTTCAAAGAGATTTTTCCTGTACACTAATCACTGGTCTATGTTTTGGAGCATTGAAAGGGTTAGAGATGTTACAGAATTACACTCATCAAACACCCACTGAAATCAACAGATGTTTGGGCTGTACAAGGAAGTAAGATGACAATGTTTATTGTAGTAACTGAATGTATGGTAAAAACCAAACAGAATATGAAAGCACAAGCAGAGCTGTCTGCACTTAAGCAGTAGCACTAGCACAAGAGATCTGGGAATAAATCCTGATCCCACATGATAGATGAGGAAGCCTCAAGACTGGAAATGAATGTTCAATGCCCGGTCAGTCGCCCGAAGCCCCGCGGGCTGCAAGGGGGCGAGCCCCAGCGCCCAGCAGCACCCCGAGTCCCTCTGTGCACTGCGCTTTGGCACCCTCTGCTGTCCAACGCCCACCCAAGCAGCAGTTAGTCAGTTTACCGAGTTAAAACCTTATTTAAAGCAAATTGTGTTTTCTGAGGCACATAACTAAAAGAGTGGGTCTAATTATCTTCCAGTAGCTTTTTACTTCACAGAATGTTACATGAGCTTGGTTCTGGGGTGTTCCAGGTCCCAGTACAAACCCCGAAAGGGAACACTAAGTATAAATTTGATACATTTTGTTTGCCACATCTTTTTCAAATACTTCAGCTGACTGCATTTGGGACGAGATACAGCGTCAAAAGGACAGGCAGGATTCTGCACCAAAGCTTCTGGCCCAGAAGCCCGTCTCTCACCACCATGCAGTGTATGACTTTGACCTGGCCTAAGGAGTCCCCTAGGATGGATTGCTCCCAGTTTTCCTGCTCTTACCCATCCTGTTGCAGCTTGAGCCTGAAGACTACCTGAGCCTTGTTTGTCCTAGAAAGACTGTTTGTACCTGCTTTTGCTGATTGAAAATATTTTCAATCTCAAATCAATTTTAGTGACTGTTAGAACTTCTAACAGATAAAAAACAGATCCAGGAGCTCCATTTACATTCACTGAAGCTTGAATCTATTTGGTGGCATAGAAAGCAGAACTGACTGCAACACCTTGCCAGGAGAAAAAGCACAGATGAAAGGAGGAACCATGGCACTAAGGATTTTACATTTCCATTGCACTTTGATGTTCAGCTCTCGCTACCCTCCCTACCTGAAGCAAGCTAACATCACGGTGTGTGACTACATGCTTCTAAGTGGTTGAATCTGCCTCCAGGCACTCTCCTAGTCTTCCTTGCTACCTCTGAAAGATCATCTGCCTCCCCAGCATCTGTTCATGAGTGATGATGATCAATGCTAAAGGAAGAGGCATCCCAACAGCAATTTTATCAACTGGAAATCATATATGAGGCTTTTGAAATGGACTAGCAAGAGGAAATTAAGAATAGGTTAGATTATAATGATCAAGCAGACCAAAGAAGTGAGAGAAAGAGGGGAAAGTAACTTGGATGTTTTTAGAGTCAGAAAGCCCTGCAGAAAAGGAAGTATGAAGGCACAAATATCTCAGCACAGCTCCTTGGCGCTGCACTGTTACACATTCCCTTGAGACAGGGGCTTATATAGTATCCCTATGGAAAGAAGAGAGCATTCCAGCAGGGATATTGGCTGAATAACACAACAGTGTTTTCATCCCCAACATGTTAAAAAAACACTGAAAGATAAATAATAAGTCCTCAAACAAGATTTTTATTAAATTACATAGTTTGTATTCTTTGGATTGTTCAGCTTTTAGTTTGCAGTTGGATCATGTTTTCCAGTTTTTCTTCATAATGAAGCATTAAAAATAATTGAATATGAGGTTTTTGAACAACAAGAATATCCTCAAGTGTTGCACTTCAATTAAAATACCAAAGACAATAAGGTTTGCCAATAAAACCAGGTTTGATAACAACAGAGGCGTGGCACACCTCTGAAATGTGTTGCCTGGCTTTAGCCATCTGTCCTGGCTGTCACTAAAGGTTTTTGTCCTTGTAACACAATGGGGTTAGTTGTTGCTGAAAAGAGATATGTAGGAAGAGTTTGAATAATTAATTCTTTCACAGCAGAAGCCACCCAGAGGCCAGTATCTAATGAACAGAGGAAGAACACAGAGGAGAAATAGTTTTGAACCATGTGGCTACAGATGCCTTGTTTACAGCCCATGACAAGCTGATCTCATGGTGTGGCATTTTTTTCTCCTCAGTAGAGAAGCCCTTCCTGAGGGTCTTTAATCAGGGAGAATATTAGCTGAGAAGCTTTGTGGAACTTTATCCTTCAAAAACCATTTGTGGGCAATTATTGGGAAATGTGTTAAACCGCTACCAGTGTGCTCTGCTGATGTGGAAGCAGCCTGCCTGAATGCTCCACAGCTTTCCCAGGTCAGCCTAAGGAAAGAACAGCCTGATTTATAGAATCTATGAGGAAAAATTGGAACTTGTCCTTACTTTATATTGAACATTTTTACCTCTAGAACCTGATGGCTGTTTGTCTCTACCCTGCACTAAAAGCCTATGAATTGACAATTCAGCCAGAGAATGAGGGTGAACACCCTGAAGGAATGAAGTCTGAATAGCTTAGGAACCTTGGGTGACCATTGCCAGCTGTCCTATTAGTCTGTGTTTTCTCCTGGCCAGACCCTAACACACATGGACATGTATCTGAGCCCTACAGATTTTGCTAAAAGACACCTGAAACCAAAGGTACCCCTCCCCTCACAGTGAGCTTTGAAAACCAGTTGATGATGCTCTCCTTGCTACTCTAATAGCACATTGGTTTGTTATCCTGGCTTTGTTACTCTTGTTAGTCTTTTTTTTTTTTTTTTTCTCCTACTCAATCACTCCACCAGCAGAGGAAAAGTCTTACTACCTTCTTGGCTCCCAGACACAATTAAGAGACAATAATGCTCCTTTGCTATATGCATCACACATGCTTTCATCTAGACTGTGGTGTGAGGGACACATGAGAGAGTGCTTGTGGACACTATATAAATTTCTTGTATTAGTGGAGTACATGAACAGGACCACCTATTGCTTGTCTGATAACAACTGATATTGCCCTATAATAATGTTAATGTATTGCAGGTCAATATGTCATTAATAGGTTAACCTATTCTTTCATTTAAAAAAAAATATATACATCATCCTTGTCATATATAAGAATTATATAAAACATCCACACCACTGAAGAGAGTTTTGCGGGGAGAGGATGTTACTTTATGTGTCTTGGCTCACTGGGAAAATATGACCAAATTTATGTGCTTACAATTATCATTAGATGTTAATTTTTGGCAGGTTTAACTACTACCTTCTCTTCCCATTTAAAGTGAGTTGTGTGTTCCTGAATGCGCCATTTTGATAGCCCCAAAGACAGAGAGCATCTGTTTGCCTATAAAGGAAATATATTTACAACATTCACTTCCACAAACTGCTCCCGAAAGAGCGCTTCAGTCACACACTTGAGGGGCTAACAAGAGGATCAGTAATGTAAAACCCCCGTCATCTTGCCAAGATTACTAATGAGGCTGCAATTTGCCAGTGAGAGGTTGCAACTGTAATGGGTTTTGCAGTCTATTCCTTTTACTAGAAGGGCATTGTAAAAACGAGTTCAGGCTTCTGAGTCACTTCCAATCCTTCAAGTGTTCCCATAACTAATGTGATTTTGTTAGAGATGTCCTTAAATCATTGCGTCGTGATTCTAGTAACTAAGTCCATACTGAGAAAACTAAATGAAAACATTTGAAAATCAGGCTGGTTATCAACATTCTGACATTTAGGCATACTGGACAACAATTTTAGCTAAAAGGCTCTCTCCTATCCATGACACCCCTAGTTTTCTACTCAGAATTGTTTCATCAGCTGTGTTACTCTGAATCCTTGGGTAGATCAGTGTTTGAAGAGTGACATGTAAAGGATGATGCTTGTTTGGTAACTCGTAGTATACCCTTACAATCACTGCTCAAAGCTGGAGAAAAGAGAAGTGTGTCCTGGCTCCTGCAGACTTTGGAAGCTATTCCTGCCACACAACGAACGAGTGCTGGCACTGCCTCTGCCTGCTTTGGGACTGGAGCGTTGCCTCACTCCAGCTATTCTGAATCTGGGTGCCCCCAAACTGGGCCCAGCATGAGGATAGGTGCCCCCCAGTAACCTAGAGGAGTGCTTTGAATAGAAACCAGGCACTTGAAAAAAAGTTTTGCTTGAGATGTTTCTTTCCCTCCTTTATATTTTTAGTTAATCTAAAATCTGACACCAAATCTGTTTTTGGATCAGCTCGTCGTTTCTCCCACCCGCTTTCCCCGCTCAGCCCTGTGCGTGAGCTCCCAGGGGGTGCCGAGGTAACCCGGGCTCTGAGGCGCAGCTAAACCGCGCGGGGGGCCGCGCAGGGGTGCGGTGCGCTCCGCTCCGCCGCCCCGCCAACACGGCACACGGCGACGGGGAAGGGAGGAGCGGCGGGAAGGCGCCACGGGGCTGCATGAAGCCGCCTCTTGCTGAACGGCGCGTAAGAACCCGCGCCTGGCCGCCACACCGCCTGGGCGGCCGCTGTCGGCCCGGCTGGCGGCGGGGAGGCGGGGTGCGGCCCGGGCAGGCGGAGCGCGGCCGCCATCTGCTGGCTGCCGCCGGGCGCGGCCGGGGCCCTGCTGCCGGGGGTCCTGTGGCCGGGGGGGCCCTGCTGCCGCCGGGGGTCCTGTGGCCAGGCGCTGCCGCCGGCGCTGAGGTCCGGGTGGTGCCTGTGTGACAGGAACCGGACCCCCACTACTGGTGAACAAGGACTCCCCAAGCAGCCGTCCCGCTCACCAAAGCGTGCGTTATTTTAATTCTTTCTCGCTGCAGCACTGGGTGCTCTCGGTAAATACTTCCATTTGCTGTTCCTCTCATTGTTTATTTGTGTTTTAAAAGGGGCTAAGGTGCTTTTTTTCTCCTCTCTGACACACATGGAAAGAAACGCTGATGGCCTGTATCTTGAACAGAGAAAAGGGCTTACAAGCAGCACCGCCACACGTGCTGCACGTTAAACATAGGACAAAGTTCAACAGCAAAACGGGACCATTCGGAGTCTTAATAAAACTATGAGTAAGGCTCTTGCACTGAGTGGCTGACCCAGGATCAAACACAAATGTTTCTTTTGGCCACAGCAGAGGGCTGTTTTGGACAGATGCCTAAATGGGATTGTGATTTGGACAGGAAACCAGGTCCTGAGTAGCCCAGCTACATCAGTGCTCTCTGACCTGGCCTTACCAAGGCTGTTCTCTCTTCCATTGTATATGAATTTTCATTGCACATGAGTTTTTCAGACACCTGAATGGTGATGACAAAAAAGGGCTTTTCAGATACAGTGGTCCAACAAATGGTGTACCACAGCCCAGTGATTAGAGCAGGCCTGGGGTGTCAGAGTTTTCTCCCAGCTCTGTTGCTGACACTGTCTGGACAGTCACATCCCTTAACCCATCAGCAAGTGCATTTTTCCACACCTAAAATGAGAGCAATGTTCTGCTTCCTAGAAATCAAGCCATACTTGAAAAGGTATTTAATATCTTTGAATGAGAAGGTTTATATAATAGACAGGTTCAACAGGTAATAATGTTATGCTATAGCCCCAAATTGCATATTTCTGTATGGGCCAGGTAAGATAACATTAACGGGAGGATTACTGAAAACTGTTAAGTTACTCAGCATGGAAGGACTTGTGGGTGGAAAGCCCACTCTCCGGCTGGGCTCAAAAAGGAATGAACATTGGTTTGAAATTCACCTGGTACTTGGTTACTAATGCTATTCCTCAGAGATGGATATGGAGATGCATTCAGATTTTGACCAGACAAAGCTCAGAGCAACCTGCTCTAACTTTTGAAGTTAACCTTGTTTTCATCAGGGGATTGGACCTGAGGTCAATGCCACCCTAAATTATTCAATGTCTGTGACAAAAGAGCGCTGAAGAGCAATCTCACTCAGAATGTTTGAAGGGACAGAAACTGAAGTCAGCTGTGTTCATATCCCAATGAACAATGGTGGGCAACTGCATAACCAGATTACATGATTTGCAAGAGTAACATCAGATAGGTTCTGCTGCTTTCCTTATTTCATCTTATGATACTTATGTTCCACAGAGATGGCATAAACACACACTCTTTGCCCTCCTAAAATCAAATAAATGAAGGTCATTCTCAGGTAACACACGTAATGTTTTCATGTGCAGTCTCACTTGGATTAAATCAAATAGGCAAACAGAACTCTGAAAATAATTCCTATTCCTCAGCAAAATGAGCCTTTCCTTATTTTCACCACTGAGTGTGTTGTAAGGCTGGGTGAAAGGAAGGTGAACAATCAAAAAAGATTTTGTTTTTTATTTTCAGTCTGAGTAATAGCAATCTGCTCATACAACATAAGCAGGCTACAAAAAGGCGTCGATGGTGCAGTATCTAGGTCAGTCAGTGTGCCTATATATGATCTTACATCCTTGTTGCAGAGTTTCACTATTAGTCATTGTCTTTTTTACAGATCAAGGTTTTTTTTACAAGTGACATCATCCTGCTCAAAATTTGCAACATGCACATAAATACCACATAACAGATTAAAGGACCCATGCTCCCCCAATAAGGGAGAGGTCAAAAAGCAGTGGAGATTGTGGTCTTTTAACATTTCAATTTTGGTTGCTGCTAAGCTTCAGAGAGAGGGTGGTTAGCTGGGGAGAGGTGATGGTGCAAAGAGCAAGCAAGCGCCCAATCAGTATATTACAGAAATGAAAGTGACTTTCCCTTTTTAAGGTACGGAGCTGGCTATGAACAGCGGCTAATTATCATTTTAAGAGCCACCTTCATGCATAAAGTCCTTGCTGCAGCAGGAAGTGAAATAATCCTAGTCATTTTTCTTCAGTAAGACTTTTTTATTGCAGAATCCATATTTCAAAAAAAAGGTGAGGAGAAAGAAAAACTGCTTGGGAAGGTAACTGTTGGGTATAGGATGATAGAGACCAAGGTAAATGAATCAAATGGAAAGTTACAGAATAGCTGAAAGGAATGGACTAGGGGCAGAATATGTTCTGCTGTAATGTGTATTGTTTATAGCATCACAGAATTGTAGACTATCTTAGGTTGGAAGGGACCACAGGACACCTCTAGTCCAAATTCCTACTCAAAGCAGGGTCAGCTATGAGATCAAACCAGAGTGCTCAGAGCTTTAGCCACTTAGGTCTTGAAAACCAAGGTTTTCAAGATGCACACATGTCTAGACAACCTGTTCCAGTGCTTGACTGTCCTTATGGTGAAAAAGTTTTTGCCTGTATTAAGTCAGACCTTTTTTAAATTACAATTTATGCCTGTGACTTTGTCCTCCCACCATGTACTGCTGTGAAAGAGTCTTTGTCTTCTTGATAACCTCCCCTCAAAGCCTCTCTTATCTAGGCTAAACAAGCTCAATTTCTTCAGCTTCTTCTTATAGGGCAAATATCCCAGCCCCTGTCCAGCTTGGTGGCCATCCACTGAACTTGCTGCAGTTATCAACATAGTCAAATGTATGAAGTATGGAGTCAAATGTAATGCAGTTCTTCTCAGGCGGAAAGTATTAAGAGGAGAGCCAAGACTAGGGAAACACCTTAGATGGTTCATTGTGATTTTAATAATCAGAAACAACCAGGAGCTGAGGAAAAGCTATGTACGCTATTTAAATGTCATCTATCTCTCACTGTGGAGAATCTGACTATCTGATCAGACCAGCTTTTGTAGGTTCTGTCTCCACTGGACATCTATCCCAGAGCCATTATGCTGGAGGATATGGTGTAGGGGAGAACTTTGTAGAGTAGGGCTGATGGTTGGACTTGATGATCCCAAGGGTCTTTTCCAGCCTGAATGATTCTGTGATTATGAAAGCTGGCGTGTTTACAAAACAGTTCAGCCTGGCAGTTGTGCTCCATAAAAGATTTATCAGATTGCAAGTGTACTATTTGATCAGCCAGATCAGAAGAGGGGTACATGAAACGGTGGTGGATGGGTGAACAAACCACCCTTTGAGTTGGTGTATTATGAAATTTTCAAGGTAACAGGTAGGAGATCTCCCTGTCACCCTCTCCCTTGCTGTTCCAAGTCAAGCACATCAATGAGCTGCTGCCTGTACACTTCCAAATGTTGGTCAGCATTTTATCTGTCTGAAGCAAACTGGTCAGTTTGAAGAGCCTGAAGGTTGCAGGCAGCTCCATGCTACTGTAGTAGAATAGGATTTTCCTTCTCTGTTTTAAATTTCTGTTACACCTTTCACCCTGAAGCAGCTCAAAGCACTTAGCAACCACTTCACAAATTCCTGTGTACATGATAAAAGTCATGTCATTGCCCATCTTGATTCAGAAGGAAGCGTGGCATGGCTTACTACCTAGCTGAAGTAGAGATACCCTCCACGGTCATATGCTTTGTGTGCAGGTTTCTCATGCAGTGTGGAAGAATATCTGTAGGAGATGGAAAAAGAACAAATACACCAGAGTCAGTATACCTCCTTCTCTGTAGCCTCGAATTCTAGGAAGCGGATATGCCATTCTCAGAAGTAAATGGCAGTGCACTGTGAGGACATGGGGCTGGAACGGACGCATATTTTCCATGTCACCAGCTCTGTAAAGATGTTTTTGCTGAAAGTTAATATAGAGACTGCGAGAGTAGTCTCACGAAGTTGAGACTTCCCAATGATGCTGCAGCCAAGGAAGCTGGGTTGCACAGGTGTATGGGTGGTCTGTAGCCAGTGAAATAGGGGATGGCAGTCTTGGGAGACCACATTGGGTGTCAGTTCTTAAGGGATCCGTGAAGATCAGGGAAGGAGACATTAGGAGATCTATCCAAAAGTATTCATTCCTGCAGTAAAAATCTTCAACTTCCAAGGCAACGGGGAAGAAACTTTGTAAAAAAAACCCCAAAAACCCAACCTAACAAACCAACCTCAAACAAACTCTTCCCTCCAGTGTGGGGTTTCTTCTTGGGAAATATCTGGACTCAAGTGTTTTTCCTATTTTGCAACAAATGCTGTTTGCATGTTTTTCAGAAGAGTGCATGATATAAGTTTTTTGCTGGATTCCTTGAAAACCTACTGGGTATCAAATACCAAATTAAACATCCTTTTGATTTTAGATCACATCTCCTGGTATTGTAGGTTCTGTTTGTCTCTGCAGTCCCACACCTTTTGGTGTTCCCTAGATTACATTGCTTTCAATATCCTTAGTATGCTGAGGGGTTCTTCTGGAAGGTACAAATAATTACATCCTGCTGTTCACCACATCTGTTTATGAGAAGAAAAACTGTGTTTTCTGCATGATCAGCTCTGCTGCAGTAAATAATATCAGATGTTTATTGCGAAATAGCTACAAATTCTGACTGAACTTGCAGCAGTGCACATACTTGAATGCATCAAAGTACTCTTGGAAGAACTTTCAGCTCTGTGTGGGTGTTAGTGGTCTGGGAAACACTATTTTATATCAGTGTCTTGATTTAACACAGTTTCTTATCTGTAAGTTGGCAAGTCATGCAAATTAGAGGGTTTTTTTTACTGCCTTGTAACTTTTAGAACTGCTAGAACTTTCTGAGAGTTATGTCTATGAGAAAGACTCTTCCCTTTTTCACTCCCTTTGCAAAATTCCTACACCCAGATACCATAGCGGCTGTGTATTTTCAAGGGTCTCTAAACTCCTACTTTAGTAACCCATTTTGGATTCACTAAACACCTTTAAACAAAAGTGGTAAGCACGAATTAACCTTTGCAACTGCAGCTGTGAGTTGCAGTTTGCTACTCCAAGACTGCAACAGAATTATTTTAGATTTGGATTGACCAAAGAATCAAAGCTACTGCACTGGAGCACTGAGCTGCACATTAACAAGTAAACACACCAATTCTTTTCCTGTTGGGGTTCAGTATTAGGTTGCCTTCTTTGGAGAACTCTGGAGAGACAGCTCAATTTTCAGCTAAATCATGCCTGTTGAGTTTCCTCAAGTCAATGCAAAAATGATGCAATATTGCCTCATGACTGAAAGAAAATGCCTGCATTTACTCCAAGATGGGACGTGAAAGCAGTCAAAAAACCAAAAAAGGGTACCAACACACGTACTGTACTCTCACATAAGTTATACTACATTCAAATGAATGTCTGCTTACTATTTTTGTCTTTATTTCCAGTTATAGGCTGAATATCTGTCTTCAAAAGATTAACAGAAATTATTAAAGATGATTATCTGATGTTCAGGGGTTTTATCACTTAGGAGGGCAATTGGTCTGTATATATTTTTTCCCTCTTTCTCTCTCAGTTAATCTCTACAGCACCAAGATACTTTAACACTCCCCCTCACCAGTTTCTCTTTCCACCAAAAATAGAGCTTTATTCTTGCCTGCAGGGAGGTTAAGCATTTGCTATTTACAGGTGGTGTGTGGAGGAAAGATGGACCTTGGGTGTTTTTTGCATCATTTGGTGGGAACATGCAGTAGAAAACAAGATTTTAATTAGAAAAAAATACTACTTTCCTTGTACATTAACTAATTCTGAATTAATACAAAAATGATCGTCTGAGAAGGCAAGAGCTTAGTTGGAGTAGCAGCAGATAATCCATGTAAAGGTATTTGCTTAGTTTATGGAGAGCTCTGTAACAGAGATTTTTTTTTTCCGTTACCCTTAACCTGGCCCCATTTTTCCTTGCAGAAACAGTTTCCAAAATCTGGAAGAATCCCATAGCACTGTACAGTAGATTCACGCCAAACAACATTTGGTTTTGCTCTGCTGAAGCACATAGCTACAAGTGTTTAGTTTCCAAGTTGTAAAGTCTATCCATAGCCCTCAGATGAGAAAGAATAGTCAGATTATAAACTCAATACAGTTCAACATCAACAGACCCCTTTTGTATATTCTATTAAGCTTCACTTAGAAAGTAATATAGAACACACCAATAACGTAACTAAACATCCACCTAGCATTTGCCAAACTACTGAGACATCTATGAAACTAAAAAAAAAAATACACAAGCAGAAAATCCCAGTCATGCAGTGCTCAGTAAACATAACTATTGCATGCTGAACCTCTCAGGCATGCTCTGCTGCATGCTTAGTGAAAGATGCAACCTGGGTCTACTGAGAATATGTCAATATATCAGTTTATCAATAGTCCTGTCTCATGTTCCTATGAGGCCAGAGCAAGCTTCTTGTTGAGAAAAAAGGTTGTAAAATAAGCTAACTTTTCAGAAGGAAATCACACCACACACACAAAGTGACACTTTTTTTTTTTTTTTTTTTATTTTGAAAGACTGTTTTCTATTAGAAATGATAAGGTGTAAATAATCTGTTTAAATGGTATGCCTGTGGAAGGAATTTGTCTCCTAACCTTTAGAAGTACATTTGGATAGGTACACTGATGAAAGAACTAAATCTTTGACTGTATAGTTATGTCTGGATGCATCATACCTGTGTAAACTGTGTAAAGAAAAGTTGAACATTTCTTGCTACTGCTGCTTTTTCAGCAACAGTGTTATTATTTCAGCCCATTCCTTCCTCCTTCAGGAGGCACAAAGAGGGGCTGTTAAAAGTGTGCAGCTGACAGTGAAGAAAAAACATTTTCATGTGATGATAGAATCTCGATACTACAGACATCTGAATGGAAAATGCTTACTTTCATAGAAAGGCTGTGATGGAAAGCCCAGTCTCATGCCTTTTTTTTCCTCAAAAATATCTGGAGTAGTATTTGATATTTCTTGATAATTTTTTCTTTCTCTCTTATAAATTTATATTTATATATGTGTATGCCTGTGTATAGAAACAAAATTGTTCTGGTTTTCAAACAAAACCATTTAAGATTCAGTTTTTGAAAGAAATAATTTTAAGAATTCTATTCTGTTCTCAGATTTTAGCGACCATATGCAACAAGCATTTGAATATTCATTTGTGGAATGGTGAGGAATGGCAAAGGAAAGGATTATTGACTGCCTGTGAGAATCAAATATGATGATTTGTTCCTTACACTTTAATTTAAATGTCGGAAGAGACTTTGTCCAAACTATTAGTCACTGCAGTTAAATGCAGATGCAAAAAAGAAATATTTTGATCCTATGTGGGTTTTTTAATTATAAGTTCACTTTTAAGCACTGATTACCATGAAACAATCTGATATGCGTACTCTAAAGCAAGCATCCATGCACTCACAGGCTTGTACTGGAATTAATCAGGCCAAACTAACTGACTAATATGGAGAAGTCCTATGCCTCCAGCCAGAGAAGGCTATGCAAACTGAGTAGCTAATATAAACACCTACATCTTTCCCTTTAAAATAGTGATGATCTTGGAATAACTCTTCCTAACACTTGTATTATCAGCTGTGTGTATTTCATAACTTCACTAATGTGAAACTACAATTACTCTTTTTTTTCTCTGATCCAAGCCCTTTTTTTAAATCTCAGCTTTATTCACGCAAAATTCTCAGTGCAGCCACAAAGACAGATCAAACTTGGCCTACGTTGTCTGCAAATACATTTGTTATTTGAGTTGCACACCTAGAGAGCTTTAAATTCCAGAAAAATCAGGCCTTGCCAAACATACTAAGCAGGCTGGAAAAATATGAATAAGTGACTACAAACACGCTGCATTCTGAATATCTAAAATGTAGTTTTGGCATTGCAATTCGAGAGAACCCAAGTGAAACCGAATCAAAAATCACAGATAAGGCCAACTTTATGATGTCAGTGCTCCTGTGCATAAGCATCTTGGCCCTAGCTGGCACTGAGAATGCTGATCTAAGAAGTCAAGATGATTTTGGGGGGGGGGGGAATATGCAAATCTTTCTACTCCTCCTGCCACTCAGTACCTCATGTTGTTCTGATAGGTTGTTACCATAGTGTCAAGGTTTTTCCAAATACTTGAGCACTCACTCTTCCATTATCAAAATTGAAAATATCTATCGCAGGCATCAATTCTGGAAGATGCATCCCATCAGAAGCACAGTTTATTAAAAATAAAATCTAAGGGAAGAGAACACCATTCCTTGCAGAAGCTAAAGTTAGGTCCTTCCCCCTGCTTCTTCCTAAAAAGTTAAAAAAATAAAAGACAAGAGGGGCAGATGTTCATTTAATTTTTTAGCAGCCCAGTTTTCATGTGTTCACTGAGTAGCATCAGCTCAGTGCTGCTTCAACTTACAGTCAGTCATCAGTACGCAGCTAATATCCAGATACATATTGCAAACAGAGAATAACCCCATGCAACAGTCACACAGGAGCATGGCTGGCTACATAGCTATGTGCAGAACACCCCCGGAGTCCTGGAGTCAAGTTGAGCATGAGTCAGAAGCAGACTTCATAATTGCAGCTATGAAGGCTAACTACGAACCATGCCGCATTCATTGAAGTGTAGTGAGCAAATCAAGAGAAGCGATTAGTCTCTTCTTGGCACTTGTGAGGTGGCATCTGGAACAATGCGTTCAGTTTTGGATCCCCACTACAAGAAAGACTGATAGGTCCAGCAGAGAACAACCAAGAGGGCGGGCAGGCATGATGTGTGAGAAGAGGCAAAGGACTGAGTTATTTCAGCCTGGAGAAAAGCAGCTTGGCTTTCTCTTGTAACTAGGAGGGGAGGTAACTGCTGTCTTCAACTAATAGGTGGTTATAGAGAAGGTGAAGCCACCTTCTAGAGGTGCATAGTGAAAGGATGGGAGGCAGTGGTTACAAGGTAAAGCACAGGAAATTCCAACTGGATATGCAGAAAAACAGTATTTGTAGTGAGTGTGGTTAAGGCTGGAACAGGTTTCCCAGACAGCCAGTGGAATTCGCATTCTTGGAGATACTCAAGACTCAGCTGGACAGGGCCCTAAGCAACTGGATTTAAATTTGATGCCAGTCATGCATTTATTAGGAGGATGGCCTGCAGACATCTAGACAATGCTTCCAACCTAAATTATTTCCTGAGTCTATGAAACTCAAGTAGTCTGCTACAGCAAGAGACTGCCCGCCCTGTATCAGAGAAAGCCTCAGAGAGACAACCTGTATGATTTTTCTTAGGAGTAAAGAGCTGTCTCACTGATGATCCCACAGGAGATGGGAAGCTGGAACCATGGAGAAGAGATCCACTGAGAGACTGGTCTTATACGATCTTATATCATGCAGACCTCGAGTCAGTAGACTGTTCACCGTGAAGGGGACAACTTCAGCAATTCTGCAAAGTCAGTGTGGCCTGGAGTGGGGGAATTTCTCCTTTCCCTCATGGGATCTCTCTGCATGGATCCTTTCTAGTCAGACATGGTGCAAAGGGCATAATTTGGCCTAGCTGGGAGAGCTTAAGTGTTACTATAACTTGTATGTGTGTTAAGTGGCTGAGGACAGTATTACAGCTAATACGGGCAGGCATTCCTTAGAGCAGTATTTAGTTGAAAGCAATTGTGTTTTGCTACTGCCTTCACTAAAAAAAAAGCAACCTCTCCTACCCCTCCTTCCCTTGCCCTCAGTGGGAATATCTGATTATAGCCTTTTAACAAAAATTCTACACAGTTCCTCTTTCCTGATGCCAGAAGACAGCCTTTTACACAAAAGCAAAGATTTACAAAGAGGAGACAGGCACCATTGTATCAGTGTGTTCCATGGCAACTTTTTAGCACTCTCAGAGTTTGCAACAATCCAAATGATGTTCCTGTTCTTTATTAATGATATTTCCCAGCTGCTTCTGGTTTACAAAGAGAGGTCTGGCCCTTCTTTGTAATAGGCTGTACCCTGTCACTCCAGCAAGCCCCACAGGAGGAGTTCACAATGGGGTGCTTTGTAATTCAGTCAGGCAGGAAGTCGCAATGAGAAGCTGCAGATACGTGGGGTCGAAGCCTATATATATTGAGGTACTGTATGTGTATATGTGTTGTGAGTATATAATAAAAAGTAAGCACACATTTAATCATACCTATGCATAAAATATTTGTCTACAGCAATGTAATCTAGAAGTACCTCAGGGTTCTGTCGCTTCTTTTGTAACAACTATAGCTCTTCATCTCTTCTCTCGTATGATATGTTTTTATTTTAGGGCTTATTTTTAGTTCCATTCAGTAAAGTTTTTATATTTTCTTCTTCATACACTCATTATCTCATTCTTACTCTTGACATGTACGTTATGCAGACATGCTTCACATTCACATAAGCCCTGTTCTGAATATCGCCTTCTCTGCAATGGTTTCAGTGGGGGTTGCGGGTTTGTGTGGAACACAGTAGAAGGCCCAGTTCTGCTCAGTGCTTACTCCTCTACCTTAAGGTTTCCTCTGGATCTTTATCCCTGACTATGGGCTTGAACTTTGACTTGCTAGTAGGAATTGTTCCTAGTAGGAACTTTCTGTGGTAGATTCTACCTGCATTTATTCTGTTTTAGATAAAATAACATGGATCAGAAATTACAGTATTTGTAATTTAGGTTAAACTCAGTATATTATGTTTCTTTTTACAAGCTTGTCAAAGCTGCTCTGGCATTTTCCATTTACAAAGGGCATGACACACGTCAGAGCTCATAAACCAAATGCATGATTAAGAGCATCACTGGCCTGGACAGCCCTGCTGCTTTTCTGCTATCTCACAGAGTTATTAGCAATTGGTTTACAGGACAGAAATGTTCAATGGCTAAGACAAGTGAGAGGAAATACAGGAAGAGCCCTAATGAGATCCAGAACCACTGTTACCTCAGTAATGTGCTAGCATTCAGCTCAAACTGTTATCAGGATGTGGATTTTTTACTGTGGATTTATAATTCTAACCTTGGGGATGATATTTGCCATATAAATGGGTATGAAAAGAAACAGCTCCAAGAGCTAGGGCCATATGGAGGTGTATATTACTGCAAATAAAGATGGGGGGAAAATATGAGTGGTGTAGCTGTCCAAGCTGTGATCTTCATGGATCTCTGAGCAAGCATTCACCCCCCAAGTGATAATGCTGTGATACTGATGTTTCTATTTCATGTGGGTAAGTGCTTTTGGAGCTCTATCACAAGCTGTAGAGCCTTACAAAGAAATGAGTAGAGACATACCCATATTCTGGGTTGATAAAACTCCCATTAAAACAGAAGGATCCCCAACATTCAGAGCTTTCTGCCTCACATAATTCTCTAGAGGACAACAAGCAATAGCGAGTGAGAGGATGAGGTGCCATTTCTCAAGGAAAGCAAATTTTCAGAAAGAAAAGCAGGATTAAGCTTTTCCTCTCCAGTAAGTGAGACACATGGCACACTGTCTCCTGGAGTTACAGATTTGTGTCTGAGATCGAAGGTATCCTTTCTCCTTAGCTCATAGCTGTTCAGCAGTTTTTCTCACATGAAGGGGAAACAGCCACATACGGAACTTAAACTCCTTTGTACTTCAGCACAGAAGGTGATCATACTTTGAATGTTGCTTTTCATTGTGGACGCTAAAATTTCCTGACGTTGGGAGTGACTATAGCTTGCAGAACATTTAATAGCCACAGTGCCTCAGGTACATTATGCTTACTAAGCTACTTGATTATTAGGAATCTAGGATGTCAAGATAGATATGATGGCATACCCAAAAAAAACAGTTTTAAAATTATTCAACTCTAAGTTATAGATCATTCATGTGTTTTACTATTATCAAAATGACATTGAAAGAGAAAGTTCCATCTCAAAATAATGCCAGCAAGGAGCTTATACCTTGATGCAGTACATACATCTTTACTTAAAGGTCCATTATAAAGAAAAGGAAAAGACAGAAATAAAAAGCTAATTGCTTCTATAATTTGAAAGTGCTGTTCATAGGCACAGCATTTTGCCCACTTTTAAATTCAAGAACTCTCACAAAACCTGAAGTGTTTCCATAAATCTTTCCATATCATGCAGAGATGTGAATGGTACATTTCAGAGTTCTACAGCCCAGGACCTCAAGTAAGTCCTACAAGATGCAGTATGCTTCCTAGTCTAAATCTGAACACCAGAAAGTTCCATGAGTTTTTCCTATTTTGTCTCTGTACGATCCCAGCAAGATGAAGGCCTCTCAGCAAGACTTACTTGCTTACATGCAACACTGCTCCATCACCTCCAGAGGCCACACAGACTCAGATAGTTCAGCTCTCTGCACCACTCCGTAGCACAAAAATGCCAGGGGCTGCCTAGTGATGCCAAGATTAAACTGTGAACAGGGCATTGCTCTTCTCAGTAAGACTCTGCACAGGCACAGATACCCACTCACTGCAGAATCTAACTCTGGTCATTTGTTTTCACCTGCATCAGGAATTTTCCCAGAACATGAGAGCTGAAGTGTCTGTGTGGTATTCATAAATATTGTGAAACACATGCACTTTTAAGATCCAAAAGGATTTTTAAATGGTTTGTTTAATTTTGACTGAGCTAACCAAACAGACAAATGAAAGTTTCATATCATGCCAGCCTGGAAATACACAATCCGTTTCTGACTAGCAAATCTTTTCTTTAATTAGGCAAATTTTGAAACAAAATTAGAAACTTCTGACTAAAGAGGTATAGAAATAAAACAGGATTTTTTGCTCCTCTGCTTTTTTCCTTTCCTCTTTTTCTGCAGAAGCTGTTTAGTCATATCCTGGCTAAATTCAAACATAGTTCCAGACTGAGGCTTTTCATGTGATCTTCAATTAAAAGTTTCACTTATCCGTTGAAATTACTCCAGTTATTTTACATATATGCCACTAGGTATCTGTTCCTCCCCCTTTTGAGATTTAAAGTCCTTCCTTTTCTCTTAGAGATCTGCTGTCCTCTAGAAGGAATTCTGGTTAGAAGCACGGAATTTCAGTCAAGAGTATGGTTCTATTTCTCAAGACAGATGGTTAAGCTACAGGGCTGTAAAAAGCAGTTCATGCTTACATCAGTCACAGACCAGAAGTGAAGGACACAATTTTCTGAATGCCCTTAGTTCTTACTATCCAAGAGTTTCGCCTTTTCCATCTCAGCATTCTGTGATAAGGAATTACTTTATCTGTTACAGAAATCGTGAAGTATATTGACCATGCAGGGTCCACAGTTCTTTTTACAGTGTAGTTTTTAAGTAAAAAAAATACCAAGCATTAATAATTACTTCAGCAATAATAGCAGAAGGCATTCACTTACCCTATGACAATGCAGGAAATGGCAGTTCCCAAAAAGGCGTAGGTTAAAATTGATCCTAAGTTACGAAAAAAATGTCTCTGAGGAGAAAAGTTTGAAAAAAAGTGCTTTGTAATACAGTCAATAAAAGAACATTCAGACCAAGTTGAAACTGCGTCTAAAAGTGCCGTTTGTTACAACCCATATCTCAAATATATGATTAAACAATATGGGCTACATTAGTTATTTTGGAAAATACAATTTAAGATGATTAGTTTTTTGCCTGGTGGAATGCCATCAGATTTCCCTCTTTTATGTATCTGGCCAAACGCTTCACGATCATAACAGAAGTTCACATTGAAAGTGAATGCAAACAGTATCATGACCCCATCCCTTGAACTAAGTCCTGATCATGCAGTACATAAACCACAGACAGGCTACGTGCAGTGTCACAAGATTCTGAGTGGTCTCTTCTGAAAACAGGAATGCCGAAGTGTTATAAACCGCACAATCAAATCTTTGCACAGATGCAGAAAGGGAGCAGATTGAGGTCCTTGCACCTTTCATTTTCTTCCACTCCTGTCAAGTCCTTCCCATGCAATATAATTGTTAACTGACTTTTTTCTGTCACTAGCCTGTTGGATCTACAAAGTAGCAATCACATTCAGTCACCTTTGTAATACAAGAAAGAGACACATACCTTCTTTAAACTATATCCAGCATGAAATATAATGGGTGGCAGCAAAATATTGAAGAAGATGGAAGGATCAAATGTCATCTACCAGAAAGGACAAAAGAGTAAGGGTAAGGACAAGTAAAGTAGCATTTAATTTGATAGAATATGTTTTAATTATAACTTCTTATCAGGGTTAATCTTAGGATCTGCAGGCCAGAATGTTATTCTGAGTTGTTTTCTTAAAAGTATTAATGTGTAGTTCATTACTGATTATATATGTAGACGGCATGAAAAGTATTCCTTAAAGAAGGAAATCAGTCATGCGCTGTTTTACAGGGAACCATACAAGCGGTGTTACCTGTGATAGTATCTGCACTACCAGACATCCAACTTGGCAGTCCCATGGCTTAATTCCTGGTTCAGACATGGACTTCCTACTCAGTTTCAGGAAAGACACATCATCAGTGTTGTGCCTCAGTTCCCCATGTACAGAATGGTGATAAAAGAAAAGGCCTACACTGCCAAAACCAGTGTAATGTTTCCTATAGAATATCTATTTAGGCACAGACAGAGCTTGCTAATGTTGCTTAATGAACTACTGGCTGTCAGCTAATATGGGCTTTCTTGAACTACTGCGCATGAAAACCGTGCACACTTTGACCATCTTCATTATTTCACTTGAGTTAACCTAAAAGTGATCAGAAATATATTTTACTTCATATTTTCAGCAGACAAGGAACATTCATGTGGCTTGGTAATGTAGCTCAGATGCGATGTAACTCATTAAACTATGATTGTATAATCAGTTCTGCTAAGCTGACAGCACAGGTTTCTGTTGTCCTAAGGTTTCTCAGTAAATCTGCTGACTGCTTCTCTGGCATCATTTCCATTGTAACACATCTCGTAAAATAAAATCACTCCAATCCAGTCAATCAGTTTTGGCCTGACTGTAACAAAACAAGGTCTCCACAGTAACTAGCTATTTCTACTTCCTAAAAAAAATGTAAGTTTAGAGAAGCACAGATTGTCCTTTTTGGCAAAAGGACTGCCTACACAGATGTGAAATTCACAAATGGCATAAGCCTTTTCTTCCAGATTTTGATTTAAGGGTTTTGTGATGGCCTTACTAGCAACTCAATTAATTTACCAATAACATCTTCAGTTCCTTGCTGTTTTTCCTATTTCTATATATGCTGATATTGTAGGTCATACTGTCATGGCAATGAAACTGTAATTTCTTTCTGGTGACAGTTATCTGTCTCTGTGTTACTGAAGATGTAACATATCACTGTGTTATGAAACCTGAGAGGGACTGATGCAGTCCTATTACCTACAAATCTTGTATCTGTTTTATAGGCTAATGGGTTTCCTTATACCCTCAATAAGCCAGGGACTAGATTCAGCCATTCTGCAAAGACATAGCTAAGGTGCAACTTGCATTCAGAACTGAAGGTGTGCTATGGGGTTAGTCCTTTGTGGTTCCTGTTCCAAGCCACTGGCTAGCACAGCAGCAGACATCACTTCGTCCTCTGTTACGCAGTTTGTTACACTCAAATGCCTGTGTAATGTCAGCCCCACCCATTTTTGTTTCTACAACAGCCAGTAACAGTTTATAAAATACCCATTAGAACTTTTGAAGTAATGTTAGAATGAGGATAATGTTAGGCAAGGCAAAAGGTTCTTATACAAGCTGTTGTCAGTACACTGTTCACACTTGCCTTCAACTTCAGGCACAGAGAGAGACCAAGGACACTCTTCAGCCATTGCAATTCATTACAAGTAACTTTCAATGAAATAGAATCCTGTTTAGAACTATAGCATTGCTGGAGAAAAAATATTTTAGTAAGTCTGTGTACTGTTTACTGTTCTGTCAGTGGGCTATTTTATACCAACACTTTTAAAAGAGGCAGGCTGGAATTAACGCAAAGGCTTGCAGCTTCTTTGTTCAGATGATATTTTAAGGCTACAGTATTCTAGATTAATTATTTAGCTTCAAAAGAGTAGGACCTGCCTACAAAATTGCTTCTGTCTTCTTACTAACAGATAGCTTGATTTGATAAACAGGAAGTGAGAGCTCAGCCTTTTTTTCCATTCTGCTTACTTTGAATTATAAAGTTGAAAAAAAACGTATCTGGCAAATAATGTGCCAGCAACTTTGGCTATGGTGGTACTTTCATTGAAAACATGATAAAGGATTTTCTTCACTTATGAATTAACAGCCTCAAATGTTAATTTTGGAATTAATTCTGCAAATGTGTTAAAATACTCTTTCGACAGGCATCAGAAATCCTGACTGCGTGTTTTATTATTCAAAACCATGTTCTAAATACACATTTGTAAGTCATGGCACAGACTATTCTTTCTGATAAATGCACTTAGTAGACTCTTATACTGAGGTCAAAAGGGAATTACAGTTGTATGAAAAACAGAGCACGGTGTGATCATGTTTTCTGTTCTTTATGTTAGTGCTTCTGCCAGTCAGGAAGGCTGCCAGGCATTGTTACTCTCTCCTAAATATTGTTGAATTCCTCCCTCTTTCCTTTTTCATTTATTTTCTTTTTAAGAGGGCATTTGGCAGATCATTTTAAAGGAAAAAGGAGTGAAAATCTAGGCAGGCTGAGGTTTCTCCAGTAACCCACAACTCACAGTTGAGACTTTTAAGAATCTTCCAGCAAAATGAGGCTATGGAAAGAAGATTGGGCAATCCCCTGTAAGGGCAGCAGAAACTTCTCTGAGAGTTAGTGCTTATCCTTCCTCATAACACAAGTCAGCTTCATTATACCAGGTTTGGTGAAGATGTTTAAATGTAATGGATTAGTATATATGCCCTGGAAACTAAACAAACACTTTTACTAAGACAAACCTCTTGCAACCAACTAGCAGGAAAAAGGATGAAGATTCAGCAAAATCTGACTAGTCTGCCACGGTATTTTCCTGTCTCCACCCACCACTGCTCTAATAGTCCTTGATAGTCTAGTTCATTCTGAGAATGGCAGGAGTCTGGCAGTAATGACAAACAGGCACACAATGGTGCTGCATCAGCACAGAATTTGAGCAGATGGTTAAATCTTACTGCTGCTGAGTTCCCCAGTGTACCTTCTAAGCATAACTTAACAGTTTTTATAATGATAACCACTATAATACACAGGAAAATGTATTGCTGTGCTAGATAAACAATGATACTTGGAAAAAAGCAAAATAATATATTGCAGTACTATAAAAAAACACTGGTAAGGGCTTAGAAGCTTCATGTGAATATGTGATGTCTTTGAGCATAAAATCCAGGTTTTAAAAAGTCCCTCTGCACTCATGAGTTCTTTAAATTGTTGTCATTTTTTAAGAAAATGAGCATTACAAGAAGTAAATATTGCAAGAGTGGGGAAAGAATGTACTAACAAAGTAATATATTTTAATTATTATATACCGGAAAACAGAAAAGGCCATGACATTGTAAAAGACACTGTAAACTTTCTCCCACACTTCCCTTTTTGCATCCAGCCTGAATTGCCACAATGCTGTCTCTCCAGGCTTGGGGATAGACAGTGAAATCCCCGCTGAGGACCACTGCAGTAGTGAATGAATGTATGAGAACATAGGAATGCATTTAAGTGTTATAAAATGCCCCCACTTATCTATGGAAGTTTACCTATTTACAAGTTTGGATTTTGTAAAATGTTCAGAGTTTGTAGTTACCTCTGCTGTATACAGGAGGTAAACCTCCCTTGCATTATGCTGCCAGAGCAAGCCGCTTTTAAGACAGAGGACAAATGAAGACATCAGTGGGTTTTACAAAGTTCTAGTGGCAATGAATCCAAGGTAACAGATGTGTCTGCAAGTGAACTCAGTGTCTGCAGGAGGTGGGACTGTTACCTAAAAGAGTTTGGGCAACTATTCTGCAAGCATACAGCCAGCTGTATGCTAAATGACGGTCAGGTTTTTACTGCACCTTATTTCCATTCCTGTTCTCCTTCCTCAGTTACCCTTCTAACCTTAAATTCAGAATAGTCTCTCTCTCTGTGTCACATTTTAGCTTGAAACTAGTTTTCCTCTCTCAAGGGTGTAAATAAAAGAAATATCTTACACAGTTTAGAACAAAAATAACATAGGTTTTACCTTCTGAAGCATTGCATTGCCCTGGTGGCCATTGACATTGTGGTGGCTGATTTCTCTTTTGTATTGATATTCATAGACCTGATTGGTTATATTAATAAGTAGAGTGGATGGCCCAGATTTCAGTTTTTCACATTCATAAACAGTTCCACTTCCAACTTCTGATGCTTTTGTTGCATATCGTATAATTAATCCCATTACAAGGCCTGGAGAGTTAAAAAAAAAAAAAACAACAAACAGAAACAAAACCAAAGAGATTCAGGTACTTTTAAGTATCTGATGCTACACAATTACTGATTTGGAGAAAAATGAACTCTGTTAAAGCTAGGACACAGCCTTCTCAGTATTTCCACCTTCATGGAGGTACACCCCACTCAACACTTCATGGGTGACCATAAAATATTCTTCCAAAATGGTTATTTCATTAGAATACAGATGTTGGTTTGACATATGCTTGGTTGTACTCTGAGTTTTGTGATGCAGTTGCTGGAATCATTCTGATATAGTAATTAACTGAGTTGCTTATCCACTGCAGTTTCAATAGATATTTAGAAAAGGGGGATGCCTGCATAACTAATGTGCTGTACTGAGCATATAAAAATCAGCTGTGATTTTACACACTTCTTTTGTGGGGGCAAACTCTGACACAGTATCCTCAGGCACATTCTGCTTTCTGTAGAAGGCTATTTTTGAGACTGTATAAACAAGGGAAAAATAAAAGCAGGAAGAAGGCAAGGAAGATTAAGACTGGATTAGTTGATTTGATTATGTACAATTTAGGTCTCTTATCTAAGACAGACATTTTGGCTCCCTTTACAGTTAACAGAGAGGAAAATGTACTTCTGCAATTGTCCTCTGGAAAGTACACTTCTTTCTGTTGGCTCTAGTGGGAGCTTGCATGATTACTTCAGGAGAGGTGACTGATATTTAGCTAGATAACATTATTGAGATTATTTCCACTCTCAGAGACTTGGATTTGGTTTCAAATTTAATTTCCATGCTTCTCTTATGTCCTATGTGCTCTAAGTCCCATATATATGATGAAGAGCTTTACAGTTACTAATTATGAACAGATTCATAAAATGCTAAGAATACTCAGATTAAATATTGATGGAAGACATCTAAATATCTAACTAGATATACTTATGAAAGATAAGAAAGAAATTCAATTACAAGAAATAGCTGATAAGCATCTGAAAAATATGTTTAAGTTTTATCCAGTAATCAGATGCCATGGTGATAAAAGCGATCATAAATGCCTAGAGAGATAAATAGGATGTCTTTGTTATTGTCACATTTTCCTGTAACAGAGACTCTCGGAACTGCAGATTTCTAGCATACATGTAAGGCAAGTTTGTAGCTTCCTGGACTGATGCTACAACAGAGTAGCAGCTGTATTGCTTGTCTAGGATGCACATGCATTTATGCCTGTTTTGTATCTATTGTCTAGTATGGTTGGTTTCTTTAAATGGTAGAGGATTTAGATAAGTAGTAGAAAATCCCAAGGCCACTTTCTTAAATTATACAGTGTTTGTGCAATAAATCAGATAATAAATCTAGCTGTAGCAAAAGACGGAATTCCTCACAATTTTAGTGGAAAGCACATATGGGAAAAGGGAAGAAAGTACTGCATGTGCTACTGTGAAATATGACTTCTACAGTTGTCAGCCCCAGGTGTCCAAAATCATGAGTCAGAACTCAGAAAACCATTAATTAGTTAAAAAAGTCATGGGTTTCATCTTATTTTTGTTAGATTTCCTCTAGAAGAACCACACATTTCATTTTCAAATTCAATTTCCAATACATTAAAAATTCAACTTCATTTGATGCTTGAACAAGACTTGATGTTTTCTTCTCATTCTCTGGAATAGAAGACTTAGTTTTTCCTTTACCATTTTTGTTCCTATCACTCAATGTTTTAAACTATAGCCTCTGTTGCACTTCTGTTATCAGGTATTACATAGACTTAATCAGCTCAGGTAACAGAAATATTTTGCAGACATCCACCAATGCCTGTGCAAGGATACTGGCAGAAAAAGACTGTTCAAGAACCGGAATATTTGGCAACACAGTTCGCTAGAATCAATATCATGTCACAAAATGGAATAGATTTTGAATAGTCAGGAGAAAGAAGTGTTTGGTTAGAGGAATGTGCCATTACAAGCTGTTCACCCATCCCATCGTCTTACCTTTCATTTCCCTTTTCTTTCCTTCTGCATTCTCTCTGTTTGCTTGCCAAATTTCCCTGTATGTCCCTCATTATCCTTCCCAGACATGATTCTTCTGTGCTTGCCCAACTTCTTGTCTTGCTGCATCTCCTGGTCTCTAATGTTTACCTGTTTGTTTACAGCATCTGTCACGCTAACCTTCCTTTTCTGGATAGTTTTATCTAGACCCTCATGCTATGTCTTCCAATATTATGTAGAACAGTAATCTTTTTTTTCTACTAGCCTTGTTTCTGTTCTATTGGCAACAATGAGCATCGTGCTTATTTGTACAAGTAACAGTCTTCTTGCTGCATACAGAAGACTTTGAGGAAATAGTGCTATTTTTAACTGAGAGATCTAAAATCATGAATGAAGTGCTAAAAACATGAAAATGATTTTAAAAATAAGAGTTTCAATCTTACTAGTCAGAATTCTTCTTCTGATTTATTTTTTAGCCTTTGAAGTTTAACTATTTATATGGCTTGTACATGTAATAACTTTCAGAATGGCAACATGGAACTGCTCAAGGGAGATCAGTGGAGACTGGCTGACGTTGCCTTTACCATCTCTACTATACAGCCAGGTGGACTACTGTGTCCTACAACATTCTGAGATTCCTAGTACGTGTGTTATACTGGATAATACAGCATAAACTTTGAACCAAAATCTGTTTGATTGTTTTAAAAATGAAAACGAATGTTCTCAATTACAGTAATGCAAGGGCAAATTACTTCAACCTGGAGCGTCAAGTTTAAACTAGGAGTAGAGGACTGTTCTGTATTCTGGGAAGATATGTTATCTTCAGCTGTAGTCTCAAACTGCCTCTGTAGGAATTTTATGGAATGGAAACAAATGCAAATATTGTAGATCCTAGTCCTGCAAGACAGCTCTTGAGTATAAATAAATCCATTTGCAGAAAAGGAATGTTTTAAAAATATGATCACAGTATAGCTGTAGAGAAATAAAGATCAACACTGACTGGATTTACAACTGGAATTCAAGTTTGCCTTTTGGGTTTTCTTCTAACAGCTTTAGATCTTATCCTCTGATGGAGTCCAGATCTGGGTGATGTACAGAGCCACACAAATAATGAAATTGTAATGAAAGAAGGAAATTGTGAGAGTATCCAATAGCATACACATGTTGGAGAAATTACATTAGAGAAGATTCTAACAATCAATATTCTCAGGGCATCAGTGGGGCTTTGAGGTCCTTGTTCTTTGAGGTTCCACCTCTTAAGGAAATTCTATAATGTATTAAATTTGAGCAAAATATGGATGGGATCCATAATGATGGGTTGATTCAGAATATTCTCAAATGTTCTGTGGAAGGCTCAAACAAAGATAATTGCTACCACTACACTATATTGCAAGAGTTGATAATGGGATTGTATTCTTCCTCCAGTAATAATAAATGTGCCAAAGACTCTACATAAAACCCCCAGTGAATTAAAAATCTGGGAAGAGTGTATTTAATATTTTAGTAGGTGTATCATTTATGGAATGCACTTTCTGCTTTAAATCATTATATAACATTTCTTTCATGATAAAATTCAGGAGCCCAGATAATAGTCTAATATAAATAATTCATTTTTAAATAGGTGTATAATGTACTCTGCTTTCCACTACTCCCCCTTCCAACTGAAATCATACTTTTGTAATGTATCTTCTGAAACATTCTTTATCATTCATTTAGAGAAAAAAACCCAGACATTTGGGAAATATCATTTGGATGTATCTACTATGAGAAAAGGCTAATAATTTCTAGTTTCCTTGCAATCCATGCTTTGTGGCAGATGAATTAAACATGAAAATTTTCTCAGAAAGTTCTACAGACTTTGGTATGTAAAAATACACCTTTCTACAAATAGTTCTGATTTTATAGTGGCATGCACAGAAAGCTTGGGTTTACCGTGTAAGTCTAGAAATTCAGCACTTAAAACTCCCTGAAGATCAGTCAGAAATGATGCTGCATCTGTTACCTGACATCACAAGTAGGTATTATGTTAAGGTACTGGTTAGCATGAATCAAAAAGTTTCAAATCATATTATAGCAGTTAAGGATGTAGGTAATTGTAAATGCAGACTTTTATGCCAGGCTAAACTTGAGGGTACTATCACAGAGTACCTATCTTGTATTCTAGGAGTCCAAATCAAATTATAAATGTTTTCAGCTCAGCTTTCCCTTATTTAAGACATTTTCCTTCAAAACTAGTACCAAGGCTTCATTTAATTCATGCTTTAAGCACATTTATTTAAATGGTGGATTGAAACAGAAAAGGGTGCAACTAATGTAACAGATTTCTTTTTAAAAGTCTCAATTGTCCTTTGAAGTAAGATCTTGCAACAAAATCTCACTCTAACTAGAGCTCAGTCATGTTTCAACTGAATGCAATGCATGTTTTGCAGCTTCTTCAGTGTAAGCAGGATAAAATCCTTAATCATAGATGACAGTATTGGAAGGGATTTCTCAAGTCACTCATGCCAAACTCATGAGCTAAACAGGACTGTTCTTTCCCCAGGATTTTATCTAGTCAGCTGTTAAATGTATTCCTTAATAGTGACACTCAAGGATGCAGTTCTAGCCATTACTTGATTTTTCCAAACATTTTAGAATTTCTTCCAAATTTCCTTTGCCTCAAGAATGCTATTCCTTTCTTCACCTATCCACTACAAAATGTCAGTTTCTGCCTTGATCATGATTTTCCCATGCTTTCCTCTGAATCCTGACAATCTCTCTTCGTTATGAATGTTGTAGTCAGGAAGACAATGAAGTACTCTACTGAGGGCTAGAGATTCCTCTTTCTGGGACTTGTTACATTCATTACTGCCTTTGAGAATTGGGGATACTCAGAACACACAAACAGAAGGAAACTACATTTATTTCACATAAGAGGCATAATGGATTTAGGATGTGTAAGAATCATATTGCCTAATCATTAGCCACCTCCCCCAAAGTTGAATCAAGAACTTGGATTGTGCCTCACTTCTAAACATGCTGCATGGGATCCTAAGAAGAGGCTGAGGAAGAGCTACTGTGAGTCAGCATTCCCACTGCACACCTGCCAAGAGCTGAACGTTTGGAAGGAGAAAAAAAAAAAAAAAGGGTGGTAGACCTCCAATTCCCTCAAACTTCAGGAAGCATCTCTAACCAATACAACACAAAGTCATTTCTTGTGTGTGCTACAATGACTGTCTTCTGTCATTCATCCTTTTTATGTTTTCCTTCCAGTCTGATCAACTAGTCCCACAGAGCACAACTCTGAAGGCAGGTACATCTTCAGTCAGCCTCACCTCCACCCTCATGGCTATCACACATTCCCTAGGGGTGACAACTATTCAAGCTGGGAACAATTTCAACTAAAGTTGCTAATTAACCTTGCAGATAAAAGGCACAGATTGGATTGGTGGGTTGGTGACGGGGTTTGTTTTTGTTTGTTTGGTAGTTTTTTTATTAAAGTTTAATTCTGGCTGCCTACCTGCAGGAGTGTTTTAGCCTCTTAATCAGAAATAACTAGTGGCACCTGTATGTAGCCCTGATACTTAAATTCTGGGGAGGATGAGAGATTTGGATACTTACACTCAGTTTTTCATTGTGCTAGCTCTAGGCTGCTCCCCTGATGATGTGGAGGGCCATGACTTATGTATTATATGGGGAATTTGGCACCTAACATTTTATGACTGAGGTATCTAAAGATACCAGGCCTTGCAGGAGCTGGCTAATGGGCACTTTTACAGTCTAGTTGACCATTGTCTAGTACTAAGAGGTCCTCTTCTGGGGTCTGGTGCTAAGAGAGAGGCCATCTACTCTTGTCTGAGAGAAGTAACATTCGGTTTTCATTACTGCTTATGTAAGTAATCTATCACACTAATTCTGACTATGCTGTTGTATAGAAAATTGGGCTGATAATGTATATAAAGGATGCTCTTCTCTTTCTGGGTGACACAAAATTACTCTTTCATATCTACCTGCCCCCTTGATACACAGAAATATGGAGGTAAGTTAAATTTACTATTTGGGGTTGGTCGGCCAAACCAAGCCACAGCGTATAGAGAAATGTGTTCTCTGAGATACTGGAAAACAAAGGAATGAATGAATAAACAGGTAAGTCTGTATTCTTCTTCACTGTTATTGGTGTTAAAACAATTTGAGTGTTTAAATACTTTCAAGCTAAGTGCCTTGAAATGTATATACACATATATATGTACATGTAACTTTTTTTGCAAAATAATGTTGAATTCTTGTGAATTAATTCTGGATTATGCTAAATGCTTTGTAGTTCTTTTTTCTTTGTAACTGTAGAAAGCTTTTTAATTTAAATATAGCCATACTTAGTGTTGAACCATTGCTTTGATAAAAAAAAAAATACATCTCAGTTTTTAAAGTTTCTAGATGGACAGTTATCCAATATGGGCTTTTTTTAGCTGGAACTATTCAGCCTAAAACTGTATTTTCCTACAAAGTTTATGTAAAAAAACCCCTAAAACAACCCTTTTATTTGCTCTATACTTTAAATAGAACTCTGTCAGGCTGTTCCTAGTGTTCAATTTGTGGCTGTTCAGCACTTTGCAGTAACTGTAAAACTTCTTCCTGTTTTTGTACTTTTGTTTGTTTTTCTTTTCCCTCTGGTCTTCCTCATATTTCACTTTATCCTTTCCACTGCTATACCCATAATGGCACACTGTCTTGATAAGGAATACAGACCCATCTATCATACTGTGGGACACAGTCTGCAAATAAGTGGCCAAACGAAGGCAAAAAATAAGTGAGGGCATGATTTAGCTCACTGACAGTGCTTGGTGCCATAAAGACTTTCTCCTGAAATTGCTGCCTGTTGATCTGACACCTCTGTCATGACCTCTATTATTCTATTTTCTTTTCATTATTGCTAGTCCACAATGCTGAAGATACCTAGACCCATATCCAGAAATTCTAAGGATAAAAAGGACATGATCAGCTTTATGGAACCTACAAATAAGCTTTTTTCCCTGTTTGAAGGTTGCCATAAATAATGCAAGACTAAATAGATAGTTTATTTACAATCATGAAGAATGTTTCCTTTGTTCATGAATGTTTTAATAATTCAAAACTCTCTCCTGCTGGGGCACTAATCTCTTAACTGATCAAAAGAATATCATGAACTTGTTATCCTCACGATGCGCAGATTATGTTCTGGGCAGGCAGCAAAATAGAACCAAAAGACAGCTAAAACTCTAATTAAATACTGATTTGTGTAATGTTATATTCCCCCATATTTCACTTCTATTTTGATAGGTTTTTGTCTAAATCTTCAACAAATGTCGTCAGCCACTCATGGGGAAACAGCACAATAGTGTAAAGGAAGCTACTATGTAAGTCACCCATGTAATTAGAAAAACATTGTCATAATTTACAAGTTGATCATAATGAATATATTGCACAGTGTGTCATGGCTTTCCTTTTGAGAGATGCTAACAGATGTGCAACAAGCAAATGTATTCTCAGTGATGCTATGTAGCTTGTACCCCCTGAAACTGTTAAACAACAATCTAGGTGATGTCTGACAATGGAACTATTGCATTTAACTAAGTATTGGGAGATGTGTATTTCAGTCTCGGCCAATTTAGTTAGTGTGTTTTCTATGTGCAACAGATTTCAAGATTATAAAAAGGGCATATTATCAAATAAATACTTTTTTTCACTTGAAAATAGATGCAAGGTGGATAGATGAGAACTAAGAGATCCCAAAGACCCAGGTGTCAGGGGCTCAGTGACTGGCTTAATACAAGAGTTTCTTGTTTACTTGCTGTCCTTCAAAGTATCAAGTCGCTTGTGAAGACTGTAAGTGAACCAAGAAGATGAAATATCCTGTGTTCTTAAAATTTCATACAGTTAATTTATCTAATTAAATAGTTTGAAAGGGATACAAAGAAGACTGTGATCTTCAGTCTGTGATCAGCAGTCCTGTGGAACTGAGATAATCTTAAAATGCTTGATACAGAATGAGCAAATGAAGCTTTTATGTAGGGGTCAGTTGCCTTTCCTGCTGCAGGCTTGCAGTTGAACCTCCACAGATGTTTTTGCATGCGATGTGCCATGCTAAACAAATATTCTTCAGCATATGCAATCTTAACAAAACTAGTTTTGGGTATTACACTGCTAGAGTATGTGATGTGGATAGAATGAGTCAAAACAGGCTGGCATTTAGATATGTAACGACTGAACTGTTGGTTTACATCTTCCACTCTGACAGTGTTACCCTCCTATACGTGTTTTATGGTAACGGAAATGGCAGTCACATACTCTGCTCAAAATGAAACAACAGTAGGAGAGAATGACAAGAGAAATCATTATACATGTAAATGTATACCATTAAACTAGTGAGTAATTCTTATCAGTGGACAATGCAGAACGTTCTACATGAAAGTGATACACAAGATTGCAAAACTTCATAAAACAAGATTAGAACTAGACAGGCAAACTGAAATTACAGTACAATGACAGCATTCAGAGAAGACTTGAGAGGCATTCTTCATAGTGTGTTTTTCAAAGGCACAGAAAAAAACAAACAAAAAAATCTCAAGATCATTTAAACTTTAATAAACAACATGGCTGTATCTACAAGACTGCTTAGTCTAACATCTTTGAATGTTATAAAACAAGAATGGAAAAACAAGCAAATTAATCTTTCACTGAGGGCATTTCATTCTTTTGAAAACGGTAAACTTCCTAACTCCCAAAGTGTCACGCAGTGGCTGTCTGCCTACAGAGGAACATAACGTGCACATCGTCAGGATAACCAGCTCGTGAGAGTTGCTCCCTTAACAAGTCAGCCTCTAGCTACTTCATGAGATGCTGTTACGTTATTATTTTACTGTACAGTTATGGCGCTGATGACATTTAATTCAGCACACTTTCTGAGCTTTGTCAGCACTTGATCTCAAGTGCCTGATCATAAATATGCAACTAGTCCCATGTTAAGCTGGCAATTGAATTTATACTCACCATAAAGCATAGCTCCTCCAGTTTCATGCAGAAAGCGGAATCGATGGTTTTTAAACAACCAAATTGTTAATATTGTAAGAATGAGCAGAAAGTTAAAGACTAGCAACTCCACAGCTCCCTGATGATAAAACTGATCATCTTTCACTGATACATATTTCTTCAACTTCTCCATTTCATTCCCTTTATGGAAAATATGTGCAAAATAAAAAAAAATCACAGGAAGGAAAGTGTTACCACTTTTGGTACAAAAAGTCCAGATACTACAGAAATTCACAGCAAGCACATCTGTTTCATTTGCAGCCTCATAGTAAAGTGCCCCAGCTCAGAATTCAGCTGGATTCTAGTTACAGCTTCCTGTTTCTCTCTTAAAGCTGCCCTGTCTCATTTTTAATGTTACAGTTGCATCGCTGGGCTGTGCTTGCTCCTGCTGTAGATGCAGAAATCACCTCCAAGGCTCAGCCCTGTCAATTTCTAAAATTCTGTTGTAAAACTCAGTCTGTGTTTGTAATGTTTCTTCCTGTAGTTTACAGCACAATCTGAATCCTAAAAATCATATTTTGTCCTGATAGTTTAAGATGGAAAAAATTAAAAGAATGGCATAGCAACCTTTTCTACATTTCGGAAGCTTAAAAATCTGTCCTCTTTCTCACTTCTAAATATAAGCAACTTAGAATAAGGGTGGCACTTTACTATGGTGCAAAGACAGAAGAAGAAAACAAAACAATGAATAAGGATTTCAGGATTTAGGCCTTGAACTTGTACTGATCCTGCAGGAAGACTGAGATCTCTGTAAAAGCAAGGGTCCAGTTACCTAGAATTAAAAGCACTTAAACCCTATCAAACTGAATAAAATGCAGGGGAATTTACTTTCCATCATTTCTGTTATTTGCATGTTTTCATTTACATTATTCAAGCCAGGAAACAGTAGAAATTGTCTTACTATTCATAGCTAATACTCATGGAAGATTTTCTGCCCGAGCCCAAGGCTCCAATACGTGTATTATACTGGAGAATTCCAAATAAACTCTTGTCTTCATCAGAAAAAAACCCTGATTCTGCTTCTCACTAAAAAAAGGACATTTTCCTCATTATTTTTTGTCGTAATCTCATAAAATTTATTTTTTAAAAACATTTTAGGCTAAACTAATCTGTAGAGAATCTATTCCAAGTCAGGTATTTGTCAAAGGTGTATAAACCAGAAATACCTAGATACCCATACTCTCAGTAATTTCAGGGCTGTAGCTGATACTAGTATGAGTGTTTCTAAGGAGGCACTCTTGCTTCAATCTACAATGTTTTTAAAATAGCTTGGTAAACAATCAGTACTGTTCTCTGTGTAAATTAATTTAATCACATTTTAAACATTTTCATTTTTCTTTCACTTTGGATGAAAAGCAGTTTCCTTCTAGTTCTTTTTAAATTAATGCTGTTTCTTTGCTTACCAGGTATTTTTTTTCAATCTCTATCACCAGTTTTACTCTGTCCTCTGCACTGTATCACTATCTTCTCTCCGTTGTGTTTCCCTCATTTTCTCTTTCTTTCTTTTTGTAATTTTACCTGATAATTTGCAAACAGTCAGGATTACTTAAGTCAAAACTATATTTCTGAACTGGTTATTAATGGGAGTTTCTGTGAGATGAAAAGTTGGCAAAAGCTATCTGATACTTCCCAAATCAATGAACGATGCAACTCAGTTTCAAGTAACGATAGAACTTTGATGTTAACCTGTATTTTCTGAGAATTATTTACTACCATATTTTGAATGACAAAATAATGTATAAGGGAATAAGATATAGCAATTTCATTATACAACTGATGCAACTCTTTAAAATGTTAATCACATAGCCAAGGCTCATAAATTTTATAAAGGAGAAAAATAAAAATGAAGACTTGATTTGGATATTGTACTCATAGTTTAGAAATGACAGTGACCTTAACATTGTGAGACTGATCCTCCATCTCCAATGTGGAAAGCAAAAGCAAAACAAAAATAATTTGAGAATAACCATATTCTGTGTCTATCACAATGAAAAACAAAGATTTCTTATTATGAAAACCAGAGTTCTTTGCTACCCTTGTCAAATAGGTAATTTACAGGTGCTTATAATAAAATCAATGGAAAAGAAGCACAAAACACTGAAAGGAGGTAATTTTATACCAAGAATCCCAGTGATTAGACTATTCACCTCAGATCTGGGAGACGAGATTCAATTCCCTTTTCTATTTGAATTTACCTGAACCCATGTTTCTCACCAGACAATAAGTAGTTCCTCAGTCTTACTTTTAGAGCAGTTACAGAACGAAATATTTGAAATGCGTGTTAAATTTCCCAAAGCTGCATTTCCCCTTTTGCAAAATAGGGTTATGAACAATCACAGGCTACAGCAGTTTGCACCATGCCAGAGCTTAAATGGAAACAAATAATTTTAGCTTTATTATCAGATTTGGATAATGAACATTTTAATTTATTGACCCATAACAGGAGGTGGAAATGATGGAAATTTAGGAGTTATTTGTTCTCGGTGTCCTATCCATTTGCATACTGGTCACATCAATTACATTAAAAAAGCCAGTATGTGATCACATGAATAAAAGGTATATTGCTTAGGAGCAAAGGGGAAAGAATTTAGGTTGCATAAACAACTTATTCTTTATTGCCCAGTCTTTTGCTCTCTCTCATTCAATATGAAGTACTTTAGAGTGTCCTGAGACAAATGTTAAGAATAATATCCTGACTATCATATATACAGTACAGATTGCTAGACAATATATTAGTGGTTAAAAGGTAGTACAGTTTCCCTGGGTTTGATTCCCCAGTAAAGAATTTGACATAGAGCTTTTAAGTGTGCTTTTTTGCTTTTGTTGTTTTATTTTATTTGCTTGTTTGTATGGAAAAGTATAATTCAGGGAGAAGAAACAAAAATCTAACGTACACGGTCATTAGATAACTGAAGACTGGACTTTGTTCAGGAGTTTTCTAAAAAATAGATGCATGGTGAAAATAATTGAATTGTATAGTGGTTGATGAGTCATGTTTCTGTGTGTGAAGCTGTTTTATAACTGGTTTAGAACTATAAGGTCATCAGAGAGAACGGTGGGTTTTTGTTGGTTGGTTTTTTTTTTTTAGAGAAGCATTGAAGGCATTTTCAGACTTCTTTTATGTAAGAAAAGACATCTGTGTCAGGAAAAGCTTTACTCAAAAAACATCATTATCCTCAAGAATGAGAATTTAGACACTAATAATCTTGCTTCAAAGTTCACAAAACCTTGCCCTTGTTGGGAAAATGTTGGGGGTTTTATGTTTCTTTAACTGGTTTTATTTGTTCTTTTGTTTCTACTGAACTAAAAATCACAGGTTTGTTCCAATATGTACTTTTTTGGTAGGTTATAAGTTTCTGAAGTTTGAATCTTAACAATGTAAGGACTTCAAAAAAGACCATACCTGAAAAGTAAGACCAAGTGTCCCAGCTCTACAAACTTTTCAGCATGTGCTTAAGTCAGTTAAGATTCAAGCCTCACTTACTGGATAGGTTTTGGACTTAAATTAATCTACACACATATCCAATTTTCTCTTCACTGATAGTTAGATGGGTATGTTTCCTTAATGTTGGCATAATAAAAAGATGCTTATAATTCAAGAGCTTATTGCTGTAATGGATGAGGGATAAATTATGTATTTTATTACTTTAACTGCTTCCACATTCTGGGTTTCATAGAAGTGAATTATTGTAGTAGGAAAAAACCACACCTCTACAGAAAACAGATAAATATTTCAAGGCAGGCTTTGAGGATATATAACCATAGTTTTGGATCATGAATCCAAACTTGTCTTTTCTTTAGACTATTGGAATATCTGTGATAGCCAGAAAAAGGTTGCCAGAAATTATGTGAATCAGGTTTTTACCTCTAGCAGATAATGGCTTTAAACACTAGGCTAAACAGTTTTGTTTCTACATACACTCGGAGTTTGGCAAGTGATTTTTTTTTAATTTGTGCTTTCCTTCATGCACAGAAGCACAACACTAGACACTGAGGAAACATTATGATCAGAGTTTTCTATTAGCTGAATGGAAGTTTTAGGCTTGCAGGTGTTGGACTTGGGGCTTAAATTCTGCCAAAAACTAAGCACAGCTCCTTATATAATTTTGGGGAGATCTGGTTCTAAACAGCATTCATCATGTTACAAGATTGGACTTTTAGGTACTGCTTTCTTCTCAGAGATGCAAGACAACTTTAAATCAGCTTTCCAGACATAGCAAGCCATTATAGTTGCTGCTTATGAGGAATCCAGAAATAGCATCCAAAACTGTTGTTTTTCTTCGCATTCTCAAACACTGTATTAATCCTTCACAGAGCCATGTATACTTGTCTAATCCCATAATTGTCTGCAACTGGCACTAATAGAATTTTTAGCTTGCGTGTCCATTATGCCAGACAAGTGTTTTCTTTTTATTTAAAGGTAAATTTTGATTATTTCAAATGAAACATTTATCTTCCACGAAAAAATGATAAAATCTACTTTTTTAACTCCATGTGTTTGGTTTTTTTTCCTTGTTAAATTCTTAATTTCTTCGAATGTTTTTTTTTGTCAGCATTTTTCATCTTCCATTTCATCTGGGTGCATAGAGCATTCTCTGTGAATTCCAACCAACACGTAAGATTTCTGATTCCTGGGCAAAAGTATTTCTCCAAATTATGTATTAAGGTGTTTTTTTCTTTCTAAATGAAATTCATAATTTATGTGGATTCATTCTATCTTGATGAAAGATTTAGCAGAGATATTTATTTTCCAGAGACTTTGTCCTAATGATTTTAACAAAATTCTGTTCCCCTCCAACAAGAACAGTTTAGCATTCTTAGTATGTATTAGTACTGTGGTTTTCTAAAGAAATTAATGCAGATTTGCATCAGTGAACCTCTCTTCCACATACTGAGTTAGTCTTAAATTTTTGGGGAAGGAGATAGGCTCATAGGTGAACTTATTGCCACTACTAATGTTCTTGAAGCTTCTAAAGAATCAGGTATTTAAAATGGCCATGTTGAAGTGGTAGAAGCTTATCCACAGGTAGATCTTGGAGGAAGTCCTTGTGAAGTGCTAGCAACTAGAAAGCTGATGTTGCAGACTCTTCTAGTGACTGAGTAATACAGACTGAAACATGCAAATACTTTTCATCAGGTGGTCCATGCTAAGGGCCTGGGCTCAAAAAGAATACTTTGTTTTTTTTTAAATACAGTGAAAAATTTCTCTGTGTATATAACTGACAGATGTCACATGTCTCACAACATGGTGGTTTCCTGTTTGACAACACATTTGAAAAAAGTGTCCATTTTTCTTTCTAATCTTTCTAATTTAATGTCATCGTTCATTTACTATGAAGAAGTGCTACAAAACAAGAGGTAGTACATTTTTTTCTACAAAACACAGGATACTTGTTCTTAGCTAACTGCTGCAATTTATCTACATCTGTAGAATACCATGCTTTCTCATTTTAGGATTAGGAATAGCAATGTTTACATCATTCACAAGGCTTTTTAGGAATTCATTAATACTTGTAAATGGTCTGATATCATTGAGTGAAAAGTGCTATCTGAATAAAAGGTAACCTTAATATCAGCTTTTGGCATTCATTTAGTTATTTTAAGTTTCCTTTACAAATAGGAATTCATGCTTATTTCCTATTCCTTCTGTATCAGACAATGCATTTTAAAAATATCATAATGGCTGAGGGCATAGAGAAGCAAAATCTTAATATCTGAGTTTTAAGTTACTAATATTTTTCTAAGGGGGCCAGATGTTTAACTGCAGCAATTCACATAAGAGTTCATTATTGCTATACGCTATCTGAAATATGCAAAAAATATGAAGATATGATGATTAAGGCAAGCTACCACCTATCTGATGCAATGTGTTTGCAAGTGGTTATTTTATACATACATTACTGGGGGAAATTTACTGGAACTAACTGGTACAGTACCTTAAGCATGCTTTTTGCTCTTAAGAATCTGATGACATTTTGGCATGTATAGTCTACTCAGAAGGATGCCCTGAATGTTCAGGGTCATACATGGAGAGTAGCTAATGTGAAACCTGTAAGTAATAAAGAACCCTGTATAAAAATTTTCAATCCAGTTAGCTTTGTTATATTTTATGATAAATGGTGTGACTATGTTATTGCTCTCTGTATGCCATATTATTTCATTAGAAATATAGGTACAGAGAACCAGATACCTCTTGAGCTAAATTAAACCAAATAACCTCTCCGATATTTCTTCAGGAATGCTTTGCTACGTACAGTTCTGGAAAAAAGGATGAGTTTGGGTAGATGAGAAACAGCTCTACTGAAAGTAGAGCTATCTATGAACAATACACAGTATGGCGTCAGAAAACCTTATCAGTGTTTGAAGTAAGATCTCATTTGAAAAATTGTTGGCAATGTGATCAGATAATCTGTTTGATTCTTTCTGTGTTCAGGTCTTTCCACGTTCTTATATCTAACCACATTTTCAGTGGTATCTGGGCCCCTCATCAACTTCTCTTCCTAACTGAAATAACTCCACTCCATGTTTTTGTTGGTTTGCAGGCCAGATAGAACAACAACATTTTGCAGCAGCTGCATCATATTTACAATATTGATAACAGATTATAAATCAAGTAGGAAGGGATCTGGATAAAATAAAAAGCTAATTTTGGTTTTCACAACAGGCTACCAGGTGAATGAAGAAAGTTTTCACAGGGAATATATTCAGAATATTATTTAATAGGCCAAAGAGCCCAAATAATTTAAAGTTTCTGTTGGAAGGTAGTATATCAAGTGATTCTCATAATACCATGCTCTTACTACAAGTAATATTTGCTTCATCTCCCTTGGCATGTCATTTTTATGAACAGTAAGTAGTAGTCTTGCTTATTTTCTACGTTCAACCTTATCAACTCTACTTTATGAATTTCACAGAACAGTAATCCTTTTCTCACTTAGCTTGGCAGATGTAGAAGTCTGCTCTTACAGAAACTATTAAGACTGAATAGAAAGTAAGAGGAGTCTTGTAAATCAGTAGGGAGATTCTTGTCTTGGAAAACACAAAGTCAGAAAAGGAACACAGTGTAAAAACTGTAATTAATTATAGTAATTATAGTTAGTGGAAATTCCAAGCAAAGAGACAGTGCTTTAGCAAAGCTGGCAATTATGCAAGCATAGGAAAAGTACAGCCAAAAGTAAAAACAAACAGTGAAAACAAGTGCATCTATATATGTAAATAAAAAACCAAGCAAAACCAACTCTGAAACTGAGAAATCAACCACATTGCCAGTGCACAGATAACAGATGTTCTGTCACAGCTTGCTTGCCTAAAATCCCCAGGCAGACTGGAACAGGATTAGTGGGATCACAACTGGTTATCCTTCTCTAATCCATTCCAGTCAAGAAGATCTGCGTTGCTAGCTCCTGTTCTTATGCACAACTGCCTATGAAATACTGTGGGCTAAGGCCACTTAAGGCCACTAAGCCCATGGTGGTGGGCTAAGTGTCAGTTTATAACTGCCAGGCCTCAATGTGTTTTTGAAATCTGTTCTTCTGCTTAGAAGAGCCTCCCAATGAAATCAGTGTATTTGCTGGTTGCTATCAATCTTGTCCTCTCTTTTTTTTTCTTGAGGTCAGACTCTGGTTTTACTATTGCTTATTTGGTATCGCTGGTATTCCATCTACGTGGGTCATGTCTCTAGTGACAGAAATAAGTCCACATAATCTATATATCTAGTAAGTTACAGCTATTACTCTTAGCTGAAAAATAGCTTTAAAAATAATTTCTGCTTACTGGAATACATCTTTCTATAATTTCTGCTTACTGGAATACATCTTTCTATCCAGAAGGCAAAGTTGTCGTGTCCTGTCCATCCCCCTCTGCCTTGGTTCAGAGCCTGTTTTACTGCCTAATCAAAATACAATACTATTTATAATGAATATTGAGTTGAGTGGAATTGGACTTTTAATCTCCCAAGAGAGTTGTGATATTTCTGCTCATATGTCACTGTCTCCAGGCATTGTATCAACACAGGAAAAATATTTTCTCCCATTTGAGCACCAATGAATTCAATGTGCCCTGTGATGTAATGACCAGCTCAACACACTGTAATCATCGTGCTGGAACTAACCTTTACAGACCAGTTTCAGTTAAGAGAGAGCTAACATGCTCATGTGCATTTTTCTCTCTGAGAAGACAGAAATGCCAACACTCCTGGAGAAATTAAAGCTCTGAAAGAGAGAACAGTTTGCTTCCATGAGTTATCAAAGTACAGTTGATCTGCTTTAGGCAGTTTTAGCCAATAGGTGCAGAACTAAGATGAATTCTTAAGAAATTCTGAGAAACTGATATTACCTGTTTATATAGTTTAAATTAATCCACAGTGCTAAATGTCAGGATCATGAAGAAGATATTTCCATGTTTACTTCTGTGGGTTTAATGTTAATTTTCAGCTTGAACTGCTGCCCTGCGGTATTTTTTTTCATATTTTAATAAACTGAAAAATAGTCTAGATAGCAAGATTTAACTTAAAGATGCTAAGTGTAAAGAAAATTTTAAAATTATAGTCTCCTGGTGGGAGACTACTACGGGGAGCTAAAAGGGGAAGAGGGGTTCACTATGAAATGTAATATTCATCCCCTAAAATCTCAGCACACAAAAAGGCTGATTTGCTTCTTATGTCAGGCAGTCCATTTCTGGGAGGACTGTAGCACACTGACTCATGTTCAACTTGTGGAGCCATGGACTTGTGCATCTCAGTGGTTTAAGTTTAGTTTCCTATAAAGCAGGTGATGCATCATTCCCACAGACTCTGCTGCAGGCTGGGAGGTGTGAAGGCAAACCTTATTGGTATAAACTGAGGCAAAAATGTCATTGAATACTCTTGTCTTTTCCATGTCCTTTGTCACTAGTTTCTCTGCCCCATTGAGATGTGGGTCTGCATTTTCAATAGCCAGTTTTGCTGCCTTTTCCTTAACTCCAGCGAGTTTCAACTCCAACTGTTTAAACATTTCTCTGTGTGCTCAGGCAATGTCTCTATTTCTCCTGGGTTGCCTGTTCCTGCTTCCACCTTCTTTGTGCTTCCTTTTCCTGTTTGAGCTCAGCCAGGTGTTCCTTCTTCAGTCACACTGGCCTTCTGCCATGCTTGCTTGACTTTCTGCATGTTGGGAGGTTCTTGTGCTTTGAGGAAGCTACCTTTGAAGATCAAGCAGCTCTCCCGGGCTGTTGACATTAATAATGCCCCACCCTTCCATATGAACAGTGATATCACATCACTGACTCAGTTGTGTTGGGTGTACACCAGCTACAGAAATGCAGCTGAATCCATGACTGCCACGCTGCAGCAGCAAACATCCTGACTGAGGCGGCTGACTTAAATCATTAAAAAAAAAAAAAGGCTGATAAGGTATATTACTGCAGTCCTTTTTGTTTTTCTCAGTTACATTGTTCAACAGTATGTCATTTGGTGACTTCTGTTTCAGATACAAATTATATTACACTGTACCGTGTTGTATCAAAATGCTACTAAGGAAAGTGGGAAAAATACCTGATTTAACTGACTTACATGACATGGACTCTTTTTGAGTCGAATCTGCGAGTGTATCCCACTAGAGGGCTCTCTTTACACGTGAAATGAAAATTTGACTTTCAGCAGTACTGGATCTTCTATCAATTCTTTCGATTAAAGACGGGTTTTGGTTGATGTAAGAAACGCATTGTAATGCATCAGTATACTGGATAGAACCCCGTTTGCAATATATAATTAGTTTTGTGATTGCATTTTCAGAGGAAGCATGCTGGTCCAACTAAATTATTTTTAGTCTGTGAACATGAACATTTTGAATAACTCCTAATTAAATTAAACATCTTGTCCAAATTCATATCTCTCTGAGATCCATAGGAATCAGATTAGGCCCAGATTGTCACTTTATGGGTTATTCCAATACCATTAAAGTGTTTTTTGGCAGGGACTTATGTTTACATATGCTGTGGCCTTTCTTATGTGAAGATAACCCTGCTATCTTCCTACCTGAGAGCCTAAAAACATACTTTATTAAAATAGACCTATGATGAGCAATGCTGTTTTCATCTTTGTCAGTATCCAAACAGCATCTGTTCCTTTTTTTCACTTGAACACTGTTTAACAACTTGTAAATAAGAAACATTAAGAACAGTTAATCATTGTTTTTACATAATTGCACCATGCTATCAGTAGCAGCATTTCAAGAACACAGGTTGTGTTCTTCCATACTGAAGAGAAATGGGGCTATGTTTGTAAAGAAATGTAGGCACAAGAAGCATGGGCAGGTGCTTTTGAAAATCCTGGTGGATTTAAACTTCTATTGCAGACAAGGTTTAGCCCTGCTTCTCTGCTGTAGTAACTAATCTTTCTTTTGAGAATTATGTCCAAAACATAACTAATTTAGATCTGGAGTGCCATATTTCTTCCCTTAACCAAGGGAAAGCCTGAACTGCTCCCTCTCTTGTCTCCAGTCTAGCCCTTAGCCTGTGCTCTCTCTTCCTTTGCCATTGTCTGCATAGGTTCTGCACAATCGTTTCTCTTCACCCTGAGCCATATTTTAACCTTCTGTTGCTTTTGGTTCCAACCTTCTTATTCACAGACCTCTTTTCTTCCAACTGACAGTTTTCAAATATTTTTCTCTTGTTCTTTGGAAACTCTAGTTGCTATAGAGACACCTGATGATTACAGAGACAGTGACTTACCTTTGTTAGAGCACTAGTTGCTATAGCAATGACTATTGGCTATGGGTTCAATGAAATCTGCTACGTGGTTCATGCCCTTTTACACAGCAATACAGCTTGTCAAATCTTCTTTTAATTGTTATGTTCAGTAATGAGACTGTGAGCCAAATTCTGTTCTAATTGAAGTCAGTGGGAGTTTTGCCATTAACTTCAGTGAGACCACAATTTGGTCCTAAACTCCCATGTGCATAAATAGCAAAAGGAACCTACTTTCAGCACAGCGGCAAACTGAGTATGGTTTCATTCAGTTAGTAACATCTGAACCCCGTAACAAGACTTGGATGTCTGTGACTGTATTTTTGTAAAAACTGAGTTAAATTTATAATTTCTCTTGGAATGTTATAGAAATAGTCAATTCTCAGATCAAAAGTGTCATGGTCCTTGTGGGTGGGGGTGTGTGTGTATTCTTTTAAAGAGATGAATTGCAAAACAAAAATATCATCTTTAAAATTGTTAGACAATTTGTTTTTCTTCAAGGAGAAGTGTTTCCCTATTGTTGCTTTGTGGAAATAGTGATGAGAGAGTAAACATTTTCAAGGAGATATCTTCATCTCACAGAAGGGGTATCCCTACTGAAAAGGTAGATATAATGCTGTTCTTCCAAAGGCCATTATTTCTTGGCAGTCTCCCTGAATTTTTTTTCACACTATGGGAATGACCTCTGAAGAATGTCTTAAAGCCAACTTTGCCTTTGAGCTATTTTTGTTCTATTTAAGGTATCCTGGAGATAGTTTTAAAACTGTGGGAATCCAATTCAAGTACAAGTTGAGATTGGAAGGCAATATATTCGATGTGTCCTTCCACTTATGTTTGTTCTGTTAAGTTATACCCAAATTATCATATATCGTGACTGTTGTAGTCACTTGTTCCTTCATGTAGCGGTCTTTTCAGGAACTCATTACTGTCCTCCTGTTTATTCACTGTTTTTATGAAGCTGTGTGGAAATCTGCTATGAGTTTGTCAGAAGAACAGAATTTCTTTGCCTTGATCCCCTTGATAGGTCTAAGTTACAGGCAAGATTATAAAATGTCTAATTTTCAGCATCCTCAGAATAAAACCTTTGCCATGTTCAATTCAACAGCTGCTGCAAAATTAAAAAACTCAGAAGTCCTCTTACAGACTTCTACTATGCATATTTTGTATGAAAATCTGCTCATGTTAAGCAGTCAGGAATAGATGAAAGAAAATCATGAAAGTACCTGAAATAACTACCATTGATCCCTTTCTAAAGGTCTAGGCCAAAATGATCACACTGGAGTTTTTCATTTGATTAAGGGAAAAGTATGGAATGGAGAAACAATGCCATTACAACAGAAAAACAGAAGTCTTTGTATCAGCACATATTTTGTATAGGTTTCTAGTAGAGTCACTCCCCAGGTACTGTCAGATACATGCAGAACACTGGAACTCTGTGCGTACTCCCATGCTCTTGGTGTGCTTTACTGCTCTGTAGCATTTTTTTGGACCCAGGCCAAGACTGAGGGAATCCAGACTCACTTATCTTTCCTCTCCCTTCATATAATTTCCTGAAAATTTGGCATTTCTTCTTGCTGCAGTAGTCACTTCTGTTTCTTTCTTCTGTTCTCCAAAGATAAGCTGTGGAAGACTCCTAAAATAAATCATGGGAAAAATCCTCTCTCATGAATTCTGCTCTCCTCTGGTGATCAGTCTCATCTGATGATCAAAGTCCGTATTAGGCATTTCTTTGTTTTGATACTAGCCTGTTGGGCAAACTGGTTGTTCTTGCTATTTATGTCTGCTAGATTTTCTGTGAATAGAGGCTTATGAATTGTTAACAACTGTCTGTTATGAATCCTGTGCAGTTATCTTTTGGAATTTCTGATTGATTTAGCATCATAAAATCAGAATGAATGAATAATTCCGGTTTGAAGGAACTTCCAGGGGTCATCTGGTCCAAAGTCTGAGCCAGCTTAGATCAGGCTCCAAATTGCTCAGTGCTTTGCTGTTTTGTTTTGTTTTGTTTTTTTTTTTTTTTCCTGGGTCTTTAACTTGTGGGTAGAAAAGAGAGGAAGCAAACAAGTGCTGCATTCAAATTAAGTTTGCCATTTGAAGTAGTTATATACACAATTTATACACATTTATAATGTAGAGCTGAAATTCAAAAGCTATGCATAAATTCCATTGTACTCAAAGCATCATATGGTGACTCCTGCATCTTCATTCCTGTCAGTCTGGTCACAGAGTAACATTAGAGCTATTGTTTTTGTTGCTGAAGTTTCACTTTCTTAGGCATTACGTTAACATTTTTCCAGCAATCTGTTATGGGAGACACAGGAGACTGAAATACGGAAAATTCTTGTGGACCACTAATTTTGTTGAGATTTTTCTGCTGTGCAGGAAAAAGCTTTATGAATTACGTACTGACTAATCTGTTCTGTTTCTGAGGCATGTGAGGAATTCTGTCCTGTCTTCTAACATGCACACACGATGTATTTTGGATTATTCACATATTCTGCTTGGATGCCTAGTGCATTCCTGTATGATTTATGGACAAACTATAATCTGGTACTTCAAAGAGATATATTATTTTCCATAACCTTCTAGTAAGAATACACTATCTGAAATGAGCAACAAACAAACTTAAAGGGATGTCCGTTGCAATCTGAGGGAGAACAGATACTAATTCCCTGCTTGTGGATGTTCTTTCCATCCATGCACCACGTTAAAACATACAGCAGTTCTCTGACACTGGTAGGGGGAGGAACTACAGGGGCTCACCATCCCAGTTTACTAAAGGCTTGGAACAAAGCTAGATTTGTGTGTCTTCAAATCACACATATTCTGGCAAGTGCTCCTTAAGTGCTTAACTGATTAACCAGTGCACTTCTAGGATACTGAGACTTCTGTAGACGTTCATGTCTCTCACAGCTTAGGTACTTAGAAAAAACAGTTATCTTCTCAACAACCTTAAAAATAAAAGGAAATAATTTTAGGAGAAATCAGAAAAGTATCCCGGATACAAAGTGTCAGGAAGTTACTCAAGCCGAGCCAGCACTTGTGGTATTACTGCTTTGTTCTCAGACTTGCTGTTAACAGTGCTCTTTACCCACCTTGTTGTCCTCTCTCTTGCCAGTTGTCTTCCATCTCTGTTGTTGTTGCTTGACTTCTCTGGATCACAGCTTGAATTCTTCTTCTCTTCACCATGTCTGACAGTCTAAACCTGGCAACACTAGGTGCTGAATACAGCCCTCCAGGTGTACAGAAGATAGCAGGACAGGTCCTCACCTACCAGAACCGAGATTATCTAAAATGAGAAGAGCCATAAATAAGAGATTTTTTTGATCAATGTCTTACAGCAGTCCTTTTTTATTTGTTTTAGTAGCAGCAAAACCCAGAACTTCTGTGTGTCCACATATTCTGTCACTCCAAAGTGGAGTGAATTGAACTGGTCTTGGAAAAGAGGAAAAACTGCAGCTTCCTGACCAGCTAGATTTTACTGGATTTGGAGACACAACAGTCATAAAGATTCAGCACTCTTCCTCTGGTTGCTTCCATCTTCTTTCCACCTTCTAAATTTATAGAGAAATAGCCTTTGAATGTAGTTCGTCATATATTCCACATGGAAAGAAACACGGTCTTATGGGGGTGTTAAATGGGATATATTACATCATGAAACATGTTTGCCAGGTAGAGTTAATGTGCAGGCTTAAAGGTTCTTTTTGTGGTTCTGGAAGACTTGGGCCAGCAAAGTGCAAGTTATTTTGAGTATTTGTCAAGTCTGGGTTTGAATATGGCCTTTTGTTGAAAGACACATTATGGGTGAGTAAAACCTCAGTTATTGGCTCTGAAAGTAAGTAATTTCTTGGGTTATATTTGCATCTTGCATGCTAATTAATTTTTAGGGATTTTAAAAGAATTAAGACAGAAAATACCTTTATCTGTCTCTGAGTTGTTCTCTTATCTAGGAATTATTTAAAAAATAACACTAAATATTTGAAATGTGGATATTGTAATGTTTTATAATGATAGGTATTTTTCATGTCTTAAGATGGTAGAAGAAAATTGAGAGTATGTTAGTATTCTGATAATACAATGGGTTGCATTTTCCCAATGAAAATTCAGATTTTAAAGTCTCCTCCTCCCCATAGAAATCGGTTCCATGGAATGCAATAATTCACGTCTCATGTAAGAATTAGACTTTTTAGAAAAAAGTCAGTAAAAATATTTTAATATATAATTTAAAGTTACTGACAAATGTACGTTATTCAGCATATCCCCAAAATGGAGTGTTAGACACTGAGAAATACCTTTTACTGCCCTGCTTTTTTTTAAAAAAAAGTGGGTCACGTAACATTTCATGTGACATTTCAAAAGATATGTGGCATTTTAAAAGATACGATAAGAGCACATCTTAAACTGAATTGCAGTCATAGTAGGCAAATAGAGGAATATTTGCATACCAAATGGGAATTGGCAAATTTATACCTACTTCCCTAACATTTTTAGAATTTCTATTAAAATGATAATTTTGTAAAGGAAAATAGTACAATTTTTGATACTTAAGGAATGCATTTGAGACAATTCTCAGATTTATCACTCATTTGAAATGGATGGGAGGGACCATAAGAATAGCTAGTCAGATAAACAATGTATTTTAAACAGAATTTCTGCTCGGGAATCAAATCTAGAATTAGCCTGATTAGTCATCTGCTCAGCCATGAATTATTGTTTTTCTGCTTCAGCTTGACTTTTTCTTTCTATGCAATCTAAATCTAATGCAAACACATTTGTTTTGCAGTTCATAAAGGTGATATTACCATAAAAACAAGCAATTCACTATTTGTTACTTGTGTTCTGCCATTCTACCTGGATTCATTATAAAAAATAAATCCCATTTCATGTTTTTACATATGAATGTATACACTTTAGGCCTCTATTTCTGAAAATACTAGCAAAGATGATTAAATAGAGTAGATGCTTTGTCCCAAGGAAGCATTGAAATTACTTTAAATTGTCCAAACATCTTCATTTAAGTGAGATAACATTTTCAAAAGCAGTGTAGATAATGGATTTTTGTTTCCAGCATTCATATCAGTAAGCAAAATTTGCAGGCAATAACATTCTTTGAGCTTCTGTTGCAAAGCAAATAGAAGTCAGTACAGTGTTATTTAATGGGGAAAGAGAGATTTATTTCTTAAATAATAGTAAAAAAAGTTGGTGTTTTTTTTTAAATAGGAATTCTTTTTTTTCCCCCCTCCCACTCCTTTTCACGTGATCTGCTCAGGGTGAGCAAAAAAGGGGGCTTTTTTTAAAAACCCAACCAGCCAAAATAAAAATAGCAACAAAAACCAGTCAGTGATTAAGAAATCTTGAAGGAAAATGTAAACAGGCTTCTGAAATGAAACTATTCTTGAAGAAGTCACCATGTATTTTTCCATCTTGTTCTTCTTGAGACATTGGACAACCGTTACAGCTCATGGTAGTAAATCTACAAAGAAACTGGGAATTGGCCCCATCCCTCTTTCAGGAAGAGGTAGAAACCTCTTCCTCCAGGACAATCATTTTGTCTTGAAAGAAAACTCATATAGGAAGGACAAGCAAATTCGGCTAATATGTAGAATCAAGGAAGAACTCTGAGCCCTCAATGTCAAGACTAGTGTTGAGATGGAATGGGGAGAAGGCAGCATCATTCAAATGTATGATCCTGTAAACGGAGAGAAAATACTATCCCAAAGCACAAAGGTATTAGGAAGCCACTTCTCAAAACCTCTTCTGGGGTTTTGTTTCCTCTTTAAACCTAGCATGACTATCTCAGGGGCTATGATGCTTTCTTTTTCAGAAATAGATCTTTTTGGTAAGATAAACTCAGTGAAAATTGCTAATAAAAATGTAGAATTGATGAAGTCTACTTCTTCTAAAGCCCAGATCTGAGAGATGGGACATCTGAATTCCTTGCCTTACTTTGCCACGCACTTCCTGTAGGCATGTTATCATTTATATCTTCTTGAGTAAATTAAATCTCACATGTTTCTGAATGATTTTGGGATCTTTGAATAGTTACTATAAAAGTGTCCAGTAGTGTTGAATTGACAAGTAATTCAGGCATTTTCCTAAGGAACACATCCAGCTATAACAGGGGCTTAATATTTTGATGCCATCATGCACAGTCCTTTATTTGGATATGCTACTGAAGCTGCCAATAGCTATACAGAAGCAGCACCTCTGTCTTCAACTCTGGCCTCCATTTCAATCCCATTTACAGAAAACTGATGTGTCTTCCTTATGCACTAAACTATGGAGTGGAATTCGTGGGCCTCCATTTTTAAGTTACTTCCACAGTGCACAGAAGTTTCCATGGGAGAATGGCATTTCTCAAACTTCAGAGTCACAGAAAGCTGGAATCTTGCCAGTCATGCAACCTAAACAGTAAAGGATTACAGTGGCATACCAAAAAAATATCTGTTCAGATATGGTACTTGTCACTTCTGCAGAACTATGACATATGTTTGTAATCTTCTGGGAAATTAAAAATCCCATGCTATAATCAATGCTTTGGGTGATGTTTCCCTTTGTCCTGTAAATCTGCAGTAACAATTGCCTTTGCTTTGATGTAAGACAGAGTAGGTAAATCAGAAACACATGAAATAGCTTTCTCTGATTTTTCAAGCGTTTTGTACACTGTTCAACTGTCCTACAGTTCATCTGTAGAGTACAAAATTATGGTTGTTAAATGTGAGTGTATACAAATTTTTTTGTGTACTTCTACAGCGTGAAATGTATATTGACTCCACTGAACAATATTAGATCATAAATAGATTGAAGGAGATCCTTCTGTTACCTTGAACACTGAATAGTGTACTGAGGAAGATGAAATCAACACCATTTAATGCCATACATAACACAAAGATTCCGTCATATTTTTCCACGCTTATTTAAAAGGTATTTTTCAGAACTGCAGACCTGGCTATTCAGCATATTTGAATACATGGTGCTCTTACTATAAACTCTGCAGTCTTCTGTAACTTGTAGCATTAGTGTCTAGAAAACAAGATTTTCATCAGTAACAGCAGCATTTAGCCAGACCTTTTAAAAATTTCATTGAAAGAAAAAAAACTGTCACAGTGAGTTAGTTTACTGTCCTGTCCCTGCTGGAGACCTAAGGTTGAATTCTGAGTTGGGTCACAAGTGAAAGAGTAATTTTATGCCAGTCACCATCTGTGCAGCATCAAAACATCACCACACATTCTAGCCTCATTCAGAATGCTATGAAATCAAAGTTACAAAGACATGCATCCTTGCCTCAGTAGTGAGATGTACTGATAGTGCTGCTTGGGAACACTTAAACAGCACTACTGCATGATGGTTCATTCTGTTACTTACTGCTTCACTTATTAAAAGCAGATTCTCATCTCTCTTGCATCTGAGGAAATGAGATCACAATTTGGCCCTATAACAGTGAAATAACTCATTTGCTACCTAATGTGTTATTCCATTAAACGCCAACATACCAACCAGTCACAGACATAATTCCCTGCTTCTTGTTTTAATCCTGCTACGCTTTCAAATGTACTTCTAATGTTGGAGAATTCTTCTGCATGGAAATATAATTACATCTTTAAGTTGGGACCGTGAAACATTTGCGTCTGGCAATGGTGATTTTGATACCTACAGATAGATTGCATTAAGCTACCTTTGCTACTGAAAACTGACAGGGCTTACAATTATGCTGTCACTAGATCTGCAAAAGCAGAGCAGGGAAGCAGCGTTTGTAAGACTGCTTTGTGCCAGATGGCACACCATGTCAGAAGAATCTCTTTGAGCCCTTGTGTTCTTGCATTATAACCAGCAGATTGTCAGCTGGAGTAAAGTACAGAAAGTATGTAATTTAACTGACCTTGTCTCTGCAGGAATTGATTCAGAATCAGAGGATGAAACTGTTCATGTTTTGACTTAGTGAGGCTATTTCCTTTTTTCTTCTCTCATATGAGATGTATCAGTGATTGATAAGGACTGCTGCAAAACTTGCTCTGAAATGTGAATGATCTGTGAACTTGAAAGACATGCCATTTTAATAAAATAATACTGCTTCTCAATACCTAGAATTTGGACTGCAAATTACAAAATACAGCTCTATTCATTTTCATGGATACATGCTAGAAACCATGTATTTTCAGATTGTGATCTTGAAGTCAAACTTCAGACACAAAATCAGGCTTCTCTGTAATTGATCTGCAAACTTCCCTGGATAAACCACTTCAGTCTGAAGACCCAAAGCACGGTGAGGCCTGTAAGCACCAACCTTTCAGTCTCCTTCAGGTTCTGTCATTAACTTTCAGTCAATTACAAAACATCAAGTAGTGCACTCACAGGGGAAGTGTTTGAGAACCCTTATGGCTGGGTATGTAGGGAGGGAATAAAGCAGCTTGCTCACTCTCCACCAGCACAACTTGCTTGGGTGCACGCTCTTTATCACTTTATCTCTTAACAGGGAAAGATGCTCAGACTGTCCACTACTATTGTGACTGCACCCTGGTAGAGTTCTGAGAGAGCCCTACCTGGGATTCAGCATAAGTTTGTTGAACCCAAGATATTTAAAATTAAATATTTCAGAATCAATGTTTTCTAACTATGTAACTAGCAACATATTATGGTCTTTTACGGAACCCAGTTAAAAAAATGTAGGGTCATCTGTCGAACCAGTCACTAATGTCTGTTCCTGAGAACTACTCATTTTTCAACCAAAATGAGTGAAAACAAAATTTGAAATAAGTGAAAATGAAATAAAAAGTGCTACCTTAATTGCATGCCCTCATTTCTTCTAGTGCTTTAATTTTAAAAAAATCAGCCAGACTCTTGCTTTCCAGGAAATATGTGGTACATTTTTATTTTTTTATCTCACTGTTTATGACTAGAATAACACTGCAAACATTTCTAAGCTGCCTTTGAGCCTGGCAAATGTTCAAGGCTAATGCAACTTATGAAATCAAAGTGGAGGTATAGCTGTCTCCTGAACAGGAGGCAGATAAATACTAAAAATCCAGCCTTAAACTTACATCTTTTTGAGTGCTTTACAGTACAAACAAGAAGAGTGTTTATTGGGATAGAAACTTCAAAATATATATTATTGGCAACGCTGTCTTCATTGTTGTCCGAATGTTTCACCTTGTTAAGCAGTTTTCCTTTCATTTTTATTTTAGTAAGCAGTTAAATAAGAAGTGAATAATGGCTTTTTAAAATATATTTGTTTGTCGTAGGTCTCTAGACCTTTTCTAGTTAATGAAAGTCTAGATCATGCAGTGAATTAATGAGTAGAAAAAACCCCAACCTCCACCTCTGCACACTGTTATCCTGCAGGCAAAGCCAGACTGAAGGATATTAATTTCAACTCGCTTTGGGTTAAGTTTACACTTTGTAGTTGTAATATTTAAACTGTAGTACGTAAAATGATTTTAATGGAAGTTCTGATCATGGTGCACTTGCAGGCCAAACCTGTATTTGAACACAGGTGATTACATTTTGCTCACTATCATAGTACTAAGGTGATTAATAGATATGATGCCAAAATTTTGCTTTGCCTTTTTTTTTTTTTACTATTGTCTAATTTATGTTCCCAAAATCATATTTAAAAATCATTAACTTCTGTGGCTGTTATATTCCTAATCCTTTAGCTCCCATTTACTATAAGTGAATTAAAATGGAATAAATTTTTTTCTTTTTCATTCTATCTGGCTATTTTTTGTCTTTAGATCAGTGGTGTGATTAGCAAATCTAAGCTTACTCATTTCTGTTGTTCTTTCCACTATGATAGGTTTATAATTCAATCCATATGCTGGTTTTTCCACTCTTAGACTACTGTTTCTATTTCTGTGAGAGCATATCTTAACACTCTTGCTTATTTTGTATATGCTACTGTATCCATGCTATCCAAGAAGAAACTATGCCCATGTAGCACTTTTGAGGTCCATTTAAAAAATATTTCTAGTTATACAAACCAAAACTGAATATTGCTTCTGTAGACAAATGCATGTCAAAAGTCATAAATGTATTTTGGACCACCATAACAGCACCTACAGAAGGAAAAGATAATTTCTAATATCACTGAATTCCAAGCTTGGCTAAAATCTTGCACTGGGATTCTATACATACTTTCAAGATGTTAAGCTCCCAAGTTTTTCCTGACCATTCAGCTCTAAAAATAGTTGTGGTTTTGCTCCCTATTTTTTAAAGATACAAATTCAATACTTTCCCCCTTGCTAGTATCTTTGCCTGTTAACTTTCTGTGACTAGAGAATTTTAAGTAGCTGTCCGTTAACAGATGAATCAGTGAACCTGACTTTAATTACTGAGTGGTTAAGCCTATTTCTCTTGTAATGAATTTTCTGATTATTTTTAATGATTTTTTTCCTCAGTATTTTTGTTAGGCTGGGTTTTTTTTTGTTTTCCTATTAATTCTCTGCTCCCCATTCATTCATTTTTATCTTACTTAGGTCTGTAGCCACCTTACTAAGCACTGAAGCAATACTTTTTTACTTAGTTGTGCTTCTTATAATAAAAGAAACATATCTTTCTGGACTATTTCAGCTGAATTTTCTGTGATTAATATAAACCACAGTTGCGTGGACATAACCAACTTTCCTGAAGGTCTGGGGCATGATTAACTGTGATACTCCTTATTCTAGTCATCTTTATTATGAGGTTTGCAAACATCTAGGCCTTGTTACAGTGTTCATCTGCAAAGCAGGGTAAGCACTGTATGTTTTTCCATATGTGAAACTCTTGGCTGAAGCAAAAACTAGCTAGAACTGGCTTTTAAGTTATGCCAACTAGACAGTAATTTGTTATTTATTTCTCAACAAAGCTTCAGTAGAGCGTTAAGCAGGTGACCATATATATCAAATCAATTTTTCTACTTGTGGTATATCTAATATTGTAACATTTAAAGATGGATTGCATTTTTATGAGCTTCATAGTTTCCTAGATAGAAAGGACTACTGAATCATCCAGTCTGGTGTCTTACACATTGTATACAATTAAATTTCAGACAGTTACCCCTTTATTAAGCTAAATCCATTGCTTACGGTTTATTCTGTAATTCTGATTTGGAAAAATCACGGAATCACAGACTAATTTAGGTTGCAAAGGATCTCTGAAGATCATCTAATCCATTTCCCTGATGAAAGTACGTCCACCTTGGGCTGCCTTCAGTGAATTTCACAAGGTCCCAGTCCTGCCCTTCTAGGCTTGTTATCAACTTGTTATAAGTTCTTGGGACAGCAGCGGTATGGCTCTGTGGTACTTTACAGGTAGATGGGAATGAACTATGCCTCGTTCCTCAGAGCTGATGTCAGCTCTGAATGAACAGTCATTGGCTGCAGTTAGTAGGTGCTGACTGTGACACAGTGTATTCTGCCTCTTGGCAAGAACAGCCTGCAATATTGAAAGAGAATTCTGCTTCCAAGACATTTTGGTTTTTTGTTGAATTTTTAGGAATCCTCAGTGGTTGTTTGAACAAGAAGAAATAAAAAAACTGCCTGCATAAGCCAATGTAAAATTGTTCTAGAGAATTATTTCCTTGCTGGAGGTTAGAGGAAGTTTCTCTTTTGTTAGACAAATACTTTAGGAGAGATTTGTTCCTAAACTAAGCTAATCCCTCTCACTGGACAATCCGGAACTTTTCATAGCTCCTATATGGTCATAGTGCTGATTCTGGGCTAAATAACATTTTTAACAGTTATGAAAAAAGTTACATTCTTTTTTGGGTTGTATTTTTTGGGGAAGAGATGGACTAAATTCTAATGTGGTCAGACTTTTCTTTGAAAGCCATGGCCCTTACAAAAAATCTGTATTTCCTGGTGTGGTTTGTTATTCTCCAGGTTGTGCTTTTAAGTGTTCTCCTTCATATAAGAGTAATGAAACTAGTTTGGTTTTATCCACTATTATAAGATGTAAAGGCCTCATATCACCTTTTGGGGATTTTCTCCATTCCATAAAAATGAAAGGTTTATATAAGACTTAGTGTTGAAGCAGAAGAAAATATCTCAACTCTCTTTAGCAGTCCTGTTCTTATTGAGTCAGTAAGCCTCCCACACCTTTTAAAAACCCCTCTACTGTTTGTTGCTTTAGCATATAGTTTCTTGATGCTCTCACTTATCAGATATAATTGTGTTTAAAATGAGTGGTTCATTTATTATTTACACTTGAATCTGTAAGGAATAAATATTGGTGCATCTGGAACACTGTAGTAGTTCTGATAATAACTGAGACGTCTGTGACTTCAGTTCTGACCTAGGTAGGATAAAACAAGGTGGGAAGAAGTCCCCACAGGAAAAAAAAAATCTTTAGTTATGGAGGGCCACGTAGGCAATTAGTGGATGATGGCAACACTTCCAGTGTTTAGTCCTTTACTTAGCCTAATCTTGACTGCAGTGTTTTTCTAATCAGAAGCCAATTGCAAATCTTCACTTCCTTAGCAAAAATTCTTAAAATGGTGCAGTCCCTTGATTATAATTATTCATTCAGTCCCTTGATTATAATTATTTACAATAGAGTTTTTGTGGTGTATTACAGAAGCTCTCCTTAAAGACACAGTTATATTGGCAGGCCTATTAAAACCATTTGAAGACAAAAAGGTAAGTGGTACCTTTTCTTACCTTGTTCAAGACTTGCTTTTTAAATTATTTTTATAAACTTCTTGATATTTAAGAGATTCCTTTAGGTTAAATCTTCATTTAGGAAATGAAGAAAAAACAAAAAACCTGCTGGGCCAAGTTCCCGGACTTTTCCATTCAGCAGAGTCTGAAGGAAGGTCTTAGGGTTGTTGTGGCTGTTCACAAAGGGCACCACTACAGGGAATGCTTCATACTGCTTTTTCAGCTCTTGACCCTCAAAGTGGAATTCAAAATCCTTTGTCAGGGCCTACCGAATGGATGGCTTCCTACCAGACAGGATGACAAGTAAGTAGCTTTGCTTGATAGATATGATACATCTGGTAGATGTGTCCTTCATCCTATTGAGTTAAGCCACCCAGGTGACACTGGCCAAGGATTGCTTGCAGTTGTTTTCAGTTCTGAAGAGGCTAAGGCTTGTAAGAGATGTTCAGCCCTTCTGAACACAGCAGAACTTCAAGCACATAAGTATTTTTGCTAGCAAAATGTGTCTCCACGGTTAGATGGCATTGGAACACTTTAAGATTTGGAGATGCTAAGGCTTGAACTTATCTACCTATTCCTACCTATGTTCTATCTTTTCTACATCTAACCTTAATTATTAAACATATTTATTGCCATACAGTATGTTCTGTCTTCTTCATATTTTGCTCTCCTTACTAAAACTTAATTGCTGTTATCATAGTTTAGAATTTAGTTTTATATTTCTCATTACTACCATTCTCATTAGTTGTCATAAACAGTTCTAGCACATACTTTGTATGACAGTAAAATTTATTTCAATTCTCTTTTCCTTTTGAATAGTTATTCATCTGCCAGGTGGAGCTTTAAGATTGTTAGGCAAGCATAGCATATTCAAAATATTTAGTTTCCTCCAGGATGTCTATATTGGGTTTACATGGCAAGGTTTTGGTAGTGGGGGGACTGCAGGGGTGGTATGAACGCACATTAAGCTTTATTCATAAAGGAATAGGAAAAAACCTCAACTATTAAAAGTAGTGTCCTTTGTGGCAGCAATTTCTAAGTCAAGTTCTAAATTTCATTACTGCAGTAAGTACTTTCAGAGTCAACAACTGTTTCTTTGTTTCTTCCAGTATGACTTAATTTTAATGAGCTCGGTGATTTCATATTATGTTCCCTAGTCTTAAAAGTTAGCAAAATGCAGTTAAAAGAACTTCTGCATCCTTTAGAACATTCACCCCAGTGGCAGGAAACTTTCAATTAGGTTTTAACAAATATGTCAATAAATGGACATGAAAGCAAGTGTTTACGCCCTTCAGCTTACACTGAAGATCAAGCGTTTAAAAAGGCAATGTTTTATAGACAGAATAATAATGGACTTACTGTCAAACAGTTGATCCACCAACAACTTTCAGATATTTGCATTTGTTTCATGTCTGAAAACCAAATATAGTAAGACTGAATTCCTTATTGTTTTATATTTTGAAAGGCAATGTTGTTTACAGGGTATGGACATTTAAGGACAAGCCAGATATCCATGTAGACCACTATCCTGTCATTAACTGTATCCCTGAAGTGGATGCCTAGGAAGCATGAGGAATAGGGTGACACGAGCAATCCTTTACAGCTCAGGGACTTCCAAAGTCAGATGCAGTTTCTGTGTACTCAGCCTCAATGTGCTTCTCTTTTGTGAACCTGCCCAGTCTTCCTTAGAACCAATATGAAACCTGAGCATCTGCAATACCCTTTGGCAAGGAGTTCTACAGCTCTGTTTCCCACTACAGTACTCATTTTATTGCTCTGAAACAGGATCCCACTAGCTTAATTTATGGGTTTTTTTTAATTGGTTCTTGCAGTAGAAAAGATGATGAACATCTGAGACATATCCAGCCTTTCCATTACGCTCACCATCTTGTACTTCTATCATATGCCCCATATCTTTTTCTCAGACTGAACAGTCCTAGTTTATTTAATTGCTCCGAGTAAGGAAGTTATATTTTTGATCACCCCTCAGCTCTTCTCTGAACCTTTTCCAGCCCTAGTTTACGTTTTTTGATATAGCAGATAACAGGACCAGCATGGCGAACTGTAACACAGGATTTTAATTCTTTTGACCCTTTTCTGTGCTGAGTAATGTTCTACTTCTAAAAGTAATACTAGAGATTTCAGTCTGACTTGTAATCTTTCTGTGTTATGTTTTCCTCATCTTTAAAGCAGGGATAATGTAAAATACTTCTCTTACAAGATTGTTAAGAAGATTAATGGGATTATTTTACTCTTACTGACATAAGAAACTCTCTTTGCACTTCCTCTGCCTGCTGGACCAGGAGATACACTGTTTAGGAAGCATCTAAATGGCATAGCAGAGTGGCATAGTTTAGATCTAAAGGCATCTCTGAAAATGTAAAATAGAGTACAGTGTAGAATTGGAGGACAACTGAGTGGATTTTAGTTTTTAGAGTATGGACATTAAAAAAAAAAAAAAGGTGGCCTACTGGAACAGAAGCCCCAATTATCTATTCCTCCTGGAAAGACTGGTAGGAGATGAAAACTTCTTTGTAACTATTGATTATAATTACTATAAGTATTGATAATAGACACATTTTCTGAAACTGAATAACTGGAAAATCTCATCCTTTCAATGTGACAAAACAGTATGGAAGTGAATTCACTGTGTCATCCTTTGTGCAGTAATTTCTCATGGCACAAAATCACATCAAAGCTAAAGTTTTAGCTAATCTTCAACAACTCTAAGACTGAAACTGAAAGACTAAATAAACCTCAGATTGGCTTCATTTGACATTAGATGTGTAGCATTTGAAATGCTGATGTCTTTTTTTCAGGTTAAACACATTAAAATTGAAAGAAGAGACATTGTTGTCTTTAACATATATACACAACAGCAATGAAAAGCAAGCAGCTGCTGTTGTGGATCATAGTTACCATAGCAATGCATTTCCATAGTCACTTAGAGATTCATTTATTATAATAGTGGCTTTAGTAAAGACAAATGCAAAAGTTGCCAATAGCACTCATGTGGTTTCCTGTATTACAGATTTTCACTGTTTACAATAAGATAACTTTATTAACAGATGGACAGTCACTGCTGAAGGAACATGAAGGAACTGATGTCATCTGTCTGGACTTGTGCAAAGCATCTGATGTTGTCCTGCATGACATCCTTGTCTCTAAATTGGAGATTTGATGGCTGGGCCACTCGGTGGATAAGGAATTGGCTGGACAGTTGCACTCAAACAGTTGCGGTCAGCAGCTCAATGTCCAAGTGGAGAGCAGTGATGAGTGGCGTTCCTCAGGGGTTGGTGTTGGGATCGGTGCTGTTTAACATCCTTGTCGGTGACACGGACAGTGGGATCGAGTGCACCCTCAGCATGTTTGCTGATGACACCAAGCTGTGTGGCGCAGTCGACACGCTGGAGGGAAGGGATGTGCCATCCAGAGGGACCTGGACAGGCTGGAGAGGTGGGCCCCTGAAAACTTCATGGAGTTCAACAAGGGCAAGTGCAAGGTCCTGCACATGGGTCAGGGCAATCCCAAGCACAAATCCAGGCTGGGCGATGAGTGGATTGAGAGCAGCCCTGCGGGGAAGGACTTGGGGGTGTTGGTGCGTGGAAAACTGACTATGAGCCAGCAATGTGCGCTCGCAGCCCAGAAAGGCAACCGTGTCCTGGGCTGCATCAAGAGAAGTGTGGCCAGCAGGGCGAGGGAGGGGATTCTCCCCCTCTACTCTGCTCTTGTGAGACCCCCCCTGCAGTGCTGTGTCCAGGTCTGGGGCCCCCAACATCAGAAGGACATAGACCTGCTCAAGCAGGTCCAGAGGAGGCCACGAAGATGATCAGGGGACTGGAGCACCTCCCTTATGAGGACAGGCTGAGAGAGTTGGGACTGTTCAGCCTGGAGAAGAGAAGGCTATGGGGAGACCTTATAGCGGCCTTCCGGTACTTAAAGGGGGCTATGGGAAAGGTGGGGAGGGACTCTTGATAGGGAGTATAGTGATAGAACAAGGGGTAATGGTTTTAAACTGCAAGAGGGTAGATTTAGATTAGATGTAAGGAAAGAATTCTTCACTATGAGGGTGGTGAGACACTGGCACAGGTTGCCCAGAGAGGTTGTGGCTGTCCCCTCCCTGGCAGTGTTCAAGGCCAGGTTGGACGGGGCTTTGAGCAACCTGGTGTAGTGAAAGGTGTCCCTGCCCATGGCAGGGGGTTGGAACTAGATGATCTTTAAGGTCCCTTCCAACCCAAACTGTTCTATGATTCTATGACGAAGTAAATTAGAGTTGGTTTTCAGTTCCTTTCTTCCAATCAATTACAATTACTTGTAATAATCGTTTGAAATCACCAATATCAGACCCAGGACAACTCACTAAAAATCCAAGCCTATGTCCAATTAATGATCTTCTATTAAATTTGGTGCAGTCTTATCAGGTTCATACTTATATAAAATAATACGAAAGGAATAACTTTCAGGAGCCCACAGTTTCCATGCCATGAAAATTCTTATTACTATAAAACTTGCAGACTGATCAGTGGTATATAGGAAGAAAGAAAAAAAAACCAAACTAAACCCTCCCAGCTGACAAACCTGAAAACTCACATAAGCAGTGATACATTAAAATAAACAGATGCATCAAATGCTATATAATACACAAAGAACTAATTGGACAAAACCAAGCTACACATAAATGTAGAAAAACTCTGCACTGAAAGAAAAGATCTTATATGTTTATGGTGAAAGTATTGTGTAAAGTTTGAAGATGAAAACTAATCATTGTTTTCATTGAGAGATTTCAAAATTTCCATGAGAAACAAATTAAAGACTTCACAAGATATCATAAGCACCGTCACCTTATTGTTTCACCCGTATAAAGAACATACTGCAGGAAATCAGAATAAAAATAGATGTTGACTTTAAAGAACAAAAATAATGACCATCCTTAATCTATACTTGAAGATGCAAGGAAAGAGAAAGGAGAACTTATAAATACTTTTGCAGCTTTTGATATTTAGGTTCAGTGCTATAATCAGCAAGTGTGTGTACCATGATGATAAAGCACATTTGCTAGGATGGTGATTCAGCAAAATAACTTCTAACATTATTCAACTGCTCAAGCCATATAATACTTAGCAGTTAAAAGGAAGAAGAAATTGAGGAAAACCACCAAATTACTTAAGGCAAAAATTCTACAGAGCCAGTATTTCCATGTTACGCTGCATCATGTACAGTATGTTAAGTGCATGAAATTCAACCCTATCAAAAAGTTGATTATTTATTAAAAATGTAACCTTGTTGCTTTTTTTCATGTTTGCTTGCACTTAAGCAGGAATTAGTATTGTACATAGACAACACCAATTACTGCAATTGTTTATTGGTTAAAGAAGGATGCTCCTTCCCACTTCTCATATGACAGATTAACCTAAACCACCTTTTTAGGTGTTACTGTTCCAGAACCACAATCCTACTATCATTTTGCCGTACAGTAAGAGGTACAATGGTAAAATAGATTTTGAATCTGCAGAAGGTAAAATGCAGAACAGAGGTTATGCTACATGTCCCCAGACACCTGTAAACCGTGCCCATCCTTCTTGGTCTCTAAGATGACTGGGATAGATGGTGGGCTGGATAGATAGTTTACACAGCCCAGCTATATATCCAGATTTCTTCAGATATATTCTCTTTTCTGCCAAATGATCAAATTTGAAAGATGTCTGAGGATATTGAATGTTTGTCCAATCTGTGGATATCTCCCCAACATAAAAAGGCAAAATATTCAGAAATCTCAGGCATGCCCACTGCAGCCGTTCCTGTGACACAGGTTTCAGTCAGTCTGATGCATGTGAACAGAAATATGTAAACTCTTGGTTATAAAGGTGCAGAACTTAGAATTGTTCTTCCTGGCACATCGTTCAGACTTGCCTGGTTAAAGTGACAATGATCCCTATCTAGAAAATGGCAAGGTGATTCCGTGATTGAATGTGGCAATGAGTCTAGACAATTTAAAAAAAAAAACAAAACAACAGACAAAAACCAAAAGAAGGATACTCCTGACTATTTTGCAGTATCTGCAAGGATTTTGAGCTAGCTGTCATTTTGGACAGCTGCTCGTTCTGCAGTTTGAAATAGAAAAGCTCAGAATGAAGTGCCCTAGTAAGCCAGAGTCTGTTATCAGACCTTTACATAGAGTTGCTGGATTATCTTTTCATTCTAAACTGTTTAAATTCTGGGTGGTTGTCTGCTTTCTCGTTATGGAGAGAAAAGGCCTGGATCTATTCAAGTCTTCGTTTAAATCAATATTATAATTTAATGTTGTGTAAGACATCTCTATAGCCATACAGTCTGTGATTTTCATGAAGCCTCTTGATGCCTCTGAAAACAGGGGAAATGTATTATGTCCACTTATATTAAAGGTCTGTGCATAACTCCAACACAACATTGTATTGGGCGATGTAAAAAATCCATATATGGAGCCAGCAGTAATAGGTAACTGTTAGGATGACACTTCATAACATACAGCAAACAGACCCTATTGCTGAGCCCTCTGCAACTAAACTAACCTGCTGTCTATCAGAGAACTTCATGCACTTGCACTCCACTGATGGTCTGTATTTTCATTCCAGTCACTGGAATCTTTGATGAATTACGTTGTCATATATAATGAAGTCTTCACAGGAGAACTAGTGTAGTTTATTTTGAAGCATAGTCAGAAGGAGGCAACTCTAGAAAAACAGGAAATGCATACCTTATAGTGCATTATCTACTTTATTTTGCATTCCCCTGCACCTTAAAATGGATTCCCCTTTCCCCTTGAAATGGACTGTTCACAAATCATGCTTTTTAAGAGTTACAAGATACGTGTGTCATTCTTGCAGAACTAATCATTTTTTACACACTTGTTCTCCCACCTTTGTTTTTACTTATCAACTCTACCTCAACTTTTTTCTTTTCACTTTTCAGCTCCCAAATTGAATCAGTTGCATCTTCCTTTCAGTCTCCTTCTGTTTCCTAAATCTGTGAAACCAAATTACAGCTACATTGTATAAAAAGGCAGACTCCACCTTCCTTTATCACTCAGAAACAACCCCCAAAGTCTCCAATGAGTAACAATGAAACCAGAAATAACAGCAACTTTTATTAAGGCAGAACAAGTTTTCTGATCTGCTTGGAAAGAGCAGGTTTATTTATTTGTTTATGCATTTGCAATGTCGAATGCTTTAAGAACACTAAATTGTTGTTGGAAAAGCATGTTAACCTATTTTAAAGTTTCTTTTTACTTTATAATGATGTTTTCATTTAGTAAAGAGTATAATATTCTGTTCATGTTCAGAAAGATCAAGCTTCAAACTGAGCAAAGGAGAAAGATTGAGAAATAAGCAATGTAGAATATAAACATTAATTCAATATATGTGTTTATATGTGGATTTGTTAGTGACTTAATAAGTTACAGATTAAATATTGTTAGATGATAAAACATTACCAGCATGTAAAGAAGACCAAACATGTTTGGCTAGTGAGTTTGGAGTTTACATCCAGAAAAAAAATCAGTTCATCTTTCAGGATCTATTATTATTGTTATTTGAAATGTGGCCTCAAGCAGTGTGTCCACAAATGAAGATTTGAGTTAAGGAAAGTTAAGGAAAACTATATATATTTGTTATGTATCTATACTTATTTTCTAACAAAACCAGTGGTTTGTGGCCTAGAACTTGCTGATCGGATGATTTGACCCCACAAACAGCATTTAACAAGGTATGTTGAATGAGATACGGTCGTGCCAAATATACACCAAGAGGTGCAAGTTCACTGTATGCATTCAACAGTGTCAAAATCTCAGTATGATGGATTCTTTAAGCTGGTTTTATATGAATAAATGTCAAAACACAGTACACAGGGAGATAAGTATATGCTAATATTAAAAGACATGTATTTCCAATATTCTAGATACTAAGCACTTAAATTTATATATCATGGAAATGAAATAGCTGGAAATTATCCAGTCTGCTACACATCTTCCCCCAATGATCATATGTCTGTTGCACTTTTGAGACCGAACAGGCAATATGAAGGTTGTCTTTAACTTGGGCAAGTACAGGCTCACTTTAAGAAAAGCAGTATTGAAAAAATCAAGACTTTCACCTTTTTTTCTTCTTAATCTCTTTTTCTCTGTTCAGGGTTAGTTTTACAGAATGGTTCTTAAACTGTGGCCAGCAACATCGACACGGAAAGCTCGTGAAGGCCGTCTGCGCACTGCTGCATTCCTCATTCGGCCGACTCGATGGCGACACCCTGTCGGTCCATCGCTCCCGGTTCGGGATGGGCTCTACCGCTCCCGCCATAACGCCCAGACATTATCAAAGCCGTGAACTGCCCGTGCCAGCACCGGGAAACCTGCCCTGCGGCCCCAGCAAACCCAGCGGGTTGGTGCAGCCGGTTTACTGGATCTCCGGTTTGTAAACTAGAACTGTATGAGGGGTTTTGCACCGAGGCCAGCTCCGTGCTCGCAGCCCGAGGGCCGGTTCCCGCCCCGGAGCGAGGGGCCGCTCGCGCCGCGCCTGCCCGTCCCGGGCGCTCGCCGGCGGCGCGGGAGGCGCGGCGCGTGCCAGCGAGCAGCCGCTTAGCGGCAGGCCTGAGCCGCGCTCGCGCCAGGCGACAACGGCGGGACGGCGGCGGCAACCCTCGAGGGCAGGCGGCGGGCGCCGTGAGGGGCGGGCGGGGCCGTGCGACGCGGTGGAAACCGCACCGGCAGCAACAAAGCCGGGCCCCGCCGGTCGCGCAGTACCGCTGGCCCGGGCTGCCCGGCTGCAGGCAGGCCGCTTCCCGCCGGCAGCTAGCGAGCGCCTCCGCCGCGGGGCGGGAGGCAGACAACATGGCGGCGGCAGCCACCGCGGCGGACCCCCTCCGCCCCCTGCCCGGGCGGCGCAAGGATGCGGGGGCGGGGGTGAGGAGGCGGGAAGGGCGCCTCGCCCCGCCCCGCCGGCTGCCCGCCTCCCGCCCCGCCCCTTCCCCGGCGCGCGCGGCACGGGCCGCCCCCAGCCCCGCCCTCCGCGCCCACCCCGCGAGCGTGGCGGCGGCCCCTCCCTCCGGCTCCGGGCGGGGCGGGCCGCACGCGACCGCGCCGCGTCACGGGCAGCCAACCCCCGCGGCCGCCGGGCCTCGCGCGGGGCCCCGCCCAGGGTGGGCGGGGCCGGCGGCGGGAGGAGGAGACACACACACACACGCTCCCCCCCCTCCTCCGGGGGTGGGGCGGGCGGCTCGCGCCCACCTCCGCGGCGGCGGCTGCGGGAGCAGCGGCGGCGAGAGCGGCGGCGGAGCCCCTCCTCCGGGGGCGGGGCCGCCCGGGCCGGCGGGCTGCTGGCGCCTCCCCCCCTCCCCTCCCCTCCCCCTCCCCGCCGTCCCCTCAGTAACTTGGCCGCCTTTTATCGGGCGAGCGGCGAGGCGGAGAGTTTATTGGTGCCGGAGCGGCGGCGCGGCCGGGGCGGGGAAGCGAGCGCGGCGGAGGGCGGGGGGCCCGGCCCGGGACGATGCTGCGGCTGGTGTCGCTGAAGTTGGGGCGGCTGTACCGCTACGTGAAGCTGGCGGTGCTGGGCAGCCTGGCGGCGGCGCTGGTGCTGAACACGCACTCGCTGCTGGCCTCGCTGCAGCGCAACGAGCTGTCGGAGCGGCGCTTCCTGCAGCTCAATAAGTGCCCGGCCTGCTGGGGCACCAGCTGGTGCCGCAAGTTCCTCAACGGGCAGCTGCGGCTGGAGAGCTGGGGCCGCCTGCGCCTCCTGGACTTCTTCAACGTCAAGAACGTCTACTTCGCGCGCTACGGGGAGCCCCGTGAGGGCAGCCGCCGCGTCGTCCTCAAGCGCCTTGGCTCCGCGCAGGAGCTCGCCGACATCGACACCAAGATCTGCCGCCGCGCCACCGGCAGGGGCCGCTGCGACCTCCTCCAGGCCCTGCACGCCACCGAGTTCGCCAGCCTCAACGGCGACGTGCGGCTCCTCACCCCCGACGCCGTGGAGGGCTGGTCGGACCTGGTGCACTGCCCCTCGCAGCGCCTGCTTGACCGCCTGGTCCGCCGCTACGCCGAGACCAAGGACTCGGGCAGCTTCCTGCTGCGCAACCTGAAGGACTCGGAGCGCATGCAGCTCCTCATCACCCTCGCCTTCAACCCCGAGCCGCTGGTGCTGCAGGTAAGCGCGCCCGGGGGGCGCCCGCCCGGCCCCGCCTGCTCTCTCCTTGGTGCTGCACAGCCTCCCCCGCTAGCCCGGCCAGGGCTGGGCCGCCCGGCCCCTTGCTGGAAAGCCCCGTCCCAGCCCGGCGCCCGCCGCGGCCCTTTTCCTCCCGCCGCACGCAGCTGTGTCCCGGTGCGGGGCGAGCGGGGCACCGGGGGCGGGGGGGGGGGGCGGAGGCTGCCCGCCCGGACGGTGCCAAACGCCGGAGTCCCCCCGCTGGGCCTTTGCCCCAACGGGGACTCTTAGGGCGGCTGGGTGGGCTGAGGAGGGGGTCCCTGGTTCCTGCTCTGGGCTGGAGGCCTTTCTTTACCTCACTCGGTCTCATAGTTTTGATTTCTTCCTCAAAGACTTTGTGCGTTTTCCTGATTTGGCTTTCTCCTCGGTGCCACCGTGCCTCAAGGCTTTACCTCGCTCTCTGTCCTTCTCGCCTCTCCCATCGAGGCAGGGAACTTGCCTTTCCCTTCGGTACCGAACGGTGAGAGCAAGCAGCTGTTCTGCAGGAGGCACAGCAGCGTGGCACGCTGTAAGGCGGACGCTTTCTGGTGGGCTGATGCCCTTCTCACAGTTAAGTGTTAGGCTTTAATCCTATGGCATATCCTATAATACATGTACTCCTAGGCACCTCTGGGAATCGGGAATTATTAGGGTCTAGTTTAATAGATAGTGAGTAGAAGCTTTGCTGTAATGCTCTTGTGCTTTCCTCGTCAAAAACTGATTCGTGCGCTATGTAGTGTTCTTATGTGAGCTAAATAGAATTTTTGTTTTTCTGTTGGTAAAAATTAGAAATAGGTATTTCGTAGCCTGAAAATGGAGTGACAGATAAAGGAGCGGTACTGTCTTTTCAGCGATTACATATCTTACATTCTTTAAGAGGATGGGTTATGCGTGCAAACCAGAAATTTGTGCTTTAACATGTTATGTAAATTTTTATGTGAAAAACCTGTAAGAAAATGTTTTAATCTGTAGCACCACTTAGTTGCTTCTATTTCTTAACTGTTTGGATGGCGAGCTTTGCATTTCAGCTCTTAACACTATCGAGGGAACTCCAAGTATGTCTTCAGTGTGTAAGCTGGGACTTGGAATTGTTTCCTCTAACTACTGAACTGTCCTTGCCTTTATCCAATGTACGATAAAAAGAATATTTGCAAATACGTTTGGAAGCATCACTGCATGATTACTGTTATAAACATCTGCTGTTTCTCTAGTGAGAGGCCAAGAAATAGCTAACGCTCAAAAAGCAGTGCTGCAGACTTTACTCTCCAGCAAATTTGCCTACTGATTAATTTCTAGAGAATGCATTTATGAACTCTACTTAATTTAAAATATGTTTTTGGGTAGTATGCCTTCTGCCCCTCAGTCTCTCCATGTACAGCTCTTGGGTTTTATTTTCAAAGTAAGTTTCCAGTTTGCTTCTCAGCAGATTTAGGGTACAGTATGTCTCTTCCCTTTTGCTGTAAAGTTGCTCCTGAGTGCAGTGAAAAAGGAAACTCCACTTAAGTAAGAAAATCAAAACTGCTTTGCTTTGCTGAGTATATTTGGAAATTCTTTGAGAATTGATTTGTTTTGGCTGCATTTCATACAACTTACAGTTCTGGTTTTGAACACTGGTTCCAACATATGGAGCGTAGACCTAGATGGCCAGAAAACAGCTCTGTATGTTTCTTCATAATTTGTAGGGTCAGTGTATTCTTTACAGACAAAGGGTATGGCACAGTGACAGCATTTACTGTTGTGGGGTGGAGCAAAGGCAGTGGGCAGCACTGGTTGATTTAAGAGCCTTGATTCCTGTCAGCTTCTTAATAAGCTGTGGATGAGCCCTGAGGCCGTCAAGCAAATCTGTCAAAGAGATTAAAATCCTTGGACGTGAATTTAACAAGCACTTTTCTCACCATTTATCTTAGCAAAGGTGCAGCTGAGAGTAGAGCAGGTCAAATCAGTGGGAAGCAAGGCAGCTTTTACCAGTCCAGAGCGTGGTAAAGTTGTCTGTCACCTCTTATCAGATCAAAAGTGTTTTGCAGAGTCTTTTAAATTTTGATGAATAGGCATATCCTGGAAAATACTTCTGGGGAACTTCAGGCCAGCTTTGTGTGTTGAAACACTCCTCATGTATTCTCCAGAAGAGTATTTATCAACGTTGGTAATGGGTACTGGAGGTTTGTGTACCTTCCGTCAGTTGGGAGTGAAATAACTTAAACGTATGAATCTGAATGAACTCTTCTTATTCCTGTAACATGTCACATTCCACTTCATTCTCAGCCTCTACTGCAAGAACACAGAAGGAATGGAGAATTCTGTGTTACGCAGCTGTTGCAACAGTAAGACGCAAGGCCCTCGTTGTGAGGGGTGAAGTTGCTTTCCAGAAGTGTAACTGACTACTGAGAAGTTTGCTTGTATTTATCCATATGTAAAACATCTTCTGGTATAGTTTCTGCAGCATTGATGAGGGCAGATACTGGCAAGGGAATGAAACTTGTAGGCTCGATCAAAAAATCAGCTGCTTCCAAGAAAGGAAATGTGCATGACGTCATGTGAAGAATCAGATTTTAATTCTAAATAAACAAGTAATCAGTGCATTTAACTGATGCTGTCTGTCACCGGAAGGCACAAGGAAAAGTGTTGCTAGTTTTTGCCTTAAGCTTTTCATGGAACACTACTGTGACTGTCATGAATAACAGTTTTGGTTTAGGAGCGAAAATAACTTCTAAACTCTCAGTGTTCAGTGCATTAAAGTTCTGTGTTGTTTAAGTTATAGGAGCAGGTAAATGTAAATAGGCACTGAATTTAAAGCTTGATCTTTGATTTATAATAGAAAATTCACTGTAATCTTCTACTACAGCTAGTAATTTGTGGATTGTAAAACTGCTTATCAGAGACTGGGAGATTTTAGCTTGAAACCTATTTGGTGTATGGATTATTTATAAAGTGGCAATGTTTACAAACTGCATATTGTCACAACTGTGACTTACAGCTTTTGCTGTAGGAAGTTTTCAGGTGGGGCTTTAACCCATAGCACGATATACTTTTGTTACAAGTCTCTGAACAGCGGTAAACCAGCACAGTTTTGTATAGATTACTTACTGTAATTCTAATCCAATATTTGTATTTTTTATAGCTTCCGTGTTAACCTTCTTTATCCACATTTGTTAAACAGTTGCATAGGTGTACTCAGTGAAGAATTCAGCCCCTTTTGCCATTTTACTTCATGAAGCAAATGGAAGGACAGCTGCATTATTATTCGGTACAGTTTACATCTTTTCTGGGTATTAAATATTATTTTTACTTTTGTAGAATCTAGCTAAACTAGTCAGTAATTAAATCTTCTCACATTTTTTATCTGAATTCCTATTTGAATGAAACAACCTATATGCGAGGGTTGAAGAGAGAATTATTTAACTTGAAGTGTACATGTTTAAGGTTTAGCTTCTGGTAGGTTTGGGTTTTTTCTTTCCTCTTTCTAACAGTCTTTTTCTGCAATAAAGGCAAATAGTTTTCAGTAAAATAAGTTCTGATCTATAATCAAAGTTTGCTATATCTAAACCAATATTTTATATAAACATGAACAGCTTATTCAGACAAAAGCAACAACAAAACTGGCTGCTGTTCCCTACAACTCATTTAATGGAAAACAGAGTATTTTAAATAGGAATCACCTGGAGGATAGGATCTGTGCATGGCATCTGATTCATAATTGAATATGATGACTATGTGCGTCAAACACTTGCAAAGATAGGTTGGCCAAAGTTGCCTTGTGAAGAAATAACGAAATTTTAAAAATAAATTGGATTACAGACTGAGTGCAGTGTGAATATTCACTTCTTGCAGAATTCATAGAACCAGCATGGATGTAACTAGATTTATCCTCACCCTATGACTTTTTATAAACCACCCACCTTCTAGTTTGTCTTTTAAAAATAACTGTAGTGGAGAAACTTCCCTCATTTTTTTAACCGTGACGTGCGCTCAAATAATGGATGTTATTTAACTTTATAAAGTGACACGAATAATTTTTATCTTCACTGGTAAACAGAAACATAAACTTACTGTTATAGAACCAAAAATGTTTGCTGTCTATTGTTAATTTCCATAAAGACTCTTACACAAAATATTCTTCTTCCCACACCCTTCCCTCCCCAATTCCTGACAGGATTTGTTCCAAACCCAAGGCAGTTCAACAGAAAGTTTTGGGGAAATAGTTAAGCTTTCTCTAGACATACCTCTTATTTTCCATAGACCTTCTGGACTAATCTTTATCAGCCTCCACATTTCCTATTTAGAGCCACTGTGGCTTTCTCTTAACAGTCACTGAGTTGCTGTCATTGTGCCACCGCAGCTGCCATGCTGTGAGCCATGGTATGCAACGTACATTGGCTAATGCATTAAGGCCTGTGGCAAAGTTTTAAGTTTTATACTTAAACACAAAAAAACCCACCCAAACACAACAACGCCCAAAAAACAGGGTAAATGGAGAAGTCCTTGTGATGGGAGTTGGGAGAACTACAGTATAACTCACTACTGCTGAAGTAAGAAATTGTTTCTAGATAAGAAAATTGTGTTTTTCAGTAAAGTGGTTGTATTTCTCTTAAGATATTATGGTTAGGTGAAAAGACAGTTTACATCTGTCCTGGCGAAACTGAAACATGGGTTCTATATATTGCGGCAAAAGTGCATCTAGAGCTGGTCTTGCAATACTCAGTCTTGCCTTTGTGCTGGCTATTGGACTGGTGTACAGTACTGCCAGATGCACTATTAAAATGACAGTGCATTTCCTTTGTTTTCAAAGCAAACTTGAAGTTTGTACACAAACTTTGCTATTAAAATAAAAGTAAATAAAATGCTTGCAAGTAATGTGTGGTGGTTTTTTTTTTTCAAACCATAGAAGGTGTCTGTGATTTCTATCCAGAGCACATTAATGCAACTTTGTCTCGAGCTGTAGCTTTTAACAACCTGTTTAAAATGGAGATTCTTCAAAGAATGATGGGGAACATTTGTATCTTGTATGTAAATTACAAGTCTCAAAGACTTTAAGAAAAATTCTAATATCTATATGGAAAACAGTAGTATTTCTGCATTTCTTAATAGATTGTGTAAATCATTGCTCCTCCCTCAGATATGCATTTAGCTTTCTAAAGGCTTAAGCTTAATGGCTTTATTCTTCTCACAACTTCTGATCATTGTTATTCCTTGTGGGGAAAAAAAAAACCCTCAAAACCCAACAGCTGTATCTCTATTCCTAGTATAATTACTCTGCATGAACAGTCTGTTGCCACATAACCTAAAATTCTTCTGGTTTCTCTTCATGTCATCATTGGGGTTTCTGTTTGGTTTTGTTACGGGAAGAAGGATAATTGACATCTGGTAAACATATATTAAAACATTAACTGTGATCTCTTTGAAACAATTTCTCGTGCTGAATTCACTCAAAGTAGCAATTTAGCCAAATGTTTTACAGAATTATTTTGCTGATCCATACATAACTCAGTAAGAAGTAAATGGGCAATTTTCCTTGCCTGGGATTTCTGTTTTCTTTTTTTATCGTACACACTGTTCTAGTCATAGGTTATTTTCTGTAGTTCTATTCTAAATGTATTGGTAGAATGCCATCCAGTTTTAATACTTGGTGCCTTTTAAACTTTCTTCCTTACTTAATTTGGTGTTTCTAATACATAATTCCTATGCCAAATATCAAGTAGTGGATTTAAGGCAGTTATCTGCACTACCTGATATGTCCTCTAGTGGACTTGTATTATTTAGTAAGTCCTGGCTTATACAGATACTGGTATTTTGACATACTGAGTAGTATTTAGTGTGTAGTATTTAGTCATGTTGTTTCCAGTTGCTTTGAGGCTTTTTGATTATCTGCAATTTCATATATTATGTCATTTAAAAGTTTCACTGTAGTCTGCTGCAGATGAATATAAATCATGACTTCCCACACTCCCAGATTACTCCCATGCTGTTGGACTATTTTTTTGTTTGAAAGCTATTTTTTCTTTTTGCAGCAGACATAAACTAGGTTTAAGGAATGTCTCTACAAGTGCTACTTTATGGGTAAATTTTTCTTTTCAGGTCTTTTCTTAAAATTCTTTTTTACACATATCAGTTGACTGTTACCTGTAGAAAAGATAATTCAGAAAGCAGACGATTCAAATTTTCAATGTTAAAGTGAGGCTTTATTTTTTCTTGAATTGTGTTTTAAATACTTCTAAGTATTGTGGAGAAAGGAGATTAATTTGTTGTGCATCCTTGAAATTCCACTGTCCACATTTTTAATAAGAAATGAAAAATTACTGTTTTGTTGAATTTTGATTGTATTGAAAACTGAAGAGTTATTTTTTTGCAGTGACATATGAGTATACATAGTAGGCCAGAACTGGATCGTACTTGTCATGTTACCATATTTAATTATGTTCCTTAAATGATCAAAACTATTTTCATCCTTCTTCCTGGCAAAACTTCCCTAAAGTGAAGACATATAAGTGAAGTATAAGGAATGTTTTAGAATAGCCTAGAAATTCTTGAAGCTATTGTGGGCTATGTATTATGATGAAAGGCTGTTTGAATCTAGAGGCTGCTGAAAAATCACTATATACAGTTAAATAGAAATCCTCCTGCTAGACTGTAACTCTTAGCAGTTTTCAGTAACACAAAAAAAGTGTGTCACCCCACATTCCAAACCTTGAAATACCGATATTGTCCATTTGCTTCTGGTATGTCTGATGTAGAGGGGGAGCTGTTTTTTACTTCCCTGAATTAAGTAATTGAGGCTTTGTTTTAGTCTCTTTAATTTTGCAAATTAACTTTCAGAAATAAGAGTAGGCCATCTCTGCTAGGACTTCTTTATAGTGATATATTCCAGACTCATAACTGGTGAGAGGTAGGTAGTGGCCATTTTCATCTGTTGCAAATTTAATCTGAACAAAGTTTTATGAACTACAAACTAATTTGAACAGGGAACAACCAATGCGACATTAAATTTTCTTATTTGTTAATTTGTTTGGAGAAACTACATACCTCTGCTAACATTATGAAATAAAACTTTTACAGTTCAAGTGTTCAACTTAATCATTGAGCAACTTCTCATTCTGAGTATTTAGAGTTGTCTGGATTTTTGTCCTATGGTGTGTCAATTAAGGCTGGTATTCACCTCTTGGTGGCATGAATTGTATGTAGTAACTGGTTGAAATGTTGTAAAACTGAACAAAAGTTAAATAAATAAAAGAAACGTAGTTTCAATGGGAACATTAAGATTTGGAATATTCAGTGAAATCCACTCTTCACTGTGTATGTGTAGGCTATATATATGTATGTGCTTCTTCTGTGGGAGTTTTAGTTGGATGTCAAATGATTTGGTATATAGTTGACAATTAAATTGTTTTCATTATACTCACTAGCATTCAGAAATACATGTGAATACATATCTTCTAGAATGCAGATCAATTCCTGACAAAAGAATGCATCTGTGTTTAGACCGTGCTTTTTAATCTTCTTTGATCTGAAAAGTTGCATTGTAAAATCTGATCTCCAGCTCTTCATGGTTCCAGAGTTTTACTTATTTGCCTTGGTGACTAACACAAGTGCTACTTCTGTTTACACTGCAGAATCAACATACTGGGTGAGAGAGAGCTAATTTTCTTCCTTTTGAGGAAGAGCATATAATTTAAATTCTGCTTCCCATGCCAATTCGTGCCTGGCCAAACACAGCTTAGTAGGAAGATTTTAGCAAAGGTGTCACAAAGTGTAATTTTGCCATGGTCTTCAGGGTCATCAGGAGTAGGAAGAGAAGTCCCTGCTCTATTTTGAGTATGTTTTTAAATTTTGTCACATTTAAAGTATAGCTCTTGGTTTGGTTTTTGTTTTGTTTTGTTTTTTAGATGGAACTCACTTTATACAAAAATTGGTAGTGACATGTAGCATCTTCTAGAGTAGTTCTGAAAACGAAAAGCATATTTTTTTAATGGTACAGTGGAACAGTAGCTCAAATATGTCAGTTGTTGCTTGAACTGTTTTGTCTTTTTTTGGACTTGATTATTAGGATGAATTATAGGCTTGATTATGATAAACTAATATTCTTGAAAGTGTTTAATTCAAAGGGGATTTCTGTAACTGCAGACTACAATAGGCCTTATCAGCTTCAAGCTGGCGAGTCTTCACAGCATGATCTAATTCACAGCTCTGAACATTCAAAACCAGTGGCAGATTTGTATTATCTTCTCATATTTAGACAGATGGAAGTGAGGAAGACAAATGCACCGACAGTGTGTTTTATGCTTCAGTGAAATGATAAATTCACCCTCTTAATTCTCAATATTTATTCTGAGACTACAGTGTATTTTTTTAGAGACATAAATGTAGTATTATTCTTTCAGGAACAAAATGTCCTTTGTCCCTTTGACAGGGTTTGTTTAGGTTTTTAAGCCTTGTGCTAATTAGGGGAACTAAAATTTTTTTTTGATGTGTCACAGGGAATGGAGGTAGCAGAAGTTTTTGTCATATTTACCATTTTCTGTCTTCATGTTAAAAGATCATACATATTCTCTGAATAGAGAAAGATTACAACTTCAGTGAGGGAAAACTTGCTAAGCTACCTGTTTGTAGTTTTTCATATGCATTACTATATTTTAAAACACTGTTAATTGTCTCTTAATTGTCTCTGGTTTCCATGGCATTTTGTGTGTATATTCACAGATAAAATATGAGTGGGTACATCAGAATTGCAGATTCTTTAGTCAGATAGTTGTTTCTGGTTTTGCACAAGAGCTTAGTTTTTATCTTAATTGTCAGATGCACGTTTTCAAGTCTTCAAATAGCATATTCACTTAGAAAAATATCTAATTAAATATTTATACTACTAATAATTTGAGACTTAAAATAAAAACTAATGTTTTGCATTACTGCACAGAAATCTGAGATTTTTCGGTCACTATCTACTGAGCTTTTTGTTTCTAAATGCAACTTGTTCATGGAAAACGTGTTTAATGACCATACAAATTTGTATTCATGTCTTACTGGCTTTTAAAATTTTAATACATAAATCAAAAAAAAAAAATCCTCAAGTTAGCTGCAATTTCACCTAGAAAGATGCTTTCAAAACAGAATAGTACAAAAAGTTACCAATCTCTGCTTGCAAAGACAACAGATCTGCATTTCAATTAATATTCTTGTCAAATTTACTGAGTGAATATAAAACTGCTGAATGAGGCACTTGTACATATTTTTATCCCCTTCTCCGGCTACTGACTTGGGTAACGAAGTGTAGATGTGGCTGTTACATGCCAGTTGGAAGGGAGCCAAAACAGAGATGTTGTTTATACATGTGCAGATGTTGGCAGGATTCCCTGCACTCCTGTTGTCAAAAGATCTTTTTATTATTACAGAGTTATAAATATATCTGTGTTACAGTATGGCATGCAGATATTTTACTAGTAATGTCTGGGATGTTCACTTCGTAATAAACCAAACTGCTCCTAGGATTTCTTGTGTGAAGTGAAATTCAGAAACACAATGCAGGGAAGCATAATAGCTGCGTTTTGAAGATCAGTGTACCATTGTGACTAACATTGTACTTTCAAAATCAGTTTAATCCATTACATAAATCCCTGCTGCTGCTGGAAAGGAAAGGTCCTCTTAGCTTCTTTCCTCTGTGCTGCACCTGGCTGTTCAGGCCTTCTCCCGTCCTTTTGTCAGTACTGGCATGATGTGCTGATGCAATGAGCTGGATTAGGCTCCAGATCCAACTGAACGCCAGCCCAGCAAGTACCAGCTGCGTTGCTTTCCTAATGACAGGAAGGAGGGGATTGAAATGAGTGTGCTTGATGGGTTGGGAGGGATGGACACCTTTGCCTCCAGTGGTAGCATGGTCTTTGGCAGGTTCAACTGTTTGTGGTTAATTTATATTTGGAAAGGGAGGCAAATGCATAAGCAAAGCAGGACTGGAATACAGGAAAGGAGAGGGGTGGAAAATAAAAGGAGTAGGGTGGTCCAAAGACATACTTAAATAAAAATATTTAGGCATCATTTCAGTAGCAATTGAATATATTGCATGAAGTGCTGATAAAACGCAGCGATACGAAAATGTTATGCACAGTTGGTGAAATCAGTTAAACCTGCGTTTATCAGAAAATGTAATCAGGCAAATTTTCTCCAATTTAAGATATAAATTTGGGTTTATAAGATGCAGATAAAGTAGACTTGCATGGGTGCAGTACTGATAGGTACACACATTCGGACTTCCCCAATACTAAGCAGTATGGCTTTTTCCTGATAGATAGGCAAGCAGTATTTTGAATTCTCCCGTATGCCCCTTGATCCCACTCACTGGAATGAAAGCTTTTTGCTTGTCCACAGTTCTCTGAAGGTATACCTTAGCACCAACTCCTGCTTGCTTCTTTTTGAGTGAAATGACGGGTTCCTTTTTAAATAACTAATTTCATTTGATGGACAAAAGCCATTTGCTTATTGGTTTGTTTTAATCCGGGACTGAATACAGTAATGATAAATATGCATGAAATCTCATTTTGGTGGCGTTTATTGATGCCACAGGCATGAGTTTTCATTATATTGGTCTGTTTGTAGAGTAAGTCAGGAACACGGAATTAGCACACACTTTGTTTGTTGGAAGGTTATCTTGCAAACCACAAAACAAGCAAAAAGAACCCAGCCAACTTCTTAACTGTGGAATGTTAACACTTTACTTGCTCTGAACTAGTGGATATTTGCCTGTACTTATCACCTTCATAAATTGCCCTGAAGCCTACAGATAAAAAAACTGAAGACTGGATAATGTCATCCTTATTGCATAGTAGATTCAGTTAGTGAGAAAGATTTAGTTCTGCTCAATTATATGGTATTACAGCTTGAAAATATACTGATCTGAATTCCATCAAATTAGTTCTGTATCATCAGGAGTTTTCATGACCAGAATCACCTATGTGGGTAGATCAGGTGATCAAAATAGAGTTGAAGTCCAGGCTCTTAGGCACCGCAAAAACTTTGAACCTATTCTATTAATATGGGTCTTGCGTCCTTCTGACCGACCAAGAAAGGTTCTTCTTTGCAATGGTAAACACAGTTACTTCCCCTAAAATTGTCTTCTACACTTGCCATGTTAGAGCTTAGCATAATGACTTTTGCCATAAAGATGGCAAATTGTGTCAACAATATATATGATTTTAATTTCTTCAAATGTACTATATAGACAAGATTTGCTATGTAGAAAATTTGAGGAGTCCTTGAATATTCCATAGAGGACATCTTAAGCCAGAATGGTCTGGGATGGATGCTCAGCTTCCAGTAGGATCAAATTATCAAATAGTGTTAACACATAAATCATGGGTATATATAACACATAAATAAATGGGTATTTTTACTGTCTCAAAATTATATTTAAAATATTAAATAATTTTAACACTGTAGATGAACAAATTGCAATGTTCTTAAGTGCTCCAAGCAAGGACTGCTGGAAGCTATGTATAAGTTAACCTGGTACTCAGCCTTCACTTTAAATACAGGCTCAATTAGGGCCTCCACAACATTTTATTAAATGCTGTATTTATACCAAACAAAGTATTTCAATGACCATTAAGTCATTCCCTTTTAACAAAAGCCACTTAAATGTGAAAGTGGGCATTTTCATTTGTGCAAACTAGAAAGCTCATCTTCTTGATGAGAGTAGCTAGATAACATTAAACAGTGTGTCCTAACATCATAAGGCTGTATTCTTGATGGAGATCTTAAAATGGTAATCTTGTATGCTCTGATGCTACCTTCTGTTAAGTGTTTTATGGTTTTGGTAATACTTGCCTTAAGCTTTTCTGTACTTAACTTTATCAAAACAAAAATTTAGTAAAGGCTGCCCTTATACTGGAGGATTAACTACTTCAGGTTCTCTCCTGCCATGTGATCAGAAGTACATTGATTCCTTCTTACTTGCCAGATACATATTTGGAATAAGATATATAAACAATCGTTACTTGACATTATGAAAACAAGGAAGGACTCTGAGTCACTTACCATAGAAGTTGGCAAGGAGCATGCTCCCAAAGCAGAAGCTTCGATCCTGAATCTTCTCTCTCTGTCTGAAAGGCCTTTAGAAGAAGGATGGAAATGAGCATGCTGAAGGTAGGTGAGCTGGTTTGCTGGGCTGGAGTGTCTCCAAAGTGAAAGCCGCACGGAGTGTTAGACACTTGCAGTGCCAAGCAAGTGTTCCTGTTTCGCTTTTCCTTCCTGTTTACCAGCAGCATCTTTTGAAAGGTAGAGAACACAACTATAAGAACTTTCCTTTTGGATATTGCTAGAGGATTCATTGATCCAATGACCTTTTGGGTCTGAGGCCAGTTAGTGATCTTTTTAATGAAACTTGGTTCCTGCCATGGGAGCGTGCTTACACAGAAAGCAACTCGTGAAATATGAAAGCAACTTTTGTGAGTAAAGACTGGAGTGTGTATTGGTGATTTATATTATTGTATTGACTATTGTGATCTAAACAAATCTTTTTTTTTTTTTTTTCCAGGGCTTTTATAATACTAAATTTGAAGTCTTAGTGTGTGAATTAAATATAGCTTTAACTTTGCTGTTTGCCTTTCAAGAATAAGTATTCACCCTTGGGAGTAGATGTGGCTTGCAGTTCCTTGTGTATTACAGAGCTTCTAGTGTTTCTGGCCAACATCAGTATTCTAATGTTGGCTTAGGGTCAGCTGATGCCCAGTGCCCAAGAGAAAACAATCAAAACTTTGTTACCAAAGGAAGCACAGACATAGGTAAAACTAAGGATTGTTGTAGGGGAGGTATGGGTTCTAGGGCTATGGTGATTGGGTTTGTAAGCACTCTAACTTTTGTAAATTTTGTTTTTAAAGTGGGATACATACACAGATGGGTGAGTGCTAGACACCTCTTTCGTGACTGATCTTGTAGTTCAGATCTGTCCTACATGATGTGTTTCTCTTTTCTCAATTTACTGTAAATGTTTTCTGCCATCATGGATTCCAGGAGGTATAAATCTTCCATTCAGACTGAAACCCACCATGCCATTCAACCCAAGCATGGTAAAACCTTTGGTACATCATCACTGCAGAATTGATTCTAAGTTGCTTCTGGTCACATGACAGCAAGGTAGTGCACGAGGAAGGAGCATGTGCACATAGTGGTATCTCCTAATTGTTAAAATAAGTGTACTTTACATTCTTGAAGAGTGCTAACTTCTATGCATTTGGGGCTTCTTAATTTAATATTTTTATGGTTTCTTCCTGATGCATAGTGTGGAGGATACCTTTTAAATGCTTGCCTGTTCATATTGAAGTCTTAGGGCACATTCAGCACAACTGAAGTAGGAGAAATATGCTGGTGTGTTTTGGGGGTTTTTTTAATTGCTTGTAGTATGTTATTACTATTCAGTCTTTTATGTTAAATTCCAAGAAAGCTTCTATTGGAGACAGATTTTACTTTTGATAAAAATGTTACGTGGCTGTCTGTAATAAACATAGAGGGTATGTATGTAGCAATTAATCAAGAGGTAGATTGTTAAGGCGTACTAGAGGCATAAGAAACCCAAAGCTTTCTTTTATACCTTAATCTGTTCTGTAATCCTTTCTGTGACAGATCTTCAAGTGAGAGGATCCTCAAAGGAATCCAATCAACTGAAAAATGGAAAGGGGGGTGGAGAGAAGGAATTGTCACTTTTTAAAGCTTTTTCCTTTAGGTTATTAAAATAATTGGTTTTAATTAAAAATATCAGATGCAAAATTATCTTGGTGGGAAGTATACTTGCATTAGTATGACAGATGTGTATAAAACACCAATAGAAGAAGGTAGTTGGTGGAATTGTGCATGTGACTATGTATGTAATACATGGAAAGCTAGATATTGGTTGTATATTATTTCAGGTCCTCCAACTCTTTCCCTTTAGTGGTCCAGCAGGGGCTCTTGCTCACATGAATATATTTTGTATTTTTTCTTTCCTTTCAAAACTTAGAAGTATATGGAAATGTAGTGTTGATGGGTATTTACAGGTGTCTATTCTAAATTTTATTGAACAGCCTTTTAAAATCTAAGCTGGTTTGTATTAATGAAAATTTAAAAAAAATCTTTTTACATACAGAGTTTTCCATCCGATGAGGGCTGGCCGTTCGCAAAGTACTTAGGAGCATGTGGAAGAATGGTGGCTGTCAATTACGTCGGAGAAGAGCTGTGGAGTTATTTTAATGCACCATGGGAGAAACGAGTTGATCTGGCCTGGCAATTAATGGAAATAGCTGAGCAGCTGACAAATAATGACTTTGAATTTGCACTCTACCTCCTTGATGTCAGCTTTGACAACTTTGCAGTTGGACCGAGAGATGGGAAAGTTATCATTGTAGATGCAGAAAACGTTCTGGTAGCAGACAAAAGGTTAATCAGACAGAGTAAGTGTCTTCTTTCTCTCCTCTCCCCTCACCCCATGTCTCTTGCTTCTTTCTCTGCAAGCACAATATTTAAAGTATATGTATCTGCTAAATACTCATTTTGTTGGCTCTATAACTAGACTACTAATTAACAAAGTAATTAGCTTTCTTCTGCAATTAGACTACTAATTAACTTGACCAATTTGTCAATTTTATGAAGTGTTGAGTCTACCTGAACTTGATTTACATATGATTTTAATCTCTGTAATCCTGCTTAAATGGAGAGGTGGGGTGGGAGGAGAGGGTTTGGAGATTGGATGGGTTTGTACAGATGGATGGGCAGATAGACAGGTGGGCTGGCTGATGGACTTGTCTACCTGCACTAAGAGAGGGAGGTTCCTCTCATCTTTTCCAGATGTCTGTAAGGACAGAAGTCTTGACATTCTGTTTTCTGTGAATGGCAAGACAGTCTTACTGACCACTTTGCCTTAGTTACACAGCCTGCCTCTCGTTCAGCTGTGCAGGTTGGTGCTCTCTAATAATGGAAGTGAAGGAATGGGTAATTTTAGTGCTGTTTCCAAATGGGAATGGTGAAAATTTGTTCATCTTTCTGTCAACTGTAAAAGCTCAAAGCAGCAGGAGACATGTTTGACAAAGTGGCATTACATGGGTTTATATTCCTTTTGAGTTTATAAGGAAAACTTTACAGACCCAAGGGCTGGACACATGAAACCCTAGATTCTGCAGAAGTTCATGGCAATAGGCCAAATGATTCCAGTTTACTTTGGGTGAATGGATTTTTTTTAAGTTTTGCAAATAGACTTCATATGCTGTGCTGCTGAATTAACTTGAAAACTATATTTTCTATCCACATACTTTCCTACAAGGAAGTATGTTTGGGTTTTTTTTGGTGGTGTGGGGTTTTAGGTTTTTGTTTGTTGTTTTGGGGTTTTTTTTTGTATAAGATTTATTATAATACTCAAGGAGCTTAGATTAAAATTATCTGAGCCTACCAAGAAAACTTTTTAATATATTGGATATCAAGTACATTTACTTTAGTACTTATGGGCCACACAAATAAACTTTCTTTTTCTTTTTTTTCTTCTTTTTCCACCTTCTTAAAATAATATTACTTAAGACTTTGAATTTTGGAGCATGTCTGAATTGCCCAGTCACAAAGATGACCAAATGAACTCTGAAAAACTTGATGTGTACATGGAGTAGGAGCAAGTGGCTTCTTGCAGAAGCTGAATGCTGAGAGTGTCATGCTTACATCTGTTGTGTATAGTATTCAGACTAATTTGGATCTAACTAGGATTTTGCTGCATGATTTGTAATCTAATAATTAAGAACACAGAAAACAAATGAGGACACAAAAAAGTTCTCAGTCTTTGTATAAACTTGACATTTAATACTGATTTCATTAATCTGGAAAGTTTCATGAAACAATCTCTGTCTGGAGTGGTTAATATGGCTGTTTATATATTTGAATATGTACATTCTGTCCAATTGCACTGTACAGTAATATCTAATTGTACTCTGTGTGGGATATCATATTTGAGTTTGCTGAAGTCCTTTTTTCCCATTCTCCTTTGCTGGCTTTTTTCCCATTTTGATTTTGCTGTACATTGTACAAATTTTACGTCATATTTTTATAGTTTTAGCAGTCATCCTTCAGTAGGCTTTTTTTTTTCTAGACTGGCTTGCAGTGCACTGTAAATGAGTAGACCAATAGTCACACAGATAAATTTCTCCTTGCAGTGCTAAAAGAGATCCACAAAACTCCATGACAAGGACCACTTCTCAAAGCTGGCAGTAATCTAGAAATTTAAGATTAATGTTTTCTAACAAAGAGTAGTAAGAACTCAGGAGATGTCACACTCAGTAACCTTGTACATATTATTGTATAAGGTATTTTCTGTAATTCAAGTTTTAAGTTAAAGAAAGCTTTGTGATCAGGCCACTAGTTACACCTTCAAATTATGGTAACTTTTAAAATATATATAAAGAAGGGTTTATACATGTATGTAAATGCCATTTGTTTTGTTGAATTTTTTCTTTCTTCAAAGCTTTTATGTAATGCATCTGCTTTTTTATACACACTTCTTAGTTACTACCATGTCTGACGAAGGAAGTTGGAAGATAGTGTTTCAGAAGTTCATGACAGTTACTTTGCAATGGGTTTTTTTGTTCTTTGGTAGACCACTTCTCAGGGTTAGTTCCCAGGGCAACTGGAGAAACCAAATCTATGTTGCTAAAATAAATCATGTCGCTTGTTTGTTTTTCTCTCAACTTCAGCTGTGGGTCTTCCTCTTGTACTTGTTTGTGCTACGTTTTTTCCTGTGGGTATGTGTGTGAATGTAGATTTCATGTGTGCTGGTTTTTCTGCTTCCCTCTTTTTGCTATTTATTTTACCCTCTTTCTTTCTTCCCCTTTTTGTATTGCCAAGACCATTTCAGCAGAAGGGTATATCAAGCTGTCAGATGCAGTCTTAGACTAGAACATTTAAGAGTTCATCTAAATAAAATTGGTTTATAGTTTAAGTATTACCAGTTTGTGTATTGAGCTTCTGATTGTATTCAGACACACATATGCTCTTTCCTCCTCTCTCTCACTTTTTTTTTTACTGTCTCCTTATTTCACAGATAAACCTGAAAACTGGGATGTATGGTATGAAAGCAAATTTGATGACTGTGATAAAGAAGCTTGTCTGTCCTTCTCAAAAGAGATTCTTTGTGCTCGTGTCACTGTGGACCACAATTATTACGCTGTTTGTCAGAACCTTTTATCAAGACACGCCACATGGCGTGGCACTTCTGGAGGACTACTTCATGACCCCCCAGCTGAAATTGCCAAAGATGGCCGACTTGAGGCCTTGCTGGATGAGTGTGCCAACCCAAAGAAGCGATATGGTAGATTCCAAGCCGCAAAAGAACTGCGTGAATACCTTGCACAATTGAGTAACAATGTGAGGTAGTCCACAGTGAAAATTTTTTGCAACACTGGCTGAAATACTATTGCAAAGACACATAGAAAATGAAGTTTTGAACTTATGTATTAAAAAGAGAAAATAATAAAAAAAAAGAAACTAGTTTATCAGTTTTCTAAATACCATAAAAATATAATTTTATGGTGTTATAATGTTCCTTTGCAAACAGACAAGGTACTTACTGAATTAAAACTTGAGCTACTACTGACTTCCTCCCTAACTATTTAAAAGGGAGTAGGTCAAAAAAGACTGTGATAGCTTAATTGACAGCTTGTGTGTCAAAGGGTACTTTACATAAAACTGCATTAGTGTCACAGTTTTGTGAAACTGATGTTCTTACTTGGAAAGTCAAGTTAGACTGATGGCCTGTTTTAAAGGCCCTTTTCCTGACATCATTGTCTCATTTTTGTGTTTGTTTAAACACCTTGAAGTGGCATTTACATCCAGGTAAATCTAGCTGTCTGCATTGTTTTAAATTTAACGGGCTTTCATGTTAATGCTGTGCAGTACATTCCTACTGTGAGTGCAGGATTCCCATGTTTACTGTCTAATTTTAGGGGTTTTTACACTGTATTTTACTATGCTTAGACAATGTGTATTTTTTTTATATCATCATAAACTCAAATGTCATTTGAACTAACGTTCATTTGATGTCTTTTGTAGTTCTGCCATTGGAAATATCACTTAATGTAATTATTGTACAAAACTTTTACCCTTCATGCCAGTAAATACACGTGACTGTTTAGGAGGAAATCATGGTATGAACGAACTCTTATTTTTAACAGAGACAATTTGCGAATTGGAGAGAGACTACAATAAAAATATCTGTATTATTTAAATTGGGGATAGAAGCTTGACTAAAAATAAAAATTCACTAGTCCAGTGTAGTTAAGCATAAACCAAAGAAAATGGTTTTGTTTATTAGTTTCTAAACAAATAGTAAAGAAAAAATGCTATACTGTAGTGAAGCTAATAATTCTCAAAATTCAAGTTTCAGTGGTCCTTGGTTACTCTTTGAAGAGCTTCTAAAACTATGTGCTTATGCTAGAAGAAAATCCTAATTTGAATAATAATGTCTAGAACAGCTTGGTTTACATCCTTCCCAATTCTGTTGAATTCAAGTGTAATGGAGTTTACTGAATATTCATCTTTTGGTTTACCAGCTAAATTGATCAAGCTATATTCACTCTAGACACACTTTCTTGAACTAAGTTTGACTATTCCCAATGAAGTTAAAATTAACTCATTGAGGTTTGTAAATCTGGAGTTGTTCTCATAAATTACAGTTTTTATAAAAACCTCAGTTACTGCTAGAAGAACTCACTTCAAAGCTTGCTCCTCAATTTTTAATTTTTTTTTTTTTTTTTTTTTTTTTTTTGCAACTACCATAATGCTTCGTTTTCCTGAAGTCTTATTCATAAAAAATACACTTAGGAAATGTATGCATATTACTTCTTGTGACAGTAATGAAGGAAACTAATATTTCTTAAATACATGTATAAAACAATATTTTATACAAGCTAGAAAGAATTCTGAGCAAGGTAGTATGTGCTACTTTCAAGAGCAAAGTTAGTATGCCTCTCATACTGCATCAAAAGACTGATGGAAGCTGTTGCTTTACCAAACTGCTGCAAGTGCAAAGGTGAGGAAAATGTGAGTCTCACTGTCTGGCCCTTCTTTCTCAAAGCTCAAAGTGGAGCCATATAAAGATGCAGAGTGCTTTTTGATTTCTTAGATGACTATATTAGGGGTATTTTAGAATTCAGAATTCTCACTTTAAGTCATCTTTGCCTATGTAGTCCTAATTTGCTCCCAATCCCTTGTCTTGTTTTCTGAAGGTAGAATACCCAATGCAGCTTTTAATTTTCATTTCTCCCTTCCCCTTATTTGAAAATGGTTTTACATGCTTGCTCTGGCACAAGCTGTCAGAGAAGGTTCATGTTATTTTTCATTATAAATTCCACTTATTTGAAGAAAATAGACTAACCCTCAGACTAGGTAATTACTACCCTACCATAAAAGCCTTGACTTATCACTGAAGTTGATTTTTAAACATCTACCACATTTCCCAGTGAGCGAGTGGAGTATGATTGTTAAAGTTATAAAAGAAACAAACACTGCCAGTTCTGGTTACTACTTGAGGCAGTCTGTAATTGTCAGAATGTCCTATCAGATTTGATTTGGGTTTTAGTTCCCTCAGTAGTAAGCTACTAAAGCCGATTATAAAAGGAATTTGGAACTTTAAGAAAAGAAAAACACTACAGGGAAAATATTGTGGAGAGCAATAAATCTTGTTCTGTTTGCACCTATCAGATATTTATTGTACAATAACAATTTATATTTTTAGTCATTGCCCATTACTATTGATGAACATGGTGAAATATTTTTGAATGAGATGTTTGGGGTTTGTATGTGCATTACAATTGTCCTTTTGTACTGTAAGTTACTGTTTGATTGGAATATTTTATCAAAACTGTCTCCCTGTGCCTTTATATTACAAGAAAGTTGTTTCTGCAACTTCTAATGATATTAATAAAGAATACTTTAAGAACCTCATCTCAGATACTCATTTTCAGATCAGTAAATTTTTTAAGATTGACTTAGTCTAGGATGCATTAAAATATACGTAGAACTAGTTTTTGTTGTGTTGCAGAATGCACCATTGTCAGAAGTGACAGATAGGAACTTTTTTTCCCCCTCTTTTCTAGTAGACTGTTTGATCCAAAGTATGAATGACCTGTCAGGAATCTTTTTGTTCTGGAGATTATCATAAGTAGGACTCATTTTCTTAAAAACAACTCGATCAAGCCATATCTTTCTGTTCTGTTAACTGAAAGAAAATATTTTCAAATTAAACAAGGTGATATCTTCTCTCTTTATTGTTTGAAAAACTTATTTTTCCTTGTATTTAGAGTAATTTATATTGCTAGTACCACTGTGCCTTCGGTGCAATATTCTAGCAGTTGATGTAATGTAAATACATAATGACTTTTGATGTTTCTCCTTTACTCTGGATTTTTGAGTGATCATTTGCATTTGAAACGAAGTCCTGCAGTTATACTAGAGCATGTATTCCCTTCTGACTTTCTGAGCCTGTGTAAATATTAGGAACAATTTGTCTCAAACCACCTGGATTTAAAAATTTTTTTTAGTTGCACTCCTGCTGCTTCAACTTACATCTTCAGGAACTGCGAACATGCAGATTGAAACTTGTAAACTTTCCAGGGTGCCTCAGATGTCAAGATCATCATGATCTTAAGAAGAAACTAGCATGAGTAACTGCTGCATCTTTTCTTTCAACAGTTTCCAGAGTATAGCATAGTCTGATCCTGGTTGCCTTGAACTTCAAGACGTGGTATTTCTGGTACTTTCTTACGAGGTACTTTTTCATTGTGAAATCTACTCTTATGAGACACTTCAAATATGTATGCTACTCTGATTTACCACAAAGACTAGGTTAAATGCAACTTTCTTTACATTTATTAGAGTGGAGACCTTGGCTACCCTTAAAAGGCACTAAAATGTTTTGGTTTTCTACAGTCAGTCTAATGTTTTTGTAGAACCCAGCAATGGTACTTTCATGGATTCCTGTTTTTCCATGTGACGTGTCTGAATTCAGTACTAACTTTTAAGCTCCTTTGTTAGTTATTTATATTGTTTGAAGCCTGTGATTTGGAGATTAGGATAGATTGGACTGTGAAACCTCTGTAAAATGCGTGTGTCTAGTGACTATCAGAGAAGTGTTCTGATAGGGAAGTATATTTCTCAATTTGAAGATTTGTTGTGCAGCCTGCTTAAACTGCTTTTGCAGTTCCTCTTGGTTTCTTTCTATCTCACGGTCTTCCCAAGCCTTTAAAAATCCAGTCCATCAAATGCAAACATCATTAGTGTTGATTTCACCTACTTTTTTTTGTTGAAGTTGCAATATACAGACCTGCTAATTTATTTGATAGCCTTCATCTGACTAGGTCACTCATTATTAGCATCACTGTTATTTATACCTTAAATGTCATTTTTTTGTTTTCTGTTTCCTTACTTCCAGAGGAAGTAATGTAGCTGTACATTGAAAGATGTACAGTGAGTTTAAATAGACCTTTATCTCCTTCTAGTTTCATTTTAGGGTGTTTTTAAAACAATTTTTCCTATGCTGATTTGTCATTTTTTTTAACGTGATTCTCCAGATCTGACAAGTGTCAGTTTGCCTGAGGTACTTCTAAGCATCAGATTCTTTTTATATTTCATACTGAGTTTTATGAACACATTTCACTATTCTTCCAGGCAAAAGTCTTCGGTAGTCTGACTTGTATTGTACGCTACACTAATGAGCTTTTGCTAGATGCAGAAAGGCCCCGTGGCTGCTAGATGTCTTTGTAGAGCGTGCATGTGATGTTAGGACAATGAAGAGTCTGTTGTTTTGGCAGCAGATGAATCTGTTGTTGCCACGCTGGAAGTATGAGAATATACCTGTTCTGTGTGTTCAAAAGCTAGAGAAATTTCAGGAGTGTTAGTAATGAACATTTGCTACAAATACTGGCTTGTATGTTCAGGTCAGAGCAGGAAAGTTCTGACTGTAAAAGAAAAAAATATCTAAGGCTGTTTTTTATATTTGGTGGGTTAACTCCAGTCTTCTGAGAACAGAAATGTGAAAGCAGAATATACTTCAAAGCAAAATAGACTGTTTAATATACAGCTTGTCTTCAGATAGAAAGAAGAGCATTTTTTGGGGTCAGTGTTTCCAATAGCTTGTCTACTAGTCAGTTTTAATACACATCTTTCTATTCTGAACATGATGCTTTTGTACATGCTTAACGTTTACTATAGATCCTAGTTTTTGGTATTATTAATGGAGGCTTAGTGCATCCATTTAATGTGCGCTTGATATAACTACAGATTCCAAAAGAGATGCCCTGTATCTTTTTAAAGGAATAGGGTTTTCAACATTGAATGCATTTTTGTTTTGTGCCTTTTTTTTTTCTCCAAAAATAGTTCTGAAACTCCTCAAAATAGTTGAGCTGCTGATTTCTTTGCTGGCAACCATTAATGCAGTTTCATTTTGACTTGAAAATTCTCATCATCTTTGGTTGTTCAGGCTGGGGTAGGGATGTCTAGTTTTTCTGTAAAAGCTGCACACTGTGAACTGCTAGATATGTCACCTGGACCTTATTAGATACTTTTTCTTACAAGCAATCTTACAGTTTTTTTATTTTGTAGGGATTTTTGGCAGTTTCATATATTAAAAATTTTTCTTACTGTTGCAAATTAACTTGCAGTTTCACTGTGGGAAGAAGGGTTTACCTCCATCTGGAGAGGGCATGAAGAAATAATGATCAGAATTCTGAGGAAATAAAAAAATCAGAGGAATATTTTGAACTTGCTGACTTCAGTGCCTCAAAGTAGAAAATTAGTATACCAATAATGGGCCTAATTATTTAACTTCTTGTAGAATATCAAGAGCAGTTCTAGTTGTTTGTTTAGATACACTCATTTTAGAAACTATATGTTGAGATGGTTGAGCTTAACATGCTCATGTTTGCTTTCCTAAGGGTAAATTTAGGGCTCTGGCAGAAAGCAGATGTAGTTGTCAACAACGTTTAAGAATTGCTCTCTTTAAGGGAGCTCTTTCTTTATCAACAGCCAGCACACTCAGTGAATGAGCAGAGAATATTTGTACAGTGAATGCACAAAGTTACATGAATATGGCAAAGCATGCTTTGGGTTTTAGTTTCTTGAAACTCATCTCCCGCTTGTTATCTGGTTCTAATATGGAGCATTAATCAATATACTTTAAAAAATACATATTTCTTTTAATTTTCTTACTGTTTTATAAATGCTTTACGTGTCAATACCTGACTTCTTTTGAAGTCTGGCAGCTGTCACTTGATTTGTTTTCGAGGAAGATGAGACTTGATGAAGGATGGAAAAACAAGTTTCTTTCTCAGACTGCAGTCTTACATTCTTTGACTTGCAGGCTGTTGATTGTGTTTGTTTTTGATGGTGGTGAGGTTTTGTTTAAAAGCTTCCTAGTTTACAAAGGAGGAGAACTTGACAGGGAAGATGAAAACAGTTTAATAGCCATCCCGTCAGCTGTTCACCTTCCAGTCCTTTTCAGCTGTACACACTGTAACAGTTCTCCACAGTCTTTTTTTGCAGATACTGTCAGCTAGTCCATTACAATATTTTTCTAATTATTTTTCTAATTACTTGGAATACTGTATTTTTTTTCCAAGGGCATTATACAAAACTTTAGAGTTTTTGTTAACATCTGAGTTAGAAGAGGTGGTATTTTGTCTCTGCCAGGTAGTAAAATTATGTATACAAATGATCTTAAATGATGTTTCTCTTTCTTCTTTTCATATCCTGTTTATTTTCAGCATAATTATGAAGTGCAATCATAGTAGAAATATATTGGATTTGCTTTCTACTAACTTTGTCTTTTTTCCTTAGTAATTGGCAATTGAAACAAAGAATTAGAGTCATCTCATTCCCCATTCCTTTCAGGAAGGTGGGGATTGGGTAAAAAAAAATGGGTAATGGAAGCATGGTGGTGTTCACTGTTTAAAACGTGAAAAATTGTGCTATACTGCAAAAGTATGGACCAATATCTAGTTTTATATGGCATATACTTGCTATGATGTACACCTGTCCCATGACCAAATACATACGTTATCAGAAACCTTTTTTTATCAGTTTTGTAGAAATTCTTTGCTTCTGGACACAGCTGTCTGAATTTATAAAGGTTTATCGTGTAAATGACTGCATTATCCCGATACTTTAACAGCAAGTACAGTAGGAAGAAAACAAAAACTTAGGAGGTCTTTGTCCCCTGAGCATAACCGTTCTTTCCCTGGTCCTGTCTTCTGCTGTGTGTCTGCTACTGTGGGGTTACGTCTTTCCTAGGGAGTAGTTCAGTGCAGTAGGAGCTGCTCAGCAGACTCTAGCGTTGGTACCAAACCTCTACATCTTCGCTGTGTACATGTCTGAGATTTTGCTTCAGCCTAAATGGAGACTTGTCTCCTCGACTGAACGTCTCCAGTATGTTTGTGCTCAATTAGCAGCTTGAACTTGTATGTATCTGTTTGGGCTTGGAAGACATTTGTTGTGCACACGGATAAGAGCTTCTGGCTTAGTTTTTTCTCTGCAAGGAACCTGTTCATGTGCATCAACACTGCTCTGCAACCAAACCAACACCTGGAAGTGGGAAGATGATTGATTCACTTCAAATCTGCCTTACTTCTCTGAAACAAAATGGTAAAGTAAACCCAGACTCTAATACCTAAATGTGTTCATCACTAGACAGAATGAGGACACTGCATTGACTGAACTTCCTCTGAGTTCTTAAGTTTATATATCATTTATCTATTATTTTTTACAAATGTCCTATTTAAATTTTATCTATATATACAAATGTATATACATGTATCTACATATATACACAAATTTTACTTATATAAATATATAAAAATGAAATTTGTATGTATCTACACACATGTAGCATAAGCTGCTATTGCAAAATTATGATTGGACTCCCAAGTTCTCAACTAAGACTGATGTTTTACTTAATGGAAGTGTTTTACTTGTAAAAAGTCTGATAACCTCATTTCCCTACTTTGTTGTCTTTTTCTAAGTAACTTTGATCAACAGATCAGATGTCTTAACTACCTAAAAACCAATCTTGTACTGATGTTAATCTGTAAGCAGCTGTTATTTGGAACAGACTAATGGTCTTCCTATTCATATTGTAAGTCATTCTTCAGTAAGTTTTTTGATTTCTCATGTGATATCTGAGCTTACATGCCACTGTTGTATTTCTGTTTTAGTGCCTTACTGATAAGGAACTGTGATTTCTGATTGGTTTGATTTCTGATTGTTTTCATAATTACAAAGGTGTTTATGTTGTCTCTGTTCGGAATACTAGTCTTAGAGACTTTTAGATGTTTTGTCAGTAATGTAAGAGAAGGATTGCAACTTTTACTTTTAGATGTCCAGTGGTCCTCAACAGAGCCCATCATAGGAATTCTGAAATTCACCCGCAAGGACCCCATCTCTTGTCATTCACTATATGCAGGATTGAGGCAGACTGTTTCTTTTAATGCCTGGATTTTGGAGGCGTGAGAATATTCCTGTGTGGAGCAACCATAAACACTCCCCCACCTGCTTAAGGCTAAAACCTTGTGTAAAGGAGAAAATATATTCTTATAGAGGACTTTTTGTTATATCTTTTTTTGTTCTGCATTATTCCATGCTTGTCTGGATTTTATCTGATCATACTTCAGGAGATGTATCTAATTATGCTGCCTTTATAATGTTAAAATCTTGCAAAAGTAACTTTTTAGAGATTTATATTGGTGCTTTTTTAAGTAGAATTTTGTAATTTTAATGTGATGTATTTCCATAAATAAGCAGTAATTGCAATCACTTTTGTCAAGTGTAACCACATTTTTATATTATGTTTGTTTCTAGACACTTTTGTCTGTATTTGGGCTAGCAGTCTATTTTGTGTGTTGAACGTGGCTCCCACCAAAACCATCACTATTATCAGATTTGAATTTACCCAGGAGGCACTCTCTTTCCTGGCTGTTATCACTAAAATTGATGTGTGACATGGATACAATTGCAGTTACACTTGTCCTGTCCTTGTTGGAGTAATTATATTGCTTAGGTACCATTACATTAGCCACAATATGAGGTATATTTGTGTGAATTAAAAGTACCTGGGACTGTAAGCAATAGCTGCATTAGAAGTTTACATAGATGCATCGCCATCACTCATTTTTAGCAAATATTAAAATATCACAAAGATATTCATATGCTAGTTGATTTGGAGAGATAACAGTTCACCAGCTTTAGACTACAACCTGGCAGAATTCCAGAAATTAGAACTAGGTTTGAGGAGCGAAGCAAAGAATGATATTGCTGCATGGAAGAAGCAAGCACAACTTGGGTAAGTAAAGCATCACAAATTATGTTGGAATTTACCCAGTACACAATTTTTTCTCACTCAGAAAGAGAAATGCTATGACTGGGATTTCTGAGTCTCAGCAGACGAGGAGCATTGCTGGAGTTCAGGGCGCTGAACAGCAGTGCTGTAACGTGGCCTCGGCTCAGCAGCAGGGAAGCCTTTACCACCACTGCTCCTGTGGACTCCCTCGCTGCTCTGGATTTATTACTATTCCTGTGAGATGCCAAAGGCCCAACCATACTAGAGTTTGTATCTAAGCAATGAGCCTTTCTGTTGATTCATCTGCTGTTGCTGTACAGCAAATTCCTTGGGTATGTTTTAACTGTGACGGGGGTTTCTGTTAGTATTCATATAGCTCACACCACAGATCATGGTAAGCTACCATGTCATGTCAGACTGGTGGTGTGATCATGACAAGCAGACAGGTCGAACATTGGAGAAAGGAAAGAAAAGAAATACATGCACTGTACAAGTGGAAATTTTTTTTTTTTTCTTTTCTGATTGAGAAAACAGCAGATCTTTCATAGATGTGGGAAGAAATAATTTTTAAAAATGATAACTTTGTTAAGAGGGACATGGTTTTCATCCTAGAGATTTTTACAGAATGCATAAAAAGCAATCACAAATTGTTAAAACTTCTTTCTAATTAAGCCTATGTTAGATACAGAATAATGTTTAGTGGATTGCAGGTAACAAATCTTTTGTAGCTCAGACACATTGATCCAGATATGCTTTTTTACTACTGCTTGATTAAGTGTATATTGCGTGGTGTACTGCTGTACATTGCAATCAATGTATTGCCTTAGAATTTTTCTACAGCGTTTCTGTAAAAAAAAGAAAAAAAGGCTGTTAGTTGGGGTCCTGCTTAGCCTGGGCCTGAGCGCCTGAGCAATAACATATAAGTGCAAGTACCCAAGAAAGCACAGCTGTTCCTTAGTGATTCCACACTTATAGGTGTATCTGTTGTGAGATTGTAGGACTCTCTTCTAGCCATCCTATTATGGGATACTGCTTCTGGAGACCTGTATAACAATGTCTGTCTTGTTCGTTATTTTTTTTTTTTGCCTCCGTCCTCTTTGAAAATGTGATATATAGACAGAGAAGTCAGTCTATATGAAAATGATACCTGAATTCTAACTTGTGTCTCCAACTATATAAGCTACTACAAGTGTAGAAGTGACCTTCAGATTCAGTGATCTCTAACCTGAACTAAAGGGGTGAGTACACAAGGAAAACTGCTTAGTGATTGTGGAGCTATGGTATGTTTGGATTACCGGGCCGTTCTCAGCGAACTTAATGATTCAGGGCCAGGTACCTGAACACTGGGATGGCTAATGAACTGCAGACGTGATTTAAATGATACTGGAAGTAGTCCACCTAAGTAATATTAATAGTGGACTTCTAGGTCAGGGAAGATAACTTTCAAATTAAAGATGTACTGTTTTGACTTGAAGACCATCCCTAACAAGATTTCAGATTTGTGGTGTTTAAAGAGTTATTCCAGCAAGAGACAGACCTTGCTATTCTTCAGCTTACAATTAATCTTTCTTAAGTTTTAAGTCTACATTTTCAAAAATTGGGTACCTGTAAGTGGGGAGTTCAGATGATGAAAACGTAACCTTATAAGGCCATTAGTTTTTAAAGCAGCTTTTAACGTGTTTTTTTTTTTTTTTTTTTTTTTTAAATCTAGCTCAGATTGCCGTGTTACTTATTTTTCTTTGAAGCCCACGTTGCGGACAACTGAATTTACATTATTAGATGTCTAGCTCATAGCATTTCACAATAATCTTAAACACAGATTTAGTATTTAAAACATGCTTTTGGTCTTGTACATCATGTGATTTGATTTACCTTTTTATGATTTTAGAAGTGAGCAAAATGTATTTAAACAGCTCTGAATTATGCTTTTGATGAACAAAAATGAAGTGTTAAGAGCAAACATTCGGTTTTAAAGAGAAACGAAAGTGTATCTCTTCCTCCCACTTAATGTTCTTAAGGAAAGCCTGTGATGAAAATACATAAAGGACACAGGATCTCATTAGCAATTTTTTCCTTAGTCTCTCCATTTTTTTTTTTTTAAACAATATATAAAAATCCTACCTAATACTTGGAGATGTAGGAGATAAGAATTTAAAGGGGAACTGTAGCTGACTGTGAATAGCGGTACAAGCACAGTGGGGACACTAAAACTCGGATCAGGGCTGTGAGTGTTACAGTCTCTGAGTGCCTAAAGTCTAAGGCCTCACATATTTTTAAGAGTTGCCATGTTACAAATTTAAATCAGACATTGGCGAGTTGCTCACAGGATAGAGGTGCCTTCTGCAGAAGAGCTTTGCCTTGCTAATGATGTCCCTTTCAAAGGGCAGGGAACAGCCTCAGAAACGATTTTGCACCTGCTTACATTTGGCGGTCTTAGATATTTAAAGTTTTTATTTTCTTTTATCATTTTCCATCTTCCCCTCCAGAGAAGATGAAACCTTCAAAATATGTGTACATTTAATTCAAGGCTATTTCTTAACCTTGCATTGGGTTTGGAAAGGTAAAAGAAGCAACCCGTGTTACTGTTTAGATACCACATCAGTCATGAAGTGGGCAGGAAGATCTGGGCTGTATAAAAACTGCAATTAAATTAATTACCTACAACAAGGTCTTCATTATCTTATTGGTATTCAGACATATTCATAATCCATAGTCTTCCAGGTAGAGAGGTTTTTCCTATTATGTAAATGTTACTAAAAATCAATATTGAAATTTAATCTTCTTTGGGCAATTCTAACTTGTAGGCTGAAATGTCAAGACATGTGGGAAACTATACTTTGGGGGTATAGGCAGTGACTGGAAGATGTGTGAAAAAATAGGACTTGACTGTCTGCTAAAGACATCTGGGATATTTACATATCTACAAAAGACATTTTGGTAATTTAGAATCACCATGTTATGGTGAGATTAAGAGTCTTTTGACTCCTGTGTTACTGTAAGTATCTACTAAAAAGCTCATTCCTGCTGTAGTTTTAAATTAATATTGAAAACATTTCTCAAGTCATTTCTCTTTTTACAGCTTTGTGGTGGATTCCCTACAGACAGTGTGCATGGGGAAGAAGGTGCTGCACAGTCCAAACACGGTACCTTCTTAAATCCACCCATCTCTGTGATGTGTTCTCTGTAAAAATGCTGGGGATAAGTTGAAAATGTTACTGCTAGTATGGTGTCTGTGTGATAAATGGTTTCTAAGTGCATACGGTGATTTAGGAAATATTGCAATAAGCTGAACATAGTTGCTTAGGTTAGAGAAAGTGGGCTAATTGAAAATATACCATGGCAGTGGGGGTTGTAAGTCAAACTTCTCTTATTTCACATGCATTGCAGGGAGAGTGAAGTGTGTTTAAAAAAACCCACACAGTGGAAAGTCATCCAGAGAGATGAGATTATGTTTAGAAGAGATTTTGTTCCCAGTGAGCTACACATGGTAATTTGCATCTGGTATACAATGATATCAGCATACTGAATTGCAGGAAGAGCAGGTATTGGGGGATCAGCATATGTTTTTAAGATTTATTTGTGCTCAACATTTAGCTTAAAGAAAAGAAATATAATTAGAAGACCATGAACCAGGGTAAGGGTTGTTTCTTCCAAAGAAGAAACAATGAGCGGAGGATGTCTGCTGAAATAGCACCTCAGCTGAGCAGCTGAGAGATGTCCACGGAAGGAAATCTGTTCAGCAGACCATAATCACCCTGAGTTCCAGATAGATCTTGATCTTTTGTTCTACCGATTTCCTTTTGGTAACTGTTTTCTGCTTTGCAATCAAGAGGCAGAATAAATGTAACTTGTGCTTTTTCTTACCTAGTGACAGAGGAGTCTGAGGCCAAGTGTTGGTAAACACTGGTTGCTCTTCGGGGAACTAAAAATGTTAGTGCAGCAGCATGCAGGTAGATGCAGAATGCTTCACCTCCACAATGTTAGAGTTCAAAGGGCTTGGGATAGATTATTTCCTAGTTCGGTTTGATGCACAGTAGCTTGCAAAAGGAAGCCTACAGGAGCAGCTGTTAGCCAGTGCGCCTTTGTCAGGTTCCAGGTGAAGAGAAAACACTGTTTAACTCTGGGAATAGCCATGTATCTTGGAGATTCCTTTGCAATTACTGTGACTGGGCTGAGTCCAGTTTCTAGGGAACTTTTCTTCCACCAATATCTGACTGTCAGTGGATGTAATAAAAAGGGATACTGAGCAGTAATTCACAATGGCTGAAATGTATGGTCAGCTGATTCCCCTACATGAAAACTACTTAACAGAGTATTCAGATCATATGCTTGCAATTGAAAGCTCTATGTTATTTAATGATATATTTAATTGGGGCCCATTCTTCTCTAGCCTTTTGATAAGGCCTTGAGGTTCCTGCTAGTTGTCTTACTTACAGATAACTCTTAAGTAGCCCCTCTCTGTTTGTAGCACTTTGACAAACCACGGAGGAAAATGAGACAATAGTCTACCAATGCCTTACGCTTTTTATTCATCCTGGTTTGTACATCTTCAGGGTGTTTTTCCCAGTATGTTTGGGAATGTTTTAATGCTTACAGACCACATTTTCAAAGCTGAGTGTGGAAGGTGGTAGCATTTATCTTACTTGCTGAATATGCTGAAGTCCAGTAATATTTAACTACTTTGATAGTGTAAATTTGAGACTGTATCCTCTTAACTGCTAACTTGTTTTTCTAGTGAAAAAAGATAGAATAAAATAATAGGTGTGTTAATTGCCAGTTAAAATAGTACAGCAGGCTATGGTAAACCTCTCACTTCTTCCTGTTTGCTGTGCATAAGGTCCCTATTTTAATAATACTATGTGATAGAGGATCTTTTCATTACAGTTAACCAATGTACAATAGTAAGATTTCTGTAAAAAATGAGATTATGATACCACCTTGGTTTTCGGTGGAACAAAACAATGCCTGGAGAATTTAAAAAAGAAAAAAGAAAGAAAAGAATCTGCTCAAGTAGAGCATTGATGTGGCCATGGATCCTTGAAAATTCCTGGAGAGATCTCTGAGAGTAAGTATTGAATTCACTCACTTCCTGACCTGCTATTCCACCTCATCCCAGAGAAGTCCTTCCTCCAAAAGTCCTTGTAAGACAATGCTATGTTTTGAAGACAGAGAGTCCAGAAAAGCAGGGGAAGGGTTCTGTCACTCTTCTACCAAAAATAGAGTAAACATACCTAGTTCCTGTCTACTTTCCCCTAGGCAGCACTTTCCTTTTGCTGCTAACACATACCACAAAGTGCAGTGCAGGTCACTGGGGCTTAGGCAGAGCCAGACAAGTCTGTCACACGATTATCCCTGCTGAAAAGACATCTACATCTGAGTTTTCCATGAAGTAATGTTTGAGTACTAAAACAACACTCTGAAGGCATACAGCGTGTCAAGGTTTGTGTAAACTCTTAAAATCAAAGGGTTGAATTTCCCTTACTGTTGTGCTACCAGTAGGTGCAGTATGTTACCAGAGACTTTACTAGCTTTTAAAGATTGATATTTGTAGAGCGCTCTTTCAGAAAAGGGAATATTGATTGCTACTGCACTGAGATCATAAATAGGGGATGCGTATAATGTTTAAGTGCTAAGGTTGTATTTTAGTATTGTTATTCAAGAATGGGCTTACATACATCAAAGCAAAGCCTTGACTTGTTTATTGTGATGTTAGAAATCTTTCTCTGTGTGACATACATAGTAACATTAATAATGATACCATTATTGGTAGAAGTAATTTATATTAATGGTAATGTCTAGGCACTGCAAGGATGGAGCTTTTCCATGAAAGATCTCTGTAAAGTAGAGAAGCAAGGAAACAATCTTGACCCAGAGAATAACAAATACATGTGGATGGATCAGCAAAAGGTGTGGGAGGAGGTAACAGTAAAACAAACCTGGTCAGCACTGGAAGCTGCTGTTGTAGTTCACCAACTTAACTGTTACCATTTTGTACTGTCCATAGGCATTGTGGCAGCAGGGAACTAGGGAATCTTTTGCTGTTTTACAATTCAGCAAGGAAACGGTGAGTTTCTAGCAGTGAAGGACACAGAAGAAATCACTGCAGTTGTTGTACAACATATCGATTTTAAGTAGAATGTTCTAGGCCAGGTCTTTCCCTGAAGTGAACTCTTGAGAGTTGCTGAAACTGTTTAAGCCTGCTAAGCAATCCTTTTGGGTAAGTGAAGTGCTATATTTGGGGTTTTAAAGTGTGGCTGAACTGTGAAAATCTCTCTCACAGAGGAGTGAATGTTCAAGGTTTGTATTACAACACCTATATACTTATTTATTTGTAAATCGTGAAACAGGAAGCATTTCCAAGCCTAGTAGGAGAGGCATAATAATCTGCCAGCCTGTTTCCTTTGCACATACCAGGTTTCACAGGAGGGAAACACAAGTGTGTGGGCTCAGAGGAGTCCAGGAGTTCTCTGAGAGGTGGGTTTGAAAATACCCTGCAGTTTGTTGTGGCAAGTATGTTCAAGTGCAGAAGAGAGGCTGAGAGGTGGCAAAGAATTGGTTAATCCTGAAATGTAAAATACAGGAAAAATCTGGGCTAGAGTTCTGATCTTCAGGAAATATGTATTGCTGAGTCAGATTCTCTAGGATTTTATACATTGAAAAGTTTTACTCCTTCCCCACCTTTCTCCCAGGTTATGCGTATAAATTTTTCATCTTAGTTTTTCTTCAGCTTTTAGATCTAGATTTACAATACTGTGAATGAATGCATTTACATGCCATACCATAAGATGATAATATTTGCCTCAATGATTTTATAATGCAAACTTCTGTGGGAAAAGGTAACTCAAGAGTTCCGGCAGTGACTTTTCCTTGTTCTGTCTTGGAAAGAAGAGAAAGATCCCTTTGTGCTCTTGATACTGTTTACCCCCATGCTTTCCTGTCAGCTTGAAAGGATCAGAGTAAGTCTGTCCTAATAGAACTGGTTTTGAAAGACTAACATTTAAACACTGTAATCTTCCCTATACCACAGTGCTGAATGGATTCAGCAAAGCACTTAAACACACAGTTTAAATTTAAGTGAAGTTTCACAGAATCAAGTTTACATTTGTGTTCATTTAAAATGTGTTTGAGGACCATCAAGTGCATGCATCCTTTCAGAAAACCTTTATTAGACACCAGAGGAAACTGGTTATGTCTAGATTTGATGTAACCTTAATATGCACTGGGATAGATGTCCATTAGTTTTTGTTTTTAATGACCAGAATAGAAAATTAAAATCAAATTAAATATTTGGGAAACTATTATTATGACTACCTCAAGCTGATCATCCAACTAAAAAGCATTAATAATAATAGTGAAAAGAATATGCTCTGTAAATCTAGAGTCTGTATATGTTTAATTTTTCAACTGTTGAATAACAGGTGTGGAAACTGGTAGTTCCATTTAATTTTGCTTCTCTGCTAACTTAAGTCTATAATCAGATGAACATTTAAAAAAAGGTTGATTTCCAACATCCTCTCACAGTTGAAGTAATATTTGACTGAAGGAGAGCAGCAAATTGAGTAGCCTGATTTAATAAAAGACATCATCCTTTTCACATATCTCTTCTACTTTTTCAGTTAGGAAAGAACTTATGTATCTATTAAATATACTTGCAAAGGAGGTGAGTAGCTCCTTAGTAGCTGATGTAGCACATGGTTTACAAAAGGGAAACAGTAAGTTTTACTGCTTTGAATTTTTGAAACTGTCTTGAGTAGTTAACCTTAGTGAAACTAAAACTTGCTTTAACTTGGCATGGTAACAGAAGAATTTAATTTTTAAAGTGTTGGCTTCATTGAGAGGGAGTCTGAATATCAACTCTTAAGTGTCTAAGTTCTTATACTCTGGTCCTTCTATAATTAAGAGGCTCTTTTCAGAGAGTGATTTAAAACCTACTTCTAGAAATAGGAATTTTACAATCTTACCTAAAAAAAGAAAATAAAAAAGGAAAATATAATATTCAGGAAATTCTGCTAAAGAAACAGAGAAAGCAAAATGCTAATGCACAGATATCAAATTTATTGGCGTGGATTTTCTAACACAAGAGGCATATATGAATGTGTGACTTTCATTTAATATTTCCCAAATGAGATTAAAAAGATAAAAATTAAAAGTGATTGTTCTAGTAGTGTGTGCATGGGAGAGCTGGTTAAAATTGTAAAAGGTTCTTCAGTATTTTGAACTTCAAAGATGAATGTTTCCTGAAATGTCACACTTCCATTACATATGGCTCATAACCTTTAAATGTGGTTACAGTAAAACAAAACGTATTTCAGATTCAACACATTAATCCTCGATGAGAGATGTGCAGAGCTGTCATTTTCACCAAGCATTCATATATGGTCACTGGGGTTTCCATGGGTCTATTCCACAGAGACACTTTGCCTTTTAGCAAGTAAACACAGATTTTTTCCTAGCAAAACTGAGAAAAATCTGTCTTCAAAGAAAAGCAGCTCTATACAATCTGTAGTGCTACCCTCTTGTTTCTGAAAAACTTTCAAGAGCTAAGAAACCCATTTTCACAATGCTGCCATAATGCTGTGCTTTTATTTGCATTTTATTAAAACATCTCTAGTAAACATTGCCAATGAAGCTGCATATTATCACCCAAGTGCCATCTGGAACAATCAGTCTTTCAACCTGACTATTTAAAAATGAGGTGATTAAGCCAATAATTCTGGATAATTTATGGTTCCTATATTTTCTATTTTGGTTTGCAAATTCATTCATAATATGTGCTAGCCTGTGTACCCCCAGCTGTATTCAGTATTTTGGAAGAGTGGGTCTTCTGATTAGTTTCTTATTTATTTGCCAAACATTATATGTGCAATGGGACATTAAATAACATGGCACTGAGACGGCATTGTTTTGGGGGGATAGAAGCATTTCCAGAAATATTTTTAGAAGAACAAAGGCAAATTGTTCAGAGGCAGAAAGTCAATGGCAGTTGGATCCCTCTGCCCCTATGACTCTTATTCCATAAATTATGACAGAGAGTAATTTCTGAGGGAGGAAGGAAGTTGAAGGCAGAAACATCTGTGCTAAATGTCTAGTAACTTTGGCACCTGAGCAGTGAAGTCTCATAATATTAAATAGGCCCAGGCTAGTGGCTGGTGGGATGGGGGAGAGAATAGGAAGAACAAAAGCGAGAAAACTCCTGGGTCGACATAAAGACATTTTAATAAGTGAAGGAAGAACCTCAGTGATGCAAAGGCAATCACTTGTGACCTCCCACCAGCAGCGCAGTGCCCAGCCAGTCTCTGGGCAGCAGCCACCTTGGCAAGACAACCCTCTACTTCTTCCTGTACCGCCAGTTTTATTGCTGAGCATGGCACTAGGTGGTATGGGGTGTCCCTTTGCCCAGTCCTGACTGTGTCCCCTCCCAGCCTGCTCCTGGGGGGACAGAGCGGAAGATGGAGAAGGCCTTGACAGGGTGCGAGCAGTGTTCAGCAATAGCCAGAACACTGGGGACTTATCAAGTCTGTTTTAGTCACAAATCCAAACCTCAGCACTATATGGGCTGCTGTGAAAAGTGAACCCCGTCCTGGCCAAAGCCAGTACAAAAATGATCCAGGTGAAACTGTGAAAGAGAGACTCACAAAGGCTGCTGGTACAAGGAAAAATACGTAAGGACAGTATTTCATTTCACCTGTTTATTTCAACAATTTATGCTTAGTTTAAGTCTCCTGGATTTTGGGGTAATATTGCTTGTTAGGAGAGATGATAAACTGATCTCAAATGACTAGTGGTTTATTGAACATGACCTAATTATAATGAGGTGAATGGGAACTATTTTCTGTCAAGCTGAGAAGAGCTCTGTGGGAAAGAGCTGTGCAAGGTTGTCTTAATCATGGCAGGAGGGGATGAATGGAAGTTAACTCTTGAGAGACTGCTCCAGGCACTTAGATAATTGGATGATAAGAGCTATACTGGAATGCAGATACAATAATTCAGACATGTTTGAAGTCATTAAGAGGACTAAATCCTCTGCAGAGCAGCAGCATGATTTTGAGTACAGTTCCTTTAGAGAGCCTTGCAGTGGGTGAGTTTATGTCTCTCAAAGACAGAGATATAAATTAGTGCCCACAGTACTTTTCTCAAATGGATTTGAGTTTTTAGCAGTTAAAATTCTCCCCGTAGAAATTAATGATTACCTATTACCTCAGCAACCCCATAGGACTGTGCTGTTTTTTTGAACATGACGTTCTGTGGGCTGCACAGTTTAGTTTTTATTTCAAATTGCCTGAAATATGCCAGTAAACGGTGGTGGAGAATGTAATCTTGTACTTCAAGTCCCACAGATGATATACATTTCCTACTAGATTATAGAAATGGTGGCAAATGGCCCCAAAGACCTGAAAGCTGGACCAACAGAACAGTGAAAAGAAGTGTCTGTGCTGGGGTGTGTTTGCTGGGAAGTGTGTGTGTTGTTTCAGGATATAACACAGTAGAGGAGCTGCAAGAACAGGGCATGAGTGAGTTTCAGTAAGTGTTGCATGATTTTTCTGGCCTCTATTGTTTATCAGCTAAAGCTGAAAAACCTATAATGGCCCAAAGGAATTACAGTCTTAAGCTCTCAAGATCTCTCATTTTAGAAGCTTTTCAATTGATTTCAAGAGTGTGGCCTGGGAGAAATAATATAATACATAAGAGACATTTTGGAGTCATTTGGGGGACAGAATATAGAGAAATTGGTTGTAAACACCCCCCACTTTTTTTTTTTTTCCCCAAGAATACAGAGTTTATAACACCTAGACTTTAACCTGTAAAATTACTATTACCATAAATATCACTAACATGACACATTTTTTTTTGCTTTTTGTTCTGTTTTTATAATAATGGTATAGATACAAAGAAGCCAACTGCACAGAATAACTGCAGATTCTAGAAAAAATTTTGATCATTGTTAATACTTTGAAAAACAAAAGCTGGAATTGCTAGAAAAAATGAATATGCACTATAAATTCTCACAAAAGTATGTTTAATTTATCAGTTATGGACAATTTAAAGCATCTATACACCTATATTTGAATGCACTTTATAATTTTATTGTAATGGTTTGATTTCAGTGTCACAAAGTGTGGTTTCAGTTGTTACACATGTAAGGTCATATTAAATGGTAATTTAAAAATTGATTCTGATAATTTCAAATATGGATACAGAAAAAGTAAGGCTGGAAGAAGTGCTAAATACAGAATTTTGAAAGCATTCTTATTGTGACTCTAACATTTTATCTTTTTCAGATTTTTTTTATATGGGATTCACAGATTGGAAAAAATATTTTCTTTAGCTAAGAGAAACAGATTGTTTCTTAAGGTATTAAGTGAATTAAACTTGTTTGCTATGGACTTTGTACCATAAGCCCCCAGAAGAAGTTGTTTTCCCCTGCTTTCCATCCCACTGCAAAACAGGGGCAGCAGTGCTATGGTCAGCAGAGAAGAGTGCTGACCAGTCAAATGGTTGCTGACAAGCAAAAATCTTTAATGCTTGAGTTCTGCTAATCTTCACTCTTGGAATGTACTAATTTAGGTGTCTCCTCTGCAAACACAAGTTGACAAGAAACCTTGAGGAGTACAATTAAGTTTGAAGCCACAGCTCCTTTTTCAGAATTGCCTGAAATCAGCCAAAGGATTAAAACCTGTCTTGACAGGCAGTGTGACTGTGTAAGCATTGCCTTCGTAGGAAAACAGGCTAACCCTAACCCCTCCACAGGTCTCCTTCCTGAACCACCTACTGACAATCAAAACCTTGTTCTCGCTGCATAATTTTTTTTTAAATTAATTTCTTCTTACCCCGCCCCCCCCCTCCCCCAAGTCTTTAAGTCTTTGCCAGGTCTGAAGCCAGGTGCAATAGCTCACTCTTTTACAGAATAAAAATAAAAATCACTGTTCTCCCAGAAAGTGCTGATTGAAAATATGATGGCTCAGTACTATATTTGGTTGGTAATTTACATTTTGAGTTTTAGATGTCTTATGGCATCTAGAGAATGAAATGTGATTCTATATTAGTGAACTGACCTGTGTATCCTTTTAGCCTCATCAAGAGGTATAAAGCTTAGTGTGTTTTATAAACTGGACATTATTTCTGTTCAAACAGAATCAAAGCTCTAAGATTTTATTTAGCAATTCAGAACAATATTTTTGTCTTTTCTTGCTTTTGATTTTTTTTCTTACCATAGATCTGTAGTTTTTTCCTCTGAACAGGAAAGTTGTTTCTGGTAATGTGTTAGAATATATTTGCCTCCCCTAGTATATAAAATGAGTTCTTCCTTATCCTGTATTAGAAGTATTACAGCCTCTCCTCTGCAAAAAGCAAATTCTGTAAGAAGTTAATAACAGTAGGAAATTAAGCTAAGAAGCACGTGCCAAATAACCTAACTGTACTTTTCACAGTTATGAGTAATCTGCACTTCTCTTTCCTAATGCCTTGACTAAAAAGGCTTATTTAGTGTGTGTGCTTCAAACTGCAATATAGTGCTTCATTTCCCCCATAATTTCTGAAGCTGGGAGCTAAAATAATGTTTTTCTGGGCCTTAGCACATTGCTTGATCTTGCAAAGTCTATTTCATGGTCTGCTAGATCCTAATGGAGATTGTTGGTAATGAGATAACATTTATTTATATAAAAGTAAATTTACTGCCAACTGCCTAAAACTTACAAGCAATTGAAGTAACAGGTTATTTTAAGTTTTTAGTTTATTTTATCACTATGTAAGAAAATATGCAGAGGTCACAATTTCAACTTCCTAAAAAAATCCCAAAATACTATAGGTTTAGATGTCATGGTATCAAGACATACTGTCTTTGCAAACTTTTCAGTGAGGCTGTATATTAATGTTTCTGTTGAAGAGGCATTTATGTTTGGAGCTTCTGCTTTCCAAGCCATTAAAATTATTTGGCAATAAAAGTTACACCTCATTCAGTAAAACCAGATCTTATGTGCGTGTGTTAATGTAATCAACCTTAAAGCTTAACCATATGCAAAAAGATGGGTAACTTCTATAGATGCTCTTGACAGGCTTTGAGAATGACCTTGATATTAACTGTGTTAATAGCATTTCTGACAGAATCTGCAGTAGGCTTTTTGCCTAGAGCCACATTGTAAATTATTGCTGCATTGCAGATTACAGTTTAATTGTTCAAGGGAAGTGGGGGAAAAATTACCATTCTAAGTTCCCAAGTGGGATCTACAGTACATCAGTGAAGACCAAACTGAAAAGTTTAGTATGACAATATAGATGCTGTACAAACCAAAGAGAATCAAAAGATTGTTCTTCCCCCAAAGAGGTCATTGTGCAGCATACACCATCTATGCTTTAGCTTATGGGATGTGTCCTTTTAGTATGTATGTGGAGCTTTATTTTCAAATGGCGATGATGTGGATGCCCCGTTTCAGATGTTTTGAGGATGTTTTGTTTAGATTTTGCCAGTTTTTGGCTGGTAATCAGATTTCTAATCAGATTTCTGATTTGGGATCATCAAAATCACATTCCTTTTGCAAACATGAAACAAGTTATGAACAACTAGACATCCAAAAATCTTTATATCATCCCATGTATGCATTTACAGTAGAGGGAAAAAGAATATTGGGAAAGAGCTGTCTGTTGTTCACAAAGTTAGTAATTGGATTATATATTGATTTTAAGTTCAATTCTGTATCTATAGAACAGAGTGATAATGTAATGAGTTCAAAGGTTTAATGAGTTCAAGTTTGAAATAGTGAAACCATGGCTTAATTTTGTAGGTCTGTGCCCATAATTCTTTAGGTGATGGCACATTATGTGTGCATCTACTACTTTTAAAGGGGTAGACACTCTTTAAAATGTCTGTTAGCTCTGTTTTATTAAAACCTTCATATCCAGAGTGCTAGAGACACTGATGATTAAGATTTAAAAGTGTAGTGTTCTCAGGCAAAAGGGTACACTGTACCTAAGTTTCAGAAACCTTTCTGTGTTATGTAAAATAATAATATCTTCCCTTTTTACCTTTTTTTAAAGATTCAGCGTCCTAGGGCTTTCTGAGGCTATGAGGTTGGCAGTCTTTACTGCACAGGGAGGTTTACGGAGAGGTTTAAGTTTTACAATCAAAGCATATTAGATGGTTTAAAATAAGTGCGTTACCTTTCCACGTGAATTTATACAACGCACAAGCAATGTGGAAAACAGTGTTTTTAAAAGGTTGCAAGAGAAAGTTTTTAAGAGTAAGATGATGGAGCAAAAAATGGCAAGTGTTGCCAACATTATGGGAGATGAAATTTTAGGTTTTGCAGTGGTATGCTTTATATTGTTTGTAAATGGTGGTAGGTTGAAGTTATACAGTTTGGGTGGTTTTTTTTTTTTTTTCTGAAGAGACCATTTGTTTGGGGTTGTTGTGGGTTTTTTTCCCTGCTTGGTTAGTGAAGTTAAGAGAGAGAAACTGTGATTTCATTTATACTGATGTGAATCTTAAATAACTAATTGCATTCATGCACAGTTAGTCCAGAACTAGATGGGATAGAAGAACAGAACCTAGCTACAATATTCATTGATGAAGAGGATGGAGGTGAGACCTTAAAGAGGAAGATTTTAATTCATGTCCAAATGCTTCTGTTAAATTCAGGTTTATGTTTTAGGAAAAGATTTAGAATACAGGTTCAGGAAATAAGTTGAAGGGAAAAAATCCCCTTTGATCTGCATATATGCTACTGGGAGAGATACCTTTTGTACTTTCCCTGCCTTTGTAGCCATGAAAAGCCAACTTAACACTCAAGAAAATTTCCAGAGAGCATCTGAGCTTGCAGGTTCAACTGGTGCACCCTCAGCTTTGTATTCCTTCTATTGTTCTCATTTTGGTACTGGAAAATGTGCAGTTTTTTGGTCAGCCTGTTCATGCAGCTGAACTGAAAACTCATGAGAAAAAACAAGCTTTTCAGCTCCAGGATTTCTGAATCAGCTCCATGAACCAATTCACTTGGCAGTTGCATTCTAGTTTGCTCTCCGTTGCTGAGGAAGAAGATAGGAGAGGTCAGGTGGGACTGGGGTAGGACACCGGTTCTGCATTCCTGGAGCCAGCCTGAGTGAGCACATTCAGTTAGCTAGGAGTTATAATTAGGTCTCTTCTGCCCAGCTAGTTTAATGTTATCCATTATTGAGGAGACGCTAGTCATTCCTAAAATAAGTAGCAGTGTGTGCCTCTGTGCCCAGCATGGCTGTCCGCCTGTCCTGGGATGGCAGGGTGGGTCTTGAAACAGCACGTGGTTGGCACTCTGCCTGTTCCCCAGAATGGCTTCTTCCACTGAGGATAGGATTTTACCCTGCATCAGGAAAAGCACAATTAAAGCAGAAAATCAGCTAAGTAGTTCACTTTTCCTGAATGTAAGTTAATGCCAGAGCAGATTTATTGGTGAATAAACTGGTGAATAAACACTAAAATCAGTGTAGAAAGAAAACAACTAGTAATAACTAAATACCTAATTCAGTAACTACGCAGAGCCAATGATTAATAATAATACCACTACACCTGTGGCACAGTTGCCCTTCAGCACTTTTAAAACAATACCAAAAAGTCTTGTAGCACATCCTAGGGGTCAGACAACTGGCTATTTCAAGTCAATAAGGCAAGAGCATGGTAAAGGTGCGGAAGTAGCTTATTTTTTCAGAGTAGGGCTGGCCTTAGGGCATTAGCTGATTTCAGCTGCCACGTTGCATTTGGGGGGCAGAGGCAGTCTCTCAGCTGGGCAGGTAGCAGATCTGACAGGACTTAGGTCAAAAATTGCACCTTGGAAAACTGCAGGTCACTCCTACATGCTGTGAAACACCCACTGAATACGTTCATGGTCACTTGCTCTACTTAGACTTTACGTACATTCCCTCTGAGCTGCTGTCATGTCCTATTTCATTCTTAAGGTGAATATATGCCCTGTCTTGAGGCTTGTAGCAAGCTGACCAAACACTGACTGAAGAAGATCATGTGGACAGAAGTTAATAAGTAATATGAAGAAGAGGTGTCACTGTGCTTACCAAAAACATGCAGGACAGACTAAGCATATGGGATCGTCATTAGAGGAAATGCCATGTATACTGTCTAAGAGGTATAGCAGTACCCCTGATTTAATGAAATCATTTAGGCTGTATCATTTCCAGAGTTGAAGCTCCAGAAGCTGAAGTTCCAGATTATAACAGCCAAGGCTCTCATCAATGCTTGTGGTTTTTGGAACAATAAATGACATTTCAGATTTTGAGTTTGTTTTTCAGTAGTGCAATCATCGCCATGATAGCCAGCTCCAAAGAGCAGCACAAACCTATCAACATCAGTAGAGCCTGTCTAGACACAATTTTGTATGCCTAAAGATGAGCGCTTCCCAGAGGTTAGTTGTGAGACACCCCACTCCAATATCAGCCGATGCCTCAGAGTGGATCTAGGATACTACACTGACATTAAATTACTGAATTTCCAACTTCAGCTGGATAAATTACTCTGTACTTTCTGGGGAAGGTTGCTATCTATTATTAAATGATTCCTGTATTCAACATCTGAAGCACTGCTTTGCAGAATTACTGCTTTACAGTAACAGGCAAACTAACTCCTGTACAATCTATAAAACTATTCTTAATTTTCCTAGATGAAAGGTATCATAAAAATGTAAAAGATTAATAATTTCTCAACATATAGCTGGATTTTTTGTATTTTAAGCAAGTGGCTTAAATATTTAGACTGTAAAATTAGTAGGTCAGATCATACTGAAATGTCAGACTAACAGTTCTAGAAACAAAGAAGTTGCTGCCTTTAAAATGTTAAGTATATATTTTATATCGGACATAGGTGCTTTTCAAAGTAACAGAAGTTCATATTTTTAATTGAAATGGGAGGAAAAGAACTTTATCTGAAAAGAGTATGTTCTAGGAACTGCAGTACTTTACTCTGACCATTATACCTTTTACTAAAATATTGCATAATTCAAGATTCTTTTTAAAAAGGATGCATTTTTTTTAATAGTTTAATCATTTTAGGTTGATTTTTGAGCTCAGAAAAACATATCACTGCTGAGAGGCAGATGGAATTACAGGGCTGTATTGGAATAGAGCTAGTATTGTGAAATATTAATAAGAATGATTTTAATCTACTGTGCGTTGCCAAGAACTGTTAGCTTGAAAGAAAGCTGCCACAAAGATGTGACGTAGTACAAGTGGTAGCTGGAATTGAGAATGCTAAATGAAATTATATGCAAACAGAACTGAAATGACAATTCTGCAATGGTATCTATGTGTGTGAAACCCAAATTTAAGGTTATGGATGAAATTCAAAACAACAGATCTGGGACTGGTATAATTATTGTGCTGAGCTATTATTGTAAACTCTTCATTCAGCTGAGCCTTCCAGTGTACCACATATAATGAAGTTTAGATGCTCTTACTTAATTCAAAGCTGCATGCTCATATAGATTGATTTCTCTTGGCAGTGCTGCCAAGTCTTGTTGAATCTTAAAAGGGAGCAGCAGGATTTAGGAAGGTGAGGTGTTAGATGTGAGTAATGTCAGTGGATCCTGATGGATTTAGAGGGTTTTTTGAAGTGTAGAAGGAAGGTAGAATGATACTGTGTCTCGTGGTTCTTGGGGACGTGAGCAGATGAGGTACGCATGACCCTCAGCTGTGTAGAGAAATTTGAATGTGTGTGCATCTGAGGACAGCACCCTGCCGAGGTGCAGCTGGACAGGATGTCCCTCCATTGCTATTCAGATTCAGCGCTGCACTGTAATTTCCTAAGGTACTGAGCATGGACTTTGAAGCATTTGATAAATTGGGAATATTTGGGCCTTGTACAATTCTTGTACTATTAAATGTTGACAGACACTGGGTTAAACTCTACTTCATTCTGTTCCACTGTCTCCACTATCACCTTCCACATTTGTTTTATGATAATTCCTAGATTTGTCAACTGATTTTGAGGCCTTCCCACTCAGGAGACTGCACTTCTGTCCAGATACTCTGTAGCTGGCAGAGTTGGGCTGTGTTTTAATGATATAATAAATTCCAATTTAGTACTCTTAGTACTGAAAAATTGCTATGGGCACATGACAAATATGCTGACCATGCGTAAAACCTTTTGCAGGTTCTGATAAATTTTTAAATTATTGACAGTTAACTTTGTACCGATACATTTATGCTGAACAGGTATTATTTGTGTTTTGTAGCCAGGGTAATGTTCCATAAAAGTATAAGCCACCCTGAATTTCAGAATTTCTGCTTTGGATAACTTGAAAAATGCAACTGTATGAATTCAGATTCAGATCCACACACTTCTGCATAATGACAACAACTATGAGAGAACGTTTCCAGCACTGTGTATGTCAAAGACGGTAAACAATGCGGTAAACAATGGCTACATTGGAAGCTGAAATTGCTATCTCATGATTTTAGACAATAATTTTGACATAAAATTATGATGTGATTTTATAAGTAACTATCGTTTGCCCCTCAAGTAATATGGGAAATGACAGAACTAAATTTAAAGTACATTTTGAAGCAGAAAACAAAATAGTGATGGAGGGGAGCAAAAGATGTTTAGGAATGGTTGGAAAAGCACTTTGCAAAGGTCATTGGTATATTTTGGTTTACGAGTAACTTTCTCTTTTTGAGCACGAGGAATGGAGTTGTGACTAGTGTTTAAGATCTCAGTTTATGTTTGAAAATTGTATAGCTGCAGCTGGCAGAGAATTGGCTCAATTTGTGTGTCCATGTGTTTTTAAATGATAGATAGGAAAACAATTTGAACTATTCATTTTTAGGCCACTTTGAAATACTGATGTTTATGGCAAACACTAATTTCTAGAGGCACTGTATTTTCCTTCAGTACTAATTGACTTATCGTATAAAACTTACACCTTGAAGAGCTGATCCTGTTCTAGTTGCCCTTGTCACATTTTCTTCCCTGGTATAGTTTAGCTATGTAATCTAGCTGCAATATTAGGGCTTCTATTTTTCTTCTATTTCTAGAAAAGTGAATGTCCTCCAAAACATGACTAATTGGGACTCCCATGCAGAAAAGTTAAGAGGCCTGGTTACATCGATTTTGTTTGTAGGAAGAAGTACTCTTGGCAAATAAAATAAGTCTTTCTAAAGTAAGATTTTGGACACAGCAAGTTGTTAGACCCCATGTTTGGCTACAGTAATGTAAGAGAACTCTACAGAGCAGAGGAAGTTCAGATATTGCTGCCTTCATCTTCTCCTGATTGCTAAATTGTCTTATGTTCATCAGAATTCACTAGTAGTGAGAGGCTGCCAGTTTTGATAGAAATAACCTGAAACCTGAAGTGAAGGGTGTGAAGACTGTAACATGGAGTTGTTGTAATGACTAATGAAATGAGAATGAAGGCTGAATGACATTGATGCCTATATGATAAACACTAGTGGGTCAAAATCGGAGCACTACTGTACCCTAGGAAATTGCAGTTATATTTAGCAGAGAGGAAAAAAAAAACAACCCAACAAACCAAAAACCTGAAACTTGTCTGTCAAGTTGCATTTCTCTTACTTATGTTTACTCTTTCGCTGTTGTCTCTTCAGCTTTTCCTTTTCTATGTGTTTCCTTCTTAGCCTTGACAAGATAGGCAGTACTGTTATGTTGATGCATTAGGGTAGAATAAGAAATTTAGAAAAGTATTATGTGAAAATAGTTGTCAGCATAACTTTTCTGGTGTTCTTCTAGACTTTTAGTTAAAATATTAGGTACTGAAAGCTCCTTTCTAGCTCTTACCACATAATTTAATCTACCAGTTTACCCTCTGGGCCACAGCACCAGTATTCTGCAGGTGTTCCTTTTCTCATTTCCTACGACTTCTCTTTCACACTTGGACTCTTCTGTGAAAGAAAAATCAGCAGAGGTTTTCTGCCCATAAGGACTTGTCCTGGGTTGTCCTGCACGTGTCTGTCTTTGGTGACATGTGTTAGTTTTTTTGGTTGTGGCAATCCCTATTGTTTCAAAAATCTGGTTCTAAATTAAATACTTGGATAAAATGCTTGGAAATAAAAAGCAAAATGCTGATGCAACAGAGGACACAATATGGGGCTGCCAAATGAATTAGTGGATTTGATAAAAGGTACTTCATGCCGCTGCCTGCTCATGTACCTAGCTTAGTTTTAGGAAAAGACATCTATTCAGATTGGCATTCAAACACATGTTTCAGTGCTTTACTGAGTCACAGTTTCAGTGATCTGTTTTTTAAATTATACTAAATTATATAAATTACTCACACATGGCTTTGGAGCATATGTCACCTTTTTGAGATGTTAGCCTTGTAAAATAAACAAGACTAAACCCCAGAGGGAACAAAACCCACACTCCTTTTCTACATTTTAGGCACAGGATTCTGCTGCAGCCAAGCCTTCCTATTCCAATAAAAAAACCTGAGGTGAGTTCAATATATATGCATTTTGTTTTTCTCTAATAGGATTTTGGTCATTTGGAGACCTTGGAGTTCACACTCCTCATCTCATCAGAAAACTTTTATAGATATTACTACTTGTGGTGGAATGGCACAGGCCTGCAGGCCAGGAGACCTGAACACATCTTTCGCCTGCTGTAGGCAAAAGAAATGTACTTTAACATCAGGCTTTTTCTCTAGGATGGAAGTGGATTTGAAATCAAAATGACATTCTTGGAGATTTCTTTCCTTGAAACAGGCTCTTGAGGCTATCTTTGCTTGTCTGAGTAATGAACCATGAATTGTGCCAGAGTTGTAAGCACAATCCTAAGTGTTTCACTGAAGAGGTTTGGGATTAATCACATAGTTACAATTGAACAGGTGTTTACTTGCTTTGTAGTGTTGCTAAGCAAAGATCATCCCATCCCAATATTTGCCTTTTATGCTAAAAAATGCTACAAAACAGTTCTACTTCTCTGACTCTGATTTTTCCCAGTTAGCCAAAATGAATACTTTAAAATCCTTATCAACATAATGAATCTTATTCTCATATAATGCAGACTTTTATTAGAAAACTGTAGTCATATGTCTTTTCTTACTCAAGGCTGATGATTCTGCAAGTATAGACAAGATGAATATGTGTCATTCTCTCTGGGATTCTGCGCATTCCATATTTCTCACAGCTCCTTTGCTTTTAGGATGGACATTCATTTAATCAGAGCAGTCCTGCCAGTCATATTTAGTCATTCTTGGAGACATAACCTTGGCTAGTAATTAATTATGCTCTGAATCTGTTAATGAATTCAGGTTCAGGACATCTTAATATATATTCCTCCATCACATACTGTACCTATACCCTAGTCAAACATAAATGATTGTCTTTAGTAGGTTGACATTCATGGCATGCTTGAAAAGATGTCTGAATTCTTTGAAGCTGTGATCCTGTAAGGTTAGGATCCCTATCAGCTCCTGGACTAACGGCAAATTTTATCTGATAGAACTGCTCAGCAGCTTATAACATCCATGCTTTCAGTGCTTTTTATCATCAAATCCCTACATATTGCATAAGGTAAATATTCTTATTTTTCAGAAGAGCAGACTGAAGAACAGCAGCAATGTCGTTTGCAAAAGAGCACAGGGATTGGAGTAGCACCTTTCTGGCTGTCTCAAGCCAGGAAGTCGCACTTCAGTCCTTGTTCCCCCTTTATTTGGTGAAGGAATTCACTGTGCTAACTGGTGCGTTGGTGCAGAAGAAGCAGCGCTGAAACAGTCCTCATTTTCTGCCCACCATCTAGTCAGGGAGCAAGCAGTCTGGCAGGAGCTGCTTTCCTTCTAACTGGAAGCAGACTGCAGCCTTCACAGGAGTTAATGCCTTTTTATTCTTCTGTGGGAGTTTATCTCAGTTTCCAACCTATGAATATAAACATTAGTTGGGAAAATGAAAGATTTTCTTATTGATAAGCCATGAAATTAAATTCTCCTTTGATCTTTGCTGGAAATGATCATATACATAGGTTTCTCTGCTCAGGGAAAAATGAGGATTAGTTGTATTAAACATCTAGAAAATAAAACAAAAGCCGTGACCATTTTCCTAGGGAATAATGGTGTCACATTATGCTTTATCAGCATAATTTATCTATGAATTGTGTAGAAAATAAATCCTTTTAAAGGCTATTGTGAGGAATAATTAAATAGATGAAAAGTACCCCTATTAGAAGTAATCAACAGAGTTTTTTGTCAGTTGTGGCCAGATCCAAAACATTTTGAAGATGCCTTACACTGATTTAAGCTGGCTTTTATATCTCTCCATACAATCATGAGTATGCTGCATGAAAGTTGTTGTATTGTTTTTGTCTACCATGTCGTATAGTAGGTAAAATATTCAGAAGTTAGAGCAAGAATCAAGTAAGTTTATAAACCAAGTCTCACTGTTAGTTATGATGTAAAGCCAGATTTTGAATGCATTTAGATCCCTAAAGATCAGCTAAAGAACCTACCGGGCTTTTCAAAATCATGCAAGTTCTTTCCTGTGTGATCAAAAGGACTGCAGGTCTGTGCATTGAAAGCTGACTGTACACTCAAAATTGGGCTCCTAGGTAAGTGCCCATTTGATTTTAGTCATTAAGTCACTGAGGTGCCTTTGCAAATGATATCCAGAAAAACAGCTTCTCATTCTAAAATATCTTTTAGATTATCAGTAACTTCAATATGCAAATTTCAGTCAAATGAACACCCTGTCTCAGCTGTGAGGGGTCAGCAATGATTCTGGAATATATGGCTATAAAGTAATATGACTTATAAATCATCCAAAACAGAAATTGTATGTTCTATTTTGTTAAATGCAATTACTATGCTGCATGAATTATGTTTTAAGAAAAAGACAAAATATTTTAAAAGGTCTTTAAAAAAGACTGCAAGAACATATTAACAAGAAAGGTGTTAGTGTCATAATAGAAAACTTGCTAGCTGATACATGAAGCAGAATAGTTTTGACTCATGGTACTGATGGTAACAGAAACATATCTACAAAGTCGGTGCAACTTAGAAGTTATGTAAATCCAAATTTTAACTTGTCTCAGAAAATGTCCTGGGAAAAATCTATATCAATTTTAAGAAGCAAGAATAAAAGAGAATGTTAATTGTACATCTGGGGTGGCATTTGAAGGTTTCTAGAAGCTCTTCGTTGGCTGAGAGCTGAAAATTTGGAATTTGTGAAGCCAGAGTATGTAATACAATGCTGCCATTTGTGGAAACTCTGTTTGTGTGTTATCAGATATTCCCAAAAGGCTTCTGGGTATAAAGTTTAAAGTTAAATAGTGAGTCAATGTAAAAACAATTTAATGTTTAAAACTGTGGAATGAGGAACAAAAGCTGTCAAATGGCAAGACAAATGTAGCTCCTTTTTGGTAGTTGTTTTCAGGCATATTCTAGCACTTTTGTATACTGTCTTCAACCCATAATTTATGAGATGGAGGTTAATTGTCTTTATCTTCCTTTGTGGACCTATGCAACTAAAAGATCTTTGCTTCCAGGCAGTGTGTGGAATTTACTACAGTCAAATTAATGACTCAGGCAACATTAAAGACTCTATAGCATTTAAATGCTTTGTATATCAAGAACACTCCATTATTAGTCAGCACAGTTTGTATTTAAGCTTTCTGAAATTACTTCATTCTCAGGAGAAACTATTTTACAAGGGAAGCCTGATTTTTCAGTAACCAGGCATACCTGTGTGTACCTAGTAAACCTAGCATAATTAAAGCAATGTAGTTTGCCAAGACGATGCACACATAGAATGTCAGGCATATGGTGAAGGTATGGAATTAGACACACTCATTTTATTGTACTCAGACATTTCTGAAAGTACAGCTATTGACTCCAAAACCTGATCAATGAAACAGAGGCTCTCTTGCCACCATCTCAAATGTATAAACTTAAAAATAAGCAAGCACTAGGAACAGCACTGTAAACCCCAGCTACCCACAAATGTCAGCTTGTCTGCTTTGAAAGGCTACTTAAAAGGGTTGAATTCTGTACAGAGTCTTGATGTTACCTGTTAGCATTCATCAGCAATAACTGTATAAACACAGCATAGTTACAGGGAAAGTGAATACAAATCACCTCTGCTAGAGAAAACTAGTCATTAGACCTCAGAAGTAAGGAACGGAACTACTTTTATGCTGATTTCTCTTTTATCTTTTTTTTTCCTTTGAGGAAGGGAAAATGAGAGAAGACCACATTCAGTAAATGTGGAACTAAATATGTAGTGACTGTTAGCTGTAAAAAAGCAACCAGCTCTAGTCCCATGCTGTCAAATGTGTATAGTATGTTTTACTGTTGTCAAGATAAACAACTACCTGGTGAAGTTCATTAAAAATAGGTTTAAAACCTCACATAAACCTTCTGTTTCTCATATGCAGAATCTTAAATGAATCTTAAAGGATCCTGCTGAAATACTGATCATTTATTTCTTAGCAGCTGAACAGCTGTTGACTGATGGCTGCTGGAAGCTCTGTGATAAACCACTGTTGGCTTGGATCAGGAACTGGCTAAAAATTTACAAGGTATGAGGAAAAATAAACAGCCAAGTCTTTATTAACATCAAGGGAAACAGTGCAGAGTGCCCAGAGACAACTGTGGAGGTTGCAAGAGTTCCAGAGAACCTCTGTGGGCTTTTCCACTTGAGGGATGGCAAAGTGGTGAAAGTTACCCATAGTTTAAGAGCATTTTGGCTGGGAAAATCCAAAGGTTTTACTCCCACAGAATCTGAGCACCAAATCTGTAATTTAAATCTATAATTCAATCTGAGATGTATCTGATTTTCATCCATAATCAAGCAACAGAAATGCAAGCGCCTTTTGTCTTTTCTATATCCATTATCCATGAGGAAACGGAGAAGGGCCAATCTAATGGAAAATTATCTTGCAAACTATTGAGATGGACTTCTAATTAAAGCACAGTAATCTCCACGGTCTCTTATTCGGCCCAGGCCAGGGGATGTAGCTTTTCTAATGCACCACTTTCCTACCTAGGGCACAAGAACAAACATAATATGTATGTTTAGTGGTGGCTGACAGTATTGCTGCTTGTGGCTGCACTGCAGTTATCTCTAGACTTTGTCGCAGAAATGACCTACCTAATATCCCAGCCGTCCTTTGCTTAAGGGTAGGGTAGACCTGGATGTTTCTGAAATAAAATAATCACATGTAATATCTAATTCTGCAGGCAGCTGAAGGAAGTAAATTTGTACCTCCCAAAATGTTCTTCTCTATGTAGACTGACCTATATTGACAGGAACCACTAAAAGCTACGATGTGATGCAGTTATTGCTTAGCTGTGTGAAGTAACATCACAAAATGCTTTAGAACAGCAAGTAAAATACTTAGTTAAAATTTTAGAGGAAATGCTTACTTCAAATATAATGTACTTAGAGACATAGCTAAACTTTGATTTTTTTTTATTGTAAAAAATGCTCTAAAATCTTTAATAACTTCAAAGGTTGAGGGCTTCAGTTTTACAGTAACAAAATGCTGACTGAGCCTTTCCTCAGGATGAGTTCAAAAGCAAGAGCACAACTTGCTTTGATCAGACATCTTCTTAATTATATTATGGTTCTAGTGAAGTCTGCATTGCCTTGATAACTGCAACTGGCAAATTTTACCCTTCCATTCCTCCATCATACTATACAAAATAATCCCTTTCCACATATAACTCATAAGTTAATAAATTATCTCCTACATTGCATGGCCCTGCCTCTGATTTTTGATTAGAAGATCAAGGTTTTCAGTATACTGGTGGAAAACCTTCCATTCCTATGCATTCTGGCAGAAACCAGTAAAGCAAAACAGCCCTTCCTAGGTGTTGTGTACCTGGGTCAACCACTTCAAATTTCTGAAACCTGTAAATTATAGAACGCATTTTTGTTTCATTTCATAACTAACAACTATGCTCAAGTCTAACAGGTCATGGCCATATTCATCAACAGACAATTAATTACATCTACATGAGAAGGGAGAACCTGAAGCCTGCTGAGAACAAGAGGACAAAAGACTGCTATTATGCAATTTAATGCCCCTTACTGGGACTACATATCTGCCAAGGGGCTGCCTGCTTTTACAGTCCTTAAAAAAAACCACAAAATACTCCACATTTTGTGATTGTGGGTTAGGCAAAAGGAGATGCTGCTGAACATTGATCTCTTTCTTAGCTACAGGTCTTCTGCAGGTGAGACTGAACACAATGAAAGGCTTTAGACAGATCGGATCGGGCCCAAATCCTGCCAGCTACACCAGAGGAGAATGGATGCAAACCATCACAGATCATCACGTAAATAACGAAGGTCCAATAATTTGCATTTATTAGCACGTGTCTGTCTAGGATGTCATCTGTTCTGATGATAATTGTTTGAACTGTCCATATGGGACCTTGTCACTACCTTTCCTGCCGTAGCCTGTTACTGTGTTTCTACCTACCCCAGCTCCAGTCCATTCCCTCCTTGTTTTCATTCCTTCCCTTCTAAATTCTATTGCTTTTCTATTTTCTTCAGTCTTTTGTCACCATACTTTTTTTCCTTGTCACCGTCAAGTCTTTCTAATTTGCTGTCTTTCCCAATTCTTCCCAACTCTTTTCTTCTGAATTACACAGCGCTCTCTTTTCTTCAGTGCTAAAGCTACAGAAACATAGGAGAAGGAGTTTCTCTTTCCTTGTTTCTCAAGCATGGTGTTAAATTACTCATGGCAATTGTGAAATGACAGAAAAAAAGTTTATTTAGTTCAGGCTAGAAATTGCATATTCAAAGCATTTTACTGTCAGGCTGTACCAAAAGCCTCAACTGTTCACGTGGGAACTGAAATTTTGGAAGCATACATCTTAACCAAATTTGGGAGGATTTTCACACCATGACACTGCAGTGATACTTTCCCTCTGCCAAATTTCAATTTCTTACTCTCTAGCTTGAAGGTGTTAGAAATCTTAAATGAAATTTTCTTTCTTTTTTTTTTTTTTTTTTTTTAAACAGTAAATCATTATTCACGTGCATCTTTCTTGAAATTAGCTCATCTGCTTAAACTACTTTCCAAAATCTTTCAGCCTGAGGCAAGCACCCAGCAGCACAGGAAATTCCTGGGGATGGTCAACACTGGCAAAGTTATAAACTACTAAAAATAGGCCTTATTGTGGAAGACTGAATATGCTAACTGTAAGAGGTACTGTCAGCTCCATGTGTAAGAGACAGAACAGAGAGCCTGGCGCTCTTTAGAGGTACCTTGGCAAAGACCTGCTCATCTCCTGAGGCAGTTCACATGCACAGTTTCTGGGCACATTTCCAAACAGAGAGTGGAGTAAAAGCTAGTCTACAAGCCAGAACAGGATTGAAAAACTTGCTCTGTAGCCCCTGTGCTCTCAGAGCAATAAGCAAAAATGGGAGGGTGAGACTGTGGCTTATATCCTCTTTACAGATCCCAGAGATTACTGTCTCCAGCTGCTCATTGTCACCACTTTTGGAGTTCATAATCTCTGTTGATTTGCCAATGGCAGATACAAGTGGTGGGTTAGATCAGCTGGCTCACTGATATATCAAATATGAAGGCAAAAAAAAAAAGCTGGAGAAAGTTAGGTTGTTGTTTGTTTGTTTTCTTAAAGGACACTAGCGCAGTTATCTTTTGGTGTAAAGGCCAATTTACTACTAGTTTGCTTTACAGAATTTATTCTCCCAGAAATGTTAATGTTACTCAGTTCATCTTCAAGTGCTGGTAGATTAAGCACTACGGTGTTCTTAATCTCAGCTCTCTAGCACCAAATCAATATGAGCCAATGGTGTTCTGATTAGCCCTATATTGATTTACCTTAATCTAAGTGTAATGTTTCTCCCTAGTAACAGTAATCCCTCAGGAATGCCATGGCTTCCTTGATGATAGATGACATAATAATCTTCTCTTTGTTGTTGATGACATAATTACCTTCTTTTTGTTGTTTTTTTTTGGCATGGCTACAGTTCACAAATAGTGTATGAGCTGTTTCTCCATGAAGAACATGCCTTAATACTTTGAACTTAGTGGCATCATCATTAAGAAGATTAGTTAATTAACTAATTAACTTTTAAAATTTTTAATGTAGATATCTGTAATTTTTCAGGTTTTTAATATTAATGATCTGAATAAAAGTGGTTTCTAGAAAGAGATGAGTATGGTATGTCATTATGGACAGGGGATGGCTGCATAAGAGTATATTCTTCCCTTCTAGAAGTAGGTCTCTTGAGAAAAAAAAAATCTCTCAAACCTAATTGAAACCTAGTTATGCTATGTCTGTGAAGAAGGTGTCAACTACTCAATAAGGCTTTTAATTTTGTCATGGATTTTTATCAGGTATGGTCTGCTTTTGTATAAAAGATTTTCCCTGATCCCTGTTAGCCCCGTAAACTTCACCTAAGGTCTGAAAGCCAAGGTGGATACTTTCCTTTTCAATCCTCCTGCTGTTAGTAAGAGCACTGCAGGCTAAATTACACCATCATTTAAATTTTTTGCCCCCATTTATTTCTTTCTTGAAAGATATCTTTGGATAAACTTGATAAACCTATTAGTTTTCATCAGGATTTGCACAGGTGTAACTGAGGACAGTCTGGCCTGCAGCAGTTCATACTACTGAAGGTGACAACACACGAAAACATGCATAATCAGCCCATGACTGATTTTTACTGAATGGAAGTTCATTTTCAGTATTACAGAATGATATGCATGTCACTGCTTCTATACAATTGAACTGGTTTAATACAAATGGAATAAATATTCAGTCACTGTAACCATAAAGATTCTCTTCCTCTTCTAGATCAATTCCCTGCCAGTAGAAGATTGCTATATACTGACTTTGGTGTTTTGGCTAGTCCAGTTTAAATTCTCCAAGCAACAAGGCATCCATTGTTGCCATTTAAAGACTATTTTGTTTTAATAGTTTCTACCAGGAGGAATTTGCAGCTTCCCCATTTTTTAACTTTATATTGGCTAAACCTGTTCATGTCACAGGGAGTAACAAACTAAAGAAACTTCATTTTCTGTTCTCAGCTCAAATTACTGCTAAAGCACAGTAGTTTGTCCCTGAGTGCTTAGAGGAATCAAACTTCTTTAAGAGGTATGGAAGACCTACAAACTGTATTTGGCTATTTTATTCTCTTTAATCCAATTTAGTGTATTCACTTAAAATATATCTTGCTGAGAAAATGACTTTTGATCCAAGACTGGTTTAGCAACTTTTGGGACTGCCTAATCAGGCAGCTTGAGATGTGTTTTGAGTTAAACCCAAGTGATGCAATTATGCTATGAGTGCCTGAATGGGTACCTGGGAAATAATGACTATTTCAAATACAGTTACCATTCAGGGGCTGGTTTATGCCATGCAGATTTTGATGGGAAAAGGAGAAGGTGGTGATAATTCATGCTTGTGGAATCAGCTGTGCTAGAGGAGGGATTAACACCTTTGTGGCTGTGGCAATTCTAGCTGATTTCTGTGAGAAAATTCTGGGAAAGGAGGTTTAAATTCCATTTGGCTAGTTAAGAAGCTCTTCCAGCAGTGGCTGTGTGGAAGGAGGGTGCTTTTGTTTTGCCCTGGTTCTACCTTTCTTTAGTTGTTTAGGAATAATAAATTAGATAAATCAGAATATAGAGGTGTGGGTAAGACTGAGAATGATTCTGCCTTTTGCTATTATGAGATGTGATATGTATAGGTCCATATTTAATGTTTTGGGGGTGACATCCCTGGAGGTATTGTGACCTGGTGTAGAGCACTAGCAGCATATTGGCCTGGGCCTCCACAGCTCCCCTGGGGTTCACCAGTTGGTATCTGCCTGGGCCCCTGTCCTGCTCATCTGAGGTTCACCTGAGGGGTAGGCAAGAATGTTTGGCACTGTCTTCCCCTTAGTTTTATTTAGCTGAGCAGTCCTGACAGCAGCTTAGATATGTTGCCTAAAGCTTGGCAGGGATAGCTAATGGGGTTACCCAAGGGACTAACTGGTTTTGTCTGGGCTGTGTAGTTCTTTTAGGTTTTGTGGGCCTTAGCACAGGGAAATGTGGGTGCGTTCTGCTGCTGCAGCTTTCTTGGTCTGTCTACAGTGAGGGTGAGCTAGAGCTTAACCCTAGAGCTGAGGTGAATCTTATTACTAAGGTCTACGTTAATCTCTCTGACAAGTGTGCTGTATACCTCAGTGCATTTCTACTGGATCCAAATGAATTATTTTTCCTATGGACAGTAATCTGCTTTAAATATAGCAAGCACCTACACAGCACATGAAGAGACAAGCAGGAACTTATGCCAGCATGCTTCAGCTATATATTAGTGGGATAGTTTTTACAAAAAAGCTAGATCAGCAAATAGGAAAGAAATGATGTTTTGTCAATCTGGTACTGGATCTGTCTACCTTATTATACATATAAGATTGGGTAAGTAATAAATCAGAAGCAAGTAAATTGTATGGTGGCAGAAAGCCAGTCAATCATTTCTAATCATCGCATTATGCTTGACAATATCTTTAGAAACTGCTTCTGTTACAATGGGGATGAAAGGAAACTTCCTAGCACAGTATCTACCAGCTGCTATGCTTTTAGGGGTCTAGTAAGTTGATACTAGATTTAAAAGATAAACATCTGATTTATGTTTTGTTTTGGTTTTTTTTTTTTAAAAAAGGGAACAAGTAAATCTGACAAACATGGTAGTTGGTTTGAGAGTGATTTGGGAACAAAGCACGTGGTACAAAACCATTTGTTAGGCTTCACAGAAGCAGAAAATCAATTTGCCTCCTACAAGGGTGGTTGTTATCTCTGCTGTGCATACTTACTGCCCATGTCAGTCCATCATTTCTGTGGCCTCTTGGTTAAAGATATTATCTTCTTTAATGAAATTTAGTTCATTTTCCCAAATGATCTCAAAGTCAATTACTATTTAAAATACACACTAAATGCAGTTCTCTTTTATGTTAAAGAAGATTGATCTCATTCCACTAGTGTAAAGGGTCTACAAGTGAGCATATTTTATGGACTGTATAGAGAAACAAAGATAAGTAAATCCCAAAGGCATGTGTTCCTTTTGCCTTTCCTCTCTACTTCTCCCATCAGCTACTTGCTTGCAGCGACCCTCTCCTTTGGAATAATATCCTTGTTGAAGAGGATACGCCAAGTCTCCTCTTCTTCAAAAACAATCTGAAAATCTGTCAGCACTGCAAATGTTTCCAGTCTTATTAACAATATACCTTTTCTAAAATCGTTTCATTATGCTTCTTGTTCTTTGCCTAAGGTCACGTATGTAATTTTACCTTTAGTAAAATGCTGTAAAAATGTTTTTTTTTTTTTTTTTTTTTAACATAGTGTGAAAAAAGATAGTTTCTATTCCCACAGAAATTAGGTGACTTCAAGGAATAGGCTATAACAACTATTTAATAGAGCTCAGCAGTACTGACAATCTGTAGATCAGATCAATGTTGAACTGGGAAAGAGGCTTAAACAGATACAGTAAAATTTCAAAAGCTTGTGTTTGACTAGCAAACAGGTAAACATTTCTGTTATTAGGATAAATAGCACTAGACTTTAACCAAAGAAGTCTAAATGTAAAGATAGGTTAAATTCTAGTGTCTTTGAATCTAATTGTTCTATTCTTAACAGCTTTGCTATGGTCAGGATTTCACCTAGCTCTTAAATAGCATTGAGTTTAGGGATAAGGGGGTGGGGGAGAGGTACTTCAAACTGAGTGTTGGTATGTGATATATAGAAGTGAAATAGTGGGTTCAGTTGCAGGACCAAAGCCTTTATAACTCTAATTCTCTAGCAGAAAGTTCCTATCTGGTTTTCCTTCCCAGGATCTGATCTTGGTTGGTTACTGTTCTGCCTGTGATGCTGGGGCCTTGCTTGTATGTTGGTTGTTCAACTGGATGGAACGGCCACTGGAACTGTTTAGAAGTTCAACTATGAAATATAAGGAAACTATGAAATATAAGGAAAACTCAGTCTGTATAAAGAACTTTTCTTCATCACTATTGCAGGGATTGTGTACTATTGTATGAGACTGAGGTCAAATCTTATTGCCATATGAATATACAATTTTTAATATAAAAAGAGAAAAACAAATTCACTGTGACAATTTTACTGGAATATTTATCAGTATTAAGTTGAAAAAAAAGAGATAACTACATCCTGCCTTGCTCTTGCCTATTGATCTTACTAGAATGAGCTGCACATTTTCCTACTAATTCAACTCCTCTTCAAGAATATGCCTAATGAAACTTACAGGAATCCCATGGTATGGTTTATTGGAGAACAGAATACTCCTGTTTTGTTTCAGGCTTCAGGTTTATTTTCTATCAAGTTTCTGTCTTATTTCAGGTAAACATAGAATTGAAGCAGGAAATGAGGAAATGGCCCTCCTGCATATCAAGCTGACTTAAAAAAATACAACAGAGTAAATATGTATTTAAATACTTTGATGATTAACGCTCTTTATAATCTGTGACAGCTTAATCTCACAAGCTAAATGTGCAATGACTTTACTAGTTTCTAGATTGGCAAATTTACCCTGAAGACACATCACTTTTAAAATGTGCAGTAAGAGCTGAGTCAGCAGCTGTCCAGCTTGAAAGGTGAACAGCTCGGCATATTTTTGTCAACACAAACTCGTTGAAGAACCATCGTGATCTTCTCAGAATTATTCATTTGTCCAAATCAATTAGCCTTTTTTGCCTTGCTCTTTCTTCTGTCACACCTCTTGGCATAGATTAGCAGCTGTGGAGACAGGCACCGCCTGCCAGCTCTGTGTTTGTGCTGCACTGGTATGGCTTCATACCAGTGAGGGATGCTCCTTGACATCATTCCAATAAAAAAAAAAAAAAAAAGTTGGCAGTTATATAAACAGTCAGATTCTGGAGACTGCTGGCGAGTTTTTCAGTACTAATTTTGACTTCTCAGAATTTGATAACTCACTGGCTGAGAAAGATGAATGAAATATTGCAATAAATCCTTTGTTAAACATATCTTTGTGTAAAACTGCTTAGTTCATGAATCCATTTGATTGTCAAGTCGCCTCCAGGAACAATTATTTTTAAAACAAGGTGGCTAACTGTTTATACAGTTTTGTCTATCTTCAGCTTTTTGGCCTATCCCTAAAGGGTATCTCTTGTTTTCTCTACACCACTACTTGCACTATGCTGTGGTTAACACTTATTAAATGAATGCTTCTAAAAACATGGCATAGGCACACTTTGTCAATGTATTAAAACCTTGCTTTTCACACTCTTCTCCTTCATTTATCTTTGTTTCTGGTTTTGTTGCTGCTGTGTGTTTCTTCTTGGGCTCTGGCCGTGCCACCTCTCTCCTTGCCCTGCAGAGCGAGGCCCAAGTTGTGGTGGTACCATGTTGCTCTTCCCCTAGAAAAGTCTAGCTCCAGGCACTGATACACACAGATATTGTGGTGAAGAGCATTGCATGAAAACACAAAAACCTGCTAAAACCAATGGTCTAAGACAATCACTGACAAAGTTAACAGGAGTGTTGAGGGCTGTCTCTGGCCTGGTTAGGCCTAGTGGAGGCAGGGCTGCCTCCCGCCTGAGGTGGGTGCAGGGGACAAGCTGAGGGAAGGAGCAGGGGGTGGGATGGCCTGGAGAAGGTGGGAAGAGGGAGTCAGAGTAAGTGTCCCCACTGGCATTTGGCAGCCCTTTCACACTTGTCTGTCTCATCCAGAGAGCTGTGTGCCCCAGGGATGGGGGTCATGCACTGCCTTCCCTTCTGCTGTTGTTTAAGATGGCTGTTGCTGTGGAAACTGCCTGCCAGCCTGCGAGGTACACGCTGCCTAAACCGGCCGCCTGTGACACATCTCACGGTGAGCAGAGCATGATCTGGCAGCACGACTCCCTGGGGGACATGTGCTGCGAGTAGGTGTGAGGTCTGGGATGGAGGGCTCATCTCCAGAGCAGGGTCCTCCTTGTCACTGCTGTGACAGCCTCAACAGCACGCCATGACTGAGGAGGAAAGCTGAGGAGGCCTGGGGGAGGGCAATGGGCTGAACTCCTTTGAGAGGGCTGACAGGGGAAGCTGGCAGTATAAGTTTATCTTGACTCTCGTTTTGGAGCTGTCCTTTAGATAGTTGGGTTTCGGGTTTTTTTGTTGGTTTGTTTTTTGTTTGGTTGGTTTTTTTAGCATACAGAATACAGACACTGTGTAGGTGAAAGCAGCACTGAAATCTGTACCTTGCTAACCAGGCCCCTGGAGGGCTGCAGGCATGCCTGGGGCCTGCTGCCTGAGCAGGGCCATGGGGATCCTGGGGGCTAGGCACAAACAGCCTTAGTAACTCACTGGTGTGACTATTCTTTCCTTAAAAATTATAAGGCTTTTTTGTTGATTTTTGTCTATTATCTTGCTAAAACAAAAATCCTAAAGCAACATACTGAAAGCCACGCAAAAGTATATGGCAAAGTGGTGCTTTAGTTTAAGCTCATGAATGCTTCATCATCTGTGTATTCAGTGTACTTCTTGGTTACTGAAGCAGCTGTCAGAAAACGAAAATGATCTGGAGAGCAATATATTCTTCAAGCATCATTTCAGATTATATAGTTAATTTAAGCTTAACCCCTCAATGCTTTAATAAACTTAACTATTTTTACATATTGTCACAACATGAATGTACCTTTCTGAGCATAAACAAGATGCCTTTTATGGTTAGTTTCAAGTGAGAGCAGCAGTTTGTTTTGATATCACGTCAAAATGTTAGTATATCTAACTGATTTGTTCCCTGGTCATGCATACATGTGGTGTTTCTAGCCTGGATTTTGTTTCCAAACTTGTGTATCTAATTTTTTTTAATATCAAAACATATAGTATGTTGAATTAGGTTACTTTAAATTATTGTTTGTACCAGGTAAAACCGTCTGAGAGTTCGTTTGGATGTAACTGCATGACCTAAAAATTAGGACTGCTGTTGAGTAAAACCATATGATTCCACCAGGTAAAATAAAAGAAAATAAAACATACTTAGTTATTTTCTGCCTCAATGATACTGCTGGGATCACCAGAGAGATAATAAATTTTATTTCTTTGTGTTAACTCCAGTCACCTTATGGTCCTTCTATTTTGATTGTGGGTGCTGGTTTGCAAACAAGACACTTTTTGTACTTCATATCCTGTGCATGTCTTTTTAGTAATCTATCCAGACTCTAGTCTTAGATTTTTGTTGCTTTTTCATTAAGGTAATCTTGGACAGAATTTGTCCAAAGAATATTGACGATAGCAACAAAACTCTCTCTCCTTCTGCTGAAAAATATCATAGAGTTCTGAGCAGCCCAAACACACATGGCAGTCTTCTCCCTTGAGAATCTGTAAAGCAACACTGGCATAATTGAAGCTCTCTTTATTATTACAGGCTGATAATCTTGTCTATACATTTTAGGAGGAATCTTACTGCCTGACCTCATATATCACATGGGAAGATTTCACAGATAGCTCCAGCATCATGCCCACTAGCTAAAACGATTGCTGATCTCTAATCTTCAGTTTTTGATTTGAAGACATGGTGAGTGTTGGAAGCCTGCCACATATCTTGATAAGCTGCAATAAAGGTTAATTGCACATTATTTTACTTTCTTGAAAATCTGTTTAATTTTCTGGTCTGAAATTTCTAGCTGCTGTGGCAAGGGGGCAGATTCCTGTACAAAAACATGGTCCAGTGGGAACATTCTTGGGGCCAGAGTTCATTATATTAATGCGTTTCCTCTGGGGTGAAGTCAGGCAGGAGACCTGTGAGAGGCTTGCAGTAGGTAATATGAATCTGATGAGAAAGGCCACAAGAAGTTGAGAGATGAAGACGGGAGGTGAGGGGGTAGAGTAAGAAGCTAGATTCAGGATAAGCCTTTTTTAGGATATTTCTCAATTTTAATTTGATTTGAAATTGTACTGTGCTTCTGCAGAAACTGTTGTGGTTTAACTCCAGTCAGCAACTAAGCACTATCAGCTGGGATGGGGAGGAGAGCGAAAAAAAAGTAAAACTCATGGGTTGAGACAAGATCAGTTTAATAACTAAAATAATTTAGTAATTATGTCAGTAATAATTGTAATGATAAAGTATATAAAAAAGAGAGAGAAATAAAACCCAAGAAAGGACAAGTGATGCACAATGCAATTGCTCACCACCCACCGACCGATGCCCGAGCAGCAATCTTCCCTCCTGGCCAACTCCCCCCAGTTTCTACAGTGAGCATGACGTCCCGTGGTGTGGAATAGCCCTTTGGCTAGTTCAGGTCAGCTGTACTGGCCGTGCTCCCTCCCAGCTTCTTGTGCACCTGCTCGCTGGCAGAGCATGGGAAACTGAAAAATCCTTGACTTATGATAAGCACTACTTAACAACAACTGAAACATCAGTGTGTTATCAGAATTATTCTCACACTAAGTCCAAAACACACTGTACCAGCTACTAGGAAGAAAACTAACTTTATCCCAGCTGAAACCAGGACAGAAACCCATTTGATCAAGAAACCTAACACACAGTCTAAGACTGGAGCTCTGTGAACTCTGCTGTTGAGACTAGCAGTGCAGATCTGAACAGCTTGAATACTGCATGAGCTAGAACGTGGTTTGAATTGACAGTTGTGATGCTAATCTCTTAGCAACTTTCTGCAGTGTGATAGGACATAACCTCCTCTGCCAGATGACACATTAACCTGTTCACAAATAGACTGGAAAAGGAGTTCCCTAGTGAACAGAAATAAGAAACTACAGCTAAAAAAGCAAACCTATTGTGTTCAGTCCAGTGACCTGAAAATTACTCGAAACTGTAACCCTCATTTGAGATGGTGGCAGAGTTACAGTAGCTGAGTAATGCTGCCCAAACACTGCCTGTGCAGGCCAGACACAGGCTGAATGCCTTAGGGACAGCTGAGGGGGGGCATCACCTTCAGCAGGTTAACATGTAATGTCCATCATTTCTGCTATGGTTGGTCTGCCCAGAGCCTTTGCTGCTTGTTGTGCTGGACAGTATCAGCTCGCCCCAGGAGCCGCCCTTCAGCTTAGCAGCCAGAACCTCTCTTGTGCTGAACAGGAGCCTGCAGTAGCAGCCTGCTCATGGAGCTGTCTGAACAAATGCTGCTTTTGTCTACGTGGCTAGTGGTAAAGTGGTTCCTTCTCTTGCACTCCCCATCCTATATGAATGCACCTTCAGTACATACAAGTACTTCCATATTTCTTCTACATTTTTGCATAGGTAAGATAGTGAGAATAGTGGTATGTTGGTGTAAGTCTGACAATAGTTCTGACAGTGAGAAAATTTTGGTGAGAAACTTCTAAACTAACTTCATTGCTGAGTTGCAGACTTTCAAATGTATACCAGACCCAAACATTGTACTTATAAAGGGGAGTAGATTTAAAGGCTCTGCTCAGATTCATTCAAAATGGCTTTAAAATATCTTTTAGTTTTTGCAAAAAGGTGGTTTTATTGTTTTCAACACTGAAATATGGATGCTGTGCAAAAGAAAGCATGGGTTTTGGAAAAAGTTAATTTGCTTTTATGTACAACACAGTTTGAAACTTAACTAGGAATATGGTCAGGAGTGTGAAGCTCTTCTGTGAAGACTGCAAGCCTGCTGAAGTGTACCCCATGTTTGATGGGTACCCAGAAATTATTTACTCAATAGCTAGAAAAAGTCACTCTTTTGGAAAATATTTGCATTTAAGCAAATAATGCTGCTGCTTGGAATGTGCACCATCTCATTATTGCTACACCCTGTGATCAGATGTCTTCCCCTCTGCTTGTGTTCATGTAAACAGTCCCCCCTCTAAAGTGGTAGTTACTTTGTAGTGGTTTAAAAGACTGTGTAAGATGCAATGCAATGATTGTTAAGGTCTTGCGCATCCAAATTTAGAAACACTTTCTGACAGTGGATTTCAAAGTCTACAATTATTTTTTGCTTTAAAAAGAAATCACTAAGTCCTGTGAAAACAATCTGCCAAGGCATGGAAAGTTTGAGGCACACTTTAAAACAGAAAGCAAAATGCCTTCTGGAGTTTCACTATATAATAGCTCTTATTCAGTTTGTATGCAGTTCCAACTCTCGTTGACTCTAACAGGAGTTGGATTTATTTCTATGTCAGGACTTCTATAGTTCAGTAGTTTCAAAGCATGTGAAACAATTGTATGTGTTTTGAACTTATGTGAGGTTTGGAAACTTATCTTCTTCATAGTGCTGCATTTGCATCCAGATTTAAACTTCAAAAAAATGCAATTTACATTCTAGAGATGAGCTTCTGTTTTCCTCCTATCTGTTTAAATATTACTGCTCATTCTGTTGTGAGTATATGGTTTCGGTTTCTGTAAAAGAAAAATATCTAGCCTCACTAGGTAGATACTGAGGTTGATAGCATTTTGAAAGTTAAGTTTGAACAAGTACGAGCACATAGCTACAAGGTGCAGGCACTTGTGCCATTCCATCTTTTGATATGGAAGGATTCTGAATCTAAAGGTCATATGCTAAAATTTTCCAACGTTCCAATAGAAACCCCATTTGTTTCACATATCATAGAATAATTCAAGTTGGAAGGAACCTTTAAAGGTCATTTAGTTCCATATTCCAGCACTGAGCAGGGACATCTTCAACTAGATCGGGTTGCTCAGAGCCCTGCCCAATCTGACCTTGAATGTTTCCAGGGACCGGGCATTTACCACCTCTGTGTGCAACCTGTTCCGGTGTGTCACCACCCTTGTAAAAAAAATTCTTCTTTATATCTACTCTGAATCTGCACTCTTAGTTTAAAACCATTACCCCTTGTCCTATCACAACAGGCCTTACTAAATCATGTCTTTTGCACAGCTTAACAGATATTGGGCCAGACCTTTCTCAGTGTAAGCAATGTTGCATTCTAAAATGTAGTAGAGCTATTTTGATTTTAACCCAGAAAGGAATTGGCTTTTAGTTTTTGGGGGTCTTCTCTCATTTGATTTTCAAATCTTTGGGCAAAGAATACAAAAGCAAAACCCAGAAGTCTACAATTTCCTTGAGGTTTTCAGAGCACAAGTGAAATGACAGAATTTTCCAGGTGCTAAAGTTGCAAGTAAAGGTGTTTGCCTCATTTTGAAGGTCCTTGAAGTCATGTGCTTATCAAATCTACTGGGTGAAACTGTATTGACAGGATTATGCAAGTGACTATGCTTTGTGGAAACTAGCGTGGAGATGGAAGTGATCCATCTTTAAAGTTAAATACCAAATGTGTACTACTTTTGAAACATCTATTGTTAAGATAGAGAAGCAATGCTGGTCTCCTTCGTTTCAAAGACTAGAAGAGGGTCATTGTTGTGGAGAGTGCGATGGTGCAATGTACTTCAACCTGTGATCTCTGACTGAACTGCAAGTGATCACAGAGGCGTCAAAATATTATCTGTGAAATGTTTGCCAAAAGCTGAAGTGCTGACAGGCTTAGCTGGAATCTGACTCCTGGTGATTGTTAGCACTTGCTGGCAACAACAGCTACAAACTACTAGAAATTGCCAGCAAGCAATTTTAACGCTAAAATTACAATTCTGTGAACCAAACATGTTCTGTTTAGCTCAGTGATAAGTACTATACTGTTCATGTTTCCAACACAGAATGGGGAGCACAACTCTTCTAAAGCAAGTCAAAGCCACTAGTCTTGTCCCTCCCTCCTCTCCCTTTCCCTTCTCCAGTTTTGAGGTTTCAATGTAAGCTTCATGAATAGAAAACTCATTACTTGCCCATGCTATTTGAGAATGCCTTTAGTTTCCCCTTTGTTTTGGATTCTTGTTGGTACAGGAGTGGGCAATGGCAATTTAAAATCTGCTCAGGTGTTTTAACTGAAATTGAAAATTTAATTGAAACTGTAATTCTACCACCTTTTCAAATTAATAGAAAACTAGCAAGGAGTGAGGGTAAAAAATTAGGAATAGGTATCAGATGAACTGCCTTAGACACTTATGTATAGCTTCATTACATTCCATCTCAGGAAATAAATACAGTCTCTGTGGTCAGAATCAGATATAAAGGTTACAGCAGAATACAGTATTTTTTGCATGAATCTTATTATTCATGTATGACAATTAATTTTTCTCTTTTATATAGCTCTCGATACTGCAGTTAACATAGCTCTTAAAGCGCTCCTCGTCTTTGCTGTGTTCCTTCTTCACTCTTAATTGTTCTTGAATTCTGTAGTTTTACACAGTTCTGCCTTCAGTGATTTGTAGCTGCTATAAGGAAAAAGTACTTCATTCTTTGTTCAGCACAACGTTAACACATACGATACGTTTTTGTCTGTGTACAGTTCCTTGATACCTTAACTGCATTGTGCCTAGACTTTCAAGAATTTTATGCTAATAGAGAACATGTAATAATTTTTTAAAGTAGCTTTGTATATATCCACATTGTTCTTCCCCTTTGCCCTGCTGGTTACCCACCCTCTGTGACAACCCTCTTTTCCAACAGCTTCTCCTGTTTCTTTCAATTTTCCCCCTCTCACAAATCCTTATTGTAGTATCAGTGCCTCTGGCAATATTTCTCCTGTTGTCTTGCTTTAATAACTTCACAACTTCCCTGGAGCACAGTCTTGAAATGCTGACTTGTGACTAGCTCAGTGTATCAAGGTCACTCAGCCACCCTGCCTACGCCCTTTCCTCCTCGGGGAGGTGCAGCATTGTCAAGGACTGGAAATCTGTCACTCACTCTGATTGTGATTTCTGACCCAAACAGATGTACTTTCAGATCAGCGTGTTCTGTACGTCATCTACACTGATATATTTTGCAAGCATCATTTAGGGCTGGCTCCCCAAATCCTGTAGCACTCTTTAGAGGAAAGAAGACCCTATTAGTGTGCTGAATGGTTTAGTAATTGGAATTGTCCTTCATTCCAGAAGTTCTTCACAGGTCATGAGAACCATCAATAATATAAATTTGCTTCATTTAAGCACTGTTCTATCAGTGATTTTAGGCCCACATGGACTGCTTTTGTAACAGGATTGAGAGTTCTAATTCTTTTAGGAAGGAATTTGATTTCTAGAAGGGAGACTGAAATTCTGTTATATAATGCCACCCCCTGTTTTAAATGGATGTTAAATGGACAAAGATGTATAATGTTAAATTAATGCTTGTGTGTTTACATGTGTGAAAGATTTTTATACTGTATGCCTTTTCATCCAGAAACCAGTGCTGTAGCTTGATCCAGCAAGCATCTAAACAATGCCTAATGTTAAAAATACATATAGCTAATTGAGATCAGCAAGGACTTCCTCAATTTGAAATGCTTTTCTGGATTTGGTCTGGAGGGGCGGACTGTGGGAGGTGTTTAACTCCTAATGTATTCCTAACAGGGAAAATGCCTCAGTTGCCCTGATGTAATTACACCCCCCCTCCCCATCCTCATCAAGCTTTGTCACCTCTAGTGTGGGACATGGCATTGTAATGATAGTAGCATACTCCTTGCAGTTCTTTAACTCTTGTGGACAGGAGGAGTTTTTTAAAAATTGCTGAAGGGTTTTCATTGCACATCTGCCTTTGGAAGCCAGTTATTCAAAACTGCAGATACTGTTATGAAGTTGACAAAATCATTTGACTGCACTGATGGTTAATTTATCAAGGGCTTAAAGGCATTAAACCAGTGACCTGGTAAAAATCATTGGTGTCAGATAAAGGGATGCCTACATTAACAGAGCTGAGGCCTTTTAACAGCTTTTAGATGAAAAGTATGTGTTAAAAGAATGGTAAAGATGACAGTGTTCAGAGAACAGGGTAGTCAAAGTCATTTGCAAAGAGAAATAGTGTGATATTTTTGCATACAGATTTTGATTGTTGCATATACTAATCTCGGGCCACAGTAGCAATAAGAGATAAAAGCTGGAGAAAAATAAATTTCCAACCTCTTTTTTTCTTAAAGAAAAATTAAAATTCTTTCTATACTCTTAAATGCTTGGGTAATAGGAAACCCATCTCATCTTGCAGTTTTGGATCCTTGCATCCGTCTGAAGCCTCATTTAAGCTATTCTCAGCAAAAGAGTCTGCTTGAGAACTGTATATTTTAATAAAGGGGCTTCATTCTGGAGTCTGTGCATAGTCCCTAAGACTATTTGGTGCTCTGATATTGATGGTTGTCTCCTGCCTCCTATCTGTTCATAACATATTTATGTAAAGAATTTCTATAAACTCTTCACCATTTAGTCTAGATAGTACTGTTAATACTTAAGTCCTTCTGATTCTTAATTAAGTAGAAACTGGGCTTTTTATGTTAAATTCTACAAAACAAAAGAAAGACATTGGGGAAGGTGAACTTTTATTTTTTGAACATATAAGCTAATCTATTTTGCTAAACAGTTCAAGAAACTCAATTGTGAAACTGTCTGCCTCAATACATCGGCATGACTTCTCAAATACTTTGGCATGCAATATTTTGAACCGGGTTTTTGAGGAAAGAAGGTAGTCAACTTGCATTTATTTACAGATTGACTGTGTCATGGACTGTACTGGATAGGGTCTGTCAGGGTTATTTGCTCACAGGCAGCACTATATCAATGTGACAGTACTGCTTCAAATGTTGAGACTAATATTATCAAGCTTTGCAGACCTGTGCACTGCAGGAAGAACCATCCCCAATTCCTCAACACTACCTATTCAGAATGATTTGCATGGGATTTTCCTCCTCTCCAATGACCATATCTTGTAATTTTCTGTATATTTTAAGATTGTGACTGTCATAACACTACTTCTTCCTTTGCACTTAAAACAGCCTGGGACAATGTAAGCTTTAAGCAGTAAGTACTACTATATTAGGCATCTTGTCTGCGCCAAGGAAAGTTCACACCAATTAGATTTTAATGCTTATATGTAAAACTAAAGCCACAAGTCTCCATCTAGAAAATGCCTACTGTGATAAGTCTGTTATTGCAAGCAGGTAAGAAATAGCAGTTGACATTTGTGGTGGTTAAATGATGACATCGTTTGCCTGAACCTTTGTCCAATTTCTACTATTCAACAAAGCTGTAATAGAATATCAAGTCTCGGGCAACCCATGCAATAAACAGTAGAGGCAATTATTGTGGTGCTGCAGTTAATGAATGACCTTGCTGACAGAAACAGTCATTACAATTAAACATAGCGAAGTTGTTCTTCTGATTGCTTTTGTTTTTAAACCATTCCCCCCTCAAAAAAAAAAAAAAAAGCAGAAAAAAAAAAAGCCCTTGGTTTAAGGAAGGAAACAACCACCAGACTGCAGCTAGATAGTAAATGAAATAGCACAACTCCTTTACCTTCAAACATCACTGCTGGTTTTTATGTTTATTAGCAGACAATGTTGATCTGTTGATGTCTTCTCTAAAATACTTTTAGCCGCTACTTAGCCAGCAAATCTAGAGTTTATTTACTAACACAGTCTTTCTTGAGGCACTGACACTGAAGGTACAGATCCAGGGGTTCTTTCTCAATGGCAGTATGGGCTTAGTCACTTCTCTCAGTCTGGTCTTCTCAGTTCTTAGCGTTTTTTGAGCAGAGCAGCTTGGTGAACAAGAGTGAAGAATTCATTTGAGCGAAAAACAACCACTTATTTCCTTGCTTGGAAGAAGGTTGTGGTAGTCCAAAAGGCTCTGTAATGAAAGGATACTTTTGCTTAGATATGCATGTATTGCAGTAGATAATTTTGCATTGTCTTCCTATGGATGGGAAACTGAGTCAGTAAGTCCAGTGACATTGCCTAGATTGAAACACAGGGTAGATTTAGCTCCTTTTTTTATTTGTTCACTAATTTAAACCATTCTGTCCCCAAAACACTGTAGCAGTGAGAAGCAGAACTCTAAAGAAACATTGATAGTGTGGCATATAGGAAAATAATGGAATAATTTTTTCAAATGCCAGTGTTTCAGTGTTGTGTTTAGTTCACTGGATCCAAGCTAAATAGAAGAGCAGCAGAATTGGGAATTTTTGAGGAAATCATCTTTTTTTCGTTGTGCTTGAGTGGAACTGCCTTTTCTAAACTTTTCATTATATACTCTTGTATATAATGTGTGCCTTTAATATTTCAAATGAATTTATTTAGAAATGTAAATTTACAAAATTTAAAAGTTTTTATTGAATAGGGATACTGTAGTTGGCACAGGTAAGAAGAGGTTTTTTGAGACAGTTTTTGCCCATGAAACATTGAAACTGGCTTTCTACTCATTCAAAATATGACTTTTTTCTTGCATAGCTCTACTTACTGATAAAGTAATTTTTGTTGTTGAGTCTGAGCAAAGTAAAGTGTAACCAGATGCATTAATTAATGAAAAAGAGGAAAAATATTTTAGAATTATACCTTTATTATTAAAATAAAAGCTGGTGGCTTTTTATTAAACACAGGAGTCCTTTAATATAAAATCCCCATTGTGTAACTTCTCTCCTATACTATTCTGGTAAAAGACTGTCCTGCTTATTATGTGACAGACTCTCTTACTAGACAATAACCTGCCATCTGTGCCTTGTCTCTACATGAGGTTTTGTGTAATATGTTCTTTCAGAGAACATTGCAATTGGAGCTTGGGTTACAGTTTACCATGGTAATCCTTCAGAGGAACCTACTGTCAAGAGGATATGTGGTTTATGTTTGTGGTTTTGGTTTGTTTTTTTTTTTAAACTGAATATTTTGAAATGTTTGTGTCACTGACGTGCTGAACAAGCACTATTCTAGGCTTAGTTTTAGAGGGAAAAATTGTCATTCCATATTCTTCCTTTAATGTTAAAATAAAAGAGAATGATAGTTCATTCAAAATCTCTTCCAAACACCTGGTTAAATTTGACTCTTTTCTTTCCTATTTTTTTCTTTCCCTATGATTCAAGGGGAGCTTCAAAAACTTCTTTCAGTCTGCATCTAAAGTAGAAACTGAAGAGTAAGAGACAAGGAATGACTCCCACAGTATACTAGAGCCTTTGTAGGTCCCAAAAAAGTAAAGCAACCACAAAAGACAGTTTAGCTTTCTATAAAAATTGCTGTGTAAACATTTTTCTAAGATCCTAAATTAGTCAAGTACTGATTGTTCTTTAACATATTGTATAGTGAAATAATTTTGTTTGTTCCCTTGCACCACCTTTTTATATTACTATACTCTTATATGCTGTATCTTTTAAAGAGAAATGCATTAGTATTTATTAATAGTAGTTGTCACATGAATACTCTCACTGAGATATCACCTCTTGTCATAGAGTAAATCTGGAACAGAATGTTATAGAAAGGATTTTGTGTTATGTGTATCTGGTTTTGCTTGTTTGTTCCTCTTTAGCCATCTGCCACAAATGGTTTAGAGTTAAACTCAAACAATTCCATCCCCATAGTCTTAAATTAATATCTTCAGTGTATATTTTACTTTGTTATAGTTTTATACATTTCACTAGTTTACACTTATTACCTTATTGCTGTGGTTCTGCACAATTTATCGCACAGAAGTGCATATTGATGTCAGGACTCCTTGAATGAGGCACCAGATGCACAAGATAACCCTGTTACCCAGAGAGCCCCTGGGATTCTTCCTCTGCCTTTTACACACCACCTTCTCAGTGTTAATGGTTTAGATTCAATTTGTTCAGATTCAAGCTGAGCACACAGAGTCAATTTTTATTTGCCTTGAGGGTTTTGTTAAAAATGTGGCAGAAATTATTTAACAATTAGGGCAAACTGAATTAAGGTTGGAAAATTTATTTCATTTGAATAAAAAAAGTTCCAGTGGTATTAAGCAAGGAATATCAATAAAATGTTGAATCACTTGTGCAAATAGCATAGCTGCTTTTAACCATACAGATAAAATTCCAGTAACTCAGACAATTTTAATATATTATAGCATATATTAATTCTATTCAAGCATACTTTAGACAGTAGTTCAGCAGTAAGGTGGTACTTCTAAAATACTACTTTCATTTACTCCTCTTCACCTCATGCAGGATACATGCTTCTGTAAAATCACCTACGTTACTGTGGCAGGGCTGGGTTTGTAGTATGTCTGTCCATTGCGGTGGTAGGAGCCAGTGTTTTGGTCAGAGGACTGGACGGGATCATGGGATACAGAGATTCACTTTCCAGCTTGACTTCCTTATTTCAGTGTGGATATGCACAGGAGAACACTTATGGGCTGCTGAAAATGGAGCACTTTCTGCAAATGTGGATCCCTAGCTTGCAGGGCTAAGTGCGAACTGAGGTCTTCAGAATCTGACCTTTGGGATTTACTGCCTTCCCTGTTCTGCAGATGAGCAACATTTTCAGCATTTCTCTCTGGGTTTCTTCTCTATGCTGATGGTGACCTCCTCCAAGGCAGGCCTTTGTCTTGCTACTTTTGTACTAATATGCCCTGAATATAGCAGTATCTTTGGTCTCAAGTGGGGCCCCTAGTCAGTCTATTGGTAGAAATAATAAATGGTAAAGCTCACTGGCAGCAGAATGCTGGGCTCAAAATACTTGCAGTCCAGTGTCACTGAAGTGCATTTTTTAAGTTATTCCTGAATTGCATTTGCCTTGGAAGTAGAGCTCTGTTACTTCAAGAAAATATGTGCTTCGTATAATTTTTAATGGGAAAAGGACTGAGACACAGGAGGCTGCTGGATGTGGCATTTCCAGTTTCTCCTTTCACTATGCACCATTATCTAAACTTAGCAATTACTTTAAATAGCACTTGGTTACAATCTCTTCCTCATTTTTCTTTCTTTTTTTTTTTTTTTTTTAAGACATAATAAAAGCATATTCAGGTACTTGGCTTTGAGAGCTGAATGGTTTGTGAAAAATTCTTGCAATTTATGACAGCCACCTGCTCTCTTGGTCATAGATTAATAACACCTGACCAAGCATGAAAACATGCTGAGGCCATCTGCCTCTGCCCATACCGGGGGGGCACTGCAGCGTTGTCTTATTAACTCCATAGCACAGCGTCCCATTCAAAACCATATTATCAGTTCTGTGCAACCCAGCTCATTTGCGAGAGTGTGGGAGCTGTTCACACAGAACTTTGGCAAACAATGTTTTTATCTGAACTTCTTTGGCAATAGTGCTGCAAAGTCCTCTGTGTGTGTTGGTTTGTTGTTTTCTTTTTTTTTTTTTTTAAGAGTGTTTATTGTTAGTTAATATTCCACAGAGATTCTTACTGAACCTCTTTGAATGAACTGTGGGGATGCTGCCTGTGTCCATCTGACCATGTCTCACAGGGCTGCCTCTGGATTATATGTTCTTGCTTAATTCTTCAAAGTGCTAAAATATGTTTTCAACTTTAAGCACAAAAATGGTCCTAAGTACCAGGATGGGACAAAAATGATCACTAAATTAAAATTTTATTGTTATTTAAAAAAAAAAATCTTTCTTGGAGCCCAAATTCCACTAAGATACCTGTAGCAAGCAAATTGTATGAATAAGTGGTAGCTTATATCCACACAGATGATGTTGCTTAAAATAGTAATGATAATTAGTACCTTCAGGAGCCATCAGCCTGTACTGTACTTATATAATACCCAGCTGTATAATTAAGTGATCTTATTTTCAATTTGGTCCTTTTTTTTTCCCACAATTGTCTGTTCAGATCTTGCAATTCAGTCTGTGAAGCTTGACACTTGTGTTTGCATTTCAGTCAACCAAGGCTTCAGCCTTTATCCTACAGGCAGATCAGCATGTGCAGAACAGCTTATAGCATTAGTCCAAAAGATTATGTTCCTTTATGCTCCGTGGGCCAAAGGGTCCTGCCAAAGTACCTTGTTGTTTCTAGACCAGATCTTGACTGTGATCTTTTGTGCTACAACAATGCTAATGAAAGATAGAAGCTCTATGTTTCATAAGGCTACTCCAAATCTGAGTAGGAAACAAACAAACAGATAAATTAGTTTGCAGGAGCTATTATAAATAATGAAGGATGTAAATAAAAGTAGATGCTATGGACAATAAAGTTGAACTATAGTGCTGAAAGAACACATCTACTATTTTGGAATGAAGAAGATGCCTGATCTTTTTCAGAAGACTGTAGGCCCCCCCTTTTTTTCCCTCATGTCAATACTGAAATTCCTTTTTAATGAAAAGAAATATATAATTTCTTTTAAATGAAAACACAAATTACAGAATTCAGTGGGAGTTAGAAGGACATATGCTGAAGTTTCCTTATCTATCCAGTATAGTTTGTAGATACTAGACGGATCGGGAAGGGCTTTGCTAGTCTTTCCCACTGTGCATCTCTGCTTTTCAAATTGTTGCTGTTTGGAACTTAACGTTCAAACTTGTGGTCAGATGAATATCTGGAAACAAACAGTGTATGTGGTTGTCTCCCCCACTGACTACTTATATCCAAAGATTTTGCTGCTGTTCTTTAAATCCTAGGAAGGGAGAAAAATATTGTGGGGGGAGAAAATGAAATATTTTGCTTGACTTAAATGATTGCTTAACTTTTTTATTTGTGGAAATACAATTAGAAAGCACTCACATTCCTCTGCAACAAACCTTCCATTTTGCTTCACCTCTGATCAGAAAAAAACCTGTTATTCATTGTACTGGTTTGGTCTGGGATAGACTCCAAACTAGTAATATTAAGATAGTAGCATAGCTGAAGTGCCTATATAACAGGAAAAGTTAGTAAAGAGATGTTGGTAGCATATTCATGTGTCTACTTTTACATTTGGTACACAGCTTCTTTTATAGTCAGTGGAGAAAAGAAATGATTCAATCACAGGGAACTTCCTTTGGGAATAAAGAAGGTGATTGAGAGAAAAGTAGTGCAGTTACAAGTAATATGAGTTTAAGACCATTTTTAGACATGTGCCATTGTTCAATTTAGAATGTCATATCAAAATATTTACTTTCACCTTATTTTCACCACATTCTAAGCAAGCATTTTGTACTGAAAATTTGTAAAATGTAACTCTTTTGATGATGGATTTCATTTAATTATAAAAAATTAAACTGGTTGCTTATAAAGTTCATGTTATGCAGTATATTTTTATGTTTTGATAAATACTCTTGTGATATTTAGTCCCATTTATGTGATAGCTTGTCAAAACATGAGTCATTCTGAAATGTTTATGTTGTAGGAAGATAGGAATTGTTCTCCCTTTGGAAAAGAGAATCAAAAGAGAACATTGATCATTTTCTGAAGGTAAGAATGACCTTATCCAGTACATCCTCCCTAAATAGTTTTCAAATCCAGGGAATTCATTTTATTCAAGAATGGAAATGAAAAATGTATGGAAATGATTTTGCTCTCACCCATTTTCTGCTGGCTTCTTCTCATGAGTGTCTCCCCCACCTCCCCAGGCTGGGATCTCATTTCACAACCAAAGGAAGGCAGCAACTTGGTTCAGACCAATCCCAGTTTTGATAACCTCTTGTGTATCTTATTGTTTCTTTCTTAATGTTCATAACAAAAAACAATCATACAGGTCAAATAAAATAGGTTAAATGCACGACGGTACTAGCTGAAGGTTGGTCTGGTGAAATAGATTTCTTCTGGGAATAGGACTCTAATTAAATTTGAATGTCTTAAAATTAAAAAAGGTAATTAATTAGCAAATTTTACTTTACATTTACATTCTAAGAAAAATTTAAATGTTCTTTTTCCTCAAAATGGAACATTGAAATTACAGTGGACATATTATAGCCTTAATGAAATAAGTGATTGGCTTAAAAATAATAAAGAATCAGTGTTGTATAATTTGGGATTAAACTATTCAAAGTCTCATAAATTTTCACTGGATGAAAATTATTGGCAACCTTTTTCTTTTATGAACACTGATAATGCACATAAAAGGCTAGGTAGCTAGAAAAAATATTAGTAATATGCTCACTGTTCATATATATTAAGGTACATTTCTCTCTTCCTAAAACACTCTCTAGTCTCTAAGTGAAAAAGTTAAAAGGGTGTATATTTCATATTCTTAATCAAACAGTGTTGCTGAGTAGAGAGGTTATAGGACTGAGAGTTCTGTTAACTCCAAGTCCTGTGTTTGCCCTGCCACTGACCTAGACTTACAGAGGAATAGTTCTGTAGCCTCTGATAGACACAGCTGGTACTTTTCTCTCCATACTCTGACTTCTGCTCCTCAGTTTTTCCTTCTGCTTTATGGACTACTCCTTCTTCATCTTAAAGAGGTCACTCCTATATCTGACAGCAAAATGCCTTCTTAGCAGTCCATGAGACCATGTAGGTTTTGGGTTTGCTTTCAAACTTCTTACATTTGGCTCCCTGGGGCTGGTAAAACTGTAAGTAGAAATTGGATTTAGTTCTGAGTAACTTTTAGCTGCCTTGCAACACTCCAAGGTTATTTTATCCCCATTTATCCCCACCTAAAGGTTATTTTATTCTCATTTGAAATAATTTTCACTATTTGGCGGATCACAGGGGAAGCTGTTTGCTCAGTCTCAAACTGCTGTCATTCTCTGGATGAGAGCAGCTAATTACCACGCCTCCTTCAAGGTGGGAATTAGGTTTACAGCCTCAGTCTTCCCAGTATCTCTACAAACATACACTGAATGGCCAGCTTTTATTGTTGTGATCAGTCAAACACCATGGACATTTCTTTTTATGGGCTTGCAGAATGCAGATACTCTCATTATTAATTTCAGAGCATCTTTGGATTTGGCCTTTATTTGGAGAACATTCTACAACTTTGACTTGTGAACTATATAGATTGTCTATTATGTCTGGTTTTTAATTATTGTGATTTACTGAAACGAAGGCTTTTAAATTAGAAAACCATAGCTGATGAAAGCAGTTACACAAAGGAACCCATGAAAATGTCAAGTCTTCTCTGCTTAGAGACTTGTATTTCACAAATGGGCTCTAGTGTGTTGACATTTCAGTCTAGGATCTCACTGGCTACCCTTGGGTGAGTCTGCAGGCATCTGCAAGCTTTTTGCATATCTCCCAAACACATAGTCTGTCGATCCATCAGACTTCAGTTCTTGGTCTATCTTCTTGGCCCACACATTTTTTATCAGTGCAAACTCGCTACAAATCTTTAGCCTCTATTTACTTACTTTTGAACCAGTACTGCTTTGCAGTCTTTTCTCTGTCTATATGAGGCCATTTTGCAACTAGGTGAAGACCTTGTATTCTTTTACTTTAAAATTAATGCTCTTCCAATCTAATTTCATATGCTTTCTTGTTGCTGAACTGTAGTCGGTTGACAATTCCCTGTACAGTTTCCCATTGCAAGGCTTTTCTACATAGAAAGAAGCTCTTTGCTTTGTTTTGCAGCAGTATTTTCCACAGAGATCTGTCATCCCCTGAAACTATCTAAGTGTTGACCAATGTTATGATACGTATATTGTGATTTTTGTTTTGCTCTCACTACCCATGGCCCTTTCTTGAACATTCTTGTTTGTATGACCAGAACTTAACCTTAACCATCAATTTGACACTGTTTACCTATTTTGGTCCTACATGCAATGTGTTAAGGTGACACAAAAGTAGATGTGCATAATCATAAAGGGATAGTTCATCTAGAGTTCAATGTAAAGAATGCTTTAATTACTGTAGTTGGTGTAGAATTACTGTAAGAATTAAATGTTTGAAAGAAAGAAAGATACATGCTTACTCTAGCAAGTATATGGTGTTGAATTAATACTTGAATCAATTAACAAGTATTATATAATCTCAGCCTCAGGGTCAGAATCTGGTATTCCTAATAATGCTGACTATGAGCTGCCTTTAGGGAAACTGTAGAATGAAGTACTATTCACTGTAAGGAAGAATTGCAGAGCATCTCCCCAAGGCAGTAAATGTAAGCTAGAATTGCACGTGTATTAACCTGAGGTACAGTTATATTGTTTTAGGGAAATCTGTCTATCTTGCAGTTTATAGATGGATGAGAAGGCCAGCAAAGCACTCAGTAGACTATCTGCCATTTTCTGAATGGTTGCCAATAATTATGTCTCTCTTTTGAAATGATCTACAAGTAATTCAAATTGATGAGAATGTGAGATGTGCCAAATGATTTGGCAAAATATCAGGTATCACTGAACATGGCAGTTCCTGCTGACCTGCTATATAAAATGACATAATGTAGTGTGACTGACACTGCATAACATTAAGCAGCATGTAGGAAAATGGAAAATACAGTGTTTTCAAGGCCAAGGTAGTGAGAAAAATACATTTTTGATGGATGTCATCTTAAAAAGAAATGTTAGTGTTTGTGAAATGTCTTTTTTGGTCTAGTATTGGAGGGCAGAGAATGGATTTTATGTCTGGATATTAGCCTTGACTCTGATCAGCTAAAAGATGCTGTTGAAGATATCGGGAAAGGTGGTAAATTATAGGGTAAACAGTTGGATCTACTTAAGGTCTGTTTTCTTCTGGATAGAGAGGGAGAAGGAAGTGAAATTTCCCTTAATAGACTGAATCAAAAGCTTGAAGAAAAAAGTTATGACATTAGCTGTTATCAGAGACTGGGATTCTCTTCTGGATTCAGAGTTTCATGCTTTAACTTTTAAGTTCCAATCAATGAGATTTAAATATCCTTTCTCTCATCTGTTAGTACCTTGCCCAATGCACTGATCTCACTGATGTGAACTGAGGTGCTCTCAGAGCAAGGGGCCAAAGCGTGACAGTCTTGTCTGGTCTACACAGAGATGCATGTGCTGGCTCTAAACTGAAAAGGATTTGCCAGTTATCAATAGGCAAAGTTTTACCTGTGAAAATAGGCTGATGGAGATGTATTGCCAGCTTGTCAAAATGCCCTAAGAAATGGTTGTCTCTTTAAAACAAATGGTGCATCTTTTTCACATTTTCATTCTTATTGTAGTTAAAGAAAAGGGATGAGAAGAAACTGCAGAGCTAATAGGATCTTACACACTTAGGTTCAGACTAAAAGCTGGTGGAAATGGATGAAAATCTTTGACCTAAAGCTTCTGAAGTCAACTTAAACTTTTAAGACTAATAGCCCTGTTTTCCAAGGAACTAAAATGATTATAGTATTCATATACTACTGCTGATGTAATTTGTGTTTCTAAATAACTGATTTTTCAGTAGCGCAAAGAAACACATTTTTTGTTGTGGTGGGGTTTTTTTTTGTATTTCTTGTTTTTGTTTGAGCAGAACCCTGAGCAAGTTGCTAGTACTACAGGAGAAATTCAGGAAGCATTAGTACAGCAACAGTCATGTTTGAGAGTATATAGTAATTTACAAGCCGGTGACATTTGACTTCAGTGCTGATCCAGCTGCTCTTCTTGAAAAACGATAGTGGAACCAAGCCTCTTTCCTGCTTACCTGGCTCTTTCAGTACTTATGTAGGTATCCTGCTGAATTTTGTGTATTACAACTTGAGGTCTGATTAGAATACCAAATGAAAGGGAAATTGTACCTTGTTCTTATTCTCTAGGAAGGGAGTGTAGTCTACATTTCAGTTCAGCTCAGTGAGATCAGACTGTTGCACAAGAGGTTCCCAATGGGAATGGAAGCAGCTGAAAGAGTATAAATGAGGCAGGAAGGGATACTGTCCTCTACATCAAAGAAGTGCCCTACATTGACAGTGAGAACAGAAGTGAACTGTGTGATACCAGTTCACTGGTATTATCTACCATCCCCTTATTGAATACCTGAGCTAGAAACACTCCAATAACTATAACACCATCTGAACCGTGTCATACATCTACTTAGACTAACACAGGCCTATACTTGAGCGTAGGCTTTGTCATTACTCACCCTCGTGTAGCATAAATTTTTCCACTCTTGTTTTTTTGCTAATAGTTGCAGTTCTGGGAATCTTTTTGCTGATATATAGGATGTATAGGTTGTTATTATTAGCTTAGTAAAATGAAACTGCTATGGATATGAAAGCTTTGATATGGAACATGATCAGGTGTCAGGAAGCTAGGATTACTACACTGTTTTACCAGAAATATATATTCTGAGGAGGCCTCTCATTCATTCACCATGTGCATATACAGGCTGATGAGGATTAAAGCATAGGTAGCATAGTATTAATAGTATAGAAAATTATAGCTCCCCACTTCAAGAAGAGGAACAGAACTATCAGTCAAGGTCTCCTCACTGAGGAGGACAACAGTGACCAATTGTTTTGTGGTAACCCCGGTAGGCAGCTAAGCCTCACACAGCCACTCACTCCCCCCACAGTGGGATGGGGAGAGAATTGGAAGAGTAAAAGTGAGAAAACTTGGAGGTTGAGATAGACAGCTTAATAGGCAAAGCAAAAGCTGTGTGTGCAAGCAAAGCAAAATCAGGAATTCATTCACATCTTCTCATGGGAAGGCAGACGTTTAGCCATTTCCAGTAAAGCAGGACTTCATCACATGTCATGGTTACTTGGGAATACTAAAGCCATAACTCTGAATGTCCTGCCCTTCCTCCTTCTTTCCACCACCTTTAATTGCTGAGCATGACATCATATGGTCTGGGATATCCCTTTGGTCAGTTGGGGTCAGCTGTCCCACTGTGTCCCCTCCCAGCTTCTTGGGCACCCCCACCCCACTTGCTTGCAGAGCAGCATGAGAAACAGAACAGGCCTTGATGCTCTGTAAGTACTGACCAGCAACAGCTAAAACACCCCTGTGTTACCAACTCTCTTTTGGTCACAAACCTAAAACACAGACCCATACGAGGTACTATGAAGAAAATTAACTCTATCCCAGCAAAAACTAGTACACCAATGATTTGCTAAACTTGTGACCAATGAATCACCGGTGCAATTACAGCTTATTATGATTTGCTATAGTTTGTATATAATAACAAAGATTTCTAGTGTCCTTGCTGCTGTCTTCCATGACTGCCTTGATCCCACAGAACAACAGTTCTTGTAGTAATGCCTTTGCTTCTATAAACTAAAACTTTTAAACCACTTTACAAAAATCTGGTGCTGTCAAAGATAGTAAGATCAAAGTCCCATTGAATCTTCTCTTTGTGTATTTTGTGAATTGTTTTGATGCATAGAAGCATGTGTGTAGTGGAGAATATGAAGCCAAATAATCAGGGAAAAGGAGTCATGTATCTTGTTATGAGCAGTCTTCTGAAATAGAATACTAATATTTGATGAAAGTTAATCAGTGTTAATGTGATTTACATGTTTATCTTCTCTGCAACATTATTTCCACTTTTTTCAACACTGTTTTCCTCTTCAATTTGGTTTTAAACTCACAAATTTCCACAACCATTCCCATCTTTCATCACTGGCCCAAACTTAGCCAAGAAGTTGCTCATAATTGCTGTTTTACTAGCATGTTACTTTTAATGAATTATGTTTCCCCATTTTCTAACCATACTTTCCTCTTACTGGTTCCAGGACTATATGTATCTGTGCAGATATAATAAATTTTAGAACTATAAATATAGATTTTTTTTTTCTTCTCCTGTGACTTTTTCTGCACAATTTATATGCCTCTAAGCCAATGCTACTTACTGTGTATTTGTAGAATCTCCTCAGGTTTATGTAAGATGCATATGGGTGAGACATGATGTGTTGACTCTGCATATGTTGAAGTCAATGGGGATGACTCTTGGATGCAGAATTACTCATCCCCTTAATTTTTTGCAAGACTGAAATTTAAAATTACAGCAATTATTTTAAGATTTTTTTTTGTGTGTCAGTTAATGTTGAGCAGGCTGAAGTTACTTATTTTTTAGGGCAAATAAGCAGTTAGCTTTTAATGGGTGGAATGGGGGTGGGAAGGGATAATTCTGTAACCCAGATAATGTAAATGGACACAGATTTTTAAAAGTTTGTTGGGGTTTTTTTAGAGGAATTTGGAACCTTGATAAATTTTTATTTTAGCTTATTTTTTTTTAATGTAGCTGCAGTGGAATTTTCTGTTTGATTGTAAGGAGCTAACCATGTTAAGATGCTGTTTACCAGACTCTACCAGAGAACTTGCTCATCAGGTTTTCTGTCCAGTCAGCATGGTTTCAAGTGTCACAAGTGCCAGAAAACATGTTAGCTCAGTCTCAGTTTGTAAAAAGTACAAAGTACTGTAAAGCCTTTTATTTTCTGACATGAGTAAATGCAAAAGTTCAGTTTAAGCCATAGTCTGTAGCTTCAGTCACTGAGTGGGAAGACAACAGCTCTGAGCTGCACAGATCTAGATGGGGCATGTGGGTACAGAAAAGTTGCATTTGACATCTAGCTTTGAGTAGTTGCCTGCTGGGGATGTGGGTGAGAGCTGCCATCACCACGGTGGTGACTCTGTTGGTGCTGCTCTTCACTATCTTGAAGGAAGAACTAGAATGATAATTTCCTCATCTCAATATTACTGTGGGACAGGGTCATTAACATGGAAACCCTTGTTTAGGTATACTATGGACCTTTCCTACTCATTCATTCAGCATCCTGGTAAAAATGTATATGGGCTGTGTGCATCCTAGCGTGGCACTGGCAGAAACTGGAAATATGAATGCAGATGAAGTATGATAATGTTAGCTTACAAAAACTAAGACATAATCTATGGTAATCATAGGTATAAACAAAACTCATTTATTGTTCAATTTGGGCAACACAGAATTTACTAGTTTTTATTGTCCAGGATGGACCAACACTTGGGTTAATTTTCTTTCTTTTCAGTTATTAGCCCATAGTAATGATGGATCCGTGACAAACAATAAACAGTGCCAGTCTCAATTACTTTTTTTTTTCCTTACACTGATATAAACAGTGAAGGTAATTTTAGTTTTAATTTTTGTTCATGCTTAGTGATCTTGGCCAGCCAAAGCCTTATGTCCCATTTAATTCTGAGTCAAGGACTGGGCTCAGTCATGCCTGTGAAAACTTGTCAGCTTTCCAACCATTCATCTTCACAGCCAAGGAGTAGGAAAAATGTCTGCAGCTGAATGCTGCTCCTCCCCCAGATTGCTTTTGTCTCTTGTTTTACAAAACTATCCTTATGCAACACACTTAGGCTGTGACGTAGTGATAACTCCAGTGAGGCTTTCTCAGTTCTAAGTCATTATTGCCTATTATATTCTTCCTGCCTCAAGAGCTGTTCTAATTATATAAAGAGAACTGACTTTTCATAAAAATAGACATACAAATCACAGCATGCATAAACTTTCATAAGGAAAAAACAAGCTTTTGTCACTTACTATTAATTTCCACCTTATGCTTTCTATTTAAAGGGATTAATGACTTTGATTTCATACAGTTAGATTCTTTTAGTAGTTATAGTTCTGGTTTTTCCATTCATAGCAATGGATATGAAATGGTATGCTCAAATGCCAAAATAGTTATTGCTGGTTTATAGTTATTGCAGGATTTGTTGTTTGAATAGTATTTTAGTTTCCTTAAGAGTTAAAGGAATATTTTAGGTAGTAGTCTTTATAAAAGAAAAGGAATAAATGGAAAATTTAAATTGCCATTGAATGCCTGTTGAAGAACAGGCATCCCTGAACAATGTATTATTTTAGCTGTGATGTAGAATTGCATTCTTTCCAGCCTGGAAGAATGATAATGATGCCAATTACTCACTTTATGATAATGAATGAGAAAGGCTGGAATGCAGGATGATTCTTCTGATGATGATATGACTGCATGAGTGATGTTCAAATAACTTCCAGTAAGATCCATATTATAGGGCTGATTTTTAAACAATACAAATAATTCCCTTTCATTCTATCTTTCAAATTAAAGTGTTAGAAGGTCAGATAGTGTATTGGCAGTAGGGAAAATCCATAAATGATGAGTGTTCACTTAAGTGATATGGCAAGTGGCATGAGGAAATACTGGCAGTAAGGATATTCTGTGGAAGAAGCATTGGTTTGTGGTATTGGCAATGATGCTTGCTCTTGGTAGCAGGACTGTGCTGGAAGTTCCCAGCAGTGGGGGAGCTGCACACTTCTTCCTGGTTGACCAAGAGGCTCTAGGCTGGATGAATTGTTGTGGCAGTCCAGGAACACTTCAAAGTCTGCAGTGTTGGTATTGCTGATGTAGCCTCTCAAGTGCATATCTTATCTACCTGCAACCTCTCCTTTGATAAGGCAGATAAATCAAACACTCAGTGGGTAGGAGACTGCAAAGCTTAATGTCCTCCCAAGAATAAGTTAACTGATCTTGAGACTTCTTACATGTAGAAAGCTCTGCTGAATGGCACAGAAGTTTTGCTTATGGAAACTGGTGAAGCTCCATTACATTAAAATATACTGACTTAAAATATACCTGTGTTGCACATGAGGTTGTAGATTATTTTGTAGTCTCCTGTCTGCTGAGAGGGAAGTACAAACCCTCTGACTGCAGAAAGTGTCAGAGGGTTGGGGAAAGACATCAAAAGTAGAAATTGGTTTTCCATGTGGGATAAGCAGTTTGAGAGAAGCTTGAACACAAGAAGTAGAGGAAAGAAGTAGTATTATGTCTCACTGCTATCACAGAGGTTATGCACAAAACACTGCATTTCAAATTTAGGAAGAGTATGTTAGCATGGGCTGCACTGATCAAATTAAAACCAGAAAGCATAGAAATGTACTGTATGTGTTTGATTAAGCATTGTCTCTTATTCCCCAGCCTGCTTACTGCCAGGACAACGTGTTACAAATTGAGTACTTGAAAACTCCCATACATTGTTCCTCTGCTCTTTCTAATTTCAGCTGAACATGTGTGACAGGCCAGGGCTGTGGCTTGTGAAACCAGCTGTTCTGTGCTAACACTGCAGCTGTGCTAGGCCACCAGGCACTGTCTCTCATTCCTTTTGATAAAGAAAATATTTATTCATGTACACTAGTCTTGAAGTGGCAGTGGTCGTGATGGAGACATGGTACTACTTGTGTAGCAGGCTTTCCTTTCTTGTGTTCCTGTGTTTGTTAGAAATGTATAGCACAATTCAGACAAATGGTTCAACAATAAAATAATTAAATTTATAGCTAAACTCCTGCTGGGTATTGTTTATGTCTAGCTGCAGCTGAAACTTATCTGTTAAGAAAAAAAAAGGGCAGAACTGTTACTTTCCTGTCTAGAGCTGGTCAAATGACTCCAGTTTCACAATATTTTATTTCCAAATAGGAAGTTTCTATTATTGGCATAGCTTTGCTGACAGAGACACTTATCTACGGTAGGAAATGACTTAAAATAATGTCTGACCTTTCTGTTTAAAATCCAGCAGAATCCCATGCTTATTATTTAGATTTAATTACTAGAGGTATTAACTTGTATTTGTGCATCATAACACAATTAAGTTCTACAATTATTTAGATGTCCTTCTACTCTTGGTAAGTTATCTGTAGCTTTGCTGGTTTCTATGCAAAGAAAAGATAGGAGAATTGAATTTTTTTTTCTGCATTTTTTCTTTATTTCTCTTGGCATTTGGTGAGTTGAGTTTAATAAGTAGCTGTATTCTTCTGCAGATCAACTTCTTTCTTATTCTAGCTCATGACTCAGCTTTATTTCCAAAGACTGCATCTGGTGTGCATACTCCCCCCACCTCCTGGAGTTAAGAATATTTATAAAGAGAGATCACTTTTCGAAATACATTTTTAGTTCAGTCGCTTCGAATTCTGAGCTTTAATTGGCATGGCCAAATTCAAGATCATAGCATCCAAGCCTACAGCAGTGACTCACTGTTAGTTAAAATTGCACATACCAAATCTGGCATGTCTAGCTGCTATTTAATATGCCAATTATTAAACTACTATATCCTGCCTATTGCTAGTGTAATAGTCATACTGCCATCCCTGTTTAATTATGCTGCTGCTTATTTATTTTTATTAGAGAGAGATGACCCCCTCTTTTCTACCCTGTGCATAAGTGTATTTTTTTTGCATGGAGGTAAGCAGTGAGGCAGGCCCCTCCTCTTGGTGGGAATTATAAATACTTAAAGAACACCTTGGGTTTTTTTTACTTTTATGCAAAGTCAGGTATTTTTGTCTTTTTTTATGGGCAGTCTTGGGAATGAAAACTGTTACAGGCATAGGAAGAAGACTCATTTTGGTTTCTAGCTCTACTTTCTTTCAAGTCTTTGTTTTACAGCACACACACTATCTGCAGAAGAAATAAAACCAAATCTGACCTTGTAGAGATCAAGTACTTTCTGATGCATGTGCTGTTGGTAGTCTGATTTGTGTGCTGCATGTTTTCCTAGGTCTTCAGATGCCTAATAGGGTCATATGAAGTAGAGAAAAAGGAAAAAACCAGAGGGAAAGGAAAAGGCTGTACTGGAAGCTGTTTCAGCTTTCCTCCATATAGATGAATGAAGAGTAGAAACTGGACAGCAAGGCACAATGGTGGAAGTAGAAAATGATGCTAAAAGGATTTCAGTACTAGTATAAAAGAAAACCAAACCATAATGAAGCTGTCGTGTCACTGTGTAACAATAGCTAATACTGACCTGCGGGAAAGGTGTGAGGATCTAATGACCTCAGAATCTTGACTTGCATTTGGAGTAGAGAATACAGTGAAGTGATGGTGTGATTTCTCTCCCCACTGCTTGCAAATCAGTTGCCTTCCACTTCTTGCACATTCACCTTCTTTTCTGCAAGCAGCTTCTATCTTCTGCTTTCCTTGCATTCAGTCTCTGCCCTAGGTGGCTGACAGTTTTCTGTAGAAATGCTTAAAGCCACACTGCTTATGTAATCTTTGCAAATGTGTAGCATGAATCTATGAAGTTTTCTGTTTTAAAATACAAGCCTCCCTTGAAAGTTTTCATGAGTGTAGATAGAGTGCATTTGAAACCTTGCACCAGATCAATTACCTCTTTCTTTGTCCGTTTAATGGCAACCTTTTTAAAGAATATGCTGTGACATCTTTATTATCCTCCAGTGATGAGGACAGTGAGCACAATAATAATTTTAAGCCTCAGTAGGTTAATGGAGTTAGGCATGTCACCATACATTATAAAAGCAATCAAAAGTGTTTTTAATGAGCTTCAGTTGAGTGTGAATCCCAGCTTTATACAGCTCAAACTAGAGAGAACCTTATAACAGCATGTCTTACTGCTTTGGAAACCCACTAGAGGAGGAAATTTCATCTTCTGTCACCAAACACAGGCAGTTTGACTGTACCAGTGAGTCTAAGGCTTGTGTAGAGAAAAGAGAAATTGAATGAAGTAGAGTGATATTTGCAGACATATTTGAGTTGGCCACTTTCTTTACTCTCTCTATATTTGTCATGGCTGAAAACTATGGCTGCAAGGAAATAGAGTAAACTCTAGGTTTGGTTTGTTTTGCCACAAGATGGATTTTATATGGGCAATTCAAGCCAAAGAGAATCTATAAACATAGAAACATATAGAAAAATCTATAAATAGTAGTGACAATAGGCCTTTTCCTAGAATACTCAATACTGTAAGAAAAGTCCCACTGTTTTAAGTTGTGACATACTGCTGAATAGGCTCCTGTTAATTTTGGTTGCTTTATATCAAGTCCCATTTAGCTCTCTTAGGATGGTTATCTCATAAGTGATCCTGCAGGAATGGCACTGCTCACACTTGTCTCCACAATAAGGTATTACTTTTGCATTGCAGCTACCACAGTGCTGTCGTATATAACTTATTGGTGAGGTCTGTGGGACAAATACACAATTCCTGTAGTGCCTAGGTATCTATAGATTTTGAAATTGTAATTTTGTGACTTCCCCAAGGTAACACATTTGGACCTATTTATAATCAAAGCTAGGCTCATGTCCTAACACACTAAAACCTTTTCTTCTACTTCAGGATGAGACATCTCTTTGTTTTCCTAAACTTTGTCACTGGACTTGATAATGTCTATACCTTGCCAGTTTGCCTTTCCCTGTGCGGTCTTATAATGATCCACCTTCCTTTTTCTAATCCTTCTAACCTAAAATAGAAAATTACCCCATCTGTGGAGAAGAGCAGTTTACTTCTTGCTGAAATAACATGCCTTATCTAGTGGCAAGTAACAAAACTGCTAGGAGAATGTGTCGTCATTGGGTAGATACTCTTTGATGCTGCTTGCCTCTGCTTTTAAGGCATTAATCCTGCCTGTTTGTTCTGTGTATGTTTTCTCTCAATAATTTTCTGACTAATCTCACGTGTTTTGGTTCTAGCTTTGTAATTACAGCATTGCAGCCACATACAGATGTGGCGATGGTTAAATTGTTATTCTCCTGTAATTGGGGTGATAAAGTCACTTTCTTTCAAAGCCCTTTTCTGAGATGGTTATAATTTCCCAAATAACTTATTTGTCCTGAAATCTTGTATTACTTGCGTTCCACAAAATGAGATTTTAAAAATGAATTCTATTAAAGTTTTTATGCTATTTAAATTTCCTGACTTTGAAAATTTGTGCATTGAGAATATTATTCAGAAGCTCTCTTTATACTTCACTAAGATCATCACCTTTAGAACAGTTCAAATTTCACATGTAGATAGTAGATTTATTTTGATGCTCAAATATCACATGACTGGTGCAGAGGAAGGTGTATGGGCTTAAAGCTCAGGTTTAGACCATGAGGTCTGGAGCTCAGCAGATTTAAAATGACTTCAAGTGAGAATCTTTTTTGATAGAAATGAGGTCTTGATGTGATATTCCTGGAAAATGGTGTGCTCTCCCTATTAGCTTAAATATGAAGTCCAGTAGAGTTCACCAGCAACTCATTCTGTACATAATTGCTGACTTATTTCCTGTGGTGGCTACATGATAGAAGAGACGGCTTTTCTGTGTATTTAATTTCTAATTCAATTTGGGTGACCACATTTGCTTGTCAATCATGTCCCTGAGAAATTTTCAGATCTTACAGTTTACAGTGTTATTCTCTGTTCTGCAGATGCTGATGATCTGTTTTCCACACTCCTGCTAACAGCCCTCTCTGCTCCACTTTTTTTTTTCCTCTCTCAAATGCCAGCTACTCTTTCTCTCAAATTTTCCAGTTAATTAACTTAATTAGGTTAAATCATGGTCTTGGAGGCTGTGATACTGGAACCTTTTCTTGGCAGTTCTTTTTCTCTTGAGCAGTTCCTGTGCTTGTTCTTCCTGCTTCCCACCACTTGTTCTCACTGCTGCAGCACATTGTAACCAGATTCATTAAGTCAAAGAATCTCTTCTGTCTTTTTTAAAACCCTGAGCAATTCATTGTTCAGGTTCATAGGGCGGCCCCACAAATGGTTATTTGGCACAACTAGAATGTGATAGCAAATGGGTGAGTGGACAGGAACTCAAGGCTAGCAGCAAGGAAAAGGAAAAGAAAAGGCCTAGGCTATCATTGCTGCTAAAAAAGACATCCTTATATATTTGAGATCTGCTGCTATTTTGTCAGAACTTCTGAAGGGAGGCACCCCAATGCTTGGTGCTTTTTTACAAGGTTTCAGTGGGTTTAATGCTTAAAACTCCCCTTCCCCCTACCTGCCCCAAACAAACCACCACCACCAAAAAAAACCAAACAAAAAGAAACAAATCTTGCTTTACAGACCTTGCAGCACTTGAATCCACCACTTCAGCACCATGTTCTAGTCTGAGTGGACCTGCCTTAAATATTACCACTGAATTGTACCTCGACTTGCTGGCTGTTATGCCGCACACTCATAAACATTTCCATCAGTGCCACTGTTGATTTAAGCATCCCCCTTCCCTGTGCTGATGGCACTGGGGAATCGTCATGGCCTAGGATGATACTTTTGTTCATGTGGTTGCACAGTGAACATGTGCAAGTTAATCTCTTTAATGCATGGCACAACTGAGGGGGTAATAAGATAGAAAGGGACTAAAACTGGCACTGCCACTGGAAGACGTGCTCATAGAACTACACCTGTAGTTGTTTCTTGCTGCGGGTACTTGGCTTCCCCAGTAATCCTATTCTTCAGTTCTTTCAAATTAATAATTACATATAATGCTTAATTTAAAATAACAACATTGATCACTTTTGACTAGTGAAGTTTGACTTTACCTTGGAGCTGATCTGCTTTGTGTTTTACTGTTACAATAATGCTATTTGGGAATATGGGTACGTGTGTGGTATGAGGTAGAGCCTCCACTCCTCACCAGGGTAATAGCCCTAGCACGTACAGCTGCTCCAGTCAGTGCTCTAGTGCATGCCTAAGTGTACCAACAGCCTTTTGAGACTTCTGTGTTTTGTTTAGAGGTTTATATATGCTATTCTAATGAGGGTTGATGAAAAACACTCTTCCTTGAAAGTAGCTGTGGGAAGTTTTAGGGAAATCAGTGTGAGCTATCACCCACAAGAAAGGCACAGGTAACATAGGTAGCAAGTTTTCTTTAGGGTTTGTTTTGTGGTGATATGTTTTTCTGTAAAGCACAGCAGTGAAGTCAATGAAAATGAGTCAAAAGAGAGCAAATAACTGGTATGGTAGACATGCGAACAAAAACTTATACCTGCATTTCTTCTCCCAGCAAGTTTATTCCAATCACTGTAAATTCATACAATATGGGTGGAACTGAAGTTTAAAACCATATTGCTTAACAAGATTACAGTGGTATTTATCCTCATAACCTAGACCTTGTCAATGTTACTGGGTCACCAAGTCATCGGTGTGTTTGATTATACTGCACTGAGACTAATTACACTGTTATACAAAGCAATTGGAGGCTATAAAAGGGAGCTGTTTCTTGGAGCTACTCTGTGTATACACACACCTGAAGGCAAAAAAGCTTTTAATGTTAGCTGTGCTTTGTGACTTGCTGGATAAACACCACTCTCTAGTCTCTGAAATGCAGACCTGATTGAGTAGAATATATGCTTGTCTGCAGATGCAAAGCCACAAATCTTTGTTCATTTCTTATGTGGCATGATGGGGGGGTGGGGGCAGTGTATCTCTTTTTTCTTTTCCCTTCTCCAATGTTAACTCTGAAGTCACACTAGTTTTGCAAAAAATTAAACATCCAGTTCTGAAGGGCAATTTAGAAACCTAAATATTTCTTCTGCTGGCTTTCAAAGTCTTAAGCCTTTGTTTACTTTATCTGTGGTCTCATATATACAGTTTTGTCTGAAATATCTTTGTCACATAATTACACTTAAATAAAAAAAAAGGCTAAATATGGAAGAGTTATTGGGGAATTTTCTTTGCAATTCCTCTCCTCTTTTGCCATATGGTTAGTATCTTTTTATGCACAACTGTGGCCTTGGCATAATTGAAAGATTACTCTGATGTCCTTGCACATGCACCTGTTTTCTCCAAGGCTGAATTCAACTTTGTGTTTTGTGATTTGGGTGTTCTTTGGGAGAAAAAAAATTAAAGGGCTTGGACCAGTAAACTACAGCAGATTTAGCAATGAGAGGTTAAGACATTGTTCTCTCCAGCTGCCTGCCCATCCCGTCAGCTGAGGTTACAGCCAGGAGAACAAAGCTGGCAGCATAAAACATGTCTCCAGGCAAAGCACCCGCTCACTCTGGCATCCTTTGCTGACAGTTTGCGTGAATGTGCCAGACTCTGACTGACAGTGGCCGAGGTGCACATGCATGTGATGCGATGGGGCCAGTAGCTCCTGGCAGAGGAGCTGAAGAGAGCAATATCTGCAACTATCTTAGTATCACCTGATTTTATCTTTGGAAATCCTGACTCTGCTTTAACATCATTTCTTTCAGCCTGCCCTTGAAAATAGGAAGTAGCACAGTCCCTGACAGAGAAAACAATCTTCTATATTCATATCTTTACAGGAAGAAGTAGTGTCCAGTGTCTCTAATTAATTTTTAATAATAATTCTAATGCCTTAGAATTGCTTTTTCTTAAGTGAAGAACTTAGTGTAATTTTTATTACATATAATGATTTTTTCTTTATCAATGACAGTGATGAACAAAGATTATTTTCTGTTTTCTCTTTATAAAAAAACCTCATGCTTTTCCTGTTTATGTGAAGCTTTATTTAAAATCATTCTTGTTCACATCTTATTGTGAATGTCATATTTTAATTTCATCGGATGTATTTTGAAAACTTTTTTAGTCTTCCCAATAATCTTCCAACTCTCCTATTCTTGAAGCATTTTTTCATTCTCATCTGTATCTTTGTTTTATATGCACTGACATCCTAATCCTGTCAGGGTTTTGTAATTTTGCTCTTGCAGAGCATTTAAGTACTAGTGGCTTTATAGTAGTGGAACTAAAGAGCTGGCACCTTGCAGTACAGATTTGCAGAACAAGGACTTCTTACTTCTGACTTGCACAGAGCTGAGCAAATTGCTCAGTCAAGGGATATGTAAGAGTAGTGCTGGTTTATAACTATGGTAACTAAGAATGGATCGGTCCTTTAAAATCTAATCATTTGCCCTGCTGTATAGCATCATGCTTTCACTGGCAAACCTTCCCACAGCAAACTTCAAGACTGCTCACCCCAAATGGACTTCTGTTTCAGTCCTCCTTTCCCATTTCTATTGTCTTACAATAGGCTGGAGGCTACATGCATGTTCTCTATGGACAAGGTGATGGTGTAAGACTTTTGTTTTTAATACTTTAATTGTGAAACCTGTGGGAGATTTATCACACTTTAATCACTCCAGTCACATCTATATTCGATGAATTTTGAGGTTTTGGTACAGGATTGTCCAATCTTGATCCTAGCAATGTAATTGTACTTTGTATGTATTACATGTTCCTCAAGATAGTTCTAGAAACCATCTCAAAACTAGTGTTCATGTTCTCTTTTTTTCTCTTTCTCTTTTTTCTTCTTTTTTGTTCTCTTTCTATGTATCCTGCACACCTGCTTGTGCGTGCAGGAAATGACATCACTAATTGGTATATAAGATGGTGGCAAATCTTTATTAGATCAACACATTTTCACTAGATGTTTAAAGAATTTCATTGAATCCATCTGAAAAGGCGATGACTTATAACTAATAGAGGGCAGAGTCTTCAAGTGTATTTTTATTGCAAATTTTCACATCCTGTATAATAGCAATAATATATTACACTGAACATGAGCACTTCATTCCAAATCATTTGACACATATTCAAATACATTGTGCAACTACAGACAAATGTCTGGGTATAAATATTGTTTAATATATCATAGTTTCTGTTGTTCACAGACTCTGAGATCAGAATTACAAATGTTTCTTCCTATGGCTAATCACTTAAATCTACATCATCTAATTTATGTGGCTGAGTATTTTCTTTTGACTGTACTGATCTTTAGCATTCTTTTCTTATTTTAATGAAGAATTTAACCTTTTAGTTGCTACTTCTTTTCAGTATGGCTCATTCAAAAAAGAATGCTTGCACACTGTATCATGCTAACAATTCTTTTTCTTCATAACCTCACTGATACCAAAATAACAGTCATGTGAATGTTTGGCCTTTTTTTTTTCCCCCACAGCACCAGGTATAAAGTAGTCAAAAATCTGTTAATATTATTTTGTTCAGCTTTAAGTAGTTTTCCACTCTCCTTTGCACTCAGCAGAATAAACCAGACCCATCTGACCCAGAGCCAAGAATAACAGTAATGCCTTCTTTTCTCCCTTCCCTTCCTTCTTCTCTCACAGATAGAAAAATATATTTTTCTTTACTTGGTGAGCTCAAACAAGTTAAGGCCCTGCATCAAATATTTTTTGAACCCTTTAACATTTCTGAAGTATGATAACATATTTTGCGTTGATTATGCGACAAATAGTTTACTTATGTTATGCTTGTAAAAATTTCCATTGCCTATATTGGTGGTTATAAATGCTGCCAGTATGCATGAGTAATCACAAGAACAGCCATCGGTCTTCAGATGAAGTCAATATTTGCTTGTGCTTCAAGTTGTGGATATGTTTGTGTGGGAGCTTAAAACAGTGTTGATAAACGGTATGAAGCCATCTTTGTTTGGAATATAATTGTAGCTAAGGTGGTGTTAGAAGCACTATATTATAATTGTGCACAAGAACTATGGTCCTTACTCAGTTTCTTCTAAAACATGACAATGAATTCAATGTGAATTTACATGTCTTCCACTTTAACAGATAATGTTAGTGGAGTCTCAAGGGTTTAGAGAGAAAAAAAAAAATCTCAAAGAATGCCCACGTGTTAATACAAGAACTAAAACTTACTATTCTAGTTTAATATATCTGACCAGAAAATCTTTCTGGTGATGTTTTGAATCCTTTTTTATTGTTTTCTCCTTATTTTTGCCTTAGAAGCACATTTAGAAAGCATGGTGGGGTGCAACAAAGTGAAAAGCTCTTGAGACATCTTTGGATTCTAGCTCATGGTCTTCTGGATTTCACTTTTGGAAGGGATTTGAGGGATGAGGTGAGACTGGAAGGTTCATGTGTTCAATGTTCATTTCTGCTTCTGGGAAGAGGAAAAAAGCAGGACTTTTCAATATTTTAATTGTACACTGAAGAAAGAAGGGTGTGCGTGTGAAAAACCCTAATGGTATATACTGCAACACAGATTTGCATACACATGAGATCTCTGGCATAGGAACAGCAGCTTTCACAGCCATCTGTTCTTTTGTCGGGGTTGCAGCAACTTGCATCAGCTCCAAATATTCACTGATGTGGGCTAAACATGTTTAATAAGCACCTATTGAAAGCATAGGTTACAGGAAGCACATCCCACGTTGTTTCTACACAAATCTTGATGATTATTGTGGTATATGTCCAGTCAGCTAGCTTTTGTCCATCTCTTTTCTTTTTCTTTGTGTCTGTTTCGACATGTTTATCTGCTGGTATTGGCATATTCGGAGCTCAGGGAGTCTTACTGCGGTGAGAGAAGGAGCTCTACTGTAGCAGGGGTCAAGAGCTCTGCCCTTCTAGGTGGGCAAAAATCTAGGGAGAGAGGAGAGGATGACAACCTGATGTGATCTGTCTTTACAAAGGAAAAATGGGTTTGGGGAGGGATACAATCCAAGTATCTCTCAAACTCAACCTCTAAAATTCCGGTGGTATCTAATAGCTGACTTGGACTCTCCAGCCCTTAAATTAGAAGTCTATACTTGTTTCTCATCTAACTGCCAGTCAGCCCTATGGCAAGAGGGGCTATGATGCAAACATCTGGATGTAGTGTTGAAATGATGCACTCTGGATCCCTTCAGATAAAATGCATCTCCTTAGTTATGATAAATTAATGTTAGGAAAGGATTCAGCCTATATCATCTCCTATTGCATTTTGCTAACTCCATCAAGCAAAACATTCAAACCAAAAAAGACTGCTGGAGTGATTTAAGGTAATTTGTGTTGGCTATTGATTGTTCTAGGAGGTATGGGAAAGGATAGGCTCTTTGGCTTGCATTGTAATTGTGAGCCTTTTTTTGTTTTGTTTCCTCCGCCTCCTCCAAGTTTCCTGTTGAATTTCTCATTCTGACAGACAGACAACCTAAACTGAATGTTACTTCCTGGGGGAATACTGACTTTGACTTATTTTCTCTTCAGATCTTTACTCTGGGCTAACACAGAAATGGGAAGTAAGATAATAATTCTATATTTAATTGGTGTTGCTAACTTTGTCCCAATTCTTGATTTTCAGTAGTTACCTCACAGATTTCAGAGTATCTGTCTGTAACTGTGAATGTGTCAGAAGTTGCTAACAAGCACTTGTAAGTGCGAAAACTAAAGTATAAATATTTTTAATCAAAATCATTCCTAAATTTTCATAGTTGGTGAATGAATAAGCATCTATCTAGTCATTACAATTTTTCCAATGACATCTGTGCTGGAGAGAACTACGACCACCTTGTGACCCAGTGACCAAGATCTGGCAACTGCAAGTGTTGTTTAAATATATGAAGTGTCTAAAATATAGCAACAAGAATGAATTGCAGAACTCAAACAAGGAAAGAGTGCTTCAGAACTGAAGAATTTCAGGCTTATATTTTTACTGGGTTTATAGTTGTAAATTTCCAAATACAACATTGAATTTAGAACTCCCACCATAATTTCCTTAAAAGTACTTAATCTAAACAATATAAAGTCCTAACTGAGGAATGGATGTCCATTTAAGAAAGGTCTGAAGAGGGTATAAACACAGTCACCATACTTGCAGACATATCAGCAATATGTGGCACCTTAAAACACAGAAAGTTCCTTATCAAAATATATGGCACGGTCAAAATTTGTTTCATACTAAAATCAACACCTATGAAGAAACTAATAAATCCATGATCGAATGAGAAATTTTTTCACTGTAGAGCCTTGTGTAGCTGCTGAAAGCATGTATGTGGTAAAATCCAAACTATTTTGACTATTTGTGCTCTTCAGGATTCAGTTACCATATCAAAATTAATACCGTGCCAATCCAGTTAAAGCACAGATTAATTTTTCCCATTTCTGGAATTATGAAGATAATAGTCACTTTGGTATAATTTGGAGAAAAGTGCAGGTCATGATTGCTTTTGATAAGAGTCACTTTATCTCTCTGTCCTTTTTTTCAGGGACCTATCAGAGTAGAAGGTAGTTTCTGGACTAAGTATAGAAGTTCACAAATTTGAAGATGAATAATTAATTCAAACTGTCATAACTAAACTCAGTTATTCAGTAGCTGAATAGGCATATGCAGTGCGGTAAAGATTTTTCACACAAGTGTGTTGAAAGATGTTATTCATTTATTTTTGCGTGGCATAGATTACTGTAGAGTTGCTGTACCCACTCAGCTGACCAGACCTCAGGGGAGTTCTTTCTGCTGCATAACTCTACAGAAAATAAATGAAAAACTAAATAACTGGAGTTGTTGCATTGTCAGCTCATTCCATTTAATGAGGGGTGTTAAAGGAAAGCTGGTGTTCTCGAACACTTGCCTGAAGTAGCTGGAATAGACTGGCAAATCCAGAGATGTTTTACTAATCTTTGAATAGGAGTTGGAAGAGTAAGTCTTTACAATAAATATTTTCAGTTTTAATATAGATAACATATAGTTACATAGAAAAATTATGTGTATGTGGCTGATACGTAGTTAGTTAATCATGAAGCAGGCTACAGTCACACTGATGAACAAGCAGTCTTACATGCACAATTTAAACCTGTAGGTCATGGTAGCTGGAGATTTTAGGCTTTGGGATTAATCTGATTTTATGTTCATATTTGCATACCTAATACATATGCATTATTCATTTGCATATATGACATGATCCCTAACATCAGGTCTTAGCCTAACAACGTATTTCCTCAGTAAGAAGCCAAATGACTGTGCTTTAATCTTACAAATGCTAGAATCCTATGGGCTAGAATTAGATACAATCTCTGTACTGTGAGTAGCTGGAAGAAAGTGACCCTGCCGCCTTTTAGTCTGCAAAAACTGTTTGTAATTTCTTGGAATGACTCCCTTCCCACAGAGATAATATTTAGAGATAATATTGAAGGTTAGCACTCCTAGGTACCTTGGGTCAATGCTCTGCCTTGGGTTGCTGGATGTCCTTCTCCTGGCTTCTCTGTAGCTCAAATCCTCGAGATTTTCAGAGCAATAACTGAATTCAGCAGTTCTCTAGACAGGCTTGTGTTTAGCTCCCTTTGGGAAGAGGCTGAGTCACTCCCAACAGCTGTCATGTTATGGAGCCTCCTGTAGAGTGGTGCCAAATCTCGAGATTTTCAGTTTGCTAGTTCTGATTTTTGGCTCTCGAGTTCATTCAGTTATGAAATTGTGATTTCAGTTGTCATTTAAAACTAAAAGTAACTTTTAACCCTTATAGAAATGCAGAAATTTGAGTCTGTGAAACAGCATAAACTAAGCTCTATGGTGTTCTAAAATTTTTGAAGATTAAAAAAATCAAAACAAAACAAACCCAAGAAAAAGAAAAACAGTAGTGATTTTGCATAAGAACATTACTGTTACCTCCCCACCACCAGTTCCACAACCCTCTGCTTTCAGAGGCCTGTATGGACAGATTTTAGAAAGGGCAGCCTGCGTCTGGGACTGACAGTGGGACGACTGAGAGCAGGACTGAAGAAGGGCTCCTCTGAGATGGGAGAAGGAGAGAGATGGCGATGAGTAATAATTGTGGGGACTGTATGCTGTGAGGACCTCTGTGTCTGGAGCAGTTGGGAGGCACAATCCCACCAGTAGACTTCTAGACTCTATGGGATTCATGGCTTGGGAGTATTGAACAAGTGGCTGGGCGTCTCTATTATTTTCCCCGTAAGGGAAAAATACCCCCAAACACCTCTCTTTTCATCAGTCACTGTGAAGTTTCCTCACTTTTCACAATCTCTATTATAACTCAAAAATTCAGTCCTCTTGCTTCAATCTAGTCTCTGTATGTGCTGGTTTACCTGGGCTCCTACTGTTCTTCCCACTAGTTCTTGTTGGTGTTTGACTCCAGTCTTTCAACTGGATTTTTCTTGCAGATGTGAAGCCCAGCTTCTGCTCCAGTAGGTTTTAAGAGATGCTGGATAGGGATAGAGGATGAACATACCATGAATTTTCCAGGACTCAGAAACGAGTATGTGCAGAGTTAAAAATGGTCATTATAACAGTATTATTCCAACTAAATCAGGACTTTTATTGCATTTTTATGCTGTTACAATTTGCCTGAGATAAAAGGCCAAGAAGTGGCTGCTACCCTGTTTCTAGAAAAGCAGACAGTAGGAGGAGTTGGAAAGGAAAAACACATTCAAGCCTTTAGTTTAAATGATAAGTTTAAATGGAAATAAAGAATGTTTCTTGGTAGCAGAGTTACCTTATCTGACACAGGAAGAAATGTAAGACTCAAAAGACCGATATGCAAAATGTTGAATACTTATATTGTTTGGTTATGGTTGTGCTGCAGAAGGCTGTTTTTAATTACTTTTTTTCTTTCTTTTTTGTCCATTTGTTTTCTTGTTCATTGTGTCAAAGATGTCTGGAATGCTACTGTTTTCTGTTAGATAACCAACAGCTGTTTAAGTCTAATTTTCTTGGCTTTTCCAATGAGATTATTATTTTGTTAGATCTTTTAGTCCTTGTAGAATTGACAAGAGGTGAATTTTCATTGTTACAGTTTGTTTAGGAGCTCTACTTCTTCAGGCATAATAACCATGGAGCAAAAGCACAGTTGCTACATCGCCTCCTACTCACCCCCCTTATCAAGAGTCTTACTGGACTGAAACATTATAATACTTCTTTTTTTTTTTTTCTTCAGAAAGTAGAACTCTGGTTGTAGTTCTAGTAATTTCTGGTTAGGACTGATTGCTATAGCTCTTTTCTGCATAGGAAAGTTCATACGCTATCCTGGCATGACTCTTTAATGGAAGTTGCTGTTTCTGCTTTGGGTATTATTCAGCTGGTTTAATTAAGTACTTACTGTTGGACGCTGTGTCCAACAGATCAAGCCCAAGTATTATCTGGTTTTGGTTTTGGGTTGGTTGTTTTTTTGTTTGTGTATTTTTCCTCCCACTTCCTCCAGTCCCTCTTTGTTGGAAAGTGCTGTGCAGCTTCTGGCTTTACTCAGTCACTGACAGCAATGGAGGGATGAAGGCTTCTCAGAGCCAGTGGAATGCTGGGTAATAGCCAGATGCTACTTACTGGAGCTTTATTTGCTGTAACAAATATGTTTGAGTCCCCTTCAGATCTGTCTTTTATTTCTTGGCAACCTAATCCCAATCACCAGGTCAAAAGAAACCCTCCACACTCCGGAGGACTGGGCCTGAACTTGGTAAAATTTGGCCAGAAGAATGTTATTTTTGAAGTTGATGCAAGGTTTAGGATTCTGACACGTTCTAATGTCTCTAGTTTGTTTTAATATTTTAATGAACACCAACAATATAAAATACCCCCAATTAGTGACTAACAATAGGAAATAAAGCTTTATTGTTGTCAGATTGATACGTTTCAAGTGAAAAACAAATATTCCTTCTAGCCTATTGAGACATTTCATGATAAAATGTTTCCTAGGTACGCCTTTTTGTATTAGTCCTTATTTAACTTTTTGACTCCTAAGGAGCCAACCATAAAGGGAAAAATAGAAATGCATCACACTTACAGTATTTTATTCTCTTCATTATCTAAGGTGTTTTCTTTCAGTAGAATTTGTAATGGTGTTCCATCAGTTTAGCCTTTTTTTTGGAAACTATTGAAAGTTTGTGGATGAGATCATGTCTATTTCCCATGGCAGTGGACTGCCTTAAAGTTAATTATCACATTATACTTCAGGAGAAGATTGATACAATTTTTTAAGGTAGGGTATTCTGCTTGGCTGAATAGACCCACCTAGTGTCACTTGTTATTTAAGTAATGGGATTGCCTGCTACCTCGTTATAAACCTTTTGTACTGAAAGATGACTGAAAGTGGCAGCAAATGTCGTTGTTTTTACAAGCAGCATATGAAATAACCAGCATCACTGAATATGACAATTTTCTAGAATGCTTGAAAATTGGACTAAATGCACTATCTATATAAAGGACAGATACCAAGTCTCGTTGCAATGGGCAATGTCAGAAAGAGGCTGAGAGTGATGGGACCTGAACTGACAGATGTACTGAAAGATATAATATACTTATTGTTTAATCATGTGGATAGAGTAGAAGATGGAAACATTGAGAATAAGAAGCTTACAGTAAGAGCTACTGCTTAATCTGAGCAATAGCCTCTGAGGCTTCTTAATCTGCTAGGGGAATTGTATAGATGCAATAAGTCTGACAAAATAAATAAAAGAATAAAGAATCTGTAAATCAGTGAAATTCTAGATTTTAATTTCTGCTATTCTACAAGGGATTGGGGAAAGGGAAATAAAGAGAGGAAGGCAAAAAAATGTGCCCTACATTAGTTCTATTCATGGTTTACGAAACAGAGAAGTGAGTCTAAGATGTGCCGTTTTTTGCTTTTTGAAGCATATTGATTGCAGGCTTGGAATCCCCAGCCTTAGCTGAGGAGTCAACATGGCTGCACCACTGATTGATGGAGTTTGTGGCTAAATATTGCCATGGTGTCAGAAAGTCTCAGCTAGATCTGAGAAAAAGATGGTAAATAACTGTCCCTGTCACACAGGGCTTGTGGTTTAAAAGTTTGCAAGAAATAAAAGGATGTAAAGATCTGCCTGAGGGATATATAACTGCTGCCCATAATGATGCATTGGGTAGGCAGGATTGAAGTAGCTCAGTTTTAATCAATGGGAATGATGTGGGATGGGTGGGAGTGGAATGAGAAAAAAGTAGTACCTCCTAACATGCCTACCTTAATACTTTAAAAATGTAAACACACGTATGAAGCTGGGCTTTTCAACAAGCATGCTTGTGTGGGAGTATATCAATGTTACACTTGTGGCTGCAGGAGGCAAGGTAGTGCAAATAAATGCTACTGGTAGGTAGAGGGACCACGGAGAAAGCTTCCCCTTATGCACTGCAAGAATGCACTGCTTATTGCAACGTGTTTGGAGAACCATAAATTAATATAATTTTCCCAAGCTAGAGAATCATAAAAACTATTTAGCTTATTTATTATTACTAACATAAGTCATTAACGATGGAAGCTGTGTAATGTAAACAGACTGCTTTCCCTGACCTGTCTGTCATGCCAGTTGTTGAACAGCACATTAACTTGAACAATTGCAGCAACTTTTAAATGTTCTATGAAACATCTAAATTCCATCAGTAGGAAAGGTATTTTAGCAAATTTAATTAGATACCAAGGCATGCAGGTGCTTGTAATTTAATTACTCAAAAAGGACGGATTGCTAAACATTTCATAACTTTATTTTTATTCATCATCTTTTGCTTAATGCACACTGGTTCCATGGAATTTTTAGTAGAAATTTTAATAAACACTACCATAGACAGTTAAAAACTATAAACATTTGCAAATCTTCTAAAGTCTGTAGTAGGTATATGATGCAATAATTTAAATTCTTCTGTACTTTATTATAAGGATCTTGAGAAAAATTTCTATCTCTTCCAAGTCCACCAAACCTTGTCCAAGAATTAAATGCCATACGTGGGTTTCTCTAGTGTTGGACTGTTGTCAGCCATAAGCATTCAAACAACATAAATCTTAAATTAAAAAAAAAAATAATCACTTTTACTACCCTTTCTTTGTTACATATGGCTCTCTTGCTTCCTTAGAGCTCAACATGTGTTATACACTTGCTTTCAGCTTTAACTTCTCTTTTGCTGTTAACTCCTCTCTCTCCTATGTTCTTCTCTCAGCTGTTCATCTTCCTGTCACCTCTCACACTGTGTCTCTACATTTTTCTGAATTTCTAACTGCAAAAGCCTGGTTTAGAGCTTTAGTTGACTCTGTGGGCAGTGGTAAATAGGAAGCATGACTATATCATCATGAGGAACTACAGAAACTTGGGAAATAGCAACCTTCTGTGACTTCATGCCTGTTGAAAGAGGCCAGAAATCATCTCTGTAGTTATAATAAACATTCATAAGAGTTGGTAATTTAAGATAACCTTTATTTCTCCTAGATGTCTTCTCTACTTGTAAAGTGAGGACCTCAGAGTTTTTGCTCTGAGCATATTGCTTTCCAGACTGTATCCACTCTCTAACTTCAGGACTCGTTCTTTAAAGTCTAAACAATGAAACTAAAATATGTTTAATTAAAGCTCATAGGACTAATTATTTAATCTCCCCTTTCCTCTTCTCCCTATTATCAAAAACAGTGCTGTAATGTCTTTCCCAGCAGGGCTAACACTAGTTTCTGTCAGTCCACTTACTGCTGTTCTAACAGGCCTGAATTTGGTGCTTTCAGTAGAGACCTGTTAGCCCTGCCAGGGAGTGTCCCAGGAATATCCAGAAAACAATGAAAATGTTGCTGTATTTCACAGTTAAATGTCGTAAGACACATGTCATCCTGAAAGGAATTATTTCTGATTGTAATACTTGGACAGGGTTTTTATAACACAAAAGTGTTTCTGTTTTGAGAGTTGAGAGGAAGATTATATTAATGAGAAGATAGTTTCAGCAATGTTAGTTAGCTACCCAAGCTGTTTGAAGGCTTTTCAGAATATTTTTCCGTAATCATTTAGTTTCACAAAGCCACGCTTCTCAATGCAGTTGGTGCCACTGGAGTTAGTGTGTCTGTATGGCTCTGTGGGTGTTCATGCTTGACCAGCTTCTCATATAAACACAATTCCTTTAAAAAACCCACCTATTTTCTGTGTCATCTTGATATCCAAGAGTTTCACACTGATAATGATCTCTCTACCATTTCATCCTCCCTCCCAATAAAACCGCAATGTTACAGTGAATTTTTTGGTAAAAAGTAACTAAGAAAATATCAAAGGAAAAGTTTTCAGTTTCAAAACTATGGTACAGATGAAAAAAATGTAGATTACCTAACTAAAAATATTTAGTTTCATATTATTTTTTAATTTGGTTGTGCCTGTTTAAGATTAGAAGTATAATGAAGAATGAACTACTAAAGAATGCTTAACTAATAAGTACCTATAATCCTAAATTGTTTTGCTGTCTATATGAAACTTAGTACATTAAAATACACAGAATATTTATATTTCAGGACAAATGAGATAAAGGAGCAATAGGTACTTTGTCAAAAAACTGACTCAATTATCTAGATACAAGATACTGAATAATTATCTGTGCAAGCACTAACAAAATCATTAATTCTTTGGTTTGAATTGTCAGTGCTTTCAATGTTTATACAACTAATTCATAAAAATATAATAAAATCAATGGGATTATAATAATTCAAAATAGGTGGGCTTTGAAACTCTAATCATGAAGGCTTTAAAATGTTTATCTGCAAGTAATGGGAGTAAATATATTGCAGGTAAGTTTGGTTTATAGTATGAGCAGAGTCAATTCTACTGTGGTTGTTATTATTACTTAAATTAGATATGAGTAATCATGTGCTTAAGACTTATGTAAGCAGGGGCAAAATGAGGCCAAATGATTTAAATTGGGTTTTCATGTGTTGAGAGGCATTGAGATTATTAGAAACTTAAAAAAAAATGTTCTATATAAATTTATATATAAAAATCTTCTATACAAATAATTATATATAAAATGATTATATTTCAGCATGTTATTGTTCTTTCCAAAAGAAATGTAGATAGAGGATATGGAAAGGCAGATGTCTTTCCTGACACATCTATACACTTTTGCGAGGATCAAAAGATACTTCTGTAACTGTTTCATATAGCTAGGCATGATAACATTTCATTGTTAAGGAACACTTCCCACCCTTATGTTGGGGCCCTTCCCTAGTGTATTGTGATACAGAAATTGGAAACCCTTAGTTTTCTCCAATTAACTATTGAATTAACAAAAAAAAAAAAATCAACAAGGAATAAGTACTTGCCAGCTTTTATTCTGATACGATCTAACTACTTTGAATTCTTATCCAAATACTGATGCAAAGTAGAGTCATGTCCATCAGCTGTGCAAGAACTTTACAGCTCTAAAGTGCACCTGTTATACTCATTCTGATTCCTCTGCATTTGTGGAGAGCAAGCCATTGATCAAATGACTGTTTTCATTGAAAACTGTACAGCTGGGAAGATTGGTCTTTCTTGTCAACTATTTAACTTTCTTATCAACTATGTACATCTTTGTGCTTCTTCGAGTTGAATTGTTTAGTTTAATACCTCAAGTGTTTTTTTTGAATGTTTGGTTTGGTTTTGGTGGGATGTTTTGGGTTTGTTTTTTCTTAAGGCTTGAATAGTTGAGGGAGGTATGGTAATGATACCGCTTTGGAAAGGTCCAGTTCAAAACTATATATTTAAAACCTTGAAAAATGTTTCTAAAAAAGATCCTAAAACAAATATGTCATGTTATGTTTAAACCCCAATAAGTATCCAACAGTGGAATCTACACTGTATACTTCATAAACACAAAGTCTCAGGGTGGGGAAATTGGCAAAGAACCGCTGTTTCCTAGACCACACAGAATTATATCAGTGAAGATTCAGTTCACTTATGTCTTAGATCAACCCAATGGAATATTTCCCACACGGAGGGAGCTGGTATTCTGAAGAAGGGAGATGAGGAAGACCTTATCAGTAGATAAGATTTGATAATCACTAAGCAAAATGCATGTAATCAGTTCCCAGGAACTGTTATTCCATTCACTCAGTGCCCCTAATCAGGTTTTCTGGTTCAGTGAGATGAATGTAAAGGTTGTTAAAGCCATTGTGAAATAATGAGAAATAAAGATAGTTAAAGTAGATTTGTAGTAATTTGTGATACCTAGTTTTGCAATTAACATGTGCTGTTTTCTATTTATGATCACAACACACTATCTTCTGTAATATTGATTGGCACATAGCAAATTGAATCTATTTACCTAATCTTCATATGTTGCTGCACTAAATGAAGGGCAAGACAGCTGAATATAAGAAAGTAAATCAAAGCAGCCTTGGTCTGCTTCCATTTGTGACGGTGTAGAATTCTAGACTACAATGGGTATTTCACTGATAGACAATTTATTTCATAAGGCAACCTAAGAGCCTTTATGAGAGGAAATCTCTTGTTCATTATGAAACAGCTTTAAAAATATTGCCATAAATAAATCCCTGGAAATCACTGGTTGGAGTAAGATGAATTTACATCATAGCTATGTCTAAGATATTTAATGATGTTTTTTATATTCTTACTGAAGATTTGTAAGAGCCATTAACTTACATGCTGCAATTCTATGAAGATGCATCCTTCTGAAAAGAAAAAGGGTTATTCTGGGGGTCGGTTTAATGCCAATTTATCTCTCTACGCATGGACACATATACAGGTGCACAGGCACATACTCAGGGCTTTTATAATTCCTTGTGCTCTAGTTATGTCCCAGGTTATACTCCTTACTGGACAGTTAAGCTGATAAAATTGTTCTTAAGATGTTTCTAGCTAAGATACTTTCAGAAGATTAAAATGAAGAAGCAGGATGAACATCCATTTAAGTGTACAAAGAACACTGTATTCAGCAGTCATTTCTGCAGCCACCTTGGAAGATTTCTGCTCTGTGAATTTTAACAAACCTAGTTACAGAGGATACTTGTTAGCATCATCTTATCATTATCCAAAGGTCATTATTGATAAGAATTCTCATATACCTACAGGTGTTAGAGTACAAGGAAGAGTGTGTGGCCTTGTACTCCAATTGCTCCAAATTACAAAAAGAAACATGAATATTCTGAGAAGTGTATCAGTATCAAGAGAAATCTATAAGATAAAACTTCAGCATTTCTTATAGGATTATCTCTGTGTTTTTAGCCAATGATCAGATCCAAGGTATGTCCCAAAACCACAAATGGGGTAAGATTTTTTCCTTGAAGATGCACAAATGTTTCCAGAATGCCTTGGGGGCAGAGGGATTTGTGAACACTAACATTTCAGGAGTGACTTAAACAAGATTTGTTGAGCAGCTTTTTTTATTTTGTGAAGAAAGTGTACTGTTTTGTGGAAGTGATAACTGCAGTTCAGAGTATTCACAAGTTACATAAGTTACATAGTTGATGGGCTGTCTTGAAGAAGAGGTCTTGTTGCTTCCCCCTTCCTTCCCCAACTAGTGCATTGGTCTGAGGTATCTTTTTTAGACTCTAATAATTGACTAAGTTGTCTTTTTGTTTCACATAATTCCTAATGGAAAACATATGTGTTAGTTATGTTTGGGATAAGGTAATACTCCACAGGAAGAAATCTGCTTTTTCCAAAGGTGATTAGAAATCATTTGAGTGCTAATCTGCAGCAGTGTCCTATACCTGAAATATCCCAGTTTGCAGAGTTGGTCAAACATGTCTAATTCATTATCACCAAGGTCAATACCAAATCTGTTTGGAAAGATTTCAAAGAAAAAAAGATTCTATGTAAGTCATCTTCATTTCCTCTGAAAATTATACTGTTAGGATCTGTTTATGTAGGACTGAAGATCAGAAAGCTTGACAGCTGAAGCTAGTCACTTTGGTAAAATTTAATTTAGGAACTGAAGCTGAAAGCTGGGTCTGGTGAGTGGTTCCTCAGAACTGAGACAGCTGCAATAACAATAAATTTCAATTTGATGTTGTTTATGACTTTCACCTCAGAGCAGACATGAAAAGGAAGGTCAGGATCCCCTAAGTGGTCAGTAAGAGATACTTTTGAGTCTAGAGCTGTACAAGAGTTGTGAACTTTACAGTACTGACTGTTTATAATTGGGGAAGGAAAGTCTGTAAAGAGAGATGATAGAAAGATGTGACCTTCTGTAGAGCTTCCATTTCTTTTTCCAGGTGACCAATCTCAGAAACTTTAGGAAGGTTATTTCAAGCATGAGTAAGAGATCTATTAATATCTGGGTTAAGCAGAAATACACTGCTGCAGAAGCTTTACCTGTAGTCTGCACTGGCACATCTAAAGTAGCTGAGTAATAGTACAATGATCAGTAAAAGCTGACTGGATGACTGGGTGATGGTTCTGTGCTGAAACCCATGCCACCTTACATCTTTACATTTATTGAGAACTAGTCCAGATTAAAGTTATCTTGGCTAAATCAATCTGCACTTTTCTAAGGCTGTGCAGCTGTAGTAAAAAGACAGGGAAGAAAAGATGACAAACCCCTCAAATTTAGAAATGCTGCATGGAGGCTTTTAGGTAGGAGAGAATATCTCTGCTTCTGTTGATGTTGCTTAATCCTGGGAGACAAGCAGGCACTTCTTGGATAGTCTTAGATTTACTGTGTTACCTTCTTTCTCTGGGACTTCCAAAATGAAGGGAATGGTACATGATTCTCTGACACAAGGCAGCAGAGTTGAGAGCATTCTATGAATTTTGAAGACATTAAAATGCACCAAACCACTTCTAAATCTTTACTTTTTCTGTCTGTTTTTAGTCAGTGGCATAATATCCCCTGGCTGATTTACTGCTGCTTGGAAAAAGTATGGGTCTTATTCAAACCTCCATGAAGCACTTGGAGAAATTACTTGTTTCATCTGGATTTTGTGATGCTCTCTGGTCCAAATGTAGGTGCGAGAGCAAGGAAATTAATGATAGGGGAGTGGGAAATTTTTACGTATCTGAGGTTAAACAGATGAATAGCTATCACTGGAAAAGCTGGTCCATGCCCGGAACATTATGCAGTTTAAAAAGAAGGTCATCCTACTCAGCAGGTTTTCCAGTTACTTAAAGAAGACTTTAGTTTTGTTTTTCTTTTTTGTTTGGTTGTTTGGTTTTGATTTTGTTTGTTTTTGATTTTGTTTGGTTTTGTTTGTTTGTTTTTCCCCCTGTGCTAGCGAAAATTAACACAACTCCTTTCACTCTCTTGAGACCAATCAGTCAGTCTCCAATCATTGTTTCCTCTTGAAACTACTTTCAGAAATTGCTTGAGGGAAGAGGACACTCTAAGAGCAGCAGTAGGAAAAATGTTTTTAAAAGATGCATTTCAGAATTTAAATTAAAAGAAACTATTTCAGAGAAGTCCATTAAAATTGACTTTCTCAGCAAAACTGAAACTTTAACTTTAGTTAGCTACTTTAGATTTGGGGTTATTTCTACCTGTATAGCACTCTGACCTTTTATATTTATTCACTTTAAAATACATGTATTTTTTTACTCTTCTAATTGTTTGTCCTGGGTTTGAGTAAATGGCAGAGGTTTTTAGTAGCAGAGGAGGAAGCTACAGCAGCAGCCCCCTGTGAGAAGGTTCTCGAAGCTCCCCAAAGCTCCCCTGGCTCCAAGTCGGACCTGCCTCTGGCCAAGGCTAGGCCAATTAGTGATGGTGGCTGAGCCTCTGCAATAATGTATTTAAGAAGGGGAACATGGGAGGAGGAGTAGGAGTTGTCAGGAGTTGCAAGGAGAACATCTGTGTGAACACCAAGGTCAGTGGAAGAAAGGAGAAGGGGGGGAAGTGTGCTTGTGCAGAGCCCCCCTGTATCCCATGGTGAGATGGCAGGGCCACCCCTGCTCCTGCCACCCATGGGGGTCACCAGGGAAGCAGATGCCAACCTGCAGCCTGTGGAGGACCTCAAGTGGGAACAGATGACTGCGCCTGAAGAAGACTGGGACTCTGTTGGAAGAAGCAGCCCCTGCTGTTGTAGTTCGGTGCTGGGAGGGTTGCAACATGCAGGGGTGACCCATGCCAGAGCAGCTTGGGAAACGCTGTGGCCCGTGGGAGTGACTCATGTTGGAGTTGGTTTGTGGAGGACTATCTCCTGTGAGAGGGGGACCATACTGGAGCAGGGGAAGAATGCCAGAAGTTCCCCCCCTCCCTGAGGTGGAAGAAGCAGCAGGACTGACTGCACCCCCGCCATTCCCTGCCCTTTGCATTGCTGAGGGGAAGAGGTGGAGATATTGGGAGCAAAGCTGAGCCTGGAAAGAACGAAGGTGTGGGGGGAAGGTGTTTTTAAGATGCTGTAATGCTTCTTGCTGTCCTGCTCTGTTAAGTGTTGCTGTTGTTAGTGTCTGTATTAAATTTATGTTCCTTTTTTCTTCCCCTAAGGAGTCTGTCTTTTGCCCATGAGCATAATGGAAGTCACCCTTCTCTGTCCTTATCTTGATTCCTGAGCCTTTTGCTTTACTTTCTCCTTCCCAGTGCTTTGGGGGAAAGGGGGAGTGAGCAGCTGCGTGGTGCTCAGTTGCCCTCTGAGCTCAAACCACGACATTGTTTTACTGCAATTTAAACTCCTTAAGTTGAAAAATAAATCATTCTGGATAAATAATTTTCCATAATTGTAGAGCTAGAATAGTGCATCTAAATTGTGCTTTTATAGGTGTTCACTCAGATTAGATCACAAACAAGAACATTGATCTGGCTAATGTAAACTTGGTGTAGCTTCTTTGACTGATGTAGTGTGCCAGTCTGACTTAGTCCAGTAGGCAAGTTGCTCATTCAGTGTGTCATACTGCTTAATAGTACCGTTGTATGTGCTGGAACCTGTGTCTCATCCTCAGGAGTTTCATTCTTAAGGCTAAATGTTACTGTTCTCCAAAAAGATTTGAAAATAACTGCAACTTGTAATAGCTGTCTCTCCCAGCTTGGTGTCAATTGCATTTAATTTAAAAATGCTACAATTGTGATTAATTTAAAAATGTTATCATCATCCAAAGAGACAAGGTTTGTCAGGAGATATATCTTTTCTTAGACCAGCTGATATAACCAGGAAAACAGTGGAGAAGCTTTCAGTCACCTAAGCCCTTCTTGACCCCTCAAATACTATTAACATGAACACATCACCGTTTAGCTCTGACAAAGGTGCTCCAATGGTTGTCTAGTTTTCCCATATTTTATCAGTTGGCCGACTAAAAGATACTGTTTCTCTTTGGAAATCTTGTTTTGCTTGTATCTGTGGACCAACACAGATGCAACAACTTTCTGTAACTTTCATCTACATCACTAATGAAGATATTGAATATCTCTGAGCAGACACATATTGAACCTACTTGGTATAACTTCCATTTTAATAATGAACCATTGATAAGCACACCTTAAATCTGTTTTTCCAGCATATATGCATCCGCCTTTATAGAATTTATCTACATCATGTATTTCTAGTTACTTATGAGATTGTCATGGAAAAATTCTCAAAACTCTTACTACTTAATATGTACATTTACTGCTTTTCCACAGATCCTGTTATCCTGTTGTTTGTTTCTGACAAATCAGTATTAGCTGTTATTTCTGTTGTTTACTATAGACAGCAAACTTGTATGTTTTCTGCATATAGACCTTTTGTTTAAATCTTAAGATTTAAATTTTGGTGACAATACACTATACATGATGTCATCCTCAGCTCTTACAAATTGTCATAGATTTGCTGAAATAGGTGGAGAATGTCAGTTTTCACCTGCTGAAGGTCCAGCTCCAAACTACTGAGAGTCGTGATCTTGTGGTTGCTATGCTTCAAACTTCTCCTGAGATTCCTGGCAAGCCAAGTATGAGATACTGGATGAGTAGGTGCAGATCCTTCAAAGGGAAGGGGTATCATGTTAAATGAAAAGCAAAGATGGTAATGAACTCTGAAACTTCAGTTGGTATTTAATGTAATGCTCCTCACCCTGCAAAAGAGATTCTTTGGCTAAAATTTCATTTCCTTAGGACTATTCATATTCAAGTTTGCAATATCAGGTAAAAATGTGTAAACTCCTCCTTTCAGGCTCTGTGATACAAACTTGCCACCTTGATCCAGAACACTCAATTCATTTGTAGGCTCCATATCATGCTGCAAATTTCAGTATTTTGTGTCAGAAATCAGCTTTATAGAAAGGTCTTTCCAAAGTAAAAATAGTTGGGAAAAAAAGGTAGAACTGAGATACTACATTTTGTGGATCTCATGTGAAGAGCAAAAGAAGTTGTTTCAATTCAGCTTCCATTAGAAATTCTCTGACAATTATGTGGAAGTCAGACTTCTGATACCACCAGTGTCAAATTCTTTGCCTTATTGGTTGATGGTATCAGCCATACGGCATTATGAGTGTGTCAGTTTCTACTGCTGCCTCCTCTTCAGCAATATAATCTAAATTGAAATTGCTGACTTCAGAGTAATATTGTGAGAAATAGAAAAAAGAACATAATCACATGATTTAGTGTTAGGTGGTCCTGTGAGGAGCAAGGAGTTGGACTCGATAATCCTTATGGGTCCCTTCCAACTTGAGATATTCTATGATTTTATAATTCTATATCAGAATATTTTTTTATATAGAAATTCAAACTTATTAAAGGGACCAAAAGAAAAGCAAGCAGTCCAGCACAGAGTTTATAGAAAAAAAACCCCTATTGTATGGCAAAGCACTTTGTTAACTGTGTGTAGTTTACATAGTCTGACAAATATCATGGTGGGGGGAAATAGAAAAGTGTGTGTGACTTATAAATATTCAGTCAAAGAGGAAACAGAAGATCCCCATGGTAGGGGCAGGCTATGATTTCCATAGCCCATACTAGCGAGTGATAGTAGGACTTCTCAAGTATGTGATCCTAGTGCAGCAAAAAAATAGGAATATTGTATGGGTGATTATTTATCTGTTTACCTCTAGATTTGAGATTGAGTTGTATGCATCTTTTACTCTAGAAAAATAATTCTAAAACCTGTAAAAGAATATATTGGTAGCACCCGCTGCTACATGTGACATGAAATACTGCTTTGTAACATCTGTGAATAGCCTTGTTCTTCTGGAGATGCCTGACATGGCTATTAGCTTACAGCACAGTGTATTTATCCATTCACTGAACTGTACAAGATAATTTGAGGGAAAATTAACATGTCAGCTTGAACCGGTACAGAAATGCTTTTATTCCAAAAGAGCATAGAAGTTTTCAAGTGTAAATAAATACCTGCTGGTATTCTAGGTTAGCAAGGGTTGTGTATTTGCTGCTCCCTGAATTAATAGGCATAATTTTGTACAATTTTCTTTGAGGTTTAAAGAGTGAAGATATTTTAGCTTTCAGAACTTTGGTTCCTTCTGACTTTTGCTTGTCCTCTTTTCTGACCTATAAAAAACCTAAGTTTGTCTGGAAAATACCTAAGTATTTGCTCAGAGGTTGCAAAAAGAGGGAAATAAGCACAGCCAGAAAGAATTATTTCACTTTATTGTGATGCTGTTTCTTCACACTAACCTAGAAGAGTTTCCTGGTGGGGTATGTATCTTGAAGCTGTCCACCATGACTGACTATATGCTAATATCTCCCTGCAGCTGATTAGCCTGAATAACCATGTTGTATTTACACTTTTCTGAAGTAATGTTTTCAAAAAGCCGACATGAGCATACACAATACCCCACAGCCACAAGATAGGTGTTATCCAGAAAAACTAACCAAACTTTTTTTTTCTGTGATCTGGAAACAAACACATATATAAGGTTAAGTTCAAAGGGGGTGGAGCAATGAAGGAGAGGAAGGATTTTATGTAGGTTAATTTTAGCCCAGGGAACCTAGTTTCCCTATACTCTTCTGTTGATGATGATGATGGCAGACACTCCTTCAAGAAAGCATAATCTGAATCTTAACTGTGCTCAAGAGGATCATGTCTCTCTATCCATTGAGGGTATAGAAAACATATGGCTGTTAACATCCTTGGATTAAAGTAGGACTTTCTAAATACTGCCATGCTGCTTCTTCCATTTTAGGAAACATAAGTAGCACTCTATTCTGTGATCTGAGATCAAACAAAAGCTTAGGCATATAGATAAAACATATGGGGTTGCTTACCTCTTTGGACAGCTTTGGAAGAGTCTGGACCTGGTTGTCAGGATCTGATATCATTTGTGCAGAAAAAGAGGGAAATATTAATTACACTTTTTTTCTCTCAGGTGGCTAGAAAATGCTGTCTTGGTGTTTTATAGGCATGCTTTGTTCTCTGTGATGACTAAGTATCCAGAACTTAAATAGTCATTCTTTTATTTGTGTAAACAAATCAAAGTTAGTACTGTATTAAATAATTTTCTCTATATGGATTAAGATTACCCTATCTCACAGAGCTACTGCTTGTCCAGAGCTGCACTGCATGTACTAATATTTGTAGGATTTTCATGGGATTGTAACACTTGGTATATATTTAACAGAAAATCTAAATTATACCAAGATTTTTATTCAAACCTAATGTTATAAAGTCACTTTTTAATATACAATCATTAAAATTACAGTAATTAACTGAAATCATTTCAATTTTGATGTAATTGTGAAAAATTACCCATCTTTATTCCCCATGAAAACTTTACATGCCACTGGGCAGGGGTAAGATTGCACAAGCATTCTTTGAGGAGTCATGTAATAAGTACACCTATCTGTGTGTTTGCCACTTACATCTTTTTTCCCCACATATGCTGGTCTTGACTTTGCAGACTTTTTCTAAATGAGCCATACCCATAAACCCCAGAATGTAGGCCTGTCTTCATCAATGTGTTGTCTGTTATCGAAGTTGACACTGTAATTTTAACCCAGTCAAACACATGGCTGTCACCTGGTCTGGTTACAGTTTATTTAAGTATTTTAGTATACATGGGAAACAATAGGATATCATCTGTGCTACAATAGTCAACTGTGTAACAGGGAATACCAATGTTCTAATCAGCTTTCTGGGTTAATTATAACTTTGGTAATAAAACTCAAGGGAGACTGGGGGGGTGGGGGCATGACTGGAATTGTTAATTTGACATAGAGTCTTTTCTTCCAGAAAGTGGTTTGATGCCATGCGGTCATTTCACACAGACATCAAATGGTGCAAACTCTTAGGGACAAAAACTCCCGTATTTATATAACAATCCCTCAGACAGGTCTCTTAAGGAAATACCATGTTCTGAATGGGTGTCAGAAATAGAGCTGTCTTGTACCCACAACAGGTCTCTTAACACTTAAGCACAAATGTTTCTCTACCTTAGGAAGCCTTGGTCAGTATTATGAGAACTGGAATTGAGGATTTCTAGGCCTATTTAGATGGAATATCCTATATTATATCACAATGTGTTCTCCTGTTGTTTGTGTGGTTGGTGATCTCTGTCCCTTCCCTGCAAGCCTACCTTCAAACATAATCATATCCCTTTGAGTCATCTTTCCTCATTGGCGATAAAAGAAGCCTAAGGTCTGGAAAAATACATTTCCCTATTTGAGCATTAGAAACAGCTGAACAGGCTGCCTGCTTTTGTTCATTTAAGTGTGAAGAGCAGTCTTTTCTGTCTGTATTGCTGTGTCCTAAACATGTAGTGCTGGACTTTTAATCTTTGTGTATAGCTGCTGAAGTCAAGTCCATCAAAAATAGGAATTATGTGCTGAGTGACCAAGTGTGTGTGTGATGGCAATCACAGTCATCATTATTGCACTGCCGACGCTGAATGATCTGTGGAAATTCACTAACAGAATAACTTGTTGCTCTGTGAATACTTTTAGTCTATTTTCCTCTATTTTGCTTGGCTATGTGCTCCAGGGCCTCCTTCACAGAGCTGTAGCACAGCATGGAAAATTTAGCCTCTTTTTTCCACTACATTAACAATGGCTGGTGGATGGGGTAGTGAGAAGGGAATACAAAAGGAAAGATTCAGTAGTCTTGTGTACAGATCATTTGGGCAAAAATATCAAGTGCAGATCTGTGCATATAAGGAGCCATAAATTAATTTTATCATTAATTTGACTAGAGTAAAAATTGCAGGACTTGACTGTAAGAACTGGTTTCAGTAACTCACAAACTAGCAAAGTGAAGTCATTCATTCCCTTTACTCTCGATTAAAACATTGTCATGCGTGTAGCAGCTTGTTTCTAATTCTTTTAGGATTACTCCAATTTCTCCAGAGGCTTGCCAATGAGTAGCAATAAAGCCAGCTTGGGCAGGTTGCAATTTGCCTCCCACATCAATGTAACAGCTGCGGCAAAGATGTGAACTCCTAGAGCACTTAGCTTGGAGAAGGCAGTTGTCTACTCTACCCAGACTGACACTTCTGATGAGTTGGGTTGCAATTGGGGGTTGAGGGCGTCCTAAAGTTGTGAATTCTCTTTCTGTCACCTTCCCCTTTCTGGAAGTTCATTGACATGAAGCTCAGTGTCTGGCCATATCAGCCTTAAAAGTAACCATTGAAACTGGGCAGGAGGTAGTCCCCAACCCCTGAGTTTCCATGATAGGCTGCATACTCTTAAGAGATTGTCTGTGCACTAACCCCAACTGGCATGCTTGCTGTTACACAAACAAATGCAGCCTTGGTTTGCCTTCTTCCTCCAGATTCCCCTTTGATACTAAACAAACTGAACATGAAAAATAGCATGCAATCTTACTGCAGTGAAACAGAAGCCTAAACTTCTGCTATGGAAATGGAAACAGGACAGGGAAAACTAAAACATGGGCACGTGACACCAAATCTCTCTTTATTAAGATATGTTGCAGCTGTGAAGACAGTCAGGCAACTAAGGAGAACTTAATTCTTTCAATGCACTTTGAAATTACTGTTAAGGCCAGTCTGGGAATGAGAGCTGGAAATCCAGCTCTTTTCTCCTTATGCTCATGTTGATAGCTGTTTGGGATCTATTTCTCTTCCTTTCTTTGAAAACAGATCTTCTTCTGTCTTTATGCACTGTTAGTCTTCTCTAACTATTTCTCCATTAAAAAAATGCGGACTCATCTTTAATAAACTGTATTGTTTAGTAACTAGCATATTCCCTCCTGCCTGAATGCCTCCCATAGTGGCCACAAAGCTCTATAAAACATAAGAAACATTCATTGTGTGTCTTCATAAATTCGTTACTTCCTTCTCATGCTTGGCTTTCATGGACACTGCATGTAATTCACTCAAGGCAGACTCAGTATCAGAGTCATTAGTCAAACTAATCTCACTTTTTGTTTTAGCAGTTCCTGGGGTCAAAAATCCAGCATTTTCTGTCAAGATGTGAAACACACCAGTGTTTTTGTTCTGATTAGAGTTATCCCTCCTAGTCTTGCACAGCCTGGAGTAGAAGAACAGTTAGATTTATAAAATGTAGCTGTAACTGGAATATGTGGTAGGGGAGTGGTAAATGTCCCGATAGTCTGTATTCTCAGCCTAGATTAATGGCTAGCTAAATATACTGCTTACACTTCTCTTATCTACAATTTCTGTCTCGAGAGTGTTTTGTGTTGAAGCACTGCATACTCGTCACTTTTGGAGGTAGATGTGATGTAGCAGCCCCTTGGTTAAAAGCATCTCATTAGCTGTAGATTTGGGATAGCGATAGTTTGGGGAAGGAGGCTGTACTGCAGAATTTTCTTTCTAGTTTTTTTAACATATTGTGTATATTCAAACAAAGAGAGCTCTTGATAATTTGAAACAGAAATGTGAAGGGCTAGCAGGAGAAAAAAATTAGAAGCTAAGCAGAAAAATATTATCAAGAATCACTATACCTGAGCTAATTTAATCTAAGTTTTCCTTGCTGATATTCCCGGTAAAATTTTTTTAATCTGTGTTAAAAATTGTTTTTTTCCAGCTGCATTAGTTAATCAAGATTTCTGTCCCCCTTCCCTCTAGTGACTGTTTTTCTGGGCTGTTCTGGGAAACTGTAGAGCCTTTGCTGAGGAAGAGGAAGCAGCAGCTGCTTGGTATATCCTTCAAGTGGTGAACACATGCTGCTGGAGAGGTTCTCATATCTATGCTGCCCACAAAGCTCAGAACAAAACCAAGCAGGATCCTGGAGGTAAGACTGTGAAATTAAGAATGGTACCTGTTAGAGAAGCAGTACCTCTTTCTTGGCCTAGGAAAAGGACTCACCAGATCAACATGTGGTTGAGACTTGAATCCAGGTTTCCTGGGTCTAGTCTGGTGACCAGTCCACAAGCCACAAGTAGTTACCTGATCAGTCTGTTAATGACTTTGAATAAATCATTATAATAATGTCCAGAATTGTCACTCTAGGATCAAGCTTCAGAGTTCTTGTTCAGACTAATACCTATTGTTTTATTTTGCTGTGCTTAGAATCAAGTAAGTGTGAAATTAAATTTATTACTGTTCATAAGTAATTAAGGTTTACATCCCTAATACCTGACAAGTTGGAAGCATGCTGAGATCAAAAAACAGGGTGGAAAACCAGAAAACCAATGACTGAAATACTACTGGTTGGATAGAGATAGACATAGTGTACAAACCTGTGAAAGCCTATGATTAAATTGAGGCTTGTCTTTCTTGTTTAGTCTGCTGCCATGGCTATCCTTGCTGCATTGCTCTCCAGACACTGAATCCTTGTCTTGTTAAGTGTTTGTTCTGATCTTTCTTTGTTCCTGATACATGTTTAGTGCAGGTTTCTTTTGTGTGGCTGAGGAGTCAGAAAAAATCTGACTATTCTAAAGAGAATGAGCTTGAAATTTGAGTGAAATTCATATTTACTATATATGCATATTCTCAATTTTTGTTTCTGGTCATAAGTTGGACTAGTTTTTGACAGTCTGCATAAGTTCCTCTTGATATTACTACAAAGAAGAGAGATCAATGCAGTATGTTGTAGAGACTGTTGCTAATACTGTGCAAAAGAGGCTGTGTGAACTGCTGATTAACTACACATAACTTCAATATTCTTTTCAACAACACAACATATTCATTATAAATGAGGCAAACGTAACTTAAAGATCTCAGTGACAATGAATCTCTGTTACCAATAAGTACACCCTCAAGACATAGAAATGTTATCACAGTGTCATCAACATCCCATACAATGTCTGCATCTTTTTTGTATTTATTTAAAAAAAACCAAAACAGTAGAAGTTCCTCTTCATATTACTTCACATAAATAGAATGTTCCTATGTTATCTTTAAATGATTGCTTAGGAAAGAATTTTTTTCTTTTTCCTTTTTTTTTTTCTGTCGAAAACTCTGCCCTGCTATCCAATTGCTCCAACTTTTAGTTCCTGTTTAATGAAACTTTGGTCAAAGTATCAGAAAGTCATGAGCTTAGGCTGAAGGATGATGTAGCATAGGAATTGAATATTTCTGTTTTCATTTGGTAGGCTCCTGCTAGGAAATAGTACTTTACATTCAGAGTCCATAACTACTACATCAACTTGAAGAATGAGTATATGTCTTTAAATAAAAAGCCTGAAATTATTCTTCCAAGGAAAAAAAAATTCATCCCACTTAGAAGCAAAATTTTTGGATGGGCTTAATATCAGGGGTCAATCGCAGAAGTTTCCATAATTTTCCTGCAAGGGTAAATATTAATGATGATGTATTAAATTGTTGTTTGTATGACATGTACGCTGGAGTTTCAACAGATTTAACACAGTCTTGCTATGAAATGTTTGCTGTCTTACTGTGCAGTCACTGAAGAGTTAGCACGTTTAAGTGACATAGAAGTAACAGTCTGAAGAACTGCAGTAAGGCATAGTAAGAAGTAGAATTCTCAGCTCTTGTGAGTGGCAGTTTAATATTTTTAAGTACTCAGACTAGAGTGCTGAAATTTTATTACTTCTAGCTGTTCCAACTTTTGCATGGATATTACCATGTGGTTACATTTTTCTCTTAACTGGATCAAGAATTTTTAAAGCTTATCTGTTTTGTGTATGTCTGCCTTACTTCAGAGCCTAGATTTTTCTACCCTTCTGTATCTTGATGAAATTTTAAAGAAATAGTATGTAGATTTCGAACCCTTTTGTTTCTCCGAGTATTTTGCAGCTAAAGAGGCAGTTGTTAGAACAGAGGAGGCTGCAGAAAACAAGCAGTTCTAGCAATGATTGTGTACATGTTGCTGTGTTCCTTCCAGTATTTTCCTTTTAAACTATGTAAAACTATGTTTGGGAAGGTATGGCAGGCAGACTACATCTCTTCTATTTAGTTTAATTTCCCAATTCAATGTGTTTAAAAGCTAACTGAAGCAATTTATCATTCACTTACAGAGAGCTGAATACAGCTGTCAGAAAACATACATTTTTCTCTAAAAATGGGTTAATGTGTGTTTAAATAAGGTGTCTATCTGCTTGCACACTGTGTTTATTGTATCAGTGTCAGAAACACAGTGATTAGAGTTCCCATCTGGTAGGATTATTTCATATTGCTCTTGGTTCAGGCAATTTCTGGTTCAACTTAGATCAATGTTCATGTCAGTCATTCATCATCAACTTTTGCAAACAAGGACAAATATGTAGCGGGGGACTTTTACAATTATTCTTTTTCTGTACAATACATGGGATTTTTTTAAAGTTGTGTAAAGAAGGCTACACTCAGATGCTTAGAGATGCATGAGAATACTGAATTCTGACATGAGATCTAAATTATTTAGGGTCATACTCTTTCTCATTTTTGGTAATACCAGTGAAACTGCTGGTACTTTTCACATTGTGAGATAAGCATTCTCCTGGTGAAACTGGCTGCTTGTGTCTTGGATGGGCACATGCTTCGCTGGGTAAAAAACTGGCTGGATGGCCAGGCCCAAAGAGTTGTGGTGAATGGAGTTAAATCCAGTTGGTGGCTGGTCATGAGTGGTGTCCCCCAGGGCTCGGTTTTGGGGCCACTCCTGTTTCTAGATGAGGGGATGGAGTGCACCCTCAGTCAGTTTGCAGATGACACCAAGTTGGGTGGGAGTGTTGATCGGCTCGAGGGTAGGGAGGCTCTGCAGAGAGATCTGGACAGGCTGGATTGATGGGCTAAGGCCAACTGTATGAGTTTCAATAAGGCCAAATGCTGGGTGCTGCATTTCAGCCACAACAACCCCCAGCAGCACTACAGGCCTGGGGAGGAGTGGCTGGAGAGCTGCCAGTCAGAGAGGGACCTGGGGGTGTTGATTGACAGCCGGCTGAACATGAGCCAGCAGTGTGCCCAGGTGGCCAAGAAGGCAAATGGCATCCTGGCTTGTATCAGAAATAGTGTGGCCAGCAGGGACAGGGAAGTGATCTTGCCCCTGTACTTGGCACTGGTGAGGCCGCACCTCGATGACTGTGTTCAGTTTTGGGCCCCTCACTACATAAAGGACATTGAATTACTTGAGCGTGTCCAGAGAAGGGTGATGAAGCTCGTGAAGGGTCTGGAGCACATGTCGTACGAGGAGCGGTTGAGAGAACTGGGGTTGTTTAGTCTGGAGAAGAGGAGGCTGAGGGGAGAACTCATTGCGCTCTACAACTACCTGAAAGGAGATTGCAGAGAGCTGGCGATGAGTCTCTTGAACCAAGTAACAAGCGATAGGACAAGAGGGAATAGGTTTAAGTTGCACCAGGGAAGGTTTAGACTAGATATTAGGAAGCATTTCTTTGCAGAACGGGTTGTTAGGCATTGGAATGGGCTGCCCAGAGAGGTGGTGGAGTCCCCATCCCTGGAGGTGTTTAAGAGTTGGGTTGATGCAGTGCTGAGAGATATGGTGTAGTTGGGAACTGTCAGTGTTAGGTTAATGGTTGGACTAGGTGATCTTCAAAGTCTTTTTCCAACCTAGATGATTCTGTGATAATGCTCAGCTCAAGCGCAAGTCATATTTGGACTCAAATAATTGAGTTTGAATAAAGGAAGATCTATAATATCTTTACTTTTTTGGTCTCTTGCCCTGAGCAAGAGGAAGAAAAAAGTTCAGCAATTGATCTGCCCCCAAACACAGATACAAGAGATTTTTTTTTTATCTTCATTGTCTTTGGACTTCATTGCTTGAGAGGATCCGGTGTATTAGACTTTATGTCTGTTTTCTCTCCACCTTTTTGATAGCTTCCAGTAGCCATGCCTTTGCCAAGCATGTATAAGCTCACAAGAAGTTTACACCAAGGTAAAATAATCATCAAAGATTTTAGCAGAGCAAAGATGCTCTTTTAATGTTCGACTGTTGTTTTTTTGTAGTATGCTGCTTCTAGGATGCCTGTATTGTCAGCTCAAAAATTACCAAGAGCAATTATTTCTGTAACAATTTGGCCAGCCTTTCACTATTCCCAATCTGACAGCAGACTAGAAGTTAGGTTTTTATTCAAAGTGACCCTCTATTTATTGTAGAGTCAACAGTCTAAGGCAGCAAGGAAGACAGTAACACTGAAAATTTGATGTGAAATCCAAGATAAAAGTCTTCTGAAGAACAATCTAGATGCTACTGACGTTTGTTTTTTTTTTCTTTGTTCAGAAGGTGCAATGTGTGTAGTCTGAGGGGACTGCCAAGTGATAGATGCAACTAGATTGCAGAGGGTATCTGTGCTGTCAGGAAGCTTGGGACTCTCTTTTTCATCTTGGACAATGGAAATTGGGAATGCTGTGGCATTCATTGTTTAAAGCCAAAAGCGAATCATCACTGGACAGCTTTTGGCAGTTAGGTAGACACTGGCAAACAGAGCAGAGTCTGATGAGGTCTGGAATATATTTAATAGCATTTAGAGGAATGGATCTAGCCAGACTGAAGGCAATTGATATATTTATGAGGAATAGACTATAGGCTTTTTCATTTCCCATTTGACAGCCTCAGAATGTACTAGAAGCAAAACAAAGCTATTGTCAGGAGAACGCCAGATATTGAAAATTAGTGATTATCAGTTAGTGCTTAAATTGTGGCTTCCAATTGCATGTACTTCACTGTCGGAGTATATGTTTGTTATCGATGCATTTCTTTTTAAAACTCTTTTTACATTTTTGAGCTGTAACCTGCTGTTCAGATAAAAAGACAGCTGTGTTTCAGGCCAGCCAAGGATGGTGAGTTCACAATTCTCCCTCCTGTGAACACTACTAAGTTTGTATTCTTCCCAACACAGTGCACCATCTTCAGTAGAAAACCAGCTAGTGACATCAGTGGGATCAGAATTAAAAGTACTGAGGAAAAACTGCTTTCTGCTCAAAAATTACAGAGTCTAAAGAAAATAAAGTTTGTGCTTCATGGTACTAATTACAAGTTTTTTTAGATTTTGCATGCAGAACTATTTTGCAATAGTTGTTATGCAACTGCCTGTGCATCTCTTGTGTGTGCAGCTACTCATGAGTCTGAGAGACCCATAGCTATCTCCCCAAGTTTTCTGTGAAAACAAAAAAGCCAACTGTGTATGAATTTATTATAAAAACTTGTTTACATGAAGTGAGTTAGAGTGCTCTGGTACTGATTAACTGAAGAATCCCATATTTGAAGTGTCTCTAGTGCATTCCAGAGAAATTAGATGCCAGTGCTTCAGTTTTTAATAAATTTTAATAATAAATTTTAATAATGAGAAAAGCTCACTACTTATTTAAGGATTAAAAAAAAAAAAAAAAAGAAACATTTAGAATGATAACACCTAATTTGCTGAACTCTGGTAAAAAGCTTTGTCACCTATTTTCTGGGACCTGATCACGTGGGAACACTGAGCACTGATTTTAGGCTTTAAGTTTTCTAAAACTTTTTACCTAGGGAGCCAAGCCTCCTGCAATTAGGATTGGTGAAATGTTGTCTCTTTCTTTCATAGAAATAAGTGCATACACTTTAGAAGTAAACCAAGAATGAATTTTAAATTAAACTCAATTTAAACAGAAGGATTATTTGATCTTAAGACAAAATCCAGTGGGATGCTCCAGAAAGAACAGAATGGAACTATTGTCTGGCACTGTAATACATGTGTTAGTGTGGCTTTCAGACACTGGAAAATAATGATCAGGACTTTTCATTTCTCACAGATGTCTCTGATAATGTATTAATATTTACTTTTTTTACTGTTTCTACCCATAGGCATTGGCTTTCCTAACTCTGCAGCTAGTGAGGATCTTTATATTTTTGAAATCTCTTTGTTGGTTATCATGAGCGTTTTGAACATTTTCATTCAAAAAGGATTTTTTTTTTTTTAACAGAAAGTCATGAAGACATTCAACATAACTGTAAAATAGAAGTTTCTATATGATTTAAACATTTTTAAAATGAAGAAAACAGAAATTAATTACTGGTACATAATAATTAATTCCTATTATAGAATATTGGTATGGTGGAGGAGAGAGCATAAGTTAATTCCAACGGAAAAAATATATGGTGGGTTAAGGGAAGAGGGGGGCAAACAGAGAGTTAACAGACTTTTTTTTTTTTTTCCCCCAGTCTTTATATTTTGCTTGAAGTTAGCTACTTTGTAAGAAAGTGATGTTTTCCATGGTCTGTATCTGTCTGGCCAATGACTTGGAATAATATGCAGGTGCATAAATGTTAATGGGCTTTTTACCATAGAATAAAATAGCATAAAAGTTTTACCCTGTATATCAGAATGCCTTTTGTCATTTGGCTATCTTCTGGGACAGTGAGCAGACACCTTATAACTTCAGGAACATACTATAAATTTGCATCAATTTATGGGACTCTAAAGGACCTCAATGGATTTATGTGCTTGTAACTACCACTGTGTGAATGCATGCAACAACGGCAGATTAATATTAGTTGAATTCAATCATTAGGGTATTCATGGAATAAAAATGACTGCAAAGTTTGTAGGTATGCAGTTTAAACAATTACTAGAGAATATTTATGAAAAGCAAATTTTGGACTTGTTTTATATAATCTCACACAAGTTATTTCTGAATCATGCACATTTTTTTCACTTTATTAGTATATCTTGTGGGTTTTTTCTGTGTAATTCAAACTAATATAAGTTAATATAAGTAAGTTACTAATGTACTAAATAATAATATAACTAATATAACTTAACGCAATCTTCAGTATTAAAAGTAGTATTAACATTATTGGATAATTCAGGTTGGAAGGAACATCAGTCCAATCTCCAGCTCAAAGCAGGGCAAGCTCTTCTTTTCGCTCTTGGTGACTAAGTCTGAACTCCAGCTGAGCTTCTGCTTTCCTAACACCATCCCTACAGCCTGGACAATGTTTCGAAATTCTCTTTGTATCTCAAGAAAAAAAAATTTAAAATAAAAAAGTGTATATATGCCTATAGAAAAGTTTATATATGCCTATAGAATAAATCTAGTAGTCTAAAGACTGAATATAGTGGGAAAAATGTTATGAACACTACAAAAAAGCAGAACTCCATTTCTTCACCAGTTCTCTTTGTAGTCCTCATTCTGCATTTTCTGCACTTGATCCTGCAAGATTCTGAGCTTTCTGACCTAGTTTCAGTAAAACACTAATTTATGCATGTGAGTAGACCATAAAAGTACAATAAGCTTTTTCCCATGTGTCAATTTTATGCCTGCCTGGTTTCCTGGTTCATATACCATGCTTACAGTTTGCATGATCAGCTTCTAATTTTGTATTTGCATGTGATAGCTTGTCAATGTTTGGTTTTGATACAACTTTTCTTTTATTCTTGCATACATCTGATGATTTAGATGATGCAGCAAATTGCTTCAGAACTGAAAACTGTTAAACTTGTGTCTCCTGGCCAGGTGTACCTTAGCAACCTATACTACCTCTCTTTTGTGTGAAATGCTGAGGTTCAGCCTTGTTCATGGGGGTCCAGAAAATCTGACACCAAGGCCAAAGCACTGAAAAAACCATTGTGTTATTGTTCTCTATGTGCCTTATCCTTCTCACCCTTTTAATACCTCTTAAACTAAAATAAAGCAATTCATTATTTATGGTGGTCAGGTCCTGCAAAAGGGGAGAGCTGGCAGCTGAAGAGAAAAGGAGCTGAAAGTATGGAGAAATTGTGCTGTGAGCAATTCTGTAGCAGCTATTAGTTGCTTGCATTTACTTGCTAGTTTGTCCTGTTTGTTAATTTTTAGGTTTTTAGTTTGTTAAATTTTAGGTTTTTTTGGCTTCTTTAACATTCATCAGTTCTATTTCTTTAGGGTACATCCAGTGCCCTCACTTGCAAACCAGATAAAAATATTGTTTATAATGTGAAATTTGGGTTATTTTTTATCTTCAGAAGTTTACAGTTCAACCAGTTGTATGACTCTAGTTCATTCTTGGCAAGACTGTGACTTTGTTTCTTTACAAGCATTGAGGGCTCTTCAGGTGTTGCCCAAACTGGCATTTTTTGTTTTAAAAGCTTTATATTACTTTGTACTTATAAATTAGACTGAGAAAACATGCTTTCTGGCACTTGTGACACTTGAAACCATGCTGACTGGACAGAAAACCTGATGAGTGAGTTCTCTGGTGGAGTCTGGCAAGCAGCTTCCTAACATGGTTATCTCCTTACAAACAGAAAACTGCACTGCAGCTCCACAGCTCCATCTTTTTGTTTTGTTTTGTTTTGTTTTTAAAGTTGGGGGAGGATATCTTTCAAAAACTGCTTGACTTAGTGACCGTGTAACACAGGCTCACAACATGGTTTGTGCAAGTATTTTGAAGATAGCTTCAAGATCCTGCTATGATACATTTCTGAGCTGTGGCAGGTATGTCTCATTTTTCAGACATAAACAAGGTTAATTCAGCACATCTTAATGTCTAAGTGGGTTGGAAAGATAAAACTCCAGCCCCAGTCTGTGTTGGGATGATTATATAGAAGGTCCAATTTGAGTTAGAGAACCTATTTTGAGTTTGCAGGACAGAAAATTGTAAATCCTTTCCTCTGTTAGCTAAAGGAAGATGATCTTTGCTATTTATTTGAACTTTTTTCAATTAAAAAAAACCCACTTGATAAATAATACAGCATTTTATTTAAGATATTTCAAATAAACACTCTCTGTTCTTTAGCTTCTTTTGGTGACTTGAATTGATACTTATGTTGTAATAGGATATACATATTTATGTATATGTATAATAAGTTCAGACAGATGAGGGAACAGATGCTTGCTTCAGCCAGTGTCTCATTATGCATGTTCTTGCTACTGACAAGGTTACTTTAAGTAAGTTTTCTTTAGAATTTTAATCTTTATCTTCACTGCTACTTTAACTCTTTGGGTTTGATTCCAGCTATTTTCATATTGCATGAATTCACTGCTACCCTTCTCAAGGGAATGAGGATTGTTTAATTCTGTTCTTATTTACATTTGTAAAATCCTGATAATCAAACATATAAACAAAATTATGCTGAGTATTCTATTTAGTAAATTCTTACCCAGAAAATTTACACATTCTGTGGTTAGTGCAGTAATGGAGTATCAATTTTTGCTCAGCTTTCATGTACAATTTTCTGAAATATCTTTGTGCTAAGAAAGTATGTTATTCATCCCTTATTGAAGTGCTTAAAACATTGTGAGTCTGACACTTGAGACAGTCTTCCCAGGTTGGTGACAATGTTTTTTTTAAATCTGTGATGTGAGTAACTTTTCCACCCAGCAGGCAGGACCTCTACTAGAAACCCCTCCACACAGTTCTGTGTTTTTAAGGTGGTTCTGAAGGGTGGATCAAGCTCTCTAATGCTGCAGTGCAGCTGTGCCTGGGGTGGAGAGGTTTTAACAAGTACCTGTCTTCCTACACCACAGCAACTGAGTGTTATTAGGCCTGTTGACTTATGGTATAATTTGTATTGGGGGAACTTGGGAAGCACAGAGTATTTCACCTCACTGATTTACTTTTAGGGTTGCAGTCAACGTTCCTCAGTAAAATCAAGATCTGACCCAGTCAGTGTCCTGTTTTCTTTTGGAGCATTGCCCACTTGTGACGTGTCACAGAAATCACATATCAAAATAGCACAGATTCCCAGGGTAATGTTTGAACTAGGCCTGCTTTTACTCATCTGGTTTTCTCTTTGCTTAGCAGCCAAACCACTGTTAAACTTCATGGTTGTCAGTTTTTCATTGTGCTGTCTTTAAAGTGCATAATTTCTCCAGACTTCCCAAGATCTTCATAGAATGCTATATAAATCTAAACATCTGAATAATTAACAGCCCAATTTTAACACATTTCAAATATGAACATTCAGGTCTACTGTTGCTGTAAAATTTCTTATAAAAAGTCTTCAATACAATGAATATTGATTTTTTTTTTTTCCTCCTTATTATGTTGCTAGCACTGGTAACTGCTTTCAATTTGTCTTCACCTTTGACTTCTTATAATAACTCATTAAGTGCTTTTTGAGGGATTTAAGGATTTTCAATGACTTAGAATTCACTGCTGTGTTCCTTTTTACTTACATGCTACTTTAGTAGTTTTCAGTTTGTGTTCCCATAGCTGTTACCTACCTATCTGGGGTGTCGTGGAGACTGACCACAGACTGTCAGGCCTGATGTAGTGGAAGCAACCAGCATTTTATATATATCCAAGGGTCTGGAGAAGAAATGCCTGAATCACTGTGAACACACACAGCAGTCAGGAGAGAGTGGGAAGGAGATGTGTGAAAAAGAGACAGCAAACCTCATCTGGAAGTTGCATTAGCTCTTTACACTTCCACAGGCAGTCAAGTAGTCATTTTTCATTAACAGCAACATAAACAGAATTCTGCCCAAATAGATTAAGCACTCTGATGCAAGGAGGACATGAGATCAGGCTGTTTCCTGACAAATTTTGAGGTGTCTCTGATTTGCCTCCTCTTCTGGGTCTGCCAGAAGTCAAGGAAGTTGAGCAGCTGGCCCAAGAAGCAGGTAAAGTACCTTTGAGCTTTACACCAAAAGATAGTACCTTAACACAAGGGGAATTGTCTGTCTAGTGTCTGATCCTTCGCTGCTGCAGGTATGATATGGGGAGTGGTCCTAGTGGTGTGAAGAATTCAGCCTTGTCTGTCTATGAACACTCTGTGAATTTTTTATTGTTCAGACCTATACATTTCCCCTTTTGTGCACAAGGGCCAGAGTTTAGGCCTTTGTGTTCATACAGTTTTTTTCGTATATGTTTGTTTATGCTTGTGTTGTCAGAGGAGTTCCAGTTCGTCAATGTGATGCTAGATGGAGCAAGGTGGCAGAAATCTGAGGATGCTAACAGATAAAGAAATATGTTTTATGCATGTGCGCTGGTGGTGTAAAGAATGGGAAATGATTACTTTTGACAGGGTAGGTTGAACAGCACCACCCTTCTGCATTACGTTTTGCATTTGAAATGTTAATTACAGGTTACTAGTTTACTGAAAATGTGAAGGGTATGTGCACCTTAAATGTAGGTCATACTGCTACATATGAAAACCTCTGCCCTTACAGCTGAAGATATGCCAGGCATTCTCTCCAGGGGCAGCAAAGACAGGGTACATTTGACCTGATCTACATAGTTCACTGGCTCTAACATCTGCGTTATGATACCAGAGTTCAGGTGCTTCATTTCTTACTTTATTTTGTCACTTCATTGCAGCCAAAAGATGATAGCAACTGAGTGTGCAAGAAACCAATGTTTGCATATGCCAATGAATTCTCTGAAATTGCATCTGTTAGATGGTGGGCTACTTTTTAAATGGTTATTCAAGAGTCACTCAGCAGCTAAAAGGAAAAACTTATTAAATATTTAATATCTCTGAACCACCCTGAGACTGAAATAACCCTGTTTCTGCAGCTTTGGTTTAACATAATGGACTATGAAAGGAGGCCAATGATTATATGACCATTTGAGAGTCAATGTCAAACCTAAATCAAGTATGTCAGCAAACAATGAAAGACTTCTGATAAAAATCACGCTGACAAAAATATAGCAGAAATATATTCAGAAATAAAATATGGAGTACAGGGCAGCTTCAATGTTTGTAAGATAAAATATAGCCTAATAATAAAGAAATTAATATAGAGTGCACTATATTATTTAACCATAAGGGATATTTTTGTTATCCTTGGTCAGCAGGAGTAGCATTGTATTTTGTGAGGGTACCTGCTGAAACTGGGTAGACTAGCTATTCCTGGCGTGAAATGCTACTCAGTGGAACTATAGCCACCTGAATGCTGCACTTCCTGACCAAGGATCAACAAATTTCAAAGAAGTGCAGAGATATTTAAAGTTTGGGAAGACCTCTGATATTTTGGAAGATGGTTTAAATCAGTAAGTCCCTGAAAATCTTCTGCAAATGTTCTTTATGTGTAAGAAGGAAAAAAAAAAAAAGTATTCTTTCCCAATTTGCTCCTAGATATCCCCTGGAAATTAGTTCTTTTTTAAGTTAGGTTCCAGACTGGGGAAGCAGAATAACAGGGTTTGCCACAACGAGTCAAATGTCATTGTGAATTGTACTGTGCTAGGCTGATCATTTGGTTGAACTTGTGCAACTATCAAAGCAAATGGAGTTTTGCAGAGACCGTTAGAGCAAGTGAAAACATTGTGGCTTGCATTCAGATGCAGTGCAGGCTGCTGAAATATGTAACTTGGTGATATAAAATAAAACATCCCTAATCATCTGAGAAGACTAATTCCAATCCTGAGTCTCATGCTTGGATTCCCAGTTACTCCCATATGCTTTTAGAGATGGTTTCGGGTAAGGCTGAGATGTGTTTCTGACCATCATATCAGGTGGATGCTGCACACTTGTCCTGAAGTGTCTTTCTCTGTTTCTCTGTTTCTCTGTTTCTCTGTTTCTCTGTTTCTCTCTTTCTCTCTTTCTCTCTTTCTCTCTTTCTCTCTTTCTCTCTTTCTCTCTTTCTCTCTTTCTCTCTTTCTCTCTTTCTCTCTCTTTCTCTCTTTCTCTCTCTTTCTCTCTTTCTCTCTCTTTTTCTCTCCCTCTCTCTCTTTCTCTCTCTCTTTCTCTCTCTCTTTCTCTCTCTCTTTCTCTCTCTCTTTCTCTCTCTTTCTTTCTGTCTTTCTGTCTTTCCGTCTTTCTCTTTCTGTCTTTCTCTCTTTTTCTTTCTTTCTTTCTCTCTCTCTTTCCTTCTTTCCTTCCTTCCTGAATCAAATGATAACCACAATGTTGCATATCTGAGCTATTTTCATGTGAATGTGAATCTAATTTCATCCAACTATTGACAGCCCTGTTGAATTTGCCTTTGTTGAGTCAATATTACTCAATAAACTGAGGCTTTGCAGACTGGTATTCAATTCATTATTTTTCCACTCAAGGATATAGAAAATTTGAGGCAATTTCTGTACTTTTCCTGTTAGCCACTCTAATTAGAGGTGCTGAACAAAAGATGATAAATTTTACTTTTATCAGTCCTGAGCAACAGGAACGTAATGGACTTTCCCACTCTGAAACAAGAACAAGGCAACAAAGGTGAATTTACAATTGAAAAATCAAACAAAAACCCCACCAAAATTCTCTTCGTAAAAGTAACATTTAAAATAATCCCCAGTGTACTGGTTTTGGCTGGAATAGAGTTAACTTGCTTCACAGTAGCTAGTATGGAGCTGTGTTTTGGATTTGTGCTGGAAACAGTGTTGATACCACAGGGATGTTTTCATTATTGCTGAGCAGGGCTTACACAGAGTCAAGGCTTTTTCTGCTCCTCATCCCACTCCACCAGCGAGGAGGCTGGGGGTGCACAAGAAGTTGGGAGGGGGCACAGCCAGGACAGCTGACCCCAACTGACCCCAGGGACATCCCAGACCATGTGGCATCATGCTCAGCATAGAAAGCTGGGGGAAGAAGGAGGAGTGAGGGGATGCTCAGAGTGATGGTGTTTGTCTTCCCCAGTCACTGCTACATGTGATGGAGCCTGGCTGTCCTGGAGATGGCTGAGCAGCTGCCTGCAGGTGGGATGTGGTGAATTAATTCCTTGTTTCACTTTGCTTGTGCATGCAGCTTTTGCTTTATCTATTAAACTATCTCAACGCACAAGTTTTCTCACTTCTACTCTTCCAAGTTCTCTCCCATCCCACTGCGTGGTGGAGTGAGTGAGTGGCTCTATGGGGCTTAGTCGCTGGCTGGGGTTAAACCATGACATCCAGTTGAATCTTACACTAGTGCCTTTGATTTTTTTAAGCCAGACTTTCTTTCTTTTTTTGTTGTTGTTGTAATAGAATACACGAGTTGATTCTTCATCCTGTGCTGCCATTGTTGCAACACTAAATAAACCCCACATCTTTCCTTAACTCTTTGATTCACCATTCCTGAAGGGCCTAATTTTCCTCATCTTACCCTTGGACTTCAGTGAACTTCCATCACATTTAACATGAGGAAAATGAGACTGTGGTATGGAAATTTTGATGTCTGATTTTAATTCAGTTTTTGATTGATTCTACTTTGATAATTCATGTTTTAAAATGACAGAAGATGTAGTTAAGCAGGACCAAAATAAAAATTTTTCTGATTTCAGCAGTTAATTTAAATCTGTGATGGAAGTGACAGCAGAATATGTTCATGAATCATACCTTAGTTCCCCCAGACAGTGAATGAGAACACTTCAACTGAACAATTACCCGCAGATAATAAAACCTCTATTTCCTTTCAAGTACTTAAATTTCCTTTTGATTAAATAATTCCATGTTTGAGTGATGTTCACAGGTAGGACATGCTTATGAAAACTGCCTTGATTAGAGCAGCATCCTGAGGAGTTTATCACTTCATGATTTTTAGCTTCAGTATGTTCTGGCAATGTAAAGCTCATTAAATAGTCTGCACATCAAATCCACTAAAGTCTTTCACACTGGCTTTAGCATAAACCTCTATCTCTAGAGCAGTGCTTCAAGTTTACAAGCTGCTAATTGTTCTGGGGTGCAGCTGTCTGAGTTAGTTAGATTATTAGTTGTGATCTACTACTTGCATTATGATAGCACATGGGAGTACCAGCAGCCCATGGCACTACACCCTGTGCAAAGAGACCTGGAGAGCTCCCAGAGACCAGAAGTCAGCTACCAGACACAGATTACCTAGGTGGGCACAGATCAACTTGAAGGCAGATTATCAAATTACACATCAATACACTTGGGATGGGAATGATGCAGATTATGTAAATCAGGTTTGAAGTGTTTTGCACAGTCTCAGCAAAGGACTACAGATGCTGCTGGAAGTAAGATTACTGCCTGGGTAACACTGCTGATAGGATGCCTTTATCTTAGATTGTGCTCAGGTGTATAAGTATTTCTGAAAAAGTTTCATTTGCAGCAGCCAATATTTCAAAGGAGAAGATTTACCAAATCTGGGAACAATACAAAAGGTGTATTTTAATTGAATTTCTGAAATGTTAGACCAGTATGCCAACAATACTGCATTAAAAAAAAAAAAAATGTAAGAGAAGCTATAATCTATATTTTTTTCTAGATGGTTGTAGTCTCTCTGAGGATATTTTATGCTTATACAGCATATTTATAAACTGTATCATATACAAGCACATAAAGGTACATTGCAAAGTTTTTATTTAGTCATTACTCACACAGGACTCCCACAAAAGTCTATAAGAACTGTGTGTTTATTTGAAAGTAGAAGGTATACCCATCTAATGTGTCTACATTAATTTCTTTATCTCATTTCATATTTATTTCATATACCACACATTGTAAATACACACTGAAAACCAAGAAATACTCTGCTAGGTTCAAATTCTAACTTTTAGGAAATTAAGGAAATGCACAATGCATAATACACTAGTAACCTGGGCTCTTCTATGCAAAATAGTGTCACACCTCATACAGTGCCCTTCCTACTTCCCCTCCTGGGTTATGAAGTGGCAGAGCCAGGCACCAGTGTTTTCTTTCTCTTTCCAAGGTCCTTCAGGAAGGGCAAGTAAAAAAGCACCATGTCACTTCATAAAATATGGCCAAATAACTGGCTCTCATTAAGTTTTCAATGTAAGCCCCTTTCAAGTTTGTATCCCACTCTAGTACTGCAAGAACAAGCCCTAGCAAAACAATGGAGAAATGGTCCCTTTCACCTAGCTGTCCTGTGTCCATGAAAGATGATTGGACAAATTGCTCTTTAATTTCAGTTAATGAGGAAAGCCTGTATCTGAATACTCAGCACGCGCTCAGGCAACACTGTGAGACCCAAGGACTTCTGTCAATAGTGAGTCAAACTGGGGGGTGTGTGTGTGCATATATATATTTACATGTATTTTTCCCTTTCCTGTTAGTGCCTGAATGCATTCATATCTTTCCTTAGATATGTCCAAAGCTCTTGATTGGAAACAGAGCCATACTGCTTGGGAGTCCAAACTAAGCTACAAAATCAGTCAAAAGCAATATGAGTCAGCTGCTGTGTCATAATAAACTTGGTTTTAATTCATAGCAGGAAAATGTGTGTGTTGCTGCTGTTGGGGGGTGTTTGTTAAAATAAATTTTTTGTGGGTGTTTTGCTCAGCTGCAGCAGGTAATAAATTTTTCCAACTCTGGTTACACAGATGGCTGGAGTTATCTCTGCTGTGAAAAGCAAATAGGGAGGGGAAACTTCTGTTTTTCTCCTTAGTAGCATATGAAGGGCAGAAACAAGACCTAGCCATTGTCTACGTCAGAGCAAAGTAAATGCACCTTGCTGTTTGGGGAATTAATTAAAAGCTTAATTGACTATTTCTGATTGGTTTAAAGAAATATCCTTCACATGTAAAGGTAACTAATCCCATTTCTGTAAATAAAATAAAATATACATACATACATTTAGGTAGTGCTCACCTGCTTTGCAATCTCATTACAAAAGCAGTTCTAGAATTTATATATCTGACCTTGCACACAGGAAAATAGTGTATTACACCTCACGCTACATTGTTTCTGTGATGCTGCTTTTTAAATGACAATGTATGACAGTATCTGCACTGTAATGGAGATCACAGGTCTAAGCCATGTCAGTTTTCAGAAACCTTGGGGAAATGAATTTCTGTTTCCATGCACTTCTCCAGTTTCTTTTTTGTGTTCAATCTGGGTGCAAAACAGAGTTGTACAAGAATACTGAAACCTAACTAATCAACCTTCCTTCCTGATGAAAACTGTTCCTTGACAACTGAGCGAATGGGGATTGCTCATGCGTGTGTGTGAGGCAGGCTCAGGCCCCCCTTCTAAACTGGGCTTGTGTCATTCACTAACCACAAGAACTAGATGAGACTGAGCAGAGTGGTGCAAACTGTGCATGTTTCATTTTTCTTTTTCTGGTTGTGACCCTTGAGTATGGTTTTTTTGGGTGGTAGTGGTGAAGACTGGGGAAGATGAATTCTGCTAGTGAAGAAGTAAGGCTCAAACAGGAAGTTAACTGTTAAAATTAGGCTCCACTTGTTCTCTTTTCCTTTTTGCAAGTGCTCGGCATGTAAGTCAAGGTTGGACACATGGCGGTGTTGTAAAGACATTACGGGGGCAGGGAAGAAATTAGTTTCTCATCAGTGGAGTTAACTGTGCAACTCTCAGTAAGCCTGATTCCGTATTTCTTCCAGTCAGAAATTTCCTGAGACTGATACTTAACTAGAGTGTTGATTGGAGGAAGAAATAAGATTTTGTGCTATCTAAAGAAACAGAACTTTTGTAGTACTTACCTACACACCTTGTGTGTTCTAGGTTTTCCTCACTCTTGAAAGGGTATTTTCCCCCTTTAAATGCAAAGATAAATTACAGAACTTCCTGTTTCCTTTGGGGGAAATATATCCCTCTGCTTGTGTCTATATGTGTGCGCAACTGTTGTCTTGAATACACACAGAGGTAATGGAGACAGGATTATGGCTGCAATTGGTGTGCGTGGTCTAAATTAAGAAAATCCTACTTGCTCTACATAATTATAAAACAATCTGAAGTGAATTTCACTTTTCATTTTTATATCTGATCTTGGTATGTGTTAAATGTTAGTGGTCACAGGAGTTTATCTATTAAATATATGTCTATAGACAGGAGGCATGTTTCAGTACCTATTAACCTGATATACCATGGCATCATTCCAGGAATGACTTTCTAACACCACTAAGCTGCAGTTTCTGTGTATGCTATAAGATATTTTATGATTATATCTTTTAGTTTGAATTACAAAATTATGATGGAGTGTCTTGTGGCGATTCTAGTGACAGGTGAAATTATATAACATGACTAAACCAAATCTACATTAGTTATAAAGAAGCAGAAACCTGAAGGGTATAACACACCCAGTTCTTCTCTCTGGTAGCCTTTATTTATTATTTTTAATTCCTTCATTTGTCTTGCAGAGATGAGCAGGGAAAGCCTGTCATCTCTCCTGTTTATCATTTAGAAAGAAAGTTCCCAGATCTGAAAATTTCACAAAATGTTATGCGGTCCTGTGCTGTTCCTGCTGGGAAGTAGTACAGCCCATGTGCTTGTTCTCATCCCTTATTATTCCCTAATAATAGGGCCCTCCTTTGCAAAGAGGTATCTGCCTTACAAATTCTATAGAACAGTAAATTACCTTACGTAGGTGACTGAATCACTTTTCAAGAGCAAAGAAGGTTAATTTTCCAGTAGTAAATAGTAAAACAAAGTTTACTTGACAAGGACAGATGGGAAGACATGCAAATAAGGCTATGCAGTCAATTATACATTGTTTTTGATGAGCATATGGACAATAGAAAAACAGAACAGGTCCACACCAGACAAATGAGTTGACTACATTAAGAAAAACATTTATAAAGAGTTCTAAACAGAATTACATCCATTAATGAACAAGATAAATTACATTAATGGCAACTCTAAAATGGCTGAAATTGTTTTGTCTTTAGGAAGAAAAAAAGTTATTTGAGCAACAAAGACATTTTGGAAATGAGGAAAGCTGATATACCAGATGAGCTTGTGTGTATCTGATGGTGAAATGCAGAATGGTTTTGGTGGCCAGGAAATGTCGCAGATATTACTGAAGTCCTTTCGCTATATGTGTCACACAAAGAGCCTGCATGTTGCAGCAAAGGTGAATTTCATTACTCCTCTGAATTCCAGACACACAAAACAGCACAGTCAGATGTCACCCAGCATTTGTGTGCTGTGTATACCATTGATAGTTGATTTTGAGATTTATAGAGAATGAAGGAATGGTGAGAAACGGTAATGGATAGTTCAAAAGAACGATCAATACAGTAATTTTCTGAGACTAAAAGATTTCTTATTTTAGCAAATTTTTTTTTTTTTTTTTTTAGTTTTAATATTAAATCCCATTGAAAGAATTTGGGGAGGGTGAAAACATATTCGTAAAATGTTTCTGGATATTTCCGACCTAACTTTCCTTTGGTAATATTTCTCCATGTACATAATGGTAGACTTCAATCCAGCAAGTGAGGGAGAGGTAAAATGTGTATTTGAGAAGGGGGATTCATGCTAACGGGCTGTTTAAGAGGTATAAAACACCTGTTTTTTGTTATATCAGGTGTATTTTTATCTCATAACTTTAGAACTCATTTCTTGTTGTATTAAGATCATTTTAATGTAAACCGTGGCCCTACTGAAGCCAGTATCTAATTAACTTCAGTCTGAGACAACTAAATATTCTGCTAGGATTTTGCCTTTTTGTGTTTTATTAAATAATAGCAGGTGTTGTGATCACTTGCCAAAAAAATGTGTTTTATGGTAGCCACGCTCCATTTTTTACAAGATAAAATTGCCATGTTATCCACAGCAGGAAATGCTGTACGTTTCTAGTCTCTGCCTACTGTTAAATGTGCAAATTGTTGCAAATAAAAAAACATTTTTGCAATCAAAACCTGAAATTTATTGATTATGCAATGTATTTAGTTGCAGGAAGCTTTTGTTTAAAATAATCTACTCACTATAACTGCTAGAAATGCTTTTTTGTCTCCATTAAGCTTCTGGTTTAGTTCATTAACATATTGTTAATTGTTGGGTGATTTAGTTTAGTTCCACATGAGTGGCATTTGTGAAGCAGAAATTGTTTTCTATACTTATTGTTTGTTTGGAAAGAAAATCTTCTAAAGTGATTGGAAAGGGAGGGGAATGTAGAATCCTTGTATTGTAGCTGTACCTCTAAATAATTTTGAAGTTTACTATTTAAAAATAAATAAGTAGATACAAGATTGTGCTTACAGTCAGAGAAATGAACAACCTGATAAAATCAATTTCATAAACAGCGTTCACTCAAAAAGGAGTTAGCTTTAAACTACATCTAAAATGTGTACATTTGAGGGAGGAGAAATATCTTTAAGTTAAACTCAGCCACATTTCTTTGAAAATTCTGCAGTTCTGGGAGTTTTGTGCAACACCAGGTTTAGCTCTCTATTGCTTTGTGAAGTAGTCCCTGATAATCCAATTAGGACTCAGAACTGAATGCAGATATTGAATGGTAACTTCTTCCAAATGATATAATTCTATCCAGGAAAACAAATAATGTCCCCCACCTCTTGCCCCAAATGCACAAAAAAATCCTGGATGATACAGGAAAAATGTGAAAACCACAGCTGGAAACACCTTTCTCATAGTTTTTTACTGCTTGAGCTGCAGCATCTGAAAGTTATTTAGGTCTTTTATAGCAAACTAACAAAGTGCTGGTTCAAAAGATAGAAGCCAACACTCTGTTCTGCCTTTTCTGATTTGACTCAGTCTAAAGCCTATGACAATTGGTTTTGGTTAAATTCAAAGTCGATTTTCATTCTTTAAAATTGAGGCTCTATAGAAATCTATCTATGTATGTATATATATGAACACACATATATATGCACACATTTTATATATATACACTTTCTTTGTAAGGGAACTTCAAGATACCTCCAAAATAAATACACTCTGAGCTAATTTATATATCAGTAGTATTTTTGCCCTGGGTTGTGATTTAATTGTGTTGATATTATTTAAATAAAATGATGACCGGGCACCACATAGAATGCCTAACTGATGGAGAACAGATTGCCTCATTGTTTTAAAACTGTGAGAAATTAATCTGAGTATATCTGTAAATGTCATAATAAAACACTCCTCTGTGTCTGGAGGAAGAGATAGGGAATGATTCTAGGCCATTCTGAAGATTAATATGAAAAGACATTAATATGAAAATAAATAAAATAAATACTTTTACAGTTCTGTGTGACAGGAAAACACAAAAAGTCTACTTCAGAAACTTTTTTTCAGAATTACTTTTTTTTTTAGTAATGTGTTTTGCAAGGCTTTTCATATTTTTGTTAGTTGTGTGATAAGTAACATTGATGTGACTGCTGGAGAGGAACAAAACATAAATATAAAACATAATAAACCAAAGTAGAATGACAAAAAAATCTACAATGTAAAGTATAGGACTTTAAATTACAAAATTTGATTTCATTCTCCAATATTACAATGTTAAATTGAAGAATCACCATTTCTTTTTCAATAAGGAGAGTATTTTTTAATTGTAAAAGCTTCCATTTGAAACTACTAAGCTAACTTTTCTTTCCCACTGAAAGGGGTTGGGTTCCTCACATATTGCTCCATACTCCTCACAAGTCTGCTGTACGTAAGAGCTGTTAAAACAGTGCAAAGGGAACAGGTTCTGAGCGTGCTGCTCATTTGTTCCTTATATACAGCCCAACCCCATAACAGTGTCCCTTTGGGCCCACCAAGGGTTTTCAGCCTGTCCAACCTAATGTTTAAGGGCCCTTGAAAACTGCTACCAATTGCAAACAGATGAGAACAGAGAAAACAAGCCTCTGTGTCAATGCCTCTTTCCTTCGCTAGGCTCAAGGAGGAGCTACAATGTGCTTTTCCTATTTCTGTGTAGAAAAGACTTGCCTGCTGTTTTGTGAAACAGTAGTTCAGCTGATACTGAGAATATATTTGAAACATGCTTCCAAGATATAAACTGAACTAAGGGATCAGCTTTCTGGCAATGTGTTTGCCAAACTGCATTGCTGAGATCATATGATAACCCTTGTTTTTAAGAAGAAAATGCTTTCCTTAGTTCTCGCTTTTCCAGTTCCTTGGAAGTTGTGAATTAAGGGTTAGATGCTTGGGTGCTATGAATAATTTTACCAAAACCATGGATCAGAAATATAGAGGGTACATGATGTATTATTAGTAGGAGTTTTATTCCGTACTGTGATTAATGAGAAAAAAATGAAATGTTGTTTCTATTGGAGTCAGTCTAGTACCACTAATGAAGTACAATTTTATGGACTCTGCTCTTCCTTGGATGGATAAGAAGAGACAAGTCCCTTGTGGATCCAATCAAATTTACAATTTATGCAGTTAACTTAAGTCAGAATTGTTATAAATTAATGTGAAGAGACAAGTGTCTATGTTGATGTAAAGTTTAAGGCAACGTAACTTTGCTGTTGAATTACTTAATTTCTATTCTGTGTTTCCAGCACAGAAAACGATTTTGGAGTAGTGGCTTTACCAAACTAGAGCAGTTGGCAGGACTGATGGAGAAAGGGGTGTACATTTTTTTCTCAATGTCATGTAAGAGCCATATGCTTAAATGGAAAGTAAAAAATATTTACCTACTGCTGTTTAAAATTCTTGATTTTTTTTAGGTGTTTTTTTTTTTTTTTTTTTTTTTACTGGAAGAAGGCATTATTTCCTTGGTATGTGTTTTATGAGGAGATTGCTGTGTGGTCTTTTGATTATGTTGATAAACAGAGATTTGGTTTTGCTTGATGCCAGCTTGGCATTTGTGCATGAAGTGAATCTGAAAATCTTTCAAAGTGTGAGCATGTATTTATCACATTGCGTCCAGAGACAGTTCCCCTTCCTAGTGCCAGTTGCAGCTCTCTCAATAGCAGCTTTATGGTGTTTCTATAGGAATGCATTCTCAGGAAGAGATTCAGTGCTGCTTTAGCTTTTTTCAGGGGGATTTGAGAGATTGAGACAATGAGGATGAGTATGCTGGTTTTGGCTGTGATAGAGCTAATTTTTTTCATAGTAGGTAGTATGTGGCTTTTGCTTTACCTATTAAACTGTCTTTATTTCAGCCCACAAGTTTTCTCACTTTTACCCTTCTGATTCTCTCCTCCATCCCAGCGGAGGGGAGTGGGCGAGTGGCTGTGTGGGACTTAGTTGCCAGCTGGGGTTAAACCACAATGAGTCATTCCTATTTGGTCAGTAGGTTTGTTTATTCAAAGAGCTAGTCAGTTATCCTTGGATCATTCTCGGGTCCTAGACATAATTTTGACTGTGATGGGTTCTTGCATATCATTACAAGCTTTTCTATGTTTCTCTGGCTTTCTGTCAGTAACACAAATTACAGATTATACACAATAAATAGGCATTTGTTCAAAAAATAATAGGAAAATACACTTGGAAATATGGAAAATCTGGGTTTGTTTTTTTGTTTGTTTGTTTTTTTAATATGTTAAGCCCTTAGGCGCTATATTATTGATATAATTTCTTGAAGGCTGTTAGTTTAATTGTATCTAGGAAGCACACATCAAATTTATGCCTTACCCTGCTAGTGATCTTTGTATTGAACAAAGTATATGGAGTACAGGGAAGGAGCAGATGAAAGAGAAAGAAGAAAGTATTAAGAAATTTAGATGAAAAAGTGTAATTTACTTAAGCCTTTGAAATAACCAGACATCAGAGGACATGACAGTAGAAAGACACATTTTTGCAAAAAGAATGGCTTGATGTTTGAAGCTATGGGGAAAAAAGATTCTGTTCAAGCACCCTAGATGAATCGATTTATGAAAAGCAAATAGTGCACAATCTAAGAGGCCTTGAAATATCATTCTAGTCTTAAAACACAATTTGTGGTCAAAAGTCAAAAATGTTTTCCTTTTTTTTGTTTTCATGCACAATTTTTCACTCTTTTCAAACAAAGCCATGAGTATGCCACTGGAAAGTAGCTTGTGCTCAGAACATAACTTCAGAGCCACGTGTGCAGGAGTTCTTGGGCGGGAACTACTGGGGCTGCGATGTCTGCCCTGTCCCTGCTCACTGCTCCTGCACATGCTGCCTTTGCTGTGTGATAGAAGGTGTTCTGCCACAGCCTGGTTGCAGCCAAACTCACTGGTGCAGCTGCATTTGCCTCTGATTGAACTGACTGACTTTATTTTTTAAAGCCTGTTTTATTTCCAGCAGTACTGAGTGATTTATCTAAGGCACACGGTTCTGTCATTCTTTTCATTTTATGGCAAGAGGATCCCACTGACAGATCAAAGGAGCCTAGTCTTCCTCACCAGGCCTTTCAATGACTAATTCAGCAATTTTGCCTGCTTGCTTCTTCTGTTTGTGAAGAAATCCCTCCATCTCTGATTTGGGAAAGGACATCTATAGCGCTAGAGCATATTGTTACATTTAAGCGGCTAGCTATGGTGTTCTCTTTAGAGATTTAGTTGTTTTGTGGGTCTGAAGGGAAGAAGCTCAGAAAAGAGATTATTATACCCAAATATGGACTTTAAGTGCATATTATTGAAGCTTAATAAAAATAAATGTGTTCTTAAAGGGTCTGATAAGAAGTTAATTTATTTTGCTGAGTTTTGGAGCAGACATCACATCAAGGGGCCTCAGAGATGGCAGGTGGTGTGGTAGAACATTACTTTCTGGCTGCTACTTCACAAGAAGATTGAGAGGTTTCTGCCCTCTGCTGTCTATGCTTACTTGTTCCTGTCCTCCCTTTTGTAGGCCTGTTTAAACTAAGAGAAATCTTCTGATCCAGATTTTGATAGTTTTCCAAACAGCAGCGCTGGCATTGTTGAGTAGGTGGTGAATGAGTGAGCAGGCAGAGGGGGAGGCTCAGCACCTCCTGTGCTGGCTGTGTTGCTGGAGAAAATGTAAGAAGCTGTACTCTGTCAGTGAGAGGTATTAGCTGCTGGGGTGATGTTTAATGTAGCCTGAGCCTCCAAAGTACTGGCATTTATTTCATTTAGAGGATTCAGAATAAAAATGAGCCAGCCAGAAAATATGAGCAACTTGCCAAGAAACCTAAGACCTGCGATACGTTCTGGGGATGCTCACTTAGAGTTTACCTACAAGGGAAACAATTCCAGAATATCTGCTTGCTCATCTCAGTATGAAGCATTTTCATTTCAATATATGAGTGTTTGCATAAGAAATCTATTCAGGATAGCAATCTTGTTTACATTTACATCTTTCTTTAAAGACAGTTTCTTGTGTAAACCTGTCCTTAGACTATCACTTACAAGTGAATAGCATTCCTTTTTTGCAAGGTACCTAAAGTCCTTTGATACTCTGTTTATAAGATTATTTGGATTCAAAACTGTTTCAGCTGATCTTTAGCTCTGGCTCTAGTTAATGCAGGAAGGTATCCTGGAAGTAGATTTTTCATGAATCTATGAGTATGAAGTATATCTAGACAAAGTTGTCAATGGGATAAATTAAGTAGAAGGTATATCTGGAGAAGAAAAATGTGACAGCTAGTAAAAGGAAAAAGTGAAATCAAAGTTGTTTTTCAACATAGCAGTAAAATCATGGAGTCATGGCTGAAGAATGGATTTTAGTAATGTATGAATATATGAATGAAGCGGGATGGCTTCAGTGCAGAGATGCTGTATGAAGTAGAAGACACATGGACTGAGCAGGTATATTTTGTCTTTTGAGTGTTAAATCTCAGAGAATGGAGGTCTGACTTAAACATTCATGATTCTCAAATATGGAAAGTAAATTCATATTTCGTACAATTACTATTATATTTAAAGATAGTTTATAAAGTTTTAACCACATGCTTTAACTACAGAGTTACTACAATTTTTTTAACTCAGCAGTTAACTGCTTGGGCCTAGGAAGGTGCATGCATACAGTATTTTTTACACATATATCTGAAAAAATGATAATGACATGCTGTTACACATTGTACTGACATCTGTAAAAAAATATGCACCTCCTTTCTCAACTTTATTTGTAAATGGTGTGTGAATGTATCTTTTGATGGAAAGCAAGACTAAGATACTGGCTTCACTGATCCTAATGTAGAGTCAATGCTTATGTGTTTTAGCTAGGGTTTTAGAAAGGCTTTAAGGTTGATAATAGAGATTGTGTTACTCCAAAGAGACAGGAGTGAGAATAGGTATAGGAATACTAGTAAATAATGTAGGGATAGTATGGGAGAAGAAGAATCCTGAGGATACATAGAGTGCTCAAGAGTCAGGAAACACTAGAATTCTCCTGTGAAAGCAGAGACTTATGTGCTGCCAAGGAGCCAGAGTGATGTAAAGCACAAATAAACTTAGCAAATGCAAGAATGTTTATTACCTTCACATGCAAATGAAACATCATTTATTTAATCAGTTTTTGATGTCTGTAGTGTGTGTATACTCTATTTTATATGGTTCCTGTGTGGCCATAAATAAATTTTATTTAGAACATTGGAGGGAGCTGTTATTAAGAGAGTTACTCACAGCCAACATCAATTATCTCTGGTATTCTACAAATACTTATTTATGGTTACAATAAATTATTCTTATGGAAGTGCACTTCTGTAAAACCACCTAGAGTACCTCGTATGGGGACTTCATCTTCTAGAATAAATCCACTGTTGTATGCGACAAAAATATGGAGAATCAGTGAGTCGCTGAATAACCCTCAGTTATCCCTTATGAGTTAGCATGCTCTGTCATTTGTCTTAGGGCATGGTTCTCTCATGTCATGAATAAAAGCTCACAAGAAGAATACTTTGGTAAGGAGACACAGGTGTAAGAATTTGGAATAATAATATGGAATGTGATACTAAAGCTTCCCATTTTTATAAATTGGATAGCTGAGGTTCTTCAGCAAACTGATTATAGACATTTCTTGTAAGCAGTCTGTTTTTTCTCCAATTTGTGACTTGTCACAGAGGTAATTGGAGTTTCTCGAGCAGGGGCTGTATATTTTTTTTTTTTTTAATATTTTGATATACTTGTACCTAATCTTTGACAGTCTCAAGGTCCTAATGAGTTACTTAGTCTGCACTTTAATTAAATTAAAATTTAATATAGGGTTATGTGTATGAATTTTTTTTTTTCATATGCCACTGGCAAGGATCATTATAGCTACCAAAAATTTCATTATTTTACAGTTTATTTGTGTCTCTATATTGCAAAGATGCAAATAAGAGACCCCCATGCACACTGACAAGTGTATGTGCGTCATATAATGGAAAAGTCATTTCTTCATTTGTGACAAAATGATTGGAAGATTATTAGTGACAAAACTTTCCTTCTCATCTGAAAGGGGGCTGATGTAGTCATTTGCACACAATGAGAGTTATCAGCCTGTATAAGACAAGAATATTTATGAGCTATAGTTGGTAAGCTATAAATCATCAGAGTCCCTGAATTAGCAAAGACATTAATGTTTAGCTATGTGGGTTTATAGTTAGGTGTTTTTCTTTTGAAGTGTAAGGGAGTATAGAGACATTGATATGATTTCTAAGGAGGATGTGTTGTATTAGTAATTTTATTGACTATACACATAATTCTATTCTCATTGGATTATTATGACGTGTTTTAATTTGTGGCTTTAGCAGATTAGACTTTCCAGAAGTACTGTCAGGTTATATGTGAGACTGTGCAATTAGTGACAGTGCCCTTCTAATATGTTTATCCAATATTCTTGAAGGTTTGGTGAATAGTGGAAAATCATCAGATTCATGTTTGTCAAATCACATCCAGATTTCACTGCCAGTGAAACTGGAATCCCACAGAAGAGAAATGTTTTTCTCTTCTGTTCTATGCAATATGGGAATGTAAGAGAGAGGCAGTCTAGCAGCAACCCACAGAAAAAGTATAAATCATCAGTTTTAGATGCCAAATTATAGTCTGGTCATAAATGAAAAACCATTACAGAAGAATTTGAGGTCAACCAGATATCATGTGGAGCTTGCATACTTCTTCCCGTAGGAGTCAAGGAAATTACTTTATCATTGATTTGTGTTCTTACTGCTAATATAGTTAAAAAAAGAAAATAGAAGTATGGTTTTCAACACAGACTCTGCTCTTTTTTAAAAAGGTAGGTCTCCAAGTAGAAAAGAGCCTTTCCACATTGCTGGAGTATAGATATAGGATATGAATAATGTCCATGTGGAAATGAATGTACAATGCCGTGTAAAACACAGCTGACTGATCGGTGTGACAACCAAGTCACATTGAACTGTACCATGTGCTCTGCAATATTTTTCTTTCCACATAGCCTTAGTCAAATACTTTCTTGTTTCTGTTCTTATTAGTTAGACTGACACAGATTCATAATAGATATTTATGTGTGAGCTGGGGGTTAAACTACTTGAAGTATTGTGAGTTAGTATGAAAGACGGGAAAGTTATGTAGCAGATATATTAATATAATCTCAAAACAAAACAAAAAAAACAGAAGACACATGCGATCTGCCAAAATACGTAGATTCTAATGTTTTCCAATTTGTAAGAGAAGTCTGCTGTTTCTCCACATCTCAAATGATTCAAATTTCTGACATTACTGGAAACCAAAGCAAGTTGAGGGGTTAATTGTTGCATGAGTGTCTGTGATACTATTTCAACTTCAGTTTTACAGGGAATTTCACTGTTAAGTGATTTAACAGTTAAGTAAACAGATAGACCATAATTTACTACAACCACTTCACTGTACTGCAGTTAAAACCTTCCAAAGCAGGAACTAGAGAATGTCTCTGCATAGTTTGTTTGTTCTGCCTTGTTCACCACAAGAGAAAATAACCTTCATTCTGATCACAGAGCAGCTAATGCAGTGTACAAGAGACTTCCTACAGCACAGCTCCCTACTGTTTACCCTTTTAGTAAGAAAATTCTCCAATTGCTCCTTTTATACGTAATTTTGTAAAAACGACTGGGCCCATAAGAAGCATGTTCTTTTGTGACAATTTTTAAACTGTGAAAACTCATTCTCCAGCAAAACAAAATAGTAACAAATAAACAGTTGAAAAAGGTGAATGAATGCTATAAAAATAGTTGGAAACATCATCTCTTAGTGTTTTTAGTGGGTTTTTTCCAAGTTTTATTTGTAATGTTTGTTTTTATTTAGCATTAAAAAAATCAAGGCAGGATTTTTATTCTCCATCAAGTATTGTTCCTGCAATATTCTGTTTTATAGTCACAAGCTTTAAGGACAATTCTGTTCCTATTTCACTATCATCCCATGAAACACATTGGCATGGCAGTGTAAAAGGTCTTCCACTGGATAAACTTGGAGATTTTAGCAAGTAAAAGGCTTAGATTTTAATTGGTTTATTTTTATGTATTATGCTATGTCAGACAGACAAAAAACAGGACATAATGAAAGTTCAGATAGGTCCTCAGGGTATTTGAAATTTAACTGAGGCACACGCATATTCTTTTTGTCCTTACGGCTTGCATATTTGCTTTTGATAGCAAATTTTATTGGAAGCTCATTAAATCCTTCATATGAATAGAAACATGTACAATTACAGGTCCTCCCAGATGAGAAGAAACCATTAAAACACAGATGTTGCTCCAGCCTGCCCTGTGTTGAGCAAATAGCAAATGAGGTGCAGGAAATCATCCAGAAATACACTGTGAGAGGGACAAAGTGGGAAATTTTCCCATTAGCACCCATTGCTGATGGAGGTTTTTTCTCCAGCCTGTGAGATAAGATAGCAGTTGTTAGTGGGTTATGCCACCAGACTCTCGCTCCTTCCCATCTCCTGAAACTTCATCCATCTAGGGGCTGGATATGCATGTGTACGTTAGGGAATGCAGTGTGCTGCTCCTGGCTACAGCAACAAAGTCGTGGTGCACCTGGAGGACATCACAGTTGCTCAGGCTATAGGTGCAGCAAAAATCTTTCTTCTTATAAGGAAGTCAGGGTGTATGTTGTAGATTTTGTAAGCTTCCTTTCTGACCAGCAAGCTCCCAAGCATTAAAAATTACATATAGTGCTACCGCTGTTGTCTGGTTTCCTTTTGATTTTTCAGGTTCTGATTTTGTGGTTTGTTTTCTTTATGCCATGGGTGTTCATCCATTTTCTAGTAGCTCAATTCCAAGTCTGAGACAGCTTTTGTAATTGTTGCCAGGGAGAGGTTCAGTTAGTTACGCACCAAAGTCCTAATTAGTCTTTTAACTCAGAGCTCACTTAGTGAAAAAAGATTGAAAAGATTCCCTCTTCTCTTGCCATTTCAAATAATTCCATTTGGAGTGCTGGCTTAAAAGGAAAATTCTGTCTTCCTGAATTTAAATGATCTATTACTCACTAATTCCCAGGAGTTAGTAACTGTTGAAAACATATGTAGCGTATTCTATATTCTTTCCTTACTGGGAGATGCGATTTCTTGGATGAGACCATTTTAGAGGGAGAAGAGGGACATTTTAACTGGAATTTCATGTCAGTGTCTCAATTGCTGTACCTGAAAGAAGCTGATAGAAGCTGAGATTGTAATTTGTCTGTCAGAATGCATTTCCTTTGCAGAAGCTCTGTAGCAATGGTAAAAATTAGTGGTTTGCCTTGGGTGTTTCAGCAAGTGTGGTCAATTTAAGATGCAAAATCAGAATGGATGTCATAATTCTTATAGCACATTCATTCAGTCAATTAAGTAATATGATTTTTTTTTCTATTTATTTGAAGAATTGTCTGTGTTAAGAAGTGAAGCTGTTTTTTAGTTTGTGGTTTTTTGGTTTTTTATAGCCAGCAGAGAAAATCTGAACTCACTTTTACAAGGAGTTTGAAAGTCATTGTAGCAATTGGTGAATTAACTTAAGTTACAATATGGAAGGAGATCTCATACAGTGATGGAATTCTGCTAAAATAATTATATTGAAGTGATTTTTTTTCAGTGCAAGTTATCATAATGTGTCATGATATTGTGTTTCACATAGAGAAGGATCTGTGAAGCATTCAGGTCAACAAAAGATTGACTAAATTACTAATATGCAGTACTTATTGCTGATTATATAGGCTGTGTAGAAAGAAGGATGAAGACTGAGATGTGTCAGACTTGCAGTATTCTTTGAATCATCTTCACAGAGTTACCACCTCCAATCTACTCTCATGGTGCTTCTCATGCTTAGCGTATGGACAGGAAACCCCCAAAACCTTGTATGTTCTACACTACTCATTTCTTAACACTTGTCTTTTCATTCCCATTTCATACTCAGGCAAACAGACTTGAAGTACCAGTACATTTTTGAACTTATACTTGGAATACTTGTTAATTCTGGTTTATATATTTATTTGCTTTAAACAAATGACCAACTTCAACTGAGCTTTTGAGTAGTCAGTGCCTCTAGAATTCATATGATGAGTGTAATGCAATTAAATCTCAATAAATTCTCTTCTCTTGGATAGAACTTGCTATAATTGTACAGTGGCCATATATCAAATTGAGATTTGGGAATAGAAATGAAGTTTTGTGATATACCAATAGGCTTAGTCAAAAGCATACTAAATTTTTTCATCAACTGTAATGGGTTCAGGGCAGGTGGTAAGGATAATTAAACACTTTTGCAGTAATAACTAAAAGATATTACAACAAGACAGTTGCATGTAGTTTTTCTTTAAACATAGATGAAACATATTTGTTCAGCAATAATATTAGGCAAAAACCCCCCAAACTCAAAGATGAAACAGCATCTTCCATCTCCCTGGTGGGGTGGGACATTTCAGTCCTGCAACTCAGGAAATTGCTCTTTCCCATACACAAAGAGACTGAAGATCCAATACTGTTCTCTTACCTACATAGCCATTACAATTAAGGAAAGCAATTTGTATCTATAAAAAGTCTCATTAAATCAAACAGCATTCATTTCAGTACATAATAGTCTCATCAAAATCAATAGGATTGCAGGCTATAAACTGCGTCCAAGGGGAATTGTGTGTGCTGGTGCCTTCCCTGTCTTGGAAGATCTCTGATCCTTTCTGCTCAACCCTGTAATATGCAAAGGAGCCTCTTGAAAACCTTCGTTGTTATATCAGTATGAACTGCTTTGATTTTTCTTCTTTTCTGAAGTGTTGTGACATACTGTGTACCACTGTCCTTAGGATGCATATTAATATCTGTTATAATAGATATACTATTTAATTTCTTTTTCATGTTAGTATAAAGGTTTGCTACCTCTAAGAAAAATAATTACTGTGCATTTTCTTTAATGTTTTTCACTTAGGAAACCATCAATAAATGGTACATCTTCTGATGTAATTGTTCAGCAATGTAGTTTAAATCTCAAATTCTTCCATATTTCGTATCTTTTCCCAGTCTGATTAACATACACAATGAAAGTATTTATCAGTGTGGTTAGAAGAACAAAGTGCAGCTGTATGCTACCAAATCTAATGAAAGACATCTCTCTGTCTATGGAGGTTGTTTGAATTTTCCATTCTGCCTTGCTATGTTTGAGAGAATCCTCTCTGACCGATTATGACAGTCGAAAATGTAGCAGCAGATAGTCTGAAGGGAAAAAAAAACCCTAAGTCATTAGGAATGTAAATTATTTTATATTGCTATATAATTGCAGTGAACTACTAGCTTACTGGAGTAAACATAACAATAACTTATTTTCACAATATCCTGCACTGACTTGCAATTTAAGGAATCATTCACAAAGTAGGAACTGATGATTGTCTAGCTGATGCTGGCAATGTATTAATTAATACAATCAAGCATCAATAATGACACTTGAGGACATCATGCAAATCTTATATTTGAGTTATGCTTATAATCTGATTAGGAATTACTCAAGGGACTTCACATTATTAACTGAATCCTTTTTAGGCTTTTACCAGGAACCTTTCCTTTTTCTGTAGATGATAACTACAGAGGGTTTTTTAAAGTCACTCTGACATGTCTGACCATCGCTCACTATATATTCATGCTGTTTGTTATAGAAATGTTATAAACCATTTTGTCAATTATTTCTGAGAGTTAGCAATTGGTATACTCATAAGAACAAAAGAGATAATTTTTTTTTTTTTTTTAGAAGATTCGACTTCAGTTTTGTGAATAGGAATTGTGTCTGTGACATCCTCCTCCTCCATAAACAGTCTAACTGCATCAGCCATTGTGGTGATCAAGATCCTTTCACTTCAAAGTGTTTAAACCCTCTCATCAAATATACACTAAGTATAGAAATGATGAACAGACAGTCTCTCATTTTTCTGATTTTTTTTTTTCTTCCTGTTTTCCTTTCAAGTTTTGAAATCTTTGGCCGTGGGGATAATTAGCCTGCTCTTGGGATGGAGTCTTTCCTCTGGCTGTCAGCTTGAACAAGTGCCTAAAGATAATTTGCAAATTGAAAGTTGGTTTATGACTGAAAGAATAAATACAGTCAAATAAGCAAATTTGTCTATGTCCTCTACCTTTTAAGAGTCTTTCTTCCATGTAATGCCAGGTGAATCATATTCATATACATCTTCTTTTTGCCCTCTTAAAAAAGAGTTATTTTAATCATCAACCAGAGTGAAAGATAATTTATGGTCTTCAGAGAACACGAAGCAACTGGGAATGACAGAAGGAATAAAGATAAACATAGGATGGCCAAGAGAAGGAAGGAAGGAAATAGAATACCAAATCTAGAAGTAGCCTTCTGTACTGGGTTTCCTGTATCACTATGTTGGTGATGGCTGAAAGTACTGGAAAGTCTTATGGAAAGGAAATCAAGAATGTAGTGTTGCTGATGTCTGTTCACAGCCCCTATGCATTTAGAAAAATCTTTCTTTTCCTCTTCTTTTCTTGATATTTTTCACTTACTAGAAATTTTGGGATTTTTATAAGAGCCAAATACTGATTGTGGGAAAGGCTTTTTTTTCAATTTGCCACACACAAAGATTAAAAAAAAGAGGTGGGGCAAGGTGTATTTAAAGCACCAGTGTTAAGGTGCTTAGTTTTGGTGTCTGAGTGAGGAGGCTAAGCTCTCTAAACTCCATAAACAGATGTGAGAGCAGTCTATAAAATTGTTAGCAACATGCAAAGAATGGATGGAGACTAGTTGTTGCTGTCTTCTCCAGCAATACTAACTGGAGGGCATTGAATGAAGGCAGGATGGGTGAGGTTCAAAACAAACAAAATGAGCAGAAGGATTAAGGGATGCAGGTCTGTGATCTCCTTGACAAGAAACACTGTGGGTGCCAAAAGTTCAAGTCAGTCCTAGGGCAAATTAGACACATTCATTTGAAGTTTTTGCATGAAAGACTGTTTTATTAGTAAAATGAAATTGTGTTCTCTCTTAAAAGAAACCCTAAGTGATTCTGGCTATTTTTACTAGTCAGGATGAAAGAAAAAAAATTACTTAATGTTTTAGGAAGTCCCACTCTGAGAATTCTCAGAAAGATGGCAAGGTGTTAGCAGCTTTGCAAACAGACTTTGTCTTTTGAAGTTTGATTCAATTTTGGAAGAAGGTCCCCATAAACTGATGACAAATGAGATTGTAAGAATTTAAATTAGGAATAATAGACTGTGTAGTTTTGGTTAGTGCCCCTCTCAGCATCCTGGTCACACTGCACAGACAAGTAGTTTCAATAGATTTTAACAGAAAAGCACTTATAGGTAAGCATCTTCTTTTCTTCAACACCTATTTTGTTCTCCAACCTGCCAGCGTATTTCTTTCATGTAAGCATCAGATCAAACCAAATGTAGAAAGCAAGCACTGACTGATGTTTTTCCTCTGTGTTTTTAATGTGGGAAAACTCTCCATAAAGAAGATACATTTACTCCTTAACTAGTACTAAAACATTAACGCTAACTACATGCTCCATTTGCTTATTGCAAGATTTTAGGTTAGTCTGACATACAAAACTAACCTATCACTCCAACTTCTTTAAACCTTTCAAGAATCCCTCATAAAGCAAGTAAATGTGGTTTTGCATACAATGTGTAGTGAATATAAGCTATTTTCCTCTTCATTTGCTTTCTCCTTTTTTAGTTGGTGTGTGTTATGTTGGATGATTCAGGTTTGGATGGTTTCTTTTTATACAAATATATGATTATCCTCTTAAAGTGAAAATGTTTTAAAATTAAACATAGCATGAAATAATTTTACAGATGAAAAGCCATGAAAGGATTTATAAATTCTGCATATTTCTCATGTGTAGAGTTATTGGGTCAAATGAGTGCTAAATTCTCAAAAAAAATATAGGAATAGGAATGTGATGATTGTTAGATATACAGTCATCACTACAAATGGAATGTTTTTCTACCCTTCAAAACACCTAAGCTTTATATTTTAGGACAATCTGTTCCATTACAACATTCTTCCTTTAATATTTTCTTGTATCTCCATTTGAGTCACTGGTGGAAAAAAAAAAGGAAAGAAAAAAATATTTCTGGGCTTGATTTTATGAGAATAAAGATAATAATTTTTGGTGTTTCCACTGATTTATTATCTGATAACAAATATCCAAATCTAAATGTATTTCTCATAAACATCAGCATCTCTATTCTTCAAAGAGTATTTGGGCTAGTCCCTGACATCTAACTTCATTTTACTTTTGCACCCACAGTCACTGTGACCTAAAGGTAGATCACCTACTGGCTGACATAATATTAGCCCATTTTAGAAATAGAGTGTTCCTGTCAATGCTAATCTTAGGCGTATGTGTAAGACTCTCACACATGCAAAATTACTGTGTGTGCATTACTAAGTTATATTTTCCCAAACAAACCTGACTAGGGAACAATATGAGCTGTAACCATGTCTATAGTATGCATGAAGTAAACCTTTGTTATAATAGTTAACTTTGGTGAATGTTGGCAAGGCTACTAAACAGTTTCTTCAGATTTTTTTAAAAACTAAATATAACTTCTTAGTAAAATTTTTTTCTGAGCCCACCATGGAGTAACTCAGTTGGATTTCCTTCAGAAAAATAAGAACTTGTATATTCCCTTATTACGATTCACTACCTTTTCTTTGTACAACAGAATATAGTTCAAGTGTAATAACTCTCTGAGTCAAAGCCACTGATACTTTCCACTTGGAACATATATTTTAAGTGAAAAATGTTAACCAAAACCACAGTCAGATAAAGCAGACTTGACTAAATAATGTATTGCAGTGGTCAAAAGCCATCCTTGTTAAAACACACATTATTGGAAAGAAACTGCAGCTTATAAAGGATGCTAGTGGAAATATGTCAATGGCCAAAGGGTAAAACAATTTTTAAAAGCATTTTAGAATATAATTGGGATCAAAAGAAACCTTCTGGATTCTTTGCTTGATACAGGTGGTGCAATCCTGAATAGTGATGCAAAAGAGGCAAGAAATGGCAACAAAATTTTTTGTCCTATATTTGGAACAAAACAAGAACACACACGCAGGAGGAGGATACTGAGGGAATAGAATATTCACCATTTAGGACAAAAAAAAAAAAAAAGGTGGTCGCACTTACTGAAATGAGGTTTTTTCTTCAACCACAGATTCAGAAAATTTATGTCAGAGACTTTAAAGACATTAGATGAACATCAGTGTTATTTTTTCACAGATCTGAGAAATCTGGGGAAACTCTTGGTTTTTGAAGAACAGGAAACTCTAAACTGGTTAGCCACAGGTCAAGCAGAGGCATAATAAATGTAGTAGGTAAATAGAGACTGTAAACAAACAATTTAAGATTCAAAACGTAAGGTATGTCCATCAACATGGCTTCATGAGAAGTATTTTTTGGTAAACAAATCTATTATCCATTACATAGAAATACAGGTTTGATTGATAAAAACAGCTATGTTGAGTGGTAAATTTTGTTTTAACATAATTTAATATCACATGACCTACTAATGTGAGCCATGTAGGTCAATTGCATTATGAAGACTTAACAAGGATGCATGTTAGTTTGACTCACTGACCATTTTTAAAATGTATTTGTCAATGGAGACTTATTAATGAGCAAGGTTTGTATTAACAGAGACCCTGAGGAATTTCTTCCATTAATGGTATTTGACATTTTTATCAACACTCCAAACACTAAAATCTTTGTGAATAAGGTTTGCTGATGAAACAAAGACTGATGATTCAGAAGATAATGAGGGCATGTTACAGTTGTTAAAACAACAATTTTGTCAGAATCTATAAAAATGCATTATAAAATCTAACAAAGATAAAAGAATATAGATAGGATCAGAGAGGGGATGCATGTTAATATTGCAGCATGGAAGACTTCTGTGAGGTAGAAATAGATCTAAGATGTAGTGAAGGCACCAGCATGAACATGAGGTGTCTGTGGAGTTTTGTGGGGTGAGGGGGTTAATATAATCCTTTGATATCCAAAAAGAAAGGGTTTATTGAAGTGCTCTTTCCTCTTGTTAAAAACAGTACAAATCTGTAATGTTAATTCATGTTTTAACAATCCCCAAAGGACTTTCAGATAGCAGAAAAGGATGTCACAGAAGTGAAACAGGCTTTTCATGTGAAGTTCTGACTTAGAGCCAATACACAGTATAGATTCAGTACAGTCGTGGTTTTCTGACCATGTTTGGTATGCTGACAGAATCAAACCCACAAGCACAACAGATTTTCCACTTGAAACAATAAAATATGGATTAGGAGATGTAGGCTTGGACACCTTTGATTTTTCTTTTACTTACAGCCTGTAAATTCTAAGATTATTGCAATAATTTTTATGGAGGAAAATTACAGTACCAGTAATCATCAGTATTTTCAGTTGATATACAGGTCATGTCTGCAGTACTTAGTCTAGAATGGTGTGAGGAGAAAAGATTGCTCTTTCTGTCATAGATGCCATATGTGTTTTGTGGCCGCAGATCAATCAGAGCAGCTCTTTCAGCCTACAGACTTCTTTGGATAAAACAGATAGGAATGTTACATGGAGAGTTGAGGATAAACTTGTTATGACAGGAGCTGAGAACTTCCCATTGTAATAAATCTGGTTATGTACTTAGCAATCTAAACTTCTTTAGATATCTGATTTTGGGAATGCAAATCATTGAGTTTTGGCTTCACTATACTGGGTATGAAATGGTACTTTCAAGTTCTGTTAAAAAAGTCTATAAATACAAGGGTCTAAGGATAATGACGGTGTGGGTAGGAGTCAAAAGATAATGTAGTCTGAATTATGCACATACTCTTCTCCCTATTCTTAATGCCTGGTGGAATCACTATGGAATTATAGAAAATGGTGGGTTACCTCTTATTTGTGGAAGAGAAGCTGTGATTAGAAAGGGAGCCCCTAAAGCATTTTTAAACATTGCTAAGGCATTCCAGGCTTAGGAATAGAGCTCCCCTACAACAGGGCCCAATTTACAGCTTTTGGGGGCTCACTATAAATTTAAATGGCATATAACACCCCAAATATATCTTTTCCTTCTCATAGTAATCTTGCTCTTTCTGGCAGCATTAATAAAATACCTATTTCATTTAACTGCTCAGGCACATGGCTACTAGGAACTCTCAGTGGAGAAGAAGCTAAAGTTTTCTGAGTGCTTGCAGTATACTTGACATACTAGCAATATCTGCTGAGTTATGTTCGTATAATTTCTGAATGATGTTCCACAGCACTCAGCAATATCTGTCATATGCTTCGTATCTATGTCACAGTTATTGCTGACTTCAAATGAGTAATATTTAGGTAAGTTTCTTTGAGAAATTCAGGTGAAAAGCTCCAAAAGATTCACACTGTGGCAAAGTTTCATATTCTACTGATGAGTCATTATTTTTTATAAAACTTTAATGAACAGCAAGTACATATAAGTTGTGAGTTTACAAAGAAAGGTAGTATTATAATTTCTTTTTCTGTGCTCATCTAAAATGTTGCTGACTTTCAAGGACAGGCTTTTTATTTTTTAATCAAACTAAAGAAAAATTGGTTTTACAAAAGCTATTTCAAAATAACTTTCACTATACGTTAATGTCAACAAAACTGCTTGTGAAAGCAATCATTTAAAACACAATAGTCTTTAAACAACAGAGATCATGCATAGTATGCAACGATCAGTTCATTTCAAAGAGCAGAAATCACAGATTTTCAAATAATTAGAAATTGGAAGTGGAAATGATCGATTTAGGACACATTTTCTTTCTTTGTGCATAAATTCTTCAACTTCAGTAACTTTCTTAGCTGCAAATATTCTGTTTCTTGGGAGATTTATACCTTAGCCAGCCTTTACCTTTACCTTTGCATGCCAGCCTTTCCATGTTTTTGAATGTACAGGATTTTTGTCTGGGAGGTTGAAAACAGCTGAGAATGTTTGGCTTTTACCCCTATCTACCACCTATGCATACTGCCCAGCAGTAAAGCGTTCCTGATTTCTCTGCTATACCACTAAGCCTATCTGCTAGTCTTCTTTACAGCAAAGGACAAAATGAAAATGTAAGTATACAGCATATTTTAAATTCAGTAGAGATTATTTTCCTTCATCATATGTATAATTTCTGGTAGATTTCTTTGGGCCCATATTTACATCTCTATAATTAGTGTTCTTTTCAAACTCCCAGGCAAAGTTGAAATATTCCAGAAGTTGGGTATGAAATACTATTTTCATTGTTTGGATTAATTCATATATACTACATTCTTTGCTGAAGAAGAGGAGATTTAGAGAAAGATACAGGGTCTAATTCTTGCTGATGTGAGAGTACGTCTAAAGGGAGCAGCAAATCCTCACTTTTCTAGATACCAGCCCTTTGACCTTGGTAATAAGAGTTTACTTGGATTGAGTTGTGTCATGCTGTTCTTCATAGCAGAGCAAACTGAGTTCAAGTACATTGCACTTGCAATGTAACAGATATAGCTAAGCCAGAGTTCAAGTACAGCAGCATTAGGGTTTAGGTAGGCTACACTATAGCCTGAAGTTTCAAAGTGGTCCCTCCGAAGTCAGTAGAACTGTTTTTTCTCACTAACAGAGTGGTTAGCACATTGTTCTGAGTGAAACACTGAAGTATTGCTATTGCATCAAGCGAGAAGTCCAAGAGTCCAAGCACAGTATGCTTTTAGGATATGACTAATGGCAAGAGAGAAAAGGTAATTTCTTATCACTGTTTTGTTCTTGTTCAGGCCCAGATATCAATGAGATCAGCCCTCTCCAGCTTCAGTTGTGATGAGGTGTATGAGCTGGCAGAATCGAGTGCGCTGTGATCATACACCCCACTGCACGGGAAGGGGTATAGGATGAATGGGCTTTATTTGCTTCTGCTGGCTTTTTGTCAGAGGAGCTTCCCTCTCCCTGGAGAATTGCAGCACCCAAATATAGAGGAGTCTGTGGGTTTTGTCACTTTGCATTGCTGATCCACCTGCTGGTGTTTTTACAGTGTGAGCTATTTCATTTCCTGCATTAGCTCTGTCTCAAAGTTAAAAAACATTTCTGAGCTGGTGTCAGTGCAGTTCCTGAGCTGAAAGTGCTTGTCTGTCACTGGTAAAACCTGACAAGAACAGCTGTTCTGAGATATTCTGAATTTCTTTTCCTAGCTGGAAATTCCTTACGTCTTAAACATACTTTACCTTTTCTGTGAACCTAAAATGATGCAAGTACCTTAATTTAAAGGTGCTCATGTCTTTTATATTAAAATTAACAAAAGCAAACAGTGTGAATGTAATGCTCTATAACTGTCTGGTTATACTTAATGTAACATATTGTGCTTATCAGCTCTTGTTTGGCTTGTGACAACAACTAGATTAATTAGTGTAATGGTGCTGTATTGAAGGAGCTGTGAATTATTTGGGTTGTGGAAAGTAAATGCTATTTGTATGAATACTTGGATTAGGAAGACTGAACCAGAATGACTAATAGGAAACTAGGCCATGAGATTTTGGGCAAGACCCCTTTGAGAAATTTAGCAGTTTAGTCCATTTTGCTATCCACGCATAAAGGCACCCCAGTCCTTACTGAAACAGCTACAGGTCTGATATAGCCTTGGTATTTCTGCATGTCTCACTATTTGGACGAAGTACCCTGTGAAGATGGAATGCTCCAAGTGTAAATGTGAGCTCCAAAACAACTAAAAATGACTGGGGACATGCCTCAGGCTCCCAGGCCTTGTTTTTAAATGAAAAATATAGAGTGAGACTCCCAGATATCCTTTTCTTTCATGTTCCGTGCTTAGGGCCATAGCAACTAAAAAGCCTTGCTGCACTGAGACTCGAGATAAGCTGGGGGAATATTAAATAAGCCAGTATGCAGAGATCACTGGGAGTAGGTAGGAGTTTGAAAGCTCCAGTTTATAAAAGTAACTAGGAAATTGTGCTGGTAGCTAAAAGATCAAACATTCAACTTATCAAACCTTACGTTTGAAGTTTTGGGAAACAAAATAAAGAAATTCCTTGTTCTATTTCAGTGACTTCTGTGGCATATTTTCTTTGGCCATTGCACTTTCCTTAATAACAACTGATTTTTGTGGGGTAATTTTTAGCAGTGCTGCATCATGCAAGATGATTCCACAGTAAATGTTCTGCAAACAGTGTGTTAAATTGATTCTCTTCCCTACTTGAGGTTGATTAAATGTAAATTTCAGGTTCTTGATCTAGTAGTTGTTGGCTTTGTGCCCTGGCTCAGGTTAGTGTTTTTCTTCTAAAACACACTTCAGCTAAAAGCACCAGTCTTTCCTAGTCTTCTGTATTCATGTTGAGAAAAATATTTTTCTTGCTGGAGCAAGGCAGCAACTTTATTGCATCATGGATTTTTTCATTTGGTGTATGACACCTAACAACTCTGTGCTTGAAACCAGCTTTACCATTGTGCTGCTGATCTAGAATACAGGCTTCATATGACTTTACAGGCAAGAGTTGTAGCAGGATTAATGAAAATGAATTATATATTTTTCCTCATTTTGGCAATTGTGATTGAATAGGTTTTTTTCCCATTTTGCGACAGCATTAAAAACATAAGTCTATACAGAATGAGACCTTTATGTTGTTTCTTGTGAAAATCACATTTGTCTGAGAAAGAATAGATTTTCTTTGAAGTAGAAGCAAAACCACTGAAAAACAGGGCTATTTCTACTCAGCAAAATGCCAAACATTGCCCTGTTTATTTATAGGTCAAGTCTGAAGGAGATGTGGAAGCCAGGGAACTTTTTTCTGACTAGATCCCTAATTTGTCCAGCAGTTAAACTCTGCTTGCCTGTCTGCACTGTGAATAGTCTGATTTTGGTGGGATTATTTATAGTACATAAAGTTAAATCATGAGTGAGCTTTGCAGAACAGGGACCTTCAGAGGCAACTGGCAGATTTAAAATGCATTATTCCAAAAATCACTGAAGAATTCTTCATGTTATGCTAAGTGTGCTTTATTACACCAGACTAATCTCCTAGTTAAAACTAATTTCTTAGAGCTTGATTCTGCTCATCCTCATTTCAGTAAGTGGAAAGTCATTGCCTGAATCAAGTTAGGGTGTTTGGCTTTTTTATTCCTTCACCCTTAATTATCACATAACCTTTAATACAGGGTTTACAGAATAGAGGGGTAGGTCCAGCATATAAATTGGATTATTCTTCCTGAAACTGGTGGAGTTACAACTGTTTATATTGACTAAGAATCTGGCCCATAAACTTCACTGAAAGGCTTTCTGTAATCCAGCAGTATAATTAGACTGAAAGAGTTATTTTCAAGGGTTGTTACTACCTGAAAGTGAATACTCACCAGGGCATCGTTAGTGTAATAGCAAAGTCACTTCTTGAGGACGCTGAAAATCCAAATGCTCTGCGTTGTTTGCATTGCTCAATAGGATAGTTAATATATTGTTTGTCTCCTGTGTGACTTGTGTAATAAAACTGGCCTATTAACAATAACAACATGTACATATTTCCCTAATCAAAAAATGAAAGTGGTGTCTCTGGCAATAGATAACTATACACCTAGCAAGACAAATACTCATGCCTTTTGATAGAGAGCACAGCTTTTCAATGTGCAGCAAGGACATTACAAAAACATATAAACAGCAAAACAATTTATATTTGTAGCTAAAAAGAAACATCACTTATGCTGAATAAGCTAGAGAAAGCTGAGCATATATCTTTTAATACAGTTCATCAGCAGTACATTAAGGACCAGACCCAAAGCCTTACGGAAATGGAAGGAGGCTGCCTGACTTCAGCAGGGCCTAGATTGATCCTGTTTTCCTTAAGGGATGCAGGCTCTCATGGGAGAAAGGAACAATCACGCACATAATATCCAGGCATACACAAAATCAGAGTGCCAGCTACATTGTCCCCATGGGGCAGTCCCACTCATAGGATCAAATGAATGCACACATAATATGAGGCTTCAGATAACTGCTCATGTCCTGGCAATGGCTGCAGGATTGTTTGTGATATATAGACAAAGCCCATAGCAAAGATGAGGCACAGACATCAAAAGGTATCATGAGAGGCACCATAGCCCACATGGGTGAAATACCTTCTGCTGCCATGTGTCTGCTGCTAAGCCTTGTATGATGGCAGTGAGAAGAGTAAGAAGAGCAAGCAACTTCTCTCCGTGTCCCGTATTTGTGGAAGTTGTGAGCATCCCCTTTGCCTGCTGTGGTGAGCACAGTCACAGTTTGCCGGGCACTGATGGGTGCTGTTTGCCCTGGTTAGCAGCAAAGCCAGCATTGAGAGCACCAGAGCCACATCCTCCTGCCCCCATCCTGCTCCGTCTTGCTGCTGAGGTGAGGGCAAGGGTAGTCCCAAAACTTTGAAAGCCTCCCTGGGCCTTTTACAGGCCTTAGGAGATGTGTGGGAGCAAAATCCTCTCCAAGGTGTTCCTCACTTGCTGCAGACTTGCCTGGTAAGTCTTCAAATCTCTCCTTGGCAAGAAATCAGATACTGCTAATACCTGTGGAGGTCTAGCCACTTTCTTCCTAAAAATCCTAGTAAGACTTCATTATTTGTTTGTAAAGATAAGAAAGTGTTTTCTCATGACAGGTCATGTTGGTCCCCACCACAAGACAGAATCACCGTCAGCTCTTGCATATCTGTGGTTATCAGATCTACACAGAGAACGTGGGGCTGTTGCAGCTCGGAATGAAAGTTGAGATCTGCACGCTCTCCTCCCATCCTCTCCTCTACCTGGGGACTATGCGCGGCTACCCCCTCGCCCCAGCACAGTGGATTTCTCAGACAGGGTGTCGAGGCATTCCAGCTGCAGAGTAGCAGCTAGGAAGAATATTGCAGCAGCGAGGTCTGTGGCTTTCTGTACCGATATCACTGTTGTTGCAACACATCTCATTTTACATGCACAAAATGTTTTATGCCTGTACTTAAAATAGTAGCTCAAGTATTAAGACATTGGTTTTACATCTGTTGTGCATATGGATGCAAACACTGGTCTTTAAAGGTAATTTTTACTAATGTGATTACCATTTCAGAATTCCCTGTCTTGATGTATCATCAGGGCAATACATCCAATGCCATCAGCACACCATGTTTCAAAGCAAATTATAATATGTTGCTGGCGTGCTTTGTTAAAAGCCAGCTTTTATCTGAGAGAAAGCTTTTTCTCTCTAACATCAGAGACTATTTACACTGAAGAAAAATAATTGTGCCTCTGAATGTTATCTCGCCAAATTAATACTGTCAGTTTCTAGGAAGCTGTATCAGGAAATTTTGGGTTTTTTTGTCTTTCTCCAAGCTAAGCTTCAATACCATTTTATCCTATTTTATGTATTTATGCTTTTGCCATGTTTCTGACTTGACCACTGAGGGCTAAACTGGTGTGTAACGTATAAAGTAAAAATATTTTTGTGTTATCCATTTTTATCCTAATTTGAATGCTAAAATAGCTGTTGAGCTGGTTAAATGGTGGCTTATTAGTATTTTTGTATTTGCTAAGTACAATCTGGAACTTTCTATTTAAAAGCTCCTGTAATCTCCTAATGCAACTGTTTGTAATATTTTTGATCACAGATTGATTCTTCTAAGAGCCACAAAGAAACAAATACCTAAGACATCTATGGTCTCTTTAAGTACAGAAAAGGTATGGTACTGAGATGTATGATAGGAATAGAATTATTTTATACATCAAAATTATCAAAGAAAAGCCTCTGGTAAAGTATCAGTTGATAGAAATTTGTTCTGAGCTGAAAAAAAGTCTAAATTTTTGTGAAGTCTACAGTGAATTAATCTAGCACTGCCAGCCTTAAAAGCTAAAACTGGAGAGAACAAAAAAATAAAATCAGGATGTCAGATGCCAGAGTGATGAGAAGATGAAATGCTTTCTGCATTGTTGCATTATAAAAGTGAAACTTGGTAGTCATTTGACTGACTGGATAAGATATTATCATTAGATATAATGATTGCAGAAAATCCTACTACTCATTTTCCATGTCTTTCTCATTGGGAGTGTAAGTGCTCAAAACTTGGGAAAAAAAAATCTTTCAGGAAAACTCCCCGTTTTTCTCTCTTGCAGTGGTTACTAATGCAGAAAAGATGTGAAAACTTGATTTCCTCTGCTTGGAGATTCTGAGGAACCTTATGCTACCGTATTTATTTAGCAGAATTTGAATACTTTCAAAGGCAGAAATCTCTGACATTATTAATGCTACTAATTAAATCTTCCTGTCAGGAAGGTTCTCAAACCTAATTTAGAAGGATCTCTAGGATTTGCTAGCACTGTGCCTGCTGTGTAGCTGTGCCAGGATGGGTACTCATTAGTGGCAGTGTTATCTTGTACTCATTTAACAAGGACTGCAGGATCCAACAGCAGTCTGAGGCTTTGTTTCCCTTCTTTCTACCTAGCCTGACCTGTACAAATTAAGAACAGATATTTTGGTATCAAATATTTAAAAGTACAACCCTTTTTATGACTTTCTGGTATGTTAATGAGAAAATGGAAGGAGGAGACAGATTTCATAACTTTTAATAAGACTTCCTATGCATTGGTATGCTTCAGGAAAATAATAATCTTTTCAGCACTTTTTGTTTGCATAACTTTCCTTCAGCTAACACTGAAAGCAGTTATTTTTATGAGGAAGTAAAATAAATGGGCTAATGTGAACTGAGAGAAAGTCTGTTACAGATCCTCTGTGAGTAGTCCTTGAGAAGATCTGTAGAGTTGCAGAGAGCTTGCAAATCTTTAGTCTTCAGGCATCTGCTCCAGAGCCTGGTAAAGAGCTGACACCATCTATATCGGTGCATGTCAATGCTGTCTGCTACCTTCCCTTGTCTTCTGGTATTACTATAGTTACAGGTAATTGGTTGCATGTGAGGGGCCTCCTATGTAATCTCAGTAGCTGCTCTGTTACCTCTTTTTTTTCTGTGGCACAGTGATCCTTTCCACAAACACCCACAGCCTGATATTTGTTTTCAAAGTCACAAGGATCTGATAGGCTAAAAGTGCCTGGTTAGCAGTTTCCTGTTTTGGAACAGACTCCTGACTGCTTTTTCTGTTTTTAACTATACCATGGGGAAGAGCTTGCAGCTTGACATGACTATCATACTATTCAATTAAATCGTTGTTTACTGTTTGTATTACCTTTTATTTTATTTTAAAGAGAGACAACAAAAATAAATGTGCTTCCCCCCCCCCCCCCCCCCCCCCCCCAAGGGAACCAGTTAAGTGATGGGAAGAGGGATTTTAGGCTTATACAAGACTTAACAAGAACACTTAAGTACTCCTGACCCTCTATGAGGAACAGCAGAAGGAATAAAAAATCAAGATTTTCCATGCAGTGGGTGTTCATGTACTTAACAGTATTCAACCTCATAAGCCGTAACAGAAACTTCTTTTGGTAGGTCTTTCATCTCTATAAACAGCTTACTGCAGCCATCACAGTTAATTTGATTAGTGGCCCTCAGATGTAAACCCAGTGAAACAGGAGCTTAAGAGCACTTTTGCAACCAGTGACTATATTGGGAATGCTAATGTTTGTCAGAGTCACACAGGAGGACAGATACTTCTCTCACATTTCTGAATGTTTTTAAACTATTTTGAACACTTATGTGCTTCAAGGAATGCCATATAAAGGGTGAGAAAGATTATCACCTGACAAAGCTTTCTTGAATTAGGTCACTGCAGACTGTTTCATTTAACAGTTGTTCCTTTTCCGATGTGCTAAAAATCAAGTTTTCCTTCTCCACTCTTGCATAAGATAGGGCAGTGTTTCTTGATGTGTGAACACAGAGGATGCATGACTGTGGCATCAGAGAAGGAAGGGTAATACCTTTCTCAAATACCTTAGGAAGGAAGGACAGGATTCATATTTCATATAACAGTTGGAGTCTGCATGTGTCCCAGGATTGTGCAGTGCCGCTCCCGTAAATTGTCTTCCCAAGACTGTCAGTGCACATTATAGTTAAGATGGCTTTGTTCCCTATTTCTCAAGTTAGATAGCATAGTATATTTGCTTGCAGAATTGATGAAATACCCGGATTGTTTGGGTCCTGCAGATTTTTAAATGGAAAATATGAAATGCTAGCTATTGTGGCAGAAAAGGAAGGGAGAGAAGTTGCGGGCTTGGACAGCTCATTAGGGGAGTCTTTCAGTGTACAAAGATTGGAGTAATCAGTTTCCATGTTTGACATGCAGGTGGCAAAGGCAAGTGCTGTACCTGGGAGAGGATACACTTCCCCTCTTTCCTCTGTTGGGAGGTACAGATATAACATTTATTTCAAAGGCTGATCATATCTTGATACAGTAAAACTGAGTGGAATTAGCTCTTAATATCTCTACTTACATAAAATAATAGTGTAAGGTTTTGATAATCACTGGTTTAGTGTGGCTGCCAGAATGATCAATAGTGAAACAGTTAAAGTGAAGGTATTTAAGCGCTGCCACTTGGTTTTACAGTTAACACCTGCTGAGATAAATTCAAGCTGCTAGCATTAGTTGCTTTGCTTTCAAAATGAAAAAAAAAAATATTTAAATAGAAGTTTAACTTGTGTAAGTTATTGACTTGGCAAATTTTAGGAAATAGAAAACTAAGCAGCAGTTTAAATGACCAGATAATCATGTCTTCCCTATAAGATTTGAATTGCAGATGCTGCAGAGGCTCTTGGCCCACACAGGTTTATAAGCACTTCAAGGAACCATGTGTATCTGAGAAGGGATACATGCTACGGCATTATAGATGGCACTGTATCCGATCAGTAATTTTGATCTGCAAGTTTTCTGTTGGGTTTTTTTGTATGTTTTTTGTTGGGCTTTTTATTTGTTTGTTTGTTTGTTTTTCAATGTGTCCTTTCCCTAAATACTGAGAACTGATTTAAAAATATCATGCACTTGATTGCAGACTTATCAGTACTGCTCCCAGTCCCATATGAAGGCAAGCATACTACGCTACTTTCAATTTAATATTAACCAAAACAGTTAATACACTCAGAAATTATGGCAAACTTTCTTCTGTGATAGTATGAAGACCATATGGTTGTGTAAAATGGTTGTTTGAGCCTTCCTTTCACTAGTGCTGTGGAGTAAGCCATGGCTGCCAGCAAAAGAAGGAATGTAGTGCTTGCCAGCTGGTTTTTCCCTCTGAAAATAGTTTGGATCAAGGTATTTTATCTAAATATGTTCAGGGTACATATGAAATATGTTTTGGATACACTCTCCTATTTATTTTAGACAAACAAGAGCTTTGAAAATTTCATCTGTTTCACACGCAATGTGCCAGCAGCAGTCAGGTGATGACAGAACGTCACTGCAAAACTGAATAGAGTTTCTTTAAACAAACTATTCAAACTCTTAAATCAGCCACACCTTATCATCTGTCTAGCAACTCATTGCTCATTCCACTCCTCCCTGGGAAAACATGGGAAAGCAGGAATGTCTGGAAAGATGATAAATTGAGATCTGATAAACAAAGGTGGGATGAGGCTTTCAGAACTGGCCATGCCTGTCAATGAGTGCCCTGTTCTGTTGAAACATATGTGGATTTACAGTGGTTTATTATATTGTAGTGAAACAATTCATTCAGTCCTAGAATCAATTCACAGTTAAACAAAGACAGATTGTTGTATTATATTGGCCAATAATGGCTACTGTATATATTTGGATTCTGCTATTCAGCTCGGTTTCAGGGGCTTGAACAAATGACAGAGAAGTAATGTAAAATTGCATGGCTCAAAGGAGTGCTTAATAGGATACAGAGCCTCTTATCTCTAAGTAGTCTGTGTGGGCTTAATAGGGCCCAAATGTTGTGACAAACACTTATGCAGACACCAGAGCACAGTGTCCTGATTTTTTTTTAAAGGGCTACATACTCCAGTCTTACTGACGTCAATGGAAGTGTGAATGTCTCAGCTTCTTATAAATGACTTAGTGTGTACTGAAAAAACTAATTTAGATCACCCAGTTTTTAACTCTCAGCCTTACAGAGCTCTCACATAAGTAAAGACAACAATACATATTTTAGTCAGCTCTAAAATTCACAAGAATCCACTAGTACCAAAAGGATTCTTGCTTGTTTGAGCAATTACCTCTTTCCAAACTGCTTCACATTGTTGGCACAAGTAGTTGGTTCTGCTTCTTGCGAGAAGGAGAAAACATCCCTTTCAACATGTTTCTTGTGCCACCTATGTCATTTGTTGTTTGTGTATATTAGCAATACCACTAGATGCAAAAGTATTGAAATCCCAAAAAGGAAGTGTCAAAAACTGTCAAGAGATTTCAAGTTGCATTGAAGTACTTGGATGTGTGTTTGTAGAGTGCTTACATCCTTTTGGAAATCCCACAGCTATTTTTTCTTGGTGCTCATCACCTGCTGAGTACAGAAGTGGGTATGGTGAGGGACAGACCATGACTTCTTATTCTTGCAGTCACTGACTGCCCTCAGAGGAGAGGTTCAATTTTAGAAGTCTGTAAAACCCAGCTTGCCTTTCTGCTTGTACCAGGGATCTGCGGGGTCCGTGTGAAGACACATTATACAGCATGGCCAGTCTCTGCACTTTTCTTACTAGAAGGAGAGAGGTCTTTCCAGAACTCATAGTCTGAGTCCTTTCATGGGTGCTGACTAACCACAAAAAAATGAAAGATGAAAAGGAAATAAAATGTTCACCATGAACAGGGTTAACAAGCTTAACTAAACACTGATGCTACTGAGAAGAGATCCCATCAGACACCAGTTTTCCATGACTTCAAAAAGCTCTTTCATTAAAATACTGAAAAATGGCTGTATTGAAATATATCTGGCTCTACTAACATAATCTATCCACCTATCATAATTATGTATTGTTGTAAAATTCAGGTTCAGCAAGTTCAGCATACTACAAGTAGATTCCGGGTTTCAAGTAAATTGTGTTTGTTTAAAAAGTTAGAAGTAGAGAGAAAGAACATATTGAAAAGGAAGATATCTCCCAGAATTTTCCTGGGAGAGTTTGGAGGATTTCATGATTATTCTGTAAATGTTGAAGAGGAAACTGATCCCCTTTGTTAAGCTGCCTAGAAAGTGCATTTTTCAGAAAAATTTTTGTACTTTAAAACTTAAGTTCTAAGATGGCACAAGCCAGCAAATCCAGGCAGAACATCTAAGAAAGCAACTTTTTATTATCACAGAAAACCTGAAGTTAATCCAACAAGTATAAAAAGGCACTCTTCCTTTGCATTTATATAATGTAGAAAACTATTATACTAAGCAGACAAAAAATCTGACACCAACCTCTTGATCTCCATCTCACAAACCAACAATGGTATCCATTCATTACTTCAACCCAATATCTCTCTCTACCCTGTTTAATGGGAAGTATTCTCTGGTTGCAGTGTACTTCAATGAAAACTTTTTAAAAAGCACCTGCTTCAACACTTTGCTGCTTTATAATCAAGTAGAAAGCTCTTCAAAACTTCTATACATATACATTTATATATATGTACTGTCCATCCATATATATATAATATACACACATATATAATATCTTCCCCCCTATGCTGCACTCACTGTTGATTTATTTCCCATTTATGAATTATGAAAATTCTGCATATGGTAAGGGTAAAAATATGAGATCTTTCTTCACCCTGCAGAGCTGTTTCCATGAGAGGTACAGGCTCTCAAATTGCAGGCAGAGTTTAGAAATTGCTGGAGGTTTGAAGAGCTGCTAAATACCCACTGCTTGAGCAGAAAATCTTAATTTTTATTTTCCCTTCTTTCTGATACCTGGTTTTCATTCTTTCTGTGTCCTGTAGAAAGTGTCTCTGTCCTATCTGGGTTCTGTAGTTCCTAAATCGTTGCACATACGTATCGGCAGTCATACATCACTGTGATGTCTGATTTGCAGAGAAAAAGCAAAGGCTGTGGGGTTTGTTTCTGTGTTTAAGAGTAAGCTATGTCCATACTCTTACTGGTTCCATTTTGGAATATGGAAATCTAAGTCTAATAAGGTTAAAGAACCTGTAGGGAGTCCTTCTATATAATGCGAAATTTTAGTAGCATGAAGCTATGAAAGAGCTGGCCCACAGCATTTTTTCAATGAAAAAGGAAAGAATTTGTTTTTGAATCTCAGAATGGCCACCGCAGATCACTCCTTAGAAGACAATCATACACAACAGTCAGGCTACTCTACCCTTCTTCCTGCAGCAGCATACTAGTACGTGACAGTGCAGTTATCAAAAAAACTACAGAAGTGATGGTAAGCTAGCTTTGTCTTCTGCAAATTCAACACCAAACGTAAGTTGCCTGCAGAACCCAGTACATAAGGAGGCATGTAGCATCCGCTGATTCTGATGATGATCTGAGGAGTGCTACTTCTTCAGGAGCAATAGTTAAGGAAGAATCAAGTCCATGTGAACCTATAATGCAGTGTTGCATTGCTTTTAGTGAAAGCCGAAACAATATCCACATACCTGAGTATTTTGAGTTATTATTTCTGCTCCATTTAAGGGGATAATACCATGATTGAGGGAATGTATTAATCGTGCATACATCAATACTGGAAATTGGTTAGTAACAGGTTAGGTTTTGTTCATAGCAGATGCTCCTTATATCAAGGAGGTTTGGGAGGGGAAGACACAGTTAACAAAGCCCTATTCTGTTGTTGCAATTGTTCTGGTTTTCTTTCTTTCTTCCAGGTGTGCTAGGCAATCTGTATTGCAGTCATGCAGGAGTACAGCATGACTAATGCATTTCTGAGAGATGTCTCATTTCAGAAAGTTAAGAGTATAGAGCAGTAGGTGGCATTTTAGTGAGGGCCCTTACCTCAGCTCTGGATAAAAGGTCTTTCTTTGTCAGAGACCACTCATGCCACACTGAAATGCCTGTGAAGTGGCCTGTGTGAAGGAGCATTGCACAAAAGTGAGCTCTGTGCTTTCTTGTTTCCTCTTTTTGTTCCCCTAAAATGAAACCCAAATATTGTTTCATTTGTTTAGTGTCACTAGTCTCATCATCTCTAGAAATGGGTAGGAATAAGAGTATTTGAAGTAATATTTTAAGCACAGGCTGCATTTCCCCTCAAAGTCAACAGGTAACTTCCCTCAGCTGCAGCTGGCCAGGATTGCTGCTGTCACCAACTCATTCCCTCTGTAATGACCCTTCTCACTCTGAAGTTGTGCTTTTTTTATACCCATATTCCACAGTAAATTTTATTGTTAATTTTGTGTGGCAGTGAGCAGGGAAGTTTTTGTTTACACAGCATAAGACTTAGCAGCCATTGTTGTGTTTATCATCCATGACACTCATTTCACATCTCATCTGTTATATGAATGAAATATGAAAAAATCATATTTTTCTAGCATATCAGGGATAAAATAACAAACAGGAATGACTGGTGTTATTTTTAGTCTTTTGTGATAGTGTAATTTACTAGCCAAAGGCTGGAACCACTTTCCTCTTCTCACAGGTTTATAGTAGTAGTAAGTGCCAAAACTATAGAACTGCTAGAGCTCACAAACCCGTTCCTGAGTCTTATGATACTAGTTTGGCAAGGTTGGGGTTTTTTTATTTATTTTAATATAGCACCCCCAGGCAGATTCAGAATTTTTTGACTGCTGGCCTTGCAAATCGCAACTGGCCAAATTCTGTTACTCAAGCACACTGAGTAAAATTCTGGATAGTCTAAATGACATTAGTATCACTGCTTGATGTACTTTCTATTCACTATGAACAATGGTATGGGGGCTGCAACCTGATTTCTGGTGAGTAAAGATATTTGATTGGAAAAAATTGTGTTTCTTTTATTATGCACTAGAGAAGGCAAATATTTGGAAGGAAGAGAAAAGACAAGACTGTGCTGTCCCCTATAGAGTATAGCATCAAATTACAGTCAACAGGCTGTTTAAAGATTCAGAAGATAAATGAATTCATAGTACAAACACTCTTAAGAGAGTCACTGTCCTGTCAGAGCAAAGTATTAGCTAAGAATGGTTAGGTAGTAAGAAATTGCCAAAGAATTATTTGTGAGTTGTGCTTTGAAATGAGACAAAGACTTAGGGTTTTTGGTTGGGGATTTACTTTTTTTTGGCAATTTCTTGAGAGCAGAATGGGTTTTAATTCTGATATGACTTGCATTGTGAACATAGTCATTATAACTCACTTGATTATAACTCTGAAAATGATTAGTTCCTTAGGGCAACACTTTGATGAAGTTTGGAACGTAGTTTGAAAAGTCTGTAAGAGAATTTTATGTTTTACTTTATAGGCTTCAGATTACATATCTGGTGCAAGTGTCGTAATGAATATTAGGAGAACCAATCTGGTTGCATACCTAAATACAGTTAAACCAGAGAGCTCCAGGCTTGCTTTTATGACTTTATATATCTATTATACATCAAAGGGACATGACTGTTGTGCTATGAACCAAGAACATTCACAATTACAGAAAAAAAATTAACACACTAGCACTCAGCAAAACCACAGTGCAACTCATTAGAAATTAATTAAGCAACTCACTGCAAAATCTTTATAAAGACAAAACTCCCACTGGTCCAAATTCACTGCTAGCCTAGAACAGTCTAGCTTCATGAAAGTTGAATTTATCTCAAGATTTAAATGTTGGAAAACAGTTGGAGTTTCACAGGAGCAAGGATCACAGAAAAAAGAACTAGACTTGAGCAAGACAGATTTCTTCTCTCATTTTGGGACATAATCCCCAGTGTTTTTTCCTTTCAAAGTTGAAGAAGCGATAAACACAGGTTTTTTTGTCTTAAAAATAATTATGGTAAAGTAGGATGCAGAAGTCATTATGCTATGAGGACTTAGATTAATCCAGATCTCTGACAATTATTTAGAGACAATTTAGGCCATTACCCTAAATTAATTAAAAAGATTTTCAGATTTATGTGATCTATCCAATGACTTTTGAGAAACATCAGCCAACGACTCAAGGTCCAAATTCTGTCCATCCCTGTAACTATGTGAACAGTGGTCAAATTGTACTGATGAAAAAACATGTGCAACTTGATTGTTGTCTGTGTTAAATTTGTCTTTCTAAAATATCTATATTAAGATATGAAGATATCTATTGTTATCTGCATACAATTCATCTAAGACTCACAAATTTTGTTTTCATGGTTGATAACTTATTAAATGAAAGACTGGCCTGAAGTGGTGAGTGGTGCAGTTAAGTATGATGACAGAAGCATCAACTGGAACCTGTCTTCTTCAGCTGGATTTAAAATCTCCTATTCTAGATGTACATAGACATTGACTTCTCCTTTCTATCCGATATGTTCATCTTAAACTCAAAAGAAACACTTTATTACGATTTTTCATCCTACCTCTTCCTGAAGATAAGGAGTGACATTATAGAAGCTGTTTAAACAAAGAAATCCTAGCAGTTTGGTTTACTGATGAAACCAAGGTGTCTTCACATCCCATTGCTTGTTCCATGCAACAAGATTTATAGGCATCTGACAATCTGGTAGAAGCAATAAGTGTATGTGGAAACCTAGACAAATGGTCTTACAGATTTTTGGGCAGCACACCTGACTTTTACTCCCATACTGAGCACTTAAGTGCTCATATGTGTTAAATCAGATTCAGACCTGATGCATTGACCTTACTACACCTGCATTGCAGGACACACATGCTCACATGAGAGATGGATGCATGCAGTCCCATGTCACAGGATGTGACTCTGCAGATCCCATTCTTCTATTTACTAAGAGTTTGAGCAAATAATTAATTTTTCTTATTGAAAAAATACTTTCAATACATATTTCTTGCCATTTCAGAGGGTTATCTTAAATGACAGGATATTATATGCCCACAAGAAAACAGAAAAATTGTTCTGTGACAATTGTTTATCTACAATTCTACATCATGAGAGCAGAAAGTCTTTATAAAAGAGTACTATTTCACTACTTTCAAGATAGTTCAGTTTTTATGCCATTGCTGGAGAGAGAAAAACCCATGTGTGATTCACCTTTCTATAGCTGTCTTACACAGAATGATACAAACAATTTTGCATCTTAATTATTGCATTTGGCTAGCTGACATAGAATAGGTTATGAAGCTAGGTACCACAATGGATAAATTGTATTTCCAGTTATGTTGTTGAAAATCCTTTAGAAATCAATGATTAAAGATGGGTTGCATGTGTGTGACTGATGGCAGGATATGGCCTATTAACTCTGCATTAAAGAAGGGACTAATCTGAATACCTCTAATTACTGTGGCTGCTGAAAGCAGAGATGGACCTTAGCTGCTGCTGTGGAGTATAAAAACCATTTTTCTGGTTTTAAATCCACCTCTCAACAACAAAAATAAAGGAGGAAAGCCAATTTTCTCCCTGAAAGGAATAAAGCAACATCTATTTCAATCAAACTTTAGTTTCCATTTGCAGAGAAACTGATGTTTCAGGCCCAAGCAAATAAATAAATACATGTTTACTTAGAGATATTGCCAAAACTTTAACCCTAAAAATATAAGCCTGTCAGGAAACAACTAGCCTCCTCTAAAGCTATAATAATCCCCCCCTTTTTTTTTTTTTGGTAATATTCCATGCCTCAGAGGTACTATAGATTCCAAAGCATCAAGAGAAACTATAAATAGAAAATAAACCGTAATACAGCTGCAATGAAAGAATTTCTTTTTCTCAGTTTTAATGTATGCTAAGATTTGAGAGATGTCAGAGTCTTTTCAAAATAAGCCTTACAGGATTACTATCCTGAAGAAGCATGCAACAAAATAATTTTGCAATCCACAGGATCTCTTTAGGGTGCTTTTTTAAAATATCAATAAGATATTTCTATTTCATGGAATAAATTTATTTTTTAGATTAGAAATAGAAGTACATATAAACTGTGAAATAAATGGATCCTAGAGTTTCGTAATTCATGTTTTGATGTGACCACATGCAATAAATCAGGGAAATACTGGAAAGAGGACAGCTCAAGCATCTTCTAAGGTAAGTCACATCTTGAATTTCCAACTTGTTAAGAAACATAGTTTCTTAAAGGTAGTAGTTAGAAAAATACATCACAACATAAATTTGTTCCTTGTATGCAAAAGCATTATTAAAAATGTTTCACAGCAATTCATATTTTTTTTACATCTAATTTATTTCTTAAAACAAGTCTCCGATGCTAAGCAGATCTCCCCTAATCATTAAGGTAATTTAATATATCTTTTAATCAGTAGCATTCAGGCTGACTGATATTTAAACAACACAGCATCTTGTGGCATTCAATTTTAAGGAATTCTATAATTATTTATGATTTATGTACAGAACTAGCTATTATTAGCAGTGGTCTTTGCAAGGTTGCACATATTTTACAGATCTATATGTTACACATTCACCTGTCTAGCTGGCCACAAACAAAATACAATTTAAGCCCGGTCTAAATTATCCATGCAGTTACAGGTTTCTGTTCTGCGAATCTTTTTTAATTGCATCTGGCTGCCTGGGAGTTAGCAGGTATTTCAGAAATATGGAGTTCAAATTTTGCAGTAGCATTTACATTTGGAGCAGGTTGCTGCTGCCTCCTTCATTTGCTGTTTGGTCGTTGGTTTTGGAATAGGCAGGATAATGGGAAAAAGAGTCAGCTCCTGCCAGAAATAGCAGGAGGCAAAAATGTAGTACAGTCCACTGTGGTACCCCAAGTATCCCAACAAATGAGATTATTCTACCCCAGACTGAATACTCAGGGAAAATGAGGCAGTTTACACTGGAGATGGGAAAAATCCTTTATCTCAGGGAAGCCCTGTCACAGTTGCTGCTAGAATGTGGTTTACAATATGAAAATACTGGACAACCTCTATGTTTCTGAGCAGAATTTAGTCTCTGCACTGTGGACTATTTTATCACAGCTGATTCTCACAGAGTGATCCTTATGGAGCTAAATATTTATCCAATGCTGTCTGGCTTCAGTGTACCACTCTTCTAGATTTGGGGTTTTTCACAGTTTCTGTTTTGTATCAGCTTGGTTAAATGCACAGGTTTTCTTTCACTTTCTAGTTACTGGGCTTATCTGACGCCTTTTGAGTCTTTCTATGTTGTTTGCCATTTAGGGTCTTTTTGGTAACTCAAGACAAGATAATGTTTTTATTACAAATTACTTATGCAAGGGTAAAGGAAGGGAGTAGGGTGTAGAACTGGGAAAGAATGCTATTGACAGCTCAGATTTCATTGACTGGAAGAGAAATCATGGTTACATATTGCCTCTGAAAACCACTCTACTCAGAGAAGAACCACATGTAGCAGAACTGCTTTTATATGGTAACAATGATGTTACAATCTAAGGATGATTTTATTAAATAGGCAGCAACCTTAATTTTTTATAAATTCTAATACCACCTAATACATTTGAATAACTAAGTGTAATGTGAGCATTACAGATTTCTATGTATTTTTTTTCAGACCCTTAAAACTGAACAGTAAGTTCAGGCTTTGGTACAGTGACAGATGGGAGCCCCGAGCTCTTACAGAAGTAGGTAGAAAAGGAGAAGGAAATTTCATCAGAAGTAGAATACTACGTTCTGGATTTAAAATCACTACTGCAAAGGGAATGAAGAGAAAAATCTATTTTGATCTTATTATGGCTTGACAAGTCTTTACATCATTGAAATATAAGATGGACTAATTGCACTAAAGCAATTACAATTAGGTTTTTTTAGTTTGCTCTAAACCTAATTATAAAACAGCTTTTAATAAAATATTCTGTGGCAAAGCCAATGTATTTTATATTGTCTTTGTTACAAAATAAATAAACTCTTGTGCTGTAGTTTTAAATTCTTAATCACATTCGTCATTTAGACTCTAGGAAAGAAATGAAGATGTTATATATAACTTCTTCTTTGACAAGGTCTTTTTTGTGAATAGTCCAAGGATGTGATGAAATACTTTCTTTAATGTAGCCTGGGTCATAATATCGAATCTTTTTCTCAATAGTGAGATCAGTTTAACCATGATGGTACTAGATATCTGGCTGTGACATGCCCTAAACTTTAAGTCAGAGATCCTTTCTAACACTCCATTGAGCCTTATCCCTAATTTTTTTCATCCTTATTAAGTCTCCAAACTGACATATATATTTAAAGAAAGTCACCAGTTCTCAGGGTAAGCTACAGTCTAAAAGATTCTGAAAAATAATCTCAGAGATAGACCAATTCTCTACTGACCAAACCAGAGAGGTAGAAAAGGGCTAAAACATATTGCCAATTTCAGCTTCAACTTCCTAGCCTAAGACTTTAAAAAGTTGTGTAGATTTAATTACTCAAACTCCACAGCTTTTAATGGGAGCTGTATACATAAAATCTTTCCCCATTCTTTGTAGATTAGTCAGAGGATTTAATGAAAAAGAAAAAGAAATGTATATATGTATGCAGTTTGTTTTTTTTTTCTCTCAGGCTAAGCTGAATGTAAATAAGTGTCAGAGTATCCAGTCAGAGACTTTGTAGGGCATCTAATATTCAGAAAACATTAAGCAGAAACTCTTTGAAAATTGTTTGGAGTGGGTTTTTTTAAAGGTCTTAAAATTAGGTTTCCAAGGTAATTTGAATATTTGCCATGATTGTGCTTGCTCCTGTGCAACTCCAAAGATAATCCATGTCCTGGAGGATTTGCATAGCAGATTGTTTGGGCTAGAATGTTATGTGATGACATGCCATTGCCAACCCTGATGGTAACCTAACTTGGAAAGTAATCTCACTAATTTCAGTGGAGTAGGATGTTACTCCAAGTGAGCCACATTGTCTGAGTTTAGAGGAGTCAAAGTCCTGTAAGAGCTGTTTTGCTCAAGCATCTTATTTTGACTGATAATTCTTGAAGTCTGTCAGTGTCTTGAAAATGTACAGATGCCTCTTGCTTCAGATCATTTGTATTTGCCAGCATTGACTTGTATCAACATGATGTCTTTGTAGTGTCATATACAAAAGTATTTCTTGCATCACTGTGACATTTTATTGCATATCAACCCAAAGGAGAATATCTCCAAGGACATTTTATCTGCATGTGGAAAATGGAAGAAGGACAGCTGTGTGCAGAGATGGTTAATTGGGGAGCCATTTTCTGTGAGACTGCCTGCATCACCTTCAGTGGGCTCCAAACATAGAGAGCGTAAGCCAAGCCTATCTAAATGCCCAGCTGAGGAATTCCCCTCCCAGCCACTCAGGCACAGCAACTGCCTTTCTTCTGAAGTGTTTGTGAGTGGCCACCCAGATGTTTAACAAGCTGTACTGATGTGCTAAGAGACTCCTTCAGGCCTAGTGGACGTGTCATGCTCACACTGTCAGCGTCAAACTGCTCACCAGGCTCAGGGCAAGGCAGGAATTTTTGCCAGTTAAGCTCAAGTATTTGCCTCAGTGGCTTCTCATCTTTGATCCTCTCAATATTGTAGTTTGTCTAGAAACAACCTGTGGGCAAATATATGGGAAAATCTAAAGGTGAAACCATAAGGAAAATGAGTAAGATATAGATCTTATGGTGCCCTCTGACCTGAAGATCTACAAAATCTTTTATGTGGAGATGTGAAGTATGCAGAAGAGAGTGTATATAAACATCATGTATTACAATTAGCTTGTCTCAGAAGTAAGGGGAGGACTGATAAGAGCTGAAGATGGTTAGTATTGAGGCTGTCAGATGAGAGATATGCAGGAAAATGGATTGTCAGGAAAAGCAACACAGAACAGCATAAAGTGAGGATAGTGAAACTAAAAATTAGTCCTGAAAGAACAGAGATGACTGAGAAACAGAAGGTCAGCTGTTAAAAGCTGTACCTGACATGTAATATGACAAAGGAAAGACACCTAACGGATCATTAATACAAACTCTCAGAGCAGGTAACTCAGCAATGTAGGTGGTAAATTGAGGCCGAGGCGCTCGGAGCTCAGTGACAACACAGCTGTGTGTAATTGGATCGGTGGAGCAGGTGGTGCTGTGGGCAGCCTCTTCAGACAGGAGGTTGGCTGGGTTTGCTTTTCTCCCTGCAACTGGTTTTGTGGAATTCTCTACTTTTCAACTCACAAAGAAAACTCAACATGAGATGATTTCTGCTTAGAATAATGGGAAAACAGGTTGGCTGATGGTACAGTATAACAAATGCTTAATCTCTTAAAATTCATGACTCGTATTAGTTACCCAGACCTATATGTGCAAGCAGTTAAATAGCAGTTGTGCAACTCAGCCCTAACTGCTAAATAGCTGTAGGCTTTTCCTTTGAAATATTTCCTTCATGTTTATTTTTTCTGATGAGGAATGATCGTGAGGTTTCTACACAAACTGTTGATTGGCTTTATTGTTTTTAATGGTCTGGTTTCTGGTAGCTGTCAGTAGAAGCAAAACAGAAACCTTGTTCAGCTCCAGAATCTGCCTGATCTGTTGGCTATTGCCAGTGAGAGATGTCAGTTACTGAAATCAGCTACTCTGATTTCAACAAGCCTTGCTAGATTTAGCTTTTACTCTTTCAAACTTACTTTCATCCAGAAAAAAAATGGGCATTTAGGTATAAGCTAGCCACGTGTATTTATCTACCTGCAACATCAAAGCAAGGTTGGGTTCCTGCAACGTAGTGTAAACAGAAGGGGTTTTGTGCTCATTGTAAAGCTGGATTTGAACTACTGGCAAGCAAATAGCAGACATAGCTCAGCCTTTGGGTAATTTGCAAGTGCCAGGTTAGCACAGCAGGAATAAATGTAGTGGGCTATGGGCGAGACTGACTCCTGTTCAGACATCCCTGGCAAAGAATCAATCATCTCCAGATCAGTCAGAGCTAATCAACACTTATCAAGTTCTGAATACTGAACACTTGTCACAATCTGCAGCCGAAAAGTTATTCACTGAAATTATACAGTGAATTAATTGAAGTAGTACCTTTGAGAAAATTATAAGTGTTTTGCAGGCAATTTGTGAACAGGTAAAGTGAAATTAATTGAATGAATGATTTGTTATGAACTATTCTCCCAGCAATAATTTAGAAGTAGGAAGGTTCTATTTTTCCTATTTCATATTTCACTAAAGAAAGTTTGAAATGTTCACCCATACATCCTGCCACAGAAACATAATCCCAGACTCGGCCATTCTTTTAATCTTCTTTAGCACCTTGCCATGTTGTGAGGATCACTGACATCTTTAGGTGTATTCATGAAGCAGCCTATAGATGAAATACATTAGAAGTTTCTTTAATGATTAATATGTAATTAGAAATAGAAACTGACCACTTTATTTTTTTTTTTTTTACTTAGTTTCCTAGCTGTACCACATTTACGTTAGTTTACCTTATAATGTTAGGAGGTATAATTTTATCTATAAGCAACATTTTGAAGCAGTAATCTAACACAGAGTTCTGCCTGATATCTGAATTCTGCCTCTGAAAGATAATTAACAGCTGACAAACAGTTTTAGAAAAGAGAAATGAAGCAGTTTCTATTTTTTTCATTGTCTTTGGTGCTTAGAACAAATTTTCCATTTCCACAACGTAATGTGTTGTGGGTTTGCCTCAGAAAACAATTGTTTAGTCTTTATTAATGAACACTTTTATTTCTACTTAAATTTGTCAAAACTGCAACGCATTCTGACTTGACTCGATTAAAAGTAAATGCCATGTACTTCCCAGATATGCTCTGTTCTGAATATGAAGGTACTTTCATTCTATGACCTTGTCTTTTTGCATGTGAAATACGTCTGAAATGCAAAACAAAGTCCTATTTTCTTACACTTCTGTAAGTTTTCTGTTAAGATGTCTCCTTAACAGGGATATTAAGTATAATTGTGACACCTGACAGCTTTTCACTTTGCCTGCAAGTTCTTACCCCTCTGCAGTGGGTAATGCTAGGTAGCTCAAGAAGTCTCCTGCTTGAGATTTTGTTGTATTTAATGCATTCCTCTGTCCCTGATGTTTTCATATGTTATATAGGCTACAGGAAGCCTTTTCAGAAGTAGCTGTTGGCTTCTTCCCTCTGAAATCACTAGAAATTTTACTTTCCTCTCTGAGTCAGGCTAAAGTGAATTCTTTTGAAAATCCCATTCTACTTGTCTATACATGAAAAAAAGATTGTGGCCTACAAAGATAAAAGCTTTCTTGGAGAAACACTGACATCTTGATATCACACTTGGGGAATTCTTATTAGCACTTTATTATACAGCTTTGGAGAGGAAAACCAGGTTGCTTTGCTGTCTCTGCCAAACTATCTGAGGAATCCTTGAGCAGCATAGAGTAAATATCCTTAAGGCCTTTGAAAAGATCAGAGGTACCGTGACTGAGATTTGAGACTGCAGTTTCCTAGGACCTTGATTCTTGAAGCTCAAATTGTCATTATTTAGACTAAAAGTTTCCTCCTTCTGTGAGAACAGTTTTGATTTGTTACACTAACACTATGGAACAGTTTATTGAGGAACAACTAAACATCCTCTTACCCTTCCCCCTTCCTCCCAGGATACTTTTAATTATAGTTGTCCTAAGTAATTGCAGCAAGCTTGGGTTTATAATTTCAACGTGATCTAAAGTGAGAAAAACTTTTAAACTAGATTTCCAACCAAATAGTCCAAATTCCCTTCCTCAAAGTCTAAAATACTTACCTTTATTGACATAAGCATTGTGAAACAAAGAGAAATACTAGCATTTGTTACCAATCCATTTATTTTAGCTGCAGCTTCTGACTGAATTGACGTTATTCATTACAGCTATCACTTCTCTTAGGACAGTAATGTAGGCTTAGAGCAGGGACTATGCTGTGATCTGTATACCTTTTTTGTGGATGAATTTATTGTAGTATCATGTGGTAGGAAGGGTCAGGCAGTGCTGAACCAGAAGTAAAATGGGTTTCCTTTCCTCTCTTACTTTGGATTTAATTTGGAAAAGGTGAGGGAGGGGTATGTTGCTCTCATTTATTTTAGAGAAGCACATTAACATGATCTGTGTAGGTAAGGCAGGTAAACTAACTGGCATGTACTCTAGGATGATTGAAACAGTCTAGTGTCTGCTTTTTATGAGTAGTTGCTGAGATAACTTGCCTGTTGCCTGTTTGTTCTCTGGGGAGGAAAGGTGTCATGCTGCTCTGTGTGTCGCCTGGCTGCTGCTTCGTCACTTCACCCCAGTGTTCCCAGATCCCTAAACTAAAGATTTATTTCAGCTTTTCTCAGCTCTGGGATTTCTGCAAATATAAAGATTTTTTAAATTATTTAATTTTATTCCAATTTGGCTTGCTCTGACAGTGCCAAAATACTGCCTGAATTAAACGTGCTTCCCAGCTGTTGTGGTCTTGCTGACTTCATGAAGTTCAAGAGGGATGGGGAACCTGTGACTCCTGGCCCCGAGACACTGCTGGGGCAGGTAGGAGCTTGCATGGGGTGCGCTGCCCCAAGAATCTAAACTACCTGCCTGCAGGCCACTCAATCTGGCAGATTTGCCCTGAAGTCGTGGATGTCTGGTTGTGAGGCATTGCCCCATAAATCCATGTATGTTTCCCTGTGAGGAACTAGGGAGTTGTCAACAATTCATCACTAATGACATTTTTCAGTTTAAGTTATTTGAACGTACTCTATTAGTGTTTTCTGCAGAGCATTTCTACAGAAAATATTTGGTAGTTATATCATTACCTGTTTGGATAATACTGCAATAGAGAAGTCTAAGAAGTTTTATTTTCCTCACTATGTTTCCAAAGGAAATCTTGTCTTTGATAAGCACAAACAAGTCAGTGCATTTGGTTTTGTACTTCGAATTTAAACCAAGTCAGCTCTAATTGCCTTGAGCTTAGTTTCATGTCAATATAATTGATACAGTATTTGTGAACAGACACCAACTTTAAATTGGTAAACTTCTTTTTCTAAGAAAAGGGGACTTCAGAGACCCAAAGAAATGCTGGAGCTAGATAAATGTGGCTTGTATTTTACTAGCTCAGTTCAAAAACATTTTGCTGTTTCTGATATGCACATCATCCCAAGCCCATTTTTTGCATTTGAATCTCTAGGCAATGCTCCCACAATAAGGAGAATAGATCACCAGACAGCTTGTGAATGCAGTGGGGGTTCACAGTCATCAAACTATGGGTGTATCACTAAAAGGCTGATAAATCACTTGAAAGTTGTTCCACCGGCTGTAACCTTGGAGCACACTGGATTGTTAATTGCCAAGACTTACTTAAAGCTTCCAAATTTTAGATTCAAGCAAAATATACAACCATTTCAAGTCCAAATTTGCTATGGGATGTGATTTTAAGAATATTGTGCATGCATAAACTGCTTCTGCAATGTTTTCCACTGGCTAAGGTAGAACAAAAGAGCAAAGGCTGGATTTGCCCTCATACATTAGCTTCCAGCTTTGTTAAACACAGGACCCTATCTCCAGGATGGGCCAACATCTTGTTATTCCAGGTCAAGCTAAGGCCACCACCCCCATCAAATTCTGTTTCATTGTTAGCAAGAATAAAAACAAAAGCTAAGCTTCAGCTCTGCAGTAACATGAAATGTATTTTCCTGTTTATGTACACAACAAAATTTATTTGCGATCATTGAGGTATTTAGTCCTTGTGGTGTCCTGTCAATTTCTATGAAGTGGTAGTATTTCAACATAGGTACTGTGCACTTTTGATGTGCAGAAGACAGTGTACAAAGAGATCTGCATTGTGCTTTTCCTGTTGGTGGTATAGAAACAGCTCTAGAGTCTCTCTAGACATAGCAACTCACCAAACACTTAAACTTTTCATGCTTTGACATGGTCTTAATCCTTCTTCTTCAGAACTGAATAAATGATGATTATGTTTTCCTGCAGCTTTGAGGTGGAAATATTAAGTCTCTTTCATAGATGCAATTAACTGACATTGAGAATAGCCGAACTCTGGTTCTCAAAATCAAACAAGATTTTCCAGTAATACTTCTTTAGTTTTCTTGTGAAGAAACAAAGCAGTCTTTGTAAAAAAGACTGTCTCCTGATTGACCTGTATTTGGCCACCTGGGTGCCATCACAATCAAATGCAAAAAAATGATGGGATAATGCAATAATGATTTGCTGGAATACAGCTGTGAAAATGTACAGGTTAATTTTATCATATGCAATGCATGGAAAGGAAACAGTCAATAAACCTTTAAATGTATTTGGAAGTGAAAATGAAAGACTGAAGTGGATAAGTTAATCACTAAGGACAAATTCAGCACTTGGTCATGTACACCAAATTAAGCATGGGTGCAAGATGGCATGCAATAATGCATCTCGCTGAAGACTGAGAGGAGTTGCCATTGTTCCCCAGGAAACAATGATAGCTAGAAACATTCAGATGCATCAAGTCATCACCTAATTGTGTTAAAGATCATTGCTTTAGACAGAGACTCTCTCTTGAGGTAGAAAATATGAGAATGGGACATAGATGATTTTGTAGTTCCTAAAGAAATGTTTATAAACCCTATTTCTCAAGACTTTGGCTTGTATCTGGTGCCAATTCCAAATTAAATGGGAGTAAATGTTTGAGTTTCTTCTTGAAATCTGTCTCGGGCTTTCATGTCAGGCCACCCAAGAGGATGCTTTGTACGGAGGGGATTTCCTAGCCTCCAAACAGGTGTTCGGATGGTGAACTCAGGCTGCTCTGTGTTGGAATTCAGTACTGCATCTACCAAGAGAGTGCAATAATGGCATTAAAAAGAACATGTCTCTTCTCTCTGTTAAGTTCTTTGCACTCACCTTAAAGGAATTGTTATCTATTGAAATAAGCTATCTCAATAGTTTTCATTAGGTGTATTAAACATTATATACTGGAATGTCCTGTAAAATTTACTAGCCAGATGCACTTGCTTTCATGAGAGATTTACGTTGATTGCTAGATTTTTTCAATATTCTTAATTTTAATATTTCCTTCTACTGAAATAATGTATTGTCACAGAGTATCTAGGGCGTTCAGGGCAGTGAAGATCTAAACCCTGCAAATTACAAGGCAATTATTTTTTTAATTATTTGGTAACTTCAGTTAGAGTGACTAAATGATGTACATAATTGCTTCATTATATGCAAATATATATTTGTGAAGTAATTACAGTGTATTACATGTGCCAGGTAAATAGTGAAGAGAGGAAGAATCCACATGCATAAATCTGAATGATGACATAATCTCCCACATAGAGGGAGCCAGCTTTGAATTGCTTTACACTACATCTGAGGGTCAGAATTTCAGTTCATACTGGGAATTTTCCTTTTTCCAAAATTAGTCAGCAAGGTAACTACAGGGAGATCACTGAGCCACTCTGGTTTTCTGCTGCTTTGCAAAGAATTGTTCTCATGTCTCCCCCTCTCCAAAAAATTCTGTAATTACCTGGATACAGTTAATGAGAAACTTGAGTTTTGGCAGTTACAGTGTTTGAAGAACAGGAGCTTTAGCAATTAGTAGCAACGATTTATAATTTACCACCCTCATTTTGATCCCTCTCAGCATTACAGAAATAAACTTGTCTTGCAATTACCTATTCTCATGACAGGCTTTGTCATAAAAGCAAGGGAGCATGATGAAAGCCAGATACTTGCTAGGAAGTGTTACTGTGTGCTTTGTAGTGGGTATCCATGGTATCTTTGCTTCCTCTACCTGGAGTTTCAATTATAGGAAAAACATGTAATAATAACCTGGCATGCTGTGATGAACAAGTGATCATACTAAAGAGGGAATGGTTGAAGGTTGGTTTTAGGAGGCTTAACAATTTTTGTTATCCAGATGAATACAAAACAAATATCACAAATCTTGCTGGGACCTGTGATGAGCTCCATGTAATTCTGCCCAAATACAGAGCACCTTCCTTGGAATTTTAAGGAAGGTTGTAGTAGTGACTGTCCCTTCACTGTCATTCGAGTATGGGAATACAGTATCCAAGGCAGAGAGGGGGAGTGAGACTGTGTGTGTGCGAGAGAGTGTGAGAACGTGTTCTGCCTCTTTCCTCACCTCCCTTTAAGACCACTGATGGGCCCTCACAAATTTTAGAGCACCATGTCTTGCAGACATATGGTGAGAGTTAAGAAACTTATTGTACAAAGAGGTAGTGGTAGGCTGGAGGAATTGACACTTCCTTTTGCCCAGAAGCCCGCTGATAGACTGTGCTGCAGATCACATTAATCATTGCTCCCCAAAAACTTTCTGGGAGAAATATCAAGAGACGAGATTTACATAATCCTCTCATTCTGTGCTGCTTCTAACAATGCCTCTCAGAAGTGTTTTTATTCCAGCCTATTAATTTTATTGTAACCTGCAAGCATATATGTAAAGAACACCTTGTTTCTGCCAAGGATTCAAGGCAGCAGAACATGTTGACCTGCTGTTCCATGGAAGGATTAAATGGTCAAAGATTGCAGAAATAACTGGACAGCTTTTAATGGAGAGGCTCTAAAAGACTTTTGTGCCTGTCCTAATATAGAAAGAAATTATAATCGGAACACTGTTCAGAATTGGCATTGAGTTTCCTACTTGGAAAAGCACTTATCTAGCAAAAGCAAATGATTTCTTTACCACTTCAAACTGTAGACCCTTTTGAAATGTAAATTAGGAAAATGGAGATCTCAGTGCTTGGAAGAGCTATGATGATTCATGTACATCCCTGCTGTGCTATACCTCAAGACATACTATGGGGCTGCCTTGCATAGTTCAGCTGCATCAAACAAGAAGGTACCGCATTTAAAAGATTAAGCTACGGGGATGTGTGCTGCTGCAGTTTATGGAAATGCCACCTCTATCAGCTACAGCAATTAGCTGTTTCTGTCGTCTCTGCTTTTAAGTTACAAATTAATGAGCATGCCAATGAACCCACCTGTTACAGCAAGAGAACTGAAGGAAGTCCAGTTTTTTTGATGAATGTAAATGCAGAAATAAACATGCAGAGAAACTTCCCAGTGCTCTATCATAGATGAGAGAAGATAGATAAAATCATTGTGAATGACTGCTTTCCTGACACCGCCATTTCTATGTAACCCCAAGCGTGTGGTCAGGTTGTTTGACTGGAGACCACCATTGTTAGTGAACTGGTGATACACTTTTAAAAACATAAATTCTTTGTTTTTAAACTGTCAGGAAGTCAGAAAAATGATTGTTTTCCTAGGAAAAGCGGTGGTCCTTTTAACTTCACTTTCGTATGTGCAAGTAAGTTAACAATTTTATGAAACAAAGTAATGCTTTTTGTGACAGTCATTCTATTTAGTACAGCAGGACTGAATATATTATTCCTAAATTGAAGAAAACCTTTGCACTAAACTGGAAAATGACACTGGGAAGTGAAATGTCAGTGAATGTTGTCCAGAGACTTGCAAATGGCAGCAAACACTATTCTACAGAGACACGTATTTAAATGCATCTCTATCTTTGAACAGTACTATTGCAATGCACAGCAGGCTGTAGGGAGCAGTGTTCAGGCAGGATAAACCTTCAGTCCATCAGGCACCTCGCTGTGGATCACACTGCAGAAGCTTGTGCTCTTGTTGTTCTCCCTGCTGCTTTGGGAAAGTTTGTGCTGATTTGTGGAAATCTGTCTAATCTTGCATGACACGGCTCTGTGATACTAACATGTGGCAAAATACTGACTTCAAACATTTTGCCGCAGGAGGAGGAGATTTTCTTGCTAACAGTGGGTCGAAGAGGCACTTTTGGTTATGTCTCTATTAGTGTTTAGATAACAAGAAGGCTTTGTTACCTTTTTTAGGTTCTAATATCTTAATAACAGCACTCATTGTTTTGTCAAGTTATTTTTCTGTCACTCATCTCTAACCAGTGTTATTCTAGATTGATCAGTGCATTAAATAATCTTGCAGAATGAATCATGAAAGTTATTGGATAGAGCTGTGGGAGCAACTGTGGATTGTTCCGCACACATTTGCTTATACCTGCCTGCATTACTGGTATCTCATAGATGATAATGTTAAAAGCAACCACTATATTGAGGACTGTCAAAACTGTTGTTTCACTTTTGGCCTTCTGAGTGTTCATCCATGCCTAAAGGCTTTTTTTGGAATTGGGAAATTGTCAAACCTTGATGCAAACACAATATATTTAGAAAGTAATTAGCAATGTTATCATTATGAAGCTGTTCTTGTGCATGTGTTTGAGAAGAGGGAATCTTTCTCTTCACAGAGGGAATGATATTTAAGTTCTTTCAGTGAGGATCTCAAGCACTTTCAGCAATTAAATAGCCAGATGGGAAGGTCGCCACTGGTACCATGTCTGATGTGTGGGAAATGATCCCAAAGTGGGAAAGTATTGTCATATGATAAGAACGGGAGACTACAGCAAGTTAATTGACTAATTACTTTGGTGGGGTGAAGGGGCCCTGAACTAGTAGATGGTATGGGAGTGCCTATAGTACCTCTGCTCTAAAAATTGGAAGATTACAAAATAAAGCAAGTTTGAAGGTGAACTTCACAGACATAAATGGCAAGCTTGGCACTTCAGTGTGTTACAACTCCCAGTGCTTTTGTGGTGTTGATGAACACTCTCTCTTCCTCTGAGCACTTAGTTAAAACAACCATTTCTCAGTTTCCTTCCTCCCTGGCATGAACTGATCAAAGGCTACAAATCTCACGTGGACTATTGCTCCTCCCAGCACTGGTTTAACCTCCTTTTCTCTTTACAACTACAAAAAGTACTTCTACAAGTAAAAGACAAGCTTAAAATCTAGTATTTTAATGTTAATGCTATGCCTCTGAAGTTATATCCTTTCATATATATATATGCCTTTGTCATATATGCACCCAAGACCCTCCTTATTTGTCAAAACATTTAAGGACATACATACAGTGGGAGTTATGCGTACTCTTAATGCTAATCCTTAACTTGGGTTGTTTCCTTGGACTTGTCTGTTTTTCTGAATCTCAATCTGAAAAACAGTTTCTTTGCCTTCTCCACATAAATTTTACCTTATTTGTACCCAATTCTCCATCACTGCCAGATGCCCCCCAGGTTTTTACTTCTACTTCTGTTCTTCACAACTGCAAATTCTCCTGTATTGACAGATTTTTAATAACTGCTGAATTATTAAAGAGAGAGACAGTGAAAACCAGGAAGATTATGTATGACTGAAATTTCTTAGGATGCCATGTTTTTTTCACTGTAGGTTGTTTGCCATGTGACACAAATAGTCTGAAGAACTTTATGAGCTGACTTTGGGTGGCTGCAGTTTGGTTTTTGAAGATCATTTGTTAAAGATGCATAAGCACAGAGGAGAAATGAGCTTTCTTTTCCTTTTTACCCCTCAAGACTTGATGATACATTAGATCATTATAGTACAGGTGCTTTTAGTTTGGATCATGATATCACTAAAGTGCAGAATAGAGGTAGACTAATGGCTTTGAAATATCTATCACTATTCATTACACCCTGTGAAATGATTTTTGGAGGATTTAACATAAATCCCTTAATTTTCAAGATCACAGAGACCCTGAAGCAGTGCTAACTCTACTAAAACCTTTTCAAATTCAGTGGGTTCTGGATAATGCTAAGTGGCTTACTACCTGTGACTGGCCCTCTAAGCTCTCTTTTTTTGGTGCAAGGTAGACAGCTCATTTAGCTGTGCCGCTGTATTTTTACAAAATACAGACTTTTTTTAAAAAAATCTGAGTTCTGATTGTGTCACGTTCATTGATACTTAGTTCTGGTTCATTAATTTTTTCTAACTAGGTACAGCTGAAGTGTTAATCATAAAAACTGTAAGCCACTGAGAGCAGTGCCACTTGCATCTGCAGCAGAGGAAATTTTCCAGTATTACCCTACATAAAAATTAAAAGGAGCTGTCTTTTTGTTTCTGCACAGAGTAAATTGCTATGAAGGCTTGCTCATGAGCAGACATGCCTAAGACACTGTTATTCCTGTCCAGAATCTGCCCTGTCAATTAACACTCAGCATGGCAGATAGTGCCAGGGACAGAGCTAATGCACTGTGTCATGATTATTGTACTCCTTCGAGCATAAATTGAATGGGGAATGGTTAGTAATTAGCTCAAGCCAAATAGACTCTACACTTGTCTTCTTTTGTCATTAAAGTCCAGGCTGATAACAAAAGAAGCTCTGGTAATTAGCACAAAGCCATGCAAGAGGCCTGACTGTGCTTCAAGAACTCTTTCACACATGCATTTTTGTTCTAATGAAAATTTGACTTGAGAAAACAACGGGCAATGATAAGATAATTGTACATTAATAACTGATAATTATTTTAGAAAGAAATTCAATTTAAGGGTCCTTTCTCTTAATGGCAAAGAATAATTAAAACAATTATATACAGGTTTATGGATCTAGATGCAATCAAATGCATGTATGCATAGAGCCCTCCCCCCGAACTCTCATGGGTAGAGCTAAACAGAGAGCTATTTTTGATTTTTGTTAATATTTCACACTGCCAGCAATAAGATTTGCAGAACCTGCATTTTGTGCAGTGTTTTCAAAGAAAAGCTAAGTTCTGAATTCTTTTTTTTCTTAATTTTGATTTAAAGAGTGTAGAAAACACCTAAGGAGTTCAGTACAAGTGAATATTTGAAAATTTTTATATATCTTATACAAATATATGTGTATATTTATGTTCTGCTGCCTGAAAAGGTAGGTGTTCATTGACTCATAGTTTCAGGAGCCACACGATAAATGTTTCAAACCCTGAAAATGGCACAGTGTAGATTTTTCATGCATAACAATGTCATAATGGTGAGATCAAATTTCCCATCAGGATTAGAGGCTCAGTTGTTGGAAGGGTGTATGTGGCTTTCTGCAGGTGCAGATATCTGAGGTGTGGACCTCAGACTTGCTGCTGGTGCTGGACAGAGTATGTTCTGCTCTTCAGTTTAGTTTAGTGTAGTTTTGGGCTTAATGTGTGCAGTGTGAAATAATAATTTAAATCAAGTGTTGACAAAGGTAATGATGTAGTGACAGCTAAGGGTTTCAAGACATCAGCATGCTTCAGAAAATCTGGAAGCTCAGTAGTGAGTTAAATCATCCTTGTCGCTCTTTTATGCTAAGGAGTAGCAAAAATGTATATGGCAGAAGTTTCAGCTACATTTTGTTCCTCTGTCTCTTCTCACTAGCAATTAAGACTTGGGGTAGAGCACATCAGCATGTGGACCTGTAGTAACGAAGCCTGTATTCACACCTTCACAAATTGTGAATTAAACCCTCATAATCCAAAGGCAGTGGTGACATCCCAGAATGTAGTACAGCTAACGCCACTAACCCTGGAAGGGACAAAGGCCATTGACAGAGCTAGTCAATACTTTTCTCAACAGTTGTTTGTCTGTTTGTTCATTTTTTAATAATGAGCTAGCTTAAATTTAAGAAAAAGAGATGCTCTTATGTTAACATTTGGTGCATTAAAAATAAGGATGACACTGACATTTTGCAAGATATTGAACCCTCCTTTAGTTTACAACCATCTTTATAGAAAACATTCCTCCTGTTTCCCATGTTCTCTGGTGGATCTCCATACTTGATCAGTAGGTACAGTCTCAGCTTTCCCAAGCATATCTCAGTGTCCAGAGGAATAAAGCACATTCTTAAGGTTTGCTCCTAAATTGTTTGGGATTAGTGCTTAGTCCTGCTTGAACAAAATCCTGCCTTGCACTGAGAACTCATGCCTCCAAGTACCATGTTGGGTGCTGCATAATCTCCCTGAGGACTTCCTGCTTTTTGGGTCCTAATATTTATTGGGATTTTTTTTTTTCAATAAACAAAATAAAAATAAAAATAAAAAAACAGGTCATGTGTAGAGTGAGACTCAAGGAGAATGAAGCTTTTTTATGTGTGTGGTTCTTATTTCTGCCAAAATATGGGCAAATGGAGCTAAATTGTAGCTCCAGAGGACAAGAACTTTGATGGAATTAATAACAGTTAAATAGTCAAGTGTTTAGCTAATTTCTGTGTAATTCTGAATTAAGGAGTCATGGCTGGGGGTTGATATTACTCAGCTGCCTGTATGCTTTTGATTTAGGATATAGCTCACATTTCATATCTATTTATTCAGTACCTAGTAGGTTTTGGTTTCACCACAAATTAAACTGGAAAAAAAAATGTCTAGACCTTTGGAGCAACACAGAAAACTTTTATAAACTGCTTAGTATTTGTTGACCACACCAAGGCTTGTAGAAAATGAGAGACACTGAAATTCATATGTGACTTCTAGATTCAAGTTTGCTCAAACACTGAAATGCCTCTGGTTTTCAACCATAACAACTCTGTTATTTTGAGGGAATGATTTAGGGTTTTTTATCTCATATAAGAAAAATCTAATAAGATCCTTTTTGAGATAATCTGTTCATGCTTCCCGGGGCTGTAATAGAATTAAACATTACCCTCCTTGTGCATTATAACCACTGCATCCCAAACTAATGTGAAAGAACATGATGCAAATTTTAGGAGAAATATTTTTCTTTCTGTGCCTCAAAGCCATTCCAGCTTGCTTCTTCGCTCTGATAACAGTGTTTACACTTCAGATAGCAACAACCAATACTAAAACACACCAGGTGTGCACGTGCAGGGAATGCAATGCAGCAGTTTATCTGTTTTGGCAGCTCTGCTATATTCATCTTTTTTTTTTTTTTTTCTTTCCTGAAAGTGCTATCTAAGCACATTTTTCCAGAGAGATCAATAACTGCTTCATGTGTGTAAACTGATGTGTACGGCTTACAAGATAGATATGATAGAGGAAGACTCTGGAATTGCTGATATAGACAAATTCATTAAGATAACAGTCTGTTTATCTAATCTTATCGATGTGTTGTAGTTATAGATCACCTATTATTATAGCAATTCATTTCTGATTCTATTCAGGTGATTTTTATCATTAGTTTTGTCCCTACATAGATGGCTCTAAATCACTTCTCTCAAGATTTAGAGATATTTCAAGTTAAAAGACAAAATACTTCTGACAGTTATAAAGATAAAGACAATAATACATAGCCATAGTCCACTGGCCAATAGTATGAGGTCTTCAAGAAAAGCACTATAAGAAATCAGTAGGATGAAAAAGACCTTGGGTGATCCTGTTGAAGACTAAGTTAAGGACTTCACACCTTCAGAGCTGAATGTTGGGATAATGGAGCTGTGATCTCTAGCCTGTTGACTAGCATTTGCTCTAACCCAATACAGGTGACAAATCACTGGGGTCAAGGGGCCCTCTTGGGGTTCCTGTGAGATGCACGTGGGATGGCAATCCCCTTTGTGAAGACAGAACAGTCTCTATGGCTACTGCTTTGACTGCGTACATTGGCTAAAGATATAATATGCCCAGTCGGGGATACTGCATTCAGCATGGTGTCAGTGCAGAGAGGCCTGTGACTACTTCATGGGGTACCCTGACGGCAGTCACAGCTCTCATAATGCCAACACATCTTGTGCACTACATATATAAACCACTCATCATCCTAGAATCGTTACTTTTATTCAAAGGATACTGATGAGTTCAAAAGTACAAATGTTGATGGAATTCTCACAAACCATCCAGGGTAAAAAACAGCTAAATGTTATCTCCCCCATTTTGCAGAAAGTGAAGCTGAGACTTAAAAGGAGTGATCCCCCCTGTGGGAAATACCTTGCCTATCCTTGAAGTATCCTTTTTTGAAGCTGCCAGCTTATGATGTGTGTGTGAACAGAACATCGTAATTAATACTGAAATGGGGAGTGATGCCATTCATTGTATTTGATGCTGTCACTGGCATCATGTTCTTTTTAGCCCTAAATTGTATTCTGAAATTTTATTCATCAGTGTGTTTGGAAAGAAAACTTGATAGAGCTCATGTCATCATGTGGAGTCTTCTGTGCATTTTTTAATCCTGACTTGAATGGATTATATTTGCTGTCCTGTGATTGCCACCTGAAGGAGTGAAATGCTTAATGCCAGCAGCAGAGGAGACAGCTGCTTGGGTGAAGGCTGGGCGCTGGGCCCACCGCCTCTGCTCTGGCTCTGGGAAACGCCTGCTCTGCTGAAGCTGTAATTGCCTCAGTGCGAGAATTGTCTCCATCAGGCAAAGATGGTCCATGGATATGAAACTTCTGGCACAACTTTTAACCTGTGTTGAGAACTACCTTGCACAGTTGTGCAATTTGCACTCTTAGATGGAATGCCTTTTTCTTGCTATTTATGAAACTTTATGAAAAAGAGTCTTACGTTATATCTTGAGTTTAATATTCTGTTTATACAGAAAGTGCAAACAACAACAGCAAAATTTGACGGATGGTTCCAATGCTTTTATTGTGCAGTTAAAACCTACATTAAAAAAAAAATCTGTTTCTGGTATATCACAGCAAGTAGCTCTTCAGCATAAATGTTTTTATAGTTATCAAGTCACTTTCCAAAATTTTGTGTGGGTAAATAGCTGGCAGTACCAAGAAACCTTCACACCAGATAGAAAAACACAACTGACATTGTATTAAAACAAGTAATTTGTCCAGGCAGACTAGATTATATTTTCACTGCTTAGATGATATGTATTTGTGTTTAAACATGTAACAATGTTCAAGCATTTTGAATGGAAATAAATGGGTGCTGATGGAATTTCATAGTATGGAAGAAAATATTTCTATGTTTAACACTTTCACAGTTGCATTACCTAAAAGCACAGACCACTTTTTTTTTTTTGTTCATCCATTGTCAGTTTTGATCAAAATCAGTGGAAGCAGTAGTCCAGTGCTGTTGTTTTGGGTGTTATTTGTTTGCTTTTCCCACAGGTTTTGATTGTATATGTTCATTAAATTACTTGAGCATCAGGCACTTGGATACAAGGATAAAAGTTGATATTCCACATAATATCCCCTCAGAATATTATTGTCCGGTTTACTGTCTTATTTAGTTATCTAGCCTTGCCCCAGTATTTTTTTTTTTCCTCTTCCTGATAAGATCTGACAGATGCTGATTCATTTGAACTGTTGATTCTAATTTAGTTATTTTTATGATCTCCTAGGGAAAACTATATGGGTATTATTTTTAACAAGATATTAAAGGAATGAGAGCATTGTATTGTTAATGAAAGCCAAAATAATATTTAAGACCAGGTATGCAAGGGTTCTTATTTTCAGTGATACATTCAGAAAATGTCAGCTGGTTATGTTGAATATTTAGGCAGTGGAACTGATAACACTTTAAAGAGTAACTGTTCAGTTAATGACTAGGGTTTTTTGTTGCCTTCCAGGGTAGGTCAGGAAGGGCAGCTTGAATCTGCACAAAACAGCCAGAATAGCTGATATCTTCAGCTATTTGCTGCAGAATAGGTATTTTGGCCATTTGCTGCATTGCAAACAGGAATGATGAAACCATCCACACTGCGGTGGACTTTATAATGAACTCACTTTTCAGACACTTATAATTCAGTCCTAAACTGGGGTCTATTCTTGGATTTGGCAGTAGCATTAATCTTGAAGTAATGTGGGTTTTTTTCTAATCAGGTGGGAATGCAAACAATAAGAATGAATAGTTTTAAAACTTATGTTTATTTGCCACATGATAGGTGCAGCTGGCAGCCCCTGATTCCCCAGTCATGTAAATCCATGTGACCTTACAGGCTTACAAAGAATTCTGCCAGGTAACAGCTGAGTCTGGTACATAGAAAGAAAGTGGAGAGCTCATTGCAATTTATCAGGGTAAGTTATGAAAATGTAAAGGAATGCCCATGGATAGACCCCTGTTGCCTAGAGATCTCCACTGGGGCAGTGCATATATAAGCTTGGTTGAGGCCCCTGCTGTTCTGAGGGTAGAAGAAGACATGCCTGCCCCAGCAAAAGTTAACCAGGTCTGTCACTTTGATGTCATAGGTATTTTTATTCTATTGATTTTTTGAGAAATGAGAGAAACTTGCAATTTACTGTGAATTGAGATGACAGACAATGTTTTCTCCTTTATCACCCTCTTATGTCTACTTTCCAGAGAGTGTAATTTAGCCATGCAGCAATGGGAGTTGTGATGGTGGAGACTGGCTGGCAGAGAATATATACACCTAACATAGGATATGTTGTGGTGTCTCACATGAATTCTTTGGGGAACGAGTTGAGTTGAAGCTTAAATTTTAATTTGACAGCATTGTATTTAAACAAATAAACAGTGACAAAAACTTTTGCATTCCCACACTGATTCATGATTTGAAACAGAGCCAGTATATATCTCAGAGGATCTTACTCTAACACTAGCAGAGAAGACAGGGCATCAAAACTGTTGGCTCTGGAGCAGCAGGAAACTGATTGATTTCCCCTCATCCCTTCACAAACCTGGATTAGAGTAGCTCTACAACAGGCCAATCAACAAGAAATAATGGCACTCTGACAGCACTGCAACCTTTTATTATCTCCACCTGCACCACTTGACATTCACAGCTCCTGCTAGAAAATGTGGGATAGCATTCAAACTACAGGAGTGTAGTAGGCTCTGGTATGCCATGCAATTATGGAAGTACTTCCCAAAGCAATTTTTTAATCTTATAGAGGTTTTCACCTGGGAATGGGAAAGTTAAAGCTAAGGTTTAGGTGAAAGTTGAGCCACCTGATGCCATAGGGATGGAGTTTGGGTCTTCGAAACAGCTGTATGAACATGTGGATACACTTCAATGATAGACTGCTGGTGGATGTCTTCCATGCCTGGGCTTGGTCAAGCTGACTGTCCCAGGTGTTTCATTATGCAAACTAGCCTAGCTTTGTCTCCAGCAGGCTGCAATGTGGGATCGGATATGTCTTGTCTCACTTCATCGATCTCATTAATATTGCTCACAGTTTTTAGAGAGGGAGCAGTGTGACGCTTGCACTATCCAGTCCTTAGTGTCTTGCTGCTGGATGATCGGTTTGTGTGAATGATCCCAGCTCCTTTGAGTTCACCAAAATGGTGTTCATTTACAGCTGATGAGCACAGTGCTTCTTGTCCTTGACAATGCGAATGGAAATTCATAAGGCTACCATATTAATCAATAGATTTACACAATCTTCTGTCATATTTGCTTCAGAACATATGCAACATGGTGTGCAATGAGGAAAAACTAGGGCCAAGTTCTTCTGTCAGTTATAGCGATGCAGATTCAGAGTAACAGCATTAGTTTTATTGGAGCATCTGTATCAGTACACTGGAGGGCAAAATCTCTTTTGATATGTTGGACCTGAGTGTTAAAATAAAAAATCACAATTAAGCTAGAGAATATGTTAGGTATGAAAGTAGAAGCAGGGGGGAGTCGTCCACATTTTTTTCTTATGATGTTATGAAGTGCTACAACCATTTCAATTTGTACTGAGCCAAAAATAGCACACTGTAAGGGTTTCACAAACTCTTCTCAGTTTTTATCACTATCATATTAAGAGAAGAAATAAGACATAAAAAGAATAGTAAGTTTAATGTAAAAATGGAAGTGAGGAATGTTGAAATTGCTGTTTTAATATGCTTTTTGCTCCTCATTTGTATTATTCAGTCCTCTTAGTGTTACCTGTCTCTCTGGTTGCAGCAGGCAGTTTATATCTCTCAGACTTATTTTAAATATATCCATTGCCCTATTTAAAGCCAAGCCCTTGTATGTAGAGGCTTTCATCAGTATCAGGCCAGGTTTTGCACTCATTTTATTTGCAGCACAGTCTGAGCAACTCAGCTGAGCTCACTGAAATCTTCCAAATGTCCAGGAGTCTGAAACAGCCTCATCTTCTGCCTCCTGGTGAAAGTTCTATCGATACTGCTTATTGCAGTGTGCAGACTTGAGGAACTATGGTTAATGAAAACAGCATTTATATTAGGGGAACATCACTAAAAAAACTGGTGAGACTTGTTTATTATAGCTTCAATCTCCATTTTGTTTGTCTAAACACTTAGGAGGGAATTGGAGACAGAAAACAGATGAAGAAATTCTTCATTTAGCCCTTTGTCATAGTGTCTGAGTGGCCACTTTGGGGTAAGGAACTTCTCAGAAGTTTACCTACTGAATCATAAATTCCAGGCATAAACATGGTGTTTTCTGGAGGATTTGAGCATGATTACCAGCTACTGTGACATTGAACCACATGCAAGTGTTAAGCCCTCCTGTTTCCAGGACTCTGGGATGAAAATAGACATTAGCTTGCTGTGCTGTCCTGTAGGGCAAGAAATTTTGGTCTCCCCGTTAGTTCTTGAATCTGTAGCTGCTTTTTGTATGTACAGAGGATTATGGGAAACAGAAGAACAGGCAACTGATATCTTTTCCTATTCCTTGCAAAACAGGAGAAATCTGAGCCTATCAAGAGGGATATGCATTAAGAACCATTAAAATAACTATAGATATCATTTTGATATAACTACACCTGAAGGTCTCCATCAAATTAATGTTGATGTATAACAGTGTTACTGAAATGAATGTGAGGCCCTAGAACTGCTTGAAGGATATAAACAGAAAGCACACAGAGACTTTGGGGGGCTAATTTGAGAATACATATTTAACAGGGATGGATGAATATAAATTGTGGAACTTTTTCTCTAAGAATTATTTCTGTTCAACTTCATGTGGGAAGAGCTGGAATTCCTGTTACCTAAGCAATGTTGAAGCAGAATGGAGGAAACCCACTTTAAACAGCATACTGGTGGGAACCACTGCCCTTTTGCAGCTTGGGACCTTCTCTATTGCTGCAGGTTTTCCATATCCTTTTAGTCTTCTATTTCAATAAAGCTATAACTACCTGGGAAACTAATGCTGGGCTAAAATATGCTCCAAAAATAAAGGTACCATTCCACTGAATTCACTGAGAATAAGTAAGAGTAGAACTGGCCTGATTTGGTTCAGGTTATGAATACAGTAGGAGCAAAAATGTCAGTATTGATTCTTAAATGAACTTCTGTATTGAAATTTTATGCCAACTTTTATTTTCACTCCTACCAGTACAATCTCAGCTGATATTGAATTGATAATAATAAACAAAGACATTGACTCCTTTCCAATTATACGGAAATGAATTTGGCAGAAAGTAAAACCCTAAGATTATACTGGGGCAACAGCTCCAAACTTAAGAAACTGAAAGCTTTCCTTAAGATAGAATAAAAAATAATGACGTTCATACCTACTAATTGCAGGGTTTTGTTCCTAAACTGATAAAATAATAGAGAACAGTAGTAATAATAATAAAAAAATCAAAATAATATGAAGAATTAATAGGAGAGCAATCCATTCCATCATGATGGGAATTTACTGAAGAGTGATCTGAGTTCCAGAGGCTCTCCTTTGTGTAACTTCAAGTGTCTGAATGACAGGCATTGTGAAGAAATTAAAATGAAAACTAAGCAGAAGTCTGTTCGCTTTAGCAGGTGAATGATTTGGAGGATGCTGGGACTGTGGAAGTGTGTGGTCCTCGAGAGATTTGTTCTTCAGCATGGTTTTGCTATGGAACAAAAAATCCAATTTAACTAATGCTATAGACGCATCATTTTAATTTATAAACTACTCTCTGAATTTCTTTAAAAGAATACCACTGAGTGTGCCGTGACACTTTCATACTGAAAAGAGAATCGTTAATCTGGACAGCTAATTGTTAATCTGGAAACTAAAGGAAGTTTCTGGCCTTTAGAGGCGAAGCTCCAAGAACAATAATTTGATCAAAACATTCTCTGTTCTGTTTATGAATCTGGGAATATGTATCAGCTCAATTGTGTCTGTGCTTTTAATATTAATGGAAACAACAATAAGAATCTGCATAGAAGCAGAGAGCTCAGCATATTGAGATCCCCGGAAACATAAAAAAGGGACACAGAGTAGGAGAAGGAATTCAGAACCATCCTCCTCCTGTTCTACTTTACCATTATTTCTTATGCAAGAATACTGTTTTGCACTGCCAGGAGGATTAGGAATGGTACACAGGAAAATGTGCACTCAGTTTCTAGGCAGAAGTACACTTTCTGGTTTTAAATTACTTAACTGTTTATAAACAGTATACTTTATAAAGGTCAGTGAAATCTGCCTAGAAATGTCATCAATGTTTTCCTCAAATTTTGACCAGTGTTACCTAAGTGGAACTTTCAGTAGGATTTTTTTTGTTCTAAACCATGTATAAAATTAAATATGTGGTCTGAGAAAGCTGGTTCACTAATTAAAAAAATCTTTCTTGTTCAGGTCAGTTATCAGCTGTGATTTTGTTGAATGATTGATGTTAGACTTTTACATCTTTTTTTTTTTTTTTATTAAATTTAGTGAGAAGCCAAAACAGTATTACTATGAAATGATCCTGGCTTCTATTAACAGAATCAACAGATTGCTAAGAGCTAATATAGTAGCAGCACCACCGTGCCTAATAGATGAAATATCTACTTAGTTGATTTTTTTGATGGCTGGCAGTACCTGTGAGATGGACTATGCACTTATTGCTGGCAAATTAAATGCAAACCAGTGCCAATATATTACAACTAAACTGACTGTATCACCCAGACATTCATTTTTACTGAGGTTTGGAAAGCAAACCCATGTCCAGTATTGTTTATTAAAGCCTCTACCTTTGAGTGCTGCTCTAGATCCTTCCCTTTGAGCTGCATACTGTCAGACCATTCTTTCTGTTAAATTAGTCATCTTGCTCTAACAGGTGCTGGTGCTATTTTGCTTTTGGGGAGTTTTGAACTCAAGAGATCCATCTCTCAGTCTATACCAGACTGACCAAATTTTAAATGTGTACTAGCAGTCGGTGGTTGCACAGCATGGGACACAAACTCTGTGTACAGATTTTTCTTCCCCTCCCATATGATCCTGACTGGTGAGCAGGTTGCTCTCTAAAGCCATCATTTCAGTTTCTCTACCCAGTCTGTGGTTAAAATGGTTGCTGTCACTTTCTTGTCCTTCTCACACATTCAAATAGTCTGCATAGCCAATAAGGACTTATTCAATTAAATTGATTAGACTTTACAGTGGAAGCTGTGTTGGCACCTGTTACCAAAGACGGATCATCTTCTAAGTATGCAGGCTGCCAGAGAAGGCATTTTGCTGGTTCACTGAGTATGAGAAATTTGCCATCGGAAATGCATTGTTGTAGCACTTTTGCTTTCAATATGCAAGCCAAACATTTGTCACAGACTCAGAGCATGTTTCAAATAATATCTGAAAAAACAGCTAATGTAAAACTTGTCTTTCACTGAATCCTTCAAAAAAACTTTCAGGTCTTGTGTTAGCATAAGGATAGTTGTTACTGATCCATTGTGATCCATGATTTATGTAAGATGTATACCAGAGAGTAAATAGGTGTCTGATCCATGACTGATACTGCTATTGAGTTTTGGTGGGGAGGGGACTGAAAGCACTAATTCTAGGTTTTGCTCATGAGAAACAGAGCAGATGATCTGTGGACCATGAGCTGCACCACTGCTTTAATGACAGGACACTAGATGTGGTGACCAAGTCTGATTTTGTAAAATTAAGTATTAGTTTCATATTATCTTTGCATGAAACTTTGTATATCTCTCACAAAGCCTTGTGGTGTAGCTTCAATGCAATGTATAAGTGAGTTCCACCACCATGGTTCAAAGTTAATTGCTGTATTTCAGGGAATTGTTGCTTCCATTCTCCACTTCCTCCTTCCATCAAGCAAGCACAGGGTTCAAGGGGAATGAGAGAGGATGAGAGGAGCTCTAATATCTAGTATCAGTCACAGGGCAAGACTTATATGCTTCCCTCTGCCTAAACCCCTCAACAGTGAACCCCTCCATCTGGAGTTTGGTCTTATAAGAAGATTGGACTGTATATCTTCTGTGAAAGCTGCAATCTGCTTACCTGTTGTTGTTTGCCTTCCTAATTTAGTTTTCTTTTTTTTTTTTTTTGTGCTAAAAAAATAGAATTGCTCTTTTACTGTTGGTTCTCTGGATTAATAATGCAGCAAAATTGTAACATAATGCCTGGGGTATTGCATTTTCCTCCTAGAGGCACACAGCAGTGTCACAAGCACAGGGCTGTGACACTTGCAGAGTGAGTATCTAGAGAAAGGGAAGCCAGTGAGCTGGGAATTTTTACTTAAAAACAAATCGAATGAGTGAATAAAGAAAACATTAAGGCTTCATCTATAAATACTCTCTAATTTAAATTCACATTGGCATGAAATTTTAAAGATTTATTTCTATAATTTGAAGTAAAAGGTATTTGTTTTAGGGGTGATTAATTCACACACTGCCTTATGGGTAAGGGAAATTTGCAGGATCAGGGTAGTATAAATTAACAGTTGGAGTATGTGTATTGAACATGTGAGAAAAAATTTAGTCAAGCTTTTTTCTGGTTCTTTCTTCCTATTAACATAGCGGTTGTAGAATTTCCTGATTCATCAGCATTGAACAGGTACTGGTTTTATCACCAGAGTAAGTATCATCTCAGTGGTTAAACAAAATTACCAACACCAGAAAAATGATGGACAAGAATAAAGAAACAGAAAGAATTTATTACCTGTTTTAGAGTAGGAAGCAGTTAAAACAACTGTGTTGCTCATTGTTTTGTAATTTGTAAGGAAAAATACATCTTCTTTAAGGAAAGAAAATATTTTAAGGTATGATCATGCTGAAACTTAGTAAATATTATGTATAACCTCTAAGGCTCAGGCACCAGAGTCCTTTACTCAGACAGCATCCTGCAAATCCATGGGAGCAGCTCCACTGCTCTTGTTGACCGGAAAGCGGAGTTGGTTGGGTGGGTTATTAGGAGGACAGCTGTTAATGACAGATGTCTGTGCAGGGGCAGTGCTGTGCAAGCTCATGTTTTGTTTACAAGGCAATTGCTTCTGAGCATTTGGGTGTGTGTGGGATGATTCCTTTTCTGCGGCCTTTCTTTTTGACATACTGACCTGTGTCTGGTTCTCTAATAATTTTTAGAAGGTTTAGGGTTCTTAATAATTACTTTAAGAAGTTAAACATAAGGGTTTCTTTTAACATTTTCTTTCTTTCCTATGTTGTTAGCAAATTGCCTGATTTCCCTGCAAGGCTGTTTAGTGGCCAGAACAGAAAGCACCTCACAATACTTTTTCTTTCTTTTTTATTTCCTTTTAAAAAAAATCTTAGTATGTATGAGGATCGTGATATTTCAGATTCTAAAGGCAATTGCAGCACCTTGATTATCTTGTCCTTTGTCACTCCCTGGCTCCAACCCAGACTCAAGGCCTTGTTTCCATGGAGGCAATGCTTGTTATTAAAGATATTTCTTCTACAAACAGACTTGCAAATTCTCATGCCTTTGGTTCAAGCTTTATAGATTTAAGCCTTATCTAGAGCTTTTATGCTCCATCTTCTTTGATCTTCTGCCAGAAGCTTTACCTTGCAGACTAAGGTTATGATGTTTGTGTTTTTCTCAGTTGCTCTGTGAACAGCAAACAAGAGATGAAAAACTTACACCACAGTTCCTTCCTTCACACAGCAGCATTACAGGTCCTTGAACATGGACAAAGTGTGATTTTAGTTCATTACTCTTATTATTTGAACATTTTTCAAAGCATGAATATCTGTTGGCAAATATCTTAAGTTACAGCTAGGTTCCTCCCTTGCTCACCCTCAAGACAAACCAGAGTTGTAGGACACTTGAACTGGGAATATGTTTCTCTGAGAACCATTTTTTCCCATGAATACTGTTGATTTATTCATATATTTTTTTTTTTTAGTAAAGGTTTAACATTCTGTAGTTTAGGTAGAAGGCCACAGAGTGAATTTTTAGGCTAGAAGATGCAATCTGATTATCAAGTCACCTGCTGGTCTATTATTTCACCCATTTTATCTTTTTGAGTTGCCAGAATTGTATACATCAGCTTTGTTGCCAGAATCATAGAATTCTAACAGACTTTTAGGTTTTGACAGATGGGAATCTGCCATTACTAGTGATAAACTGTTACAGTGGCTAATTATCTCTTTGTGCTTATTTTAGCTTTCCTTCGTTCACCACTTCTCTTTCTTTTTCTGCATTATAGAGGCCTTACACTGTGGGTTTTCTTCCTGCAAATGTGCTTTTATCATGTTCTGGGCACCGTGTAGTATTTTCTGATAAACTAAACAGGTTGAACTGTTTAAGCCTCTTACCATAAAGCTTTTTTAATACCCTAGAATCATCACTGTTGTTCTTTGCATATCGTTTTCTATGATTGTACCAATCACAATCAAGTGAATTGTGCAACAAGGATTTTTCAGATAAACATGTTTTTCCTTCTCAAAATTTTCTGAACGTTTCCTTATGGAGGCTCAATAAGTCTTTGATAATAGCTTAAAAATTTTTAATAAAGGTTTTTCTTGCTGGAGCGCAAATTGATGGTGTTTAAATACAAGGGCTATCAGTTTTTTAGTTGAAAGAGAAAAATCTATCTCTAAAATTAATAGCCATTTTGAAATTGAAATATAAAACTAATAGATATTTTGAAAACAAAGTTTAGAATGAAAAGAATTCTCAGAAAAAACATATAAGGAAATAGGTATGCATGCAATTACCCTGTTAAGTAATTGGAAACAACTGTTCTCTTTGTTCGTGGTAGTTAACACACAGGGTATAGAGACCTTGGATTGTAGTAAGGATAAGTTAGAATATGTTGGGAAAACTTTCTAATAATAATACACTTAACTACCGGAATGAATTTCCAACAGAGATTGTGGAATTTCCATTGTTGGAGGATTTACATACAGATTTGCCAGAAATGGTTAAGTATAGTTGATCGTGGTTTGGATTTGGGGGATGAGGGAGCAGATGGTGTTGAAGATACTTTTAGTGTTTCTTTCAAATTTTTTTGACAATAGATATTTCTGCAGAATGCTGTGAATCTGTGATCCTATCAAAGTCAATGTCTTCCATTGATTTCACTGAGTGGGAAGTTGAAACCTGAAGCTATCAAACAATCTGGTCACCTGAAGTTACTCAGATGCTCTTACCCCCTGAATATTCACAGCTAGTGGATGGTGCTGGTGATTTCCTCTTTCCCTAAATCATCTGAAGCTGTTTTGGGGCAAATGGAGGGACTAGGTAGAACATCAAGGTACTTGCCAGTCCTATTTTTATTAATTCTAAGATTTTAAAATTTGATTCTGAGCATACATGCTCAGAATGGCCATACATACAAAGGTCTCATAAAGAATAACCCACAGTAAGGAATGCTATAGCAAAGGCCTGGCATGTCTTCTTGCATTTTTGCAGATTCTACTCACAAGTGTTATTAGGTGTTTCCCTTACCAATCTATATCTGTATCTCTACTGAGCCTCAAGTTCCTCTTACTCGCAGTTTAGAATAACACTTTTTTGCCTCTTAAGAACAGCAAAAATAGATCCTTTTAAAATCAGATGACCTTAATTCTTTCAGGCTCTCTGCTAGCAGGAAGACAGTTGTTCTAATAAAAAGAAGCACCTCAGAGCCACCCACTATCATTAAGGTGACCAAGAGAAGAAAGATTTTTAGGCAGGATAAGCAAGGAAAACTTACTGGCAAGAAGAGGAAGCTCTGGCTGTGAGCTTGATTCATTGATAGATGTAGCAGAAAAGATCTTTTGGATCAAGTGTCCGAGAGCTGTGTGAGTCCTTCGAATGAGGAGAAATTGTACTGGTCTTACTTATGGTTTGCTCTGTTGAATAATTGTTGTCATGATGCGTTAACTTCTGAACCATTTTTTTTCAGTGTGAGCTTTACTGGTTAAACCTGAGATTTGTTATGTAACTGTGAAAGCTTCTCTGTGTTTCAGTTTCCTTTAATTTCCAAAATTAGAGTGTTATTTGCCTGCTTCAAAGTAGCTATGTAACAAACCAAGATCCTTTTAATAAAGTTACCCTAATCTATGATGTATCCAACTAGCATAATGGCAAAGGTGTGAAACTGTGCCTACAGAGGGTTTGGGGGCAGACTTTCTAAAACTGTTGAAGTGACACATAAAAGAAGTGTCATGTTTTTGCTTTGCAAATACAGCCTCAAGGTGATATAAGGATTAAAAAAAATAGTATCTGTAAAGTTCTTAGGATTCTTATAGGTTTGGCTTTGTAAGTGGAAAGCAGAGTTATTCTTTTTTCAGGATAACGAGTATATAACTAGATAACTATATACTATATGCTAGTATATAACTAGATAACTAATCCTGTTTGAGGAAGAGGAACTTACCAACATAAGTTCACATGAGGATACTCGGCTTCAGACAGCCTCTTATAATCAGATTTTGGAATGTATTTATACACTTAAGAATGCAGAGAAGTCCATAGCAGGATTTCTAGAAGTCCCCAGGCTCATTCCCTAAGTAGGTATAGGTGATTTTAGACTCGACTCTAACCTTAGAAAAGGGGGCTCAGTTGTGGCTTCAGAACAAGTTACTGCCTGCTAGCTTGACATCATAGTTGTCTTTGTAAATGATATTACAGAATCACAGAATCACAGAATCGTCTAGGTTGGAAAGGACCTTGAAGATCATCTAGTCCAACCTTTAACCTAGCATTGGCAGTTTCCAACTACACCATATCCCTCAGCGCTATGTCGACCCTACTCTTAAACCCTTTCAGGGATGGGGACTCCACCATTCCCCTGGGCAGCCCATTCCAACACCTAACAACCCGTTCTGTAACGAAATACTTCCTAAAATCCAGTCTAAACCTTCTCTGGCGCAACTTGAGGCCATTACCTCTTGTCCTATCGCTTGTTACTTGGTTCAAGAGACTCATCGCCAGCTCTCTGCAACCTCCTTTCAGGTAGTTGTAGAGGGCAATGAGGTCTCCCCTCAACCTCCTCTTCTCCAGACTAAACAACCCCAGTTCCCTCAGCCGCTCCTCATATGACATGTGCTCCAGACCCTTCACCAGCTTCGTTGCCCTTCTCTGGACACGCTCAAGTAATTCAATGTCCTTTTTGTAGTGAGGGGCCCAAAACTGAACACAGGAATCAAGGTGCGGCCTTACCAGTGCCGAGTACAGAAGCAAGATCACTTCCCTGTCCCTGCTGACCACGCTATTTCTGATACAGGCCAGGATGCCATTGTCCTTCTTGGCCACCTGGGCACACTGCTGGCTCATGTTCAGCCGGCTGTCAATCCACACCCCCAGGTCCCTCTCTGACTGGCAGCTCTCCAGCTACTCCTCCCCAAGCCTGTAGTGCTGCTGGGGGTTGTTGTGGCTGAAGTGCAGCACCCAGCATTTGGCCTTATTGAAGTTCATCCAGTTGGCCTTAGCCCATCAATCCAGCCTGTCCAGATCTCTCTGCAGAACCTCCCTACCCTCGAGCCGATCAACACTCCCACCCAACTTGGTGTTGTCTGAAAACTTACTGAGGGTGCACTCGATCCCCTCGTCCAGATCATCAGTAAAGATGTTAAACAGGAGTGGCCCCAAAACTGAGCCCTGGGGGACACCACTCGTGACCGGCCGCCAACTGGATTTAACTCCATTCACCACAACTCTTTGGGCCCGGCCATCCAGACAGTTTTTTACACAGCAAAGCGTGTGATCATCCAAGCCTCGAGCAGCCAGTTTTGCCAGGAGAATGCTGTGGGAAACAGTGTCAAAGGCCTTACTGAAGTCGAGGTTAACTACATCCACAGCCTTGCCCTCATCCAATAAGCAGGTCACCCTGTCATAAAAGGAGATCATTTTACCTGTTGTGAGCTAAAATATGTCATATTAACCCCCAGTTTAAGAGTCTTAAACAAAAACATTTTGTCTAACATCTAGGTGGGTTAGGAGCTTAGACATAGACAGTTATGACGACACTGCTGCTAAATGCTGTCTTGATTACATTCAGTTGTGCATCATTGGAAAATAATGATGATATTACATGCCATTTATACTGATTACATATACTGAGAAAATGGTCTTCAAATATTCTCTGGTAGCATTTATTCAAATGTATTGTGAATGACAGTATTCCTTTCTCTAGTTGTTATTATTCCAAGTAATTTGTACAGATGAAGATAAAGCTATTTGCCAAGTGATTAGGTGAATTCTCAGGTTTATTCTTCTGCTGGAAATGTGACTTTGTGATCTAGTAGGAAAAATCTTGACCCGTAGCTTAAAGAAAGTATCTTTAAAGAAATAAAAAAGATAAAGACTCACATCCCACTGAAATTCTGTTTCCTCTGAAAACTTCAGTCTGAATATATGTGTTGATCCAAAGGTATAAATTCTTGTGTTTCAGACATTTTTTCATGGTCAGAATCAGTTTGTACCTTTTTTTTTTTTTTTAATGTCTGTTTGTTTGTCAAACAGTCTGCTTCTCTGAAGTAAACAAGATTTCTTTCCTTCCTCATTTGCAAGATCTAAGCTGATTCTCTGCTTTGTCTTTGTTCTTTAATGAACACTGCTGACTAGAAACTGAAGTTGAAGATTCAGTGATCAGATCTAAACTTTTGAAAAATAATTTGAAAAAAAAATGACATAAATATCACTCTCTTTTTCTTTTCTGATGTTTGCCTGTGAGATACTGCTTAGGCTGCTATTCCTATTGATCTTGATGGACAGATTGGCTACCCTTGTAAGGATTAAGTATTTGGTCCTGTGAAAAGGTAGTGAATAATTTCAAGGTTAGCCTTTTCCCAAGCTCTATTAAAGCTATTCACTATTTAAAATTCTATAGGCATTGATTGTCCTTCTAAGCATCAAAACACTTTATCCAATAATTACACGTCACATTTTTTTATACAGTTTACTTGTTGTAAAAGGCCAAATAATTCAAATATATCTCTTTGCTTCTATTTCTCTGCTTGCAAAAAATAATTTATTTCATTTTGTTTTACCTTTAGTTTATGACAGGACAACTGCAAATGGTTTTACATTATTCAGAGAAGAAAATGTACTAACTGGTAAGGTTCCGAGAGGCTGCATCTGTGAGAACCTATATATACACACTGCACCATAAAGATAAAGAGGACAGAGTGAATAAATCTTGTATTAAAATCATTTCTAGGTGTAGATAAAGATGTAAAGTTTCTAAATATTCCTCACTGTAGAATAATCCAAGCTGTCTGCCTTTATTTAAAGATAATATTTTAGAGACATAAGAACAGGGATATAGGATTAAATTTACACAGGACGTCCTTGAGAAACATACTTTCACATCTTCCTAACAGCTGAATAGGAGATTTAATTACCTTTTTTTGTGTGTGTGTCATTTCACATGTCACAGAATCATAGAATGGTTTGGGTTGGAAGGGACCTTAAAGATCATCTAGTTCCAACCCCTCAGCCAGGGTCAGGGACACCTTCCACTTGACCAGGTTGCTCAAAGCCCCGTCCAACCTGGCCTTGAACCCTTCCAGGGAGGGGGCAGCCACAACCTCTCTGGGCAACCTGTTCCAGTGTCTCACCACCCTCATAGTGAAGAATTCTTTCCTTACATCTAATCTAAATCTACCCTCTTGCAGTTTAAAACCATTACCCCTTGTTCTATCACTATACTCCCTATCAAGAGTCCCTCCCCACCTTTCCCATAGCCCCCTTTAAGTACCGGAAGGCCGCTATAAGGTCTCCCCAGAGCCTTCTCTTCTCCAGGCTGAACAGTCCCACCTCTCAGCCTGTCCTCATAAGGGAGGTGCTCCAGCCCCCTGATCATCTTCGTGGCCTCCTCTGGACCTGCTCGAGCAGGTCTATGTCCTTCTGATGTTGGGGGCCCCAGACCTGGACACAGCACTGCAGGTGGGGACTCATGAGAGAGGAGTAGAGGGGGAGAATCCCCTCCCTCGACCTGCTGGCCACACTTCTCTTGATGCAGCCCAGGACACGGTTGGCTTTCTGGGTTGTGAGCGCATATTGCTGGCTCATAGTCAGTTTTTCATCTACCAACACCCCCAAGTCTTTCCCCGCAGGACTGCTCTCAATCCACTCATCGCCCAGCCTGGATTTGTGCTTGGGATTGCCCTGACCCATGTGCACTTGGCCTCGTTGAACTTCATGAACAATAACTTCTGACCTAGGCTTTCTCTCATCAATTTTCACAATATACTGAACTGAGAAGAAAGGGAAAAATAATTGAATTTGCAGGTAGTTTCTGTGAGATTTTTCCTTTTAATAGTCTATAACACTAATCTCAAAAACCCAAATTTAATCTGGCAAAACAGAACAAAAAGCTTGAAGAACCCCTTCCACTGACACTATTAATGCAATACCTACACTTAAATATAGACTCACCTTTGATACTTTATAGGGGTCTATAACTGAGTCCTGAGTGCTCTTAGCTGTTATAATTTAATGGTTATTCTAGTCATTTGCAGTATTGCTGGCCTCATGTGGATCTCAAATTATTTCAATAAATATAATTTGTGTGAAAAAACTCATATATAATTTAAAAAAAAGTCCTTGAACATGTTTAGTGTAATATTAGTAGGGGGTAACATTTACCTATGTTTCAGCCTGATGGATGAGAAAATTTTTCCAGGTTTTAAGGTGATTCTAATTTTACTACATCAGTTGGGTTGACAACAGTCCTTTGAGCATCTCTAGTAACACTGAAAACTTCTCTGGATTTAGTGCTCTGGATTGTTAGGGAAAATTATTCATTCAAACATTACATAGACTTGGCAAGGTAAAATAAATGTTCATATATTCATACTGAACTCTAGGAAAAACTTTTTCCAAAAAAAACCCCAGAAAATAAAGTAAGCTCAGGTTCAGCAGACAGTTGGTTTGTTTGTTAAACAAGGACTAGTACTTGTTGGGTAACAGGAGAAATAAATTCTGTAATGTAGAAAGAAGGAAACAAAATATTACTAAATATAACACTTGTAAGACTTAGCAATTGCTACTTGGTTCTGGATGTCCTCCTACAGAATAATTCAGCAGAAAAGAACTATGGGTATAAGGAAGGGTGATCGTGACTGTTAGAATTTTAGAAAGATTTTCATGAGAGGAAGGTACTGAAAGGAATGGGGTGGTTAGATTTGGAGAGACCTTCAGAAGCTCTTTAAAATAAGCTCTTCATAGCTAACAATCTAGCTTCATTGCTTTCTCAAAATGAGAAAGCTCTTTAGGCTTTTTATAAGAACTAAAGGATATTGTTGAAATTGAATTATAATACTTTGAAAACCTATAATAATGTTTTTAACATTTAATTCTGGGTAGACTTGTAGAATAATTGTGTTGTCAGAATAAATCATTAACCCTTTCTGGTATGACTTCTACTGAAATAACAGACAACTGGAGTTAAAGTAAATGGTGCCTGTACCCCAGTAATCTCTCATTCAATTTCTGAATTTCTGCTCATTCTGAAAAATCTAATCTGGATTTAAAAAGCTGAACTGATGATGAATCTATACTGTCTTGAGTAAATGGCCCAATACCATCATTTCTTGTTTTAGCTAAATGTGTTCTGAAAAATTGGTTTTGTTCTTTCTCAAAGTATAGCCTGTTTTACAATTTAAAAGAATTATTGTAGTACTTTATCTAAGGTTTATGAAATTCGATATCTTTGAAACATGGACAAAAGCGTCATTAACACCCTGGTATAGAGATAACACATTCCTGACCTCCAATCCATATTTTTGTATTTAGATTTTGAGCTCTATATTAACTCAGGTGCTTATCGTGTGTAGTTTTTTTTCTCTGCTGTGGTCCTGAAATCCTTTTAAATACCACTGAATTCTGTGAGAAGTTTTTTTTTAGGCATCACTTCTGCTCTTTGTTTCTGTGTGTACAATTGTTTATCTAAGTACTTTAAAATAACACTAATTAGAATAAATACCTTCTTGCTACAGTATTCTCTGCAGACCAGGGCTTAAAAGCAGTAGAAAACATCTTATGCATTTCTGTGGACATTCACAGTTAAATGAAAAGGATAAAAAATATAAAACTCAAGAATTCTCATGTCCTCAGCATAACACAAACAAAAACTGACAAAGACTGAAGAAAAAAGAACAATGCAGAAATCAGGATAAGGGTAAATGTATCTGAAATTTTGTCTGAAATCCCTAATTCAGTGTAGCCTCAAAATGTGTCCTACTTGTTATGCTAAAATGTGTTGAGTTAGAACTCCTTTGTAGGGTTTGCTTGTTAGTTTGTTGGGGTTTTTTTATTCCTTGTTTTGCTTTTTTCCCCCTTAACAAGTTTCAGTTCCTGCCTTTAGTTGTTACGGAAGTGTCAGAGGAGAGGGTTAAATTTTATACAATGTTTTCTGACCTCCGGGACCACCTGGAGAGTATCTAGATTTTGTACTATATAGTACACAGAAAAGGCACCTCCTAGGGAAAAAACAAATACAAAACACTGATTATATAATTAAAATGCAATATAGGAAGTTTTTATATTTTAAAATGCAAATTATATATAGTTTTAATAACCTACAAGTATCCTGAAAAGTTCTGCTGAGTCTATGAACATGGAGGGAAGGGAAAATCTAAGTCATAGATGTTGGAGATATAAAAGACATATGGAGTTACCTACCTGATCTCTTGCAAGTGCAAGTTCCTGTTGCCTATTTTTGACAAGTTGCAAGCATGGGATATTGGTTAAGTGGTTCTGCTTCCTTCAAAGAGGGACTGCTTCCTGGAAGTTTTGTAATATTTACTTCTAGTATGACGAGAAACATATGTTTTGAAGTTGCACTGGAATGACAGCAAAATCTGGTAGGCACAGATCTCAGGAGAGAGCTTAGATGGATGTCATGGGAAACGTCTAGTTTCTAAGGATTATGTTCACTACTGTGATCTATCCTTTTTATCAGAGTAAGGACATATTATATTTACTTGCTGGTAAGAAAGGTGTGTAGATAGCTGTGCAGCTTTATAACATAGACCACATCATTGGAAGGATGAAAATTTCTGTCTTGGAATAAAACTAGATTAGGACTGTAGGAAGAGCCATTTCATCACTAAGGACTTGCATTAATTGAGTAAACGTTAAAACTCTTTCTCTCTTACCCCACTTGGGTGCTGTAAAGATGTTTCTAGGCTACTTCTGCTTTTTGCAAGATTAAAAAATATATTTGTCAATATACATTCTATTGAAAAATTATCCCATTTACATTTTAATTATTTATGTGAAAATAAGTGCTTTTATATCACAAAATAAATATGAACACAAATTTATCTTTTCCCCTAAAGGAACGTATTTGACAAAGCTTAGAAACAGTTCTGCTTTCAACATAAATATGCATATTATGTGTTTTTAACCCATTCTAAAATAGAAATTCTGTTCCCATTGAGTCAACTGTAAGATTCTTAGAAGTTCAAATTTCCTTAGGAAATAACAATGGAATTGGAATATGCTCAGCTGGAAGAGAGAAACTTCTCCACAAGGCAGCTCACATTTCTGAATGACTTTTTGCAAGCTCACTAGATCGGATGCACTTCTTGACATGCCGTGGAAGTGGAATACGCAGAAGCCTACTTCAATGTCACCGTTTCCTTCAAAAACACCACTCATGCTAAAATACCTGTTCTGACACTGGTTCTCTAGAGCCTCTAATTTATGGCATAAAGTATCATTATTTTTAACAGAGCAGAAAGATTTCTTACATTAGCCCTTAGATTTTCTTTTTATATCATATTGAGCATTTATAGCTGAATGTGTACCTTCAAGCATTTCCATTTTATCCCCTAATTTTTCCCATTCGTAGAGCCTAAGTGTCCAATTTAACATCAAATTTCTCTTCCATGGGTTTAATAGCACTTAGTTTGGTACTTATGGAAATTTCATAGGTAGAACCAATCTCTGTCAGCTTCCCCAGGGTGGAAATTACAGGGCGTGGGAGAGAATATGGAGCTACTGAGGGAGAACTCCCTGGAGTGATCTCCCTATCTTCCTCTCCAAAGCATATTAACAATAATTTCTGAAGTGCCACAGTTATATTTGGGTTTTTTTTCCTGACAAATACAAGAAAAGAAGATAAAATCTTTTATAAAATCTCCTAAGATAAAAGCTTTGCCCTCCAATATCTTACTCATGGATGTGTCAGCTGTGCTTGCAATTATGAGCAACTCCAGTGAAGTTAATAAGATGTCACTATGTCCATTAGTGTTCACAGCAGTGGAGTTCAAATTATGAAATTACACTATTGAAGAAGAAGAGTCCTTTTCCACAGCTGTGAAATTATTAACTCTCAGAAAATGGCAGAATAGTTTTTTTTATTATTTCCCAGCTTTTAAATTAATACCATCACTGTTGATTAAACTCAAGGTCACACAAATTCTGCAGAAAATGGTCTCAGATTCTATGGTTGCTGGTTTCTGTGGCAACATAATTCATATCAAAAAGCTTAATTTTATTGTGAAAGTTTGTGATGCTTTTAGCGCTATAACCCTTGACAGTTTGTTTTGAAATTATCTTTTATCCTTTTTCTACAGTACAGTATGGTGCAGAATTTTTTCTTTTAACAAAACATAAATGCTTGAGAGAAGTTGATGGATTATCACCACTAGTAAAACATCGGATGTATGTTAATCAGCTGTCATTTCCTGCAACCTTGATAATATAGTGGGGGTAGCGTTCACTGTTAGATCTTTAGTTCTTTTGAAATGAGCTGGATGTTGTTAACAAGTACAAAACCTAAAACAAACAACCCTCTCCCCCAGCTATCATACATATATAGATAGATAGACAGATACGTGTATCCTTCAAGTACTAGGTGATATTTATATCTGTTTTATTTTGAAACCGTAAGAGTGATATCTTGACTAACAGTCACTGCCAAAATGGAATTGCTGTTCCTCATACAGTTTCTCTTTAATTTCATGGGGCAACTACAAGTAGCAAGGAACGGACTCTGAGAAAAGTATAGATTTCTATTTACCATACTGGGGACAAGTTCTTCCCCTGCAGGTTTTGATGTATATTTCCAAATGTGTCACTTGCTGACAGTAGATGAATGAAAGTAGGTTCACACATATGAGTTTTCCTGAAGATAATAGTAAAATTCTGTAGAAGTTGGTATTTGCTCTCTACTTCTAAGCAAATTTAGTGTGATATTGAATTGAGACTTATTTTAAACAACCATAATTTTTTTCAGTCAGGACTTGTTTTTGCGCTGTCATTTTTTAGGGCAGTTACTATTCTTCCTTGTATGTCTTTGATATCTTTGAAGTCCTCTTCCACCTACCTGAACTACATCTAGTGTACTGAGCTTCCAGTCTGAGCCATTCAGTTCTAACTGACTGTGTTGAGGAGGGCTATGCTAGGACACTGTAAATAACTTAAGTAGTTTTTTTTTTCCATTAACTTGTTTTCATGTATTAATGTACAATGGGAAAGTGTGACCTGTGTTCCTAAGTGAGTGAGATTGGCAATAAAATACAAAGTAAAGGATTTATACTCCTCTGTCTCAGACAAATACTGGGCACTGTTTCATCTGAGTTTCCCCTTTGAAGGATGTGGCTAAGACTCTTCTAATCTGAATGGAAGAAGATCAGCCTTCTCTGAGTAAGATCCATATTGCAGATCACCATTGCAATCAATCAGAACTGAGATTTCTTCAATGGATATTTGATGCAAACTATATAATCGCCCTTATACTTAGCACAATTAGAAACCTGAACTAGTTGTCTGCCTCTTCTATCAGGAGATCAAGTATGAGGAAGCAGCGGTCAGAAATTGTTAATGAGATACACTGATAGAGCTGTTTGAATACTTTTACCCACCTTATGTCTACGCAAAGCCCAGTGGAAGCTGAGTTATCATTATGTTAAATTATAGAAGAATTTTTATATAATTGTATATTCAGACCTGTCAAATATAATTTAAATGGTATGAGATAGATCCATAGATGTTTGCTGCTTCCCCACAGTTGTGGCCATTCAGTGAAAAAACGACCTCTTGCCACAAGCACCATTACCAAGTTTCATTATGCCATCAAAGAAGGCCCACAAGAATATTTTCCCCAGTTGCATCCTGATGCTGATGTTGATACATGAAGAGGATGAGGCCAAGAATTTCTGACTCAAATTTGCTATTGCTTTGGTCTGCCTCACTAGGTCAGAGATGAAAAGGAGGCTGGTTTAGCAAAATGGTCCATGTGCCCAAATACAAAATGCAGCTTTTGTGTTTATGTAAATAGGACTCAATCCCATATCCTTAAGGTTTAAGGTTTCTTAGTTTTTCCTTAGTGGCAGACAGATTCTCATTATCATCATACTAAGGTTCTGTGGAAAACATTCTTAAAAACCTTCTGAATTATGTTCTGCAGAAGAAAGCAAGCCAGAAAACTAGTATAACAATATCCCTGTATTCTGGTAAGCTGGTAGTAGAGGGGCACAAATCCTATTGATATCTGCTATTGATCAGACTGTTTGTAGACAGCTCTTCCTATTTTTCTCTCTCCATTTCTTCCTTACTCCTGTGAAATATTAATAGTGATCTTCTTTACTACACCAAAATACAGAAACAAAGTGTAAATTGTCATGGTTACAATTTTTTTTAACATTGCGTTACTGCAGGATCAGATTAGTTTAAGGAATGAATAATTCATTGTCTGGATGATAGTCACATTGTTGGATACTGACAAAATTCTATTAATCTTTTTCTCAAGCTAATTGGGGTTTCTATGCCCTTTTCATGACAGAATATCCTATTCATAAATCTAGTACATCCAGAACTTGCGTTGCTTTTATTATTATTGTATCACTGTTTCAGTAGTTCGGTTTTAGAACTGCAGACGTAACTGTCAAGGAGATTTACAACCGACTGTTATCCCAGCATTTTATAGCTCAGACTGCACTACAGTTCCTTTAAAGACTTAACACTTATCCTGTGACTTCAGTTTAAAAATACAATTTGTGTCTTTCTGTCGATAAGAGCTGTCGGTGCCATGAGATACTGGAATAATCTGCTGCCCACAGTACTTTTTAGTTATTTTGGATAGAATTCTGAGTTTCCAACTGTAATGATTTGCTGCTAAACTAGAAGTTCATTATTGAAATGCACTTCTCCCCTCCATCCACATCTTTCCTGCCCACTCTGGCTCGTAGCACTGCTGTTCCTTTCCATGTTCTACATTCCACAACCTGAGAGCAGTAAGTGAAAAGCTACACGAGAAAACATATTATTTCTTTTCCCTCTTTTTAAGGGTTTCTAGAGAGAATACTGAAGCCAAAACCAAAACTCTGCTTTGTCAGGGGTCATCTATCATTATCTTCATTTTTTTACCAATATCCTGCATTTCTCAAGTATTTTACTTCACCAGATATTATTTTCTTTCTTTCTACCTACAAATAGCCAAATTTATCCATACCCTTTTTTCTCATCACTTAATAATCTGAAAAACCTGATGTTTCCCTCTGCTCTGCTTATACCCTCTCAAAAAGGAAATATCCACGTGGCTTGTCCTTTGTACCTTGAAAAATATTTACTGCTCAGTGTTCTCCTTGATACACTGCTCAGTGTTCACCTGCTGTTTTTCCTGATGCAATCTTTCTTTGATAAATCTCTCACTGAATAGTTACCAGTTCAACATCTCATTAGTGAATACATGTGTGGGGGTGTGTGTGGTCAAGCTCTGTGAAGATCAAGCAAAGAAAGAAAGAGGTAAAATATGCACCTCTTTATGTTTCTGTAAATTATTATTTTTACTACTCATTTGTGTGTATAGTAAATGTATACACGCATATAAAATAACTCAGAATTGCAGTTATAGAGCAAAAACTAGTTGTTAAGAATGAAAACATCATTTAACTATGAACAGGGGAATTAATGAGGCCTGACTTCCTATGGATTTATGTCCTTTGTCTCTTAAATCCTCTCTTCTGACTGCATTACTCCCAATTCTTTCCCAAGTCTCCTGTGATGATCCCACTGGCAAGAAATAGCACTTTCTGCAGTTAACATGCAGCTGCCAAAGAGAAGTATATAATGGCTGAATCCTGTTTGTCTTTCCCTGTTAGAGCACTAATTTGTTTCTTTCCTGTACAGCTGCTGATTTCCAGAATGTGTGCAGGAGCTTCAGACTTTTATCTGTCTTTCAAATTTGTCCTCAGCTGGCCAGTATTTACTGTGGGAAAGGAAAGTTAACAGACATGTAGCATTATTAAAGATGACTTGCTCCTTAAGTACCAAATTAAAAATAAAATCAAATTAAAATATGCAGTTTCTGTTAATAAAGTAATTTTGGAGCATCAGTTATTATTCCAAAAGAGTCTTTTACTCTTGTTATAATAATTACAGTGCTCTTGTTATAGTAATTACTGAGTCTGTTGAATAAAGTACTAGTGAAAGGATGTACAACTCTAAGAATTTGAACCCATATGCATTATTTTATTAACATGTCTGAGAATTAGATACAAAACAACCACCTCATTGACTGTCCTGCATAATGAACTATCAGAATTCACATATGCTAAACATACACTTCAGGCAGGACAAGACTTGTCTTCATCAATACTAGGCCAGTGAAAGCAATCAACTGGTGAGCATGGGAATAAAATATAGAAACAATGAGCCCTCAGCCCCTGAGGGAGAGCTATAATATATTGTCAAAAGATGATCTGAGAACTGAACTCCAACCAGATGATAAAAGTCTTGGACTCAGTAGAGATACTGCTTTTATGGCACATCATGACTTTCGACATTTTCCATCCCACTTAAATTTTCTGCATTCCAGAAATGGTCATTTTCTTTCTCCATCTCAGAGGAACTAAGAATTTCGTCACTCCCCCTATTCCTTTTTTCCTGGTGTTCGTCTTTCCTTCTCTCCCCACCATCCCCACTGTCTGCGCTCAGGGCACACCAGACCAAATAAGCCAAGTTTTTCCATATGGGGAGGTCTGAAATTAAGGTAGTCCTTTTGTGCGCCTATATAAAACTAATATTTTTCTTTAATAAAATATTTGAAAAACTACAGTCTAGTGTTGTTAAAGACCCAGTCTTTAATAGAATTGAAAAAGAATTGAGAATTGCATAACAATCCCTTCAAAATATGTACTCAGCACCTCAAAGGTTACAGAATGTCATCTGTCCAGTTGAATCAGTAAGTGTGATGGTTTGTGTGTGCCAAGTAGCCAAATGACAGAATATAAATATTGTATGATAAAATATTGCTCTCTAAATAACCCAGGCAGGCATAGTATAGAAATGGAACTCTTAAGTAAGCATAAAAGTTCACTAGCTGAGTATTTGCCTCTATTTGCTATTACAAATAAATAACATGAAAATGTAAGCCCTGAATCCATATAAAAATAGCCTTGAAATGGTAAAAGGAGTTTGCAATATTAATGTATTAGAAATAATTAATCACTCTAACATATTTTTGAGTGCCATGTCAATTTATTTAAACTGTTTCAGTGCCTAAGGTTCTCTAAATCATTGAAACTATTGCAACTTATTTTGATAGCTTTGATTAACATTAGCTGAAGGCAGGGAATTTCAAGGTGTTTACTAGATTATGCATAATTAAACATAGCTATAAATATAAAAATTGAAACAGTGAAAGGGATGGGAATAGAGTAAAACGCTGTGGAGAAGATCTGTATAAGTATGGAGACAAGTATATTCGAAGACCTAAACCCTTGTGGTATTGAAGCCACAAAAATCCTCATGATGAAATGACCAAAAAGTTAATTTTAAATATAATTTACAAGTGGGAAAATCTAGATTGCAATCTACTGAAAGTACTGCTATAAATCTGAACACAGAGCACAAACCTCAAGAAAAAGGGAAGAAAAGTTGACATTAATCTGAAGGAAAGAGTAAAATTTTCTTCAGAGTTTTATCTGTTTGGCTTTTTTTTTTTTTTCTTTTTTAATGACTTCTCTGGTATAAATTACCCTTTTTATTGAATTAATTGAAGGAAATATACTAGTGCTGCATACTCACATATGTTGCTGGAATGAGCCATAACTTCCATGAGGAAAGATGTGGCACAAGTAGCTTTTTAACTGATTCTCAACAACAGAAGCAGAAGACACTTGTAAATACTTGAGCTAAAACACATTATCAGGAATGTATTTGCTCTGAGAAGTCCTCATGGAAGGAGCAGTTTCAAGAAACTCCATGAATATTTACTGAAGATTTTAACTCAGGGACAAGAAAGGAAGATGCTGAGACACTGTGGGTAGCTTATTGTATTGTATACTGTATTTAGTTGTTGATTAATGAGATTCTGGTTGAGGTTGGTAGCTGATGAATCTTTACTGTAATTCGTAGTAAACACACAAGGAAGAAATTCGTGAGAGCGGAGAGTGAAAGATGTGTGTGACTTTCAAGCAGTTCACGCAAATGTGACATTTGGATCTTCGTGCTGGTGTCAAAATTGTATAGCTTAGAAGATACATGATCTAGAAAACTGTAAACTAGGTGGTGACTGGATGGAAACTAGACCAAGTAGAAGTTCCTCAAATGTTTCTCCCAGGGACTTCAGAGATTCAGAGCAGTTTTGTTTCCCAGGCAGGTCACTTCTAGCCTTTGAAGGGGGCTTCCAAAATGCAGCTTTCTCACCTGGGCATTTCTGCCTCTGTTGACCCATCATAGTAGTGATATTTTTCAACTCTGGAATTTCACCCATCAGGAATTTCAGTCTTTTCCAAAGCCATGGATTCAGATTTGTATTGCAAGCAGAAGACTGCTGCCAGATTCTGCTGTTCATTAATTACTGCCAGAGGCAGGCTCTTTTCTCAGCATCCTGCTGGATGACCAGTCTGTCAGAGACTAGTTGTCCCACTAGTTGTTACCATCGGGCATTGCTGGACAGTTGGCAACATCTCCTGACACACATCTCATTGCTCTCTTCTTATCACCATTGCAGAAATAAGTTAATGATCTTGTCCATGAATATCTTGGAGGAGAACTTTTGAGATATCCTCTCCTCTGCATAGGTGGCAAAAACCAAAGGGAATTCAACAGAAATTTTAAAAAACCCAACAGCTGTATCTTGATTCAGGGTGTCTGATCACAAAGGAGAATTTGCTATGATAACTGCCAGCTTCCTGCTTTCTCTGGTTCATCTGTCCATTCTCAGCAGGCCAAATAGACTCTGCTGGTATTTCCAGGCAGACCTCAGACAAGGTCCACTGTGGTCAAGTATATGTGATCATATGGCATGTATTGCCTTGTGGGTTTTCTGAGAACATAGGGTTATTATGATGTCTCAACATCTAATACTTCTGCCTTTCACTTCCACACCTCTGTAATTAGAGTGATAGTGTGTTCCCAGTTCCTTACCAAGTCTGCAATATGAAACTTATTTCTGTAGGTATTGAATTTCTCTTTTTCCCACATTCTCTTTCAAATCTTCTGAGTCTCCTTTTATTTTTCAGTTTGGTATCTTAGCCAGTCTTCTGCATAAGATTTTGCTTGTTAGTTACTGTTTTAGTTTTATCCTGGATTGGTGTTGCCCAAGATTTAACTATTGACAGTCTATACAGTGTTCCATAAGAAAAAAGAATTTTCCCTGAATTTTTTTGTTTCTTTAAAAGAAGAAAAACAAGGAAAAAAGAATAACTTTCTGAAATGTTTGTCTACTGATTTCAGTTTAAAAAATAAACTGAATTCACTTTAAAAGCTCACATGCTTATGTTTCTTATGTTATTGTTTCTTATTTTTTCTCTTCATCTTCCCTCTGTGATAATGTATTTGACTTTTTTCTGTATTATTTGAAATAGATGCTGCTAACATTTTCTTGAAATAAAATGTGCTCTAACCCAGAAAATTCTCTAAACACTGTCGACAAGAAATTCCAAAGCACCTAAGTGACTTAGAAAAGAAAGAGCCATTTCCACAAGCTAGCATATATGAGATATTCCCAAATGGTAGCTGGCATTCTCTGCCAGTGCAACGCTGTGCGAGGATACCAGTGTAGGTCTGGCAAGTCATATAGCTGCATAGTATTGGTTTTCATCTCCTAAATCATGTAAGCAGTTCTGAACATTTTTTCATGTCTAATTACAAGGCAGGGTGCGATATTTAAAACTGTATAGCAAATACCAAAACAATTAACAGTGATGCAATAAGATGCATTTAATTCTAACAGAAATCCTTTGTCAGAACCACTCTTAGGGATGCATAAGAGGCCACACATATGAATGTGTCTGTGGCTACTCAGTATTTACTGGCTTCTAAGCAATATCATTGAACTGGATTCTCTCAGGGAAATACTGTCATTCAAATGTATGTGTTATCCCCATACCACCAGCTCCATTCATAGCTGGGGAGAAAACGCAGCAGGGACAGGAATTGCTGAAAAGGTGTTCTGAAATGTGTTTTTTCTGTTTGAATTGCAGTCACACAGAGAGATTCCCAAAGCTGTCAAGGCCTCTCTGTACTATCTATGCATTGCACAAATGAGTAGTGAGAGTGATCATTAAAAACTTTGTAATTTAAACAAACAGGAAAGACTGTAGAGGAAGTGGACGCACATCCAAACATCATATACGGGAAGAGCAACCAATAAAGCCTTGATCTCCCAAGTTGCAGCATAAGGTTTTATATGCTGCTTCTGTCCTTTCTTCCTCATTTCAGGATGTTCATCTGATAAAGTGCCGAAGTGTCACAGGGAAGAGCTGGATCCCCAGCAGCTTCAAAAACCACAACTATTGGTGCTCAGAGCTTATCTCAGCACTTATGCAAACTGCTTTTGAGGAAGGGAACCCAGGACTGCGTTCTTCCAAAGGCAGACCATCCCATGGCTGGTTTTATATGTTACAAAGGTGTATTGCTGCAAAGAACTACTTGTCAATGCAATAGTAATTGCCTTTCAGACAAATAGAAGCACTCTGCCTAAACTGGACATTTGAGGTCAATTCAAAGAGTTTGTTATGGGGTAGAATGCTTTGAATAGGGTAACACAAACCCCTAGATGTCTGGAACATATTGCAAGAAGCAAGGGTCTAGGGAGATTTCTAGGCCTTGTCATGTGGCAGAGAGACCACAGGAAGTGTACCTCTCACATGGAAAGTGCCTTCTGTAATTCTGAATCCCATTAAGTGACAGAACCCTTGCAGTAAAGGTCAAATACTCATTATTAATAAAGCCTTAAGCTTAACTGTATCCATGCCGTTGAGCTCTCCCCTGCTACCTGTGAGAGATTATCTTTGCTCTGGAGTTCCCACCTATGAGCTAATTCTCCCCTGCACCTGATGTTGAGGCTGGTAAACATGCCAGAACGGACATGACTTAGCACTCTATTTACTCTCCGGGTGTTGATGGCCAGGCCTGGGCTGGAGGGGAAGGGGCTCTGGAGGATCTGAGAGCTGTAGACACCCATTCAGTACCAAGTGTGCTCAGTCAGACCCTGACCTGTTTGCCCACCCAAGTCCTCCTGAACCTCCTGGGTAAAGAGACTTGCAAGACCAAGAGACAGCAAACAGGATCAGTGCAGGAAGGAGCATGTGAGATTAGAGCAGTGTCAGAGTTTCACAGATAAACATTATGGACAAGATAGAAACTGTATCTCTTGGCACTTGGTACGATACAAAGCCTGTACTTGACCCTGTACTGTTTGAGAGGATTAGTGTGACAGAGAGGGAGAGAAAGTCTGTGAGAATAGTGATGGGTTTCTTTTTTTTCCCTGTAATCAATGACTTGTAGGGCAAGGGTCTGTACTTAACAGTTTTGCTTACATTTAAATTGATTCTGGAAATCTTCTGGACGTGGGAAAAAAGTACTCAAATAAACCAAAGAAAATAGAGAAAATCTTGTCTTAGAGTACAAGATCTGTAAAAAGGGTTAAAAATGAGCTGAAGAGGGCGAGGGCGTTGTGAGGAACCCTAGCTGGATCCTGGAGGAGACTACTGTTGAGTGGTAAATGACATTACAGCATTTCAAGGCTACCTTTCTGGGTCCTGCAACATTTCTTTGCATGGCTGCCATGGTAACTAGCATGGCTTCAGAGGGCTGTAGAGTAGGCAGGCGTTGAGCATACCAAAGTGTGAGTACCTGGAAATTCCTTAGCAGAGATACGTATCTGCTGTGGTGTCATTTGTGCTGATTTTTTCTGGCAGAGGCACGGACTCTGTGGGACACGATACATTGATATGTGGAATATCTTGCTGCTACAGCTTGGCAAGTGGGCTAAGACAATGGCTTTATTTTTTCTGAAAATATTCCTTTTCAATGGGCTCTACAGAGAGACCAACTGTGCCCTGTGGTGGCTATTATCTATCCTCCCACTGCCAGAGTTTTTCCACCCTAACAGACAGTAAATGTCCCCTTAAATGTATTCCATGTACCCTTCTGTGTCCCCTGACCCTCTAAACTGTACATAGTCAATCATCACAGGAGGTAGGGCTATCCCAGAAGTACTTTTTTTTTTTTTTTTTTTCCACTGAGAACATTTACAGAGTGGTGGGAGATGTGTGGGAAATGAAACAAGTCTTCAGCTGTCTTGGAGCAGATAATCAGGCTGTCTGGAGGATTAGAACAGTGGTGAAGCACTGAAATTGCACCCACATCCTCCTGCTCTCTGAAGGTCTTTCCTCTAACATCCTTATAGAAGCTGTAGTGTTAAACAGTGTCCTCAAATTTGTGCCAGAACTCCTAACTCTTATTTGGTTATTTTTAATCACATAAGAAGCCCTCACAGCACTAGAAATGAAGTAGTTGCAGGGAGAGGAAAAAAAGAAGTTTTGAAACAGATAAACAGAGGCAAGGATGTTACAAAAAAAGAAGTATGATTTTAAATTTTATTGCCATCCCAGGTGGAGCAGATAATTTATAAAGATTCAAATGAGTAGACTTAACTCAAAAGAACAATGAATATTAGGTATTGTTTTAAAATGTTGAATTGAATAACACCTTAGTTTTATTTTACAGCTTACATTAAGTGAGCAAAATAAATCCTACTGTAGAGACTTAAAGATTATTGCATTCTCAGAATAAAAACCAAAGAAGTTTCACAGGAGAAATCAAAATGAGGGACAAAGGCATGAGACTGAGTCAGGTCTTTTGGATTCTTATATTTCAGATTCAAGGAATTTCTAATTTGGGACAGATTGTATCAGGGATTGAAACACCTAAAATAACTAAAAGACTGCTGCAAAGCCTGGTTTAGAAGAAACAGGATTGTTTAAAGTAGGAGAGCATAGAAGTTTTGGCAGGAAGATGACAAAATGACTCAGTGGACTTAGTTTGCAAAACAAAGAACCAGAATTACTTGCTATACTGGAAAAAGGGACTGCAAAATACAGAGTGTGATTTTGAATAAAACAAAAAATGCAAATAATACAGCAGAATGCTTTGAACTAAACAGTGTAATGCCTTTACACAAAGGTGCAATGCTTGCAGTAAGCAAAAACATTCTTGAAAAGTCCACAGACAATGATAAGTATACTTACACACATACTCATACATATTCCTCACAGTAGAGATTGAAGCAGAAGGTGATTGCAGAGAAGGGAGAACCAAAGTATAAGGGGATTTCTCTGCACAGTTTATTGAGGAAACGGCTGCACCTTTTGTTTGGAACATTTCCTTGAACATAAATAGACTTTCCTTGCTTTCTTTGTATGATGTTCTACACACACAGAGACCAAACATGCAGATCTCACTCTTTCCACTTCAAACTCCTTTTTCTCTAATGCTCAATAGTGTTGCTATATTAAGTTGCTATATTAAAAGTTCACCTTGTTACATACTCAGTTGTACTCAGTAAAGCTCACACGGTTGACAGACTCAGATATAGACTCCTGACTGAACACACAAGAGCAGTAGGAAAGCTGTAGTACTGTTGTGTAAGTAATGATCTTGCTTCATCTGCAAAAGTTTAGTTAATTTCTGGTCCTTCAGGATGAAGGAAGGTAAAACCAACATTCAAGATAAGGCTACAAGTATGATGAGTGAGTGGAAAAAGTACTGTGAGACTAGCAAAGTTTTGTTTGTTTAGTTTAGCACAATGAAAAAGAAGAGAGGAGCTGAGATAGGATATATTTGCTCTTTTTAAGTGGCTTTAATTTGATCTTTATTTATTTGTTTAAAATTAATGTAAATAAGGGGGTAAGAGAAATAGTGAACAGGAGAAACACCAAGGAGGAAAAAGAACTGTTTAAGCAAAAAGACCACACCCGACACAGGCAAAATTACTGATGTATAAATATATCAGCCATACAGGAAATTATAGGAATTAATCAGTTCTAGACTGATTCAGTAATAGTTAAATCAACAAATCCAATCTCAAGATACACTATATAAATCGCAGTTGCTCTGAATTTGGACCTAAGGACATAACTGCCTTCAATACTAGGAAGGATTGGAATTGAAACTATATTCAAATTCTTCATTCTTGTACCTCCAAGTTTACTGATTAACCTGAAATATGTGGTCTGGATAGGTCAGCCCCCAAGGCAGGGGGCTTATGTTGGTCCTGCCCCAAAAAAGCACCTCAGCTTCATTTACTATTTGTTCTTTCTCTTTTATGAGTAACTGTTTTATAGACCTTTCAGTGAATTACTGTGCAAAAGATAACAGAATATTACTGTGATCGTTGCTTTGTTTGAGGCTTTTCAAGCTGAAAGTTTTACTTTTTTTGTTGTCGTATAGGCAGAGCTGGAAAAATATTTGTATTCTTGGTAGTTGCCTTGTTCAGAGCTGAGGTTCTTCTGAAGGATCAGTCTCATGCTGCAGGGAGACAGAGTCTGCTTCAGTGTCTTTCTTTGCATTGAAAATGAGATTCTGACATCCCAGAAAATACTGTTCTATGCATGCAGTTTCATGTGATTCATGAAAGTACCATTGAGGATTAATTTTGTATTATTTTGAAGATATATTTCATTGCTGGCAAAGAGGTGAACATTTATATGTATGTAAAATAGACACCCAATATGCCTTTTGAAAACTATTCATGAAAAATGTCAAAGGAAATTTTTAAAACGACAGCTTATTTTTGCAATCAGGTAAAATAGCATATATTTGGGTTTGGATATTATTCTCTGTGGAGGATGAAAACAACAATTTGTTTCTTTCTAGATGTGCCATTTCATTATGTGATTGTACAGGCTGTAATACAAAGGACATGAATTGGTAATTCCTCCTTGTTTGATAATGAGAATTAATATAAGTCAAATGATTAAATAATGTATGTAAACTCAACAATAACAAAAATCCTTTGAATAAGCTTTCTTGAAAGAGAAAATTTTAACTTTCTTTATGAAACTAGGCACGTGCTATTGATTTATAACTCCTGCAGGAGGAACAATCAGTACAACAAATATTGCACCATTGGCAAGCTATTTAATGGAACTTTCTTTCCAGCCCACATTATGACAGATCTCATACTCCTAAGCAAAACCCTGTTGTTATCAATTCATTATTAGTTTTCATTGAAGGCCTAGGTCAGGTCACAAACCTTTTTTCAAAGACCCTGTGACTATTGCTTTCTCTTCCAGAGATAAATAAAGAAATGATGGATGAAACTTACCACAGTTAAATTATCAGTAGAAAATTCATCAGCTAGTCCAGCAGGGTAAAGAAATTTCATAAATTCAATAAACCACCAGCAGTATAATGTGTATGTATATATGTGAGATTCAAAAAACCAGAGATCAGCCAAGCTGATTAGAAAGACCGAAACACATTTAAATGCGTGACTGGTAAACTCTGAAGAAGGCTGTTTGATGTGGATAAGCTTCATGCTGTGCATCTATGCTGGTAGCAAAAATAGCTGGAAATTTTATAAGGACAACCTTGTAGATGGTGCAAATGGCTGGTATAGAAGTCAGAATAGAGAAGCCAAATACTTGTCAGTTTATTTCTACCAAACCTTAGTGGCTTTCTTCTCTGCTAGTAATAATGAGCAAGGGCTTTTCCAAACTATGTTGAAGATTTTGTGAAGGAAATACCTTTATTTAACATGTAATGTTTCTCAGCCATTTTCTGATACTCCTGAGTATGACTAGCAAGTAATTCCTTACCTGATTTTATTAGGACTATTTGCAGATGCCTCAGTACAACAAATATTTAAGACTATATTTGAAGTTAAACAGCTGCTGAATGCTTTGCTAGATATAGTCCAGAATGAAGTGTTAGTCTGTTTCATGACAGACTCTGACTCCCAGTGCCACTTTGCTATGTTAGCAACAACTTTAGCCCATGGCAAGCAAAAGAAACCTTATCTGTTACACTAAGTGCAAAAATCAAGAAAGAGTTGGTCTGTCTTATGACTAGTGACTTAAAGTACGACTTCAGTACATTTTGTCTGCTTCATTGCTGAACATTAGCCTGATAATTTAATTTACATCCACAATAACTTGCAATAATTTTGGATGTACTAAATGTTTGTTGTATATGTACAGCTTTTTTTACCCCTCACAGTCAACGAACACATTTCTCCCTTCTGTCTCAATTCACTATTTTAGGAACACTGAAGGAGGGAAGAAGCCCCTGATGGAAACAAAGAACATTTTATAAAGGTTTTCTGTGACATTTTTGTCTCAAGCATTTGTCATGTTGTATCTGTCTGCTGCACTGAAAATTGGTATTTGGTTTCTGTTCTGAAGTAATGCTGAATCAATACTGCTTGTACATTACTTTTTAGGCTTTCTGTAAATGTAATACAATAATATATTACTCCTGGAAGTTGTCCTCACTGATGTAACCAAAGCAGTGCATCTAGATCCCAGCACAAATGGAGAGCCTGTTCTGCAGACACTTCTATGTTTGTTCAAACACACTGATAGATACTGCTGATAGATACTATACGACCTATCTGTAAAGCACCACTGATGCGCAGTGGAACTGAGTAATATTGTATATAACAAGAAACAACACTATTCCAACTTATATCTTGTTCATCCTTGTTCAGGGACTGTGACGTCTTGGAAGAGAGTACCCATTTGTGTAACTTATGATATAGTTGCAAATTAAACGTGAAACCAATATTTTCTGAAATAATTAAATTGGACTCTTTTTCTGTTTTGCTACAGATTTATATGCAGTTTTCTATACTGTTCATTTTGTCATGTGCCGTCATTAGCTGAAGGTACCTAATGTTTTATAGGAGACTGAACACAGTTGTTGTTCACAGACTCATTTAGGATCAACCCCTTCACGTGTCAAGTTTGGGCCTGGCACAGGGGGAAGGGACCAAATAATTCCAACAATCTCCTGTTGGAGGCTGAGCTATCTGGCACAGGAGAGACAAAAGCCAGCTCCAGCCTGTACTCCTGAAAGATTTACTTTTTTACAGTTTACAGGAATTTGTTTTAAAGTTTACAGGAATTTGCTTTCCCTGCTGTACTGTTTTCTGATGAGAGGACAAATAGAGTTTTGTTTTAATTAGAGGTTGAATGACAAAACCTAACAACAAATATGCTTCTGAATGTAAGGACATGCATGTACCTGCTTAGGTTCAACAGCTAGTTAACATTAAATGGATTGGTTTGGCTAGGGCCAAGGGAGACCAATTTTTGCCTTGGGGCAACACTGAACTGTCCCTTGGGAAGCCACACTCCTTCTTAGTCCAAAAATATTCATTAAAAATGAATGGGAAGATTCCTTCTCTTCCTTAGTCCAGCTTGTAATGTAGCATATTTTATGAGTAAAATAATTTCTTTTTAAAATTGTTAGTTAAAAATTATGGTATAAAATAGCTTAAACCATTGAGCTAGGTAAAAATGAGGAAATATTTGGGTGCAGACTAAAAGAGAAAGAAGCCTTACCACAGGACAATTGCTTGCTTGCAATTCCATTTTGCCACCTGTGGAGGCTTGGAAGGGAGCCCAGCATTTGTACAGTACATCTTATCTGGTACTTGAAGCACAGGACTGTTTGTTTTGGCACTTTCTGGACACACGATTTTGGCCTCAATCCAAAGAGGCATCTTGCGATTTGTGTCTGATGTTCAGTAGATAAGGTATCATTCATTGGCTGTATCATATTCTTTGTGCTTTAAAATGACATTTCTCCAGAGTAATACAACAAATATTTGTATGTGTTTTTATCTTTTTTCCTTCTAAAATGTGGATATAGTTTATTATGGAAATTTAGATTTATGTTATGTACAGATGTATTCTTTAACATAAAATAAAATCAAGGTAAAAACATTGAAAATCATTACCAAAGACATACTAATTAATGAGATCCTTCCAAGGACTTTGTTTTGATTCACAAAATCAATGATTAGACAGTACACAAGGACAATTTTCAAATGTAAATATAAAAGTGCATTTTAGTACGTGTAAAAGAATGTCATAAAATTTTAAAGAAAATAAGTATAAAGGTTGGAAGAGGATTGGAAGGTAAGGAATAAGAATTGCAAAACTGAACTCATCTTTGTTCCAGTGTTGATGGCAATCTACCTTTACAGCTCTCTGTACAGAGTATTTTTACAGTTTTTACTGTCAAACTTTTGCATGAAAAGCTAGAGGACAATGACTTCCCACGTAGTCTCAACAGCAAAGAACATAGCTCTTTTGTGGACTTCAAACAACAGATGCTGTTGGAGCTCACAGTTCAGAGAGCTCCTTTACTGCTTGATTGATGCAAGCTCTTTCAATCTGTACAAATATGGGAAGAATTTTTTGTGTACAGAGTTTAAGACATGAAAGCTGCTGATGAAATTTTAGCAAACAGTCTGCGGCCTCTTTGAAAATGTGATCCTGAGGAATTTTACACATGGAAAAATATGAAGATTCCAATTATCATCCTAGCAATCAACATGTCAGAAAGTGGGAAGGAATGTGATGGGGCAAGGGTGCTAATTCCTGTTAATAGGAATTGCATGCTGGCACTGTGGGCAGTCAAACTGAGGGCAGAGCAATTGGATGCCAACATCCACGAATACCCCAGTGTCTTCACCTTAGAGTTTAGAGGATCATAAAGTCCTTAAGTAGCATCATGTCTGATCCTTTCAGATCTGCATCTAAGTCTGTGTAGAAGGGTTAAAAGGTTAAAAGAAGGCATTTTATTTCTTTTTCTTTTCCTCATTGGCACCTGTGATGTCCTTTCTTTCTTTTTCTTGTTTTTTTCTTTTTACTTTGTTTAACTGAAAACAAATAATGTGAGTGAATTTTTGTAGATTAGAAGACATAAAAAGTCTAATCCTCTCCAATTAATATGAGAAAGCAGACTGGTAAAAATACCTACATTCTTGTTAGTGGTTTATTTTCTTGCTCTCTTTATTTGGGTGATAACTGTCCCAAAGAGATGTCACTGAGAACCTTTGTTACTGCTGTGATTCTCAAACACTCAAGAAAATACACATTTATTGCTCTTTGCATGAATTACCACTCACATAAAAGTCAATAGCTAAGCTCCCATTTATTAGAGGAGCTTAAGATTTTATTTTCTGAGTCATCTTTTGCATGTCAGCAATGACAGTATTTACAATTCTTCACTTTTACAGTTTTGTTTTATTATTGTTATTGTGGTAATAATAGTTCTATTCATAATTTTAAAAAATAAATTGTGTAACATGCAGCATTTCATTTCTGTTATATTCCTTGTTCTTGTAAACCATACCACCACAGAAGTTATGGAACTGCTAAGGGTAAATTGCATAACAAAATCTGGCAGATCTGACAGAAGGCTAGTGCCAAAGGAAGACTTTATTTTCTGCAAGAAAAATGAAATGCTAACTTTTCAGTATAGCTGCATGTCATAAAATGAGAATGGAAGGTGAACATAGCAATGCAAGTTTGCCTAATAGTTCCAATTTAATATGTGTTTTTCAGTTACTTTTAAGATTTTCAAGTTGTAAAATTTCAGATTGAAATTGTTTGAGCTTATTCTCATTGACAATATTGTTTTGAGTGGTCAAAAGTGGTGTTTAAGTTTCATCAAATGATTCCACATTTTCTTAGATCTATTAAGGGAGAAATTTGCTGTTTGACAGTTGTCCCAGTTAATATTTTTTTTTTTCCAGAAATATCATTTACTGCCAAGAGTTTGTGGCAGAAATCTGAGATTTGACGGAGGAAATAATGTTGTGTACCAAAACCAACATTTTGATCTTTTCATTAAAGTCCTTCAGGCCTGATATTATGAATATGAACAAATTTCCATTAATGTCTATGCAGTAAAAATCATTAGCTGATTGCTGCTAAAATTTCCAAACACTTATCTGCAGGAAGCATGATCCATAATCATAGTGTATATGTAGTTTCTGTGGACAGGACAAAGAAAAATCAATGCTACTGTCTTGTCCTTCCTCCCTTGTTCCTGTGAGGTGAAGTTGCATGAAGTAATCTTTAGACTAGTAGATTAAGACCACAGAGTGTGATCTTGATGGTAGACTCAGTCAGTGACTTTTTTTTTTTTCTTGTGGCCACACCTCATATCTTAAGTTTGCATTTTGCAGTCACTTTGGCCCCTCTGCTTTTCGTAATTATGGTAGAAATATTGTCATTTTATTAGAGGCAATTTATGGAGATCTTTTCTGCCACAGAATTTAGGTACAAAGACTAGGAATGGAATTAAAATTTTTTGTTCTGCTATGTTGAATTTTAGAAACTTTATTAGCTTTCTCTTCAAAATATAATAGGGGCTTACTGATAGCAGGCCTGTTTGTTCATCTTCAGTTTTGCAAAATATATTAGGGCTCTGTTTTAGCTGTGGTGTTTGCTGTCCTTACTTTGAAGTCTCAGCTATTGAGGATTTTGCATTTGAAAAGTAGCCATTGCTATGAATATTCCTGAGTTACTCTTACTAGTGTTTTCACAGTGTCATAGGTAAATTGAACCAATTCCATGAAATCTCTATCCCCAGAGATATAATTTCAGTGGGAGCATCTCTTAGTGTCACTTCTACTGAGGTCAAAATTTCTAAGAGAAAAAATAGCTGTGCCATTAGAGTCACATTGCATCTGCAGGGCTTCAGGGAGGGGAAACACAATGTTAGTGTAAAGCATTGCAAGTATTTTTTCTTTCTTTAAAACTGTAAATATCAAGACTTTTGCTTTTGAAAAGAAACTGCATTTATGAATACATTTTAGTTACTCTTAATAGTGTTTTCATTATGTCAAAGGTGTATTGAATTTCTTCCATTTAAGCTCTATCTCCTGAGACACAGTTTCAGTGGGAGCGTCTCTTACTGTCACTTCCATCAAGATCATGATTGCTTGGAAGGCAAAAAATAGTAACTGTGTCATTAAAGTCATACCATATCTGTAGGACTTGGAAAGACTACAATGTCAATGGAAAATGTCACATGCACTTTTTCTTTCTTTAATTTGCAGGGTTTTAAATGGGAAAAAAAATTAAAATACATTTATAAAGAGTGAATGTAATATTTTGGATCCATTTTAGACCTCTCAGTTTTGTTCTCATGACCCAGTGTCTAAACCAATAGGAAGTGTTGAGCAGCATTCGAACAATGAGACCTATGTACACATTTGAAAGCAAACATGCAAATTAAAAAGAACAAAATCTGCATTTGTCTTGTGTTAGTCACCATCAAAGATGAGCCTAGCACAAGGGGTCACATGAAACTGAAATTTGAAAGTCAAGCCATGAAGCAGATGAGTCCATGGGAGTAAGTAAAAGTCATTTCCTCGACTTCACTGGATTTTGTATTGGGCTCAGGACTGGAATTCAGGAGCTGTAGCACAGCGGTATGTATGGTACTTGTGGTACTCTTCCAGTGATGCATGCTTCTGTGACTGGTGATAACACTTTCTGCCACTGCCCAGAAGATGAAAAAAGGGTGTATAAGCCTCTAAAACCTATCTGAGAAAAGAAAAGATGTCTTGTTACCCATCCACTTGGCTAATGGTGACAAAACATGTGCCTCTCTTTGTACTGAGCTAATAACAGCTCAGCCAAGGATCCAATTCTATAAATTAGTTCAGAAGTGATTATAGTACTGAGATATAAATATGATTTTTTAAAATGTCTAATTTCTGTTACTACAAGTACTTAACACAAATCTATTGCTCTTTTTGATATGCAGTTTTGGACTTTATTATAATAATTGGCTGAGAAAAACTGTAATTTGACTTCTTAACTTTTATAGATCTACTTGATATTTTATTCTCAAGAACAGGTGAAATGACACTACCAGCAGAAAATCTGACAATATCAAATAAGCTGCATGCCCCTTCTCCATTGTACTCACATCTCATTAGCAATATTGTTCTAATAGAATAAAAATAATTAACTTGTATATCTTCACAGATGAACCAAACAGCCCCAAGTGAAAACAAATTTCGATAACTTACATTTTCACACTTTCTGTGATTTAAATCAGGAGCATGGTGATCTCTAGCAAAGAAAATCCTGGATCTAGACAAGTAAAATAAGTTACTTGAGTGGTTGGAATTAACAAGTCCCACATACTGTTGTCTTTTTTAATTTTCCACCTCATTAATATCTGCAAATGAGTATGTAAGGCTGAGCCTACAGAAGTCATACTCTTCTGTCATTATACATGTTTGCTGCTAGCAATAACTGGCTCTCCTAATACTGGTTTGCAGATATATGTGTATTTAACCCCAAAATACAACAATATGGATAACTTACAGACCTGTGTAATCAATACATGTGTGCTGAATTTGTGGGGCAGTTACAGCTAACCTTTCCAACTCAGTGGCATCTATCTTAACAGCTCTAAGTTGTAAGTAGTTTTTAATAAGTAAAATTTAGTTTAAAAAATCAGCCAACCACTGAAAGCCAGAATTTTCTTACTCCAAACTGATAATGACCAGACCTCAAGAGAAGATTCTTCTTGGGCTACGCACCTCTGTTAAGCTTTGTATCAGATATCACATAGGCAGATAGTTTTTCAGCAATGTTCTCCCAGATGATCTAGTTTGGAAGTAGATGTAAAATAGTTTCCTTTGCAGTTCCTGCCTGCAAAGGGCTCAAATTGTTCATAGAGAAATAAAGGTGGGGCATGATCCTTTAATAAATCCAAGTACCAACTATATATAGTCTGTAATAAATTTTGTTTTCTCCAAAAGCTTTTCAATGTCAGAACTGGTTTTCAGTTCTCTTAAAACTGCTGCCATCCACATCTCTCCCAAAATCCAAGTCCATTGGAAGAGGATTAGACAGCTTGACAAACCAAAAGGAACAACTTGACCTTTATGGTTTTGAACGTTTTCTTAATGCCATCACAAAGCAAATATAAACAATATCTGATGAAGCTCACATATCAGGAAAGACTGGAAAATGGCATTTCTCAGACTTGACATTTTGAGTGGCAGATGGGATAACAAATAATTTTTCCCCATCTTTTCTTGTCAATATTTAATTTTAAAGTACTGAAGCTGATAAATATAGTACATTTTAGTTCCACAAAATACAAATACCAGTATGCTTATCTGGCCTAATTGCTAATATGTTGACAAGAACAGAATAATAATTTGATGTGAAAACAGACTTTTTTTTCCCTATTTTGATACAGTGAGCAGAGTGTATTACAGTGCTGATAAAAATCAGTATCTTGTCAAATATTCTCTGTGATGTTTTCAAAATATCCATCTTTCAGTATTTTGAGGTATCTCTCACTGAAGAGTTGAACACCCTGCAAACCAATGGCACCAAATTTTTCATGTTTCTAAGTTAATTGCTCTGACTTATGAACCCCAAATGTTTTAAATTTTAATTCAAACATTAATGAAGTCAAGTCTGTACAGTATGTATATGACCTATGTAAATATAAAAGTTAACTGTGCATATATTGTTCTAATTCTAGTAGCTGCATAGACCTATGTCATCACTTATTCCTGCTCATTAGGCTTGCTATTTCTATCAGTCTCACCTATCCCTGCTAATTAGACTTGCTCTTTCTATCAGTCTATGGATTTTCTACAGGGCCTATCATTATACAATTAAATTCTTCCCCTGTTATCTCCCAGGTGTCTTCCAGTAAGTTTTGGAAATGATTTACCCTGTGTTCTGCATGGAAAGCCTTACTGAATACACTTTGCTATCAGTTAAGAATCATCTCTGAAAGACTAAAACCAAACACTAGAAAAAGTGTAAGCATTTGGCTTGAACTGAAGATCAACTGTAGCTGGGGCCATATACAATTCTTAAAAGTATTTGAGTAACTAAAAATGAAAGGAGGCATTTAGTAGATTTTTAAAACTCCCACTAGGAGTATTTAAGCACAGTTTAAAATCTTACAACTTCTACGTCCTATCTTTTCCCTGGTGGCACCCTGGAGTGCCTGTACAACTTGAAAAATTGCACCAATGAGAGGGTTTTATTTAGACACATGAACATCTTGTATCAGTAATAGCTACAATAATAGAATTGTAATTGATGTATAATTGATCTAAAGCTTGCATTCAGTCATGGTTGCTAGGAATTATTTACTTTGGTCCTTCTTTTCTACCAGTAATTTCATGGAGTATAAACATATGAAATAACATGCATATATGGACCATTAGAGTGTTGAGTTTGTCACAGCTATAACTGAAACTGCTTGGAAGCCTTCAGGGAAAGCTGAATGAAATCTTTACTATGTTTCCATATTGTTCTTTTTTTAATTATTATTATTTCTTTTATCTCTACAGATACAGACCAATTCAGGTTAAAGGGATTATAGATCTTATAACAAGTTACTTAGAAAAAAACATGTGAAATAATTTTGACATTGTTGTTCCTGATAGACTGTAAAAAATATGTTATTTGTTAATTATCAAGACATTTCTTCTAAGATGTATTAAATTACCACATTTCTCTCCCAGTTAGTGTTTCAGTGTCATGTAAGATCATAAATGTGTGACTCAGGATAACTATCATATGACATGCTAAATTTTTTTTAACTCTATAAAGTGTTGCTTCTACAATGCATTTCCTTTGTTAAAACTATGGAAGCTATTTGTTGCTTTGAAAAATAATTTTTAAAAGCATATTTATTTTACAGTCCATTTTCTCTTTTGGTAGGTATATGTCTAGCCTCTTCTATCCTAATGATAAGTAAAATACTTTTAGTAATTTTTCATGATATCTCCTTAAAGGTTGGAAGGTTTAGAAGACAAAATCATGTGTGTATCACCTAGATACTACATTACAGCTTTACAGACTGAATACAATATTGGGTAGTCTTTCACTTTACAAGCATTCCCACTGAGTTCAGGCCTGCCACTGATGGGGGATAGTTCTCAGTCAGAACCTTACTGACTGTCATTTTTATTAGTCAGCTCTAAAACACACATGTAAAGGAATGACCCAGAATCTGTGTTTTGTAGGTATGTAACTGAGAGCTTTGCAAAGAAGTAAAATGCCAGTGGATTGTTTTCCACAGACAGATTTTTAAGGACATTTTTAAGGACATTATGGTTCCCAAGTTCCTCAAAAGATTCTCTAGAACCAGGGAGGTGATTCTGGAGATGGAGAATTGATAGGGTTACATGTTAGTATTAAACTAGTTTCTGCTTGCTGGCTCTTTTATGCATATTTTCTCAAAACTCAAACTCAAAACTTTTTTTTTTTTTGTCCACGTAACACTGCAGTTACTGAGTAAAGTGCAAATAGCTGTTACCATTCCAACATTAACATCTTCTGTCTCCGCAGTAAATTGCTGAGAAGTCTTCCTGATTGTGTTTGTAATGCAAAATTAGTCTGTAAGATTTCTGCTGAAGATAGATTCTTCTGGTGTGAAATTGTACTGAGTGCACCTCCCTTCACTGCCTCCACCAGTGTTGGGCTGGAGAAAAGGTAGTGATATCTGTGAGCATTTTAGCTGGCTAATTGTTGCATTTAAGGTAACGAAATTAATTTGGTAAGAGACAAATCCCTTTGTGTTCTAGCCAGTCCTCAGAGATTACAGGGGCTAGGGGCGGCTGGACTCATCTCTTCATAGGTATGCCAATTATTGCCACAACTACAGGCCTGACACCAGATGCATGAACAGCTCACATGGTGTAGGTCCGGTTGCATTCAAGAGAAGCAGTCAGGTTCACGAATAATACAGTTTATTCTTATGCAACATCTACAGATTCTTTAAGATTGCCTATGATAAATGCAAAATGACAGGTTGGCTATATAGCACTACACACAAAAACCTATTTAATCACACATGCATAATTCCCAGGTAATAATTCAGCATAGCCGACGGCACAAATCTTACCAAAATGCGTCCCTTCTGGGAGGGGGTGAGGAGCACAAACCCGTCGATCTGTCCCTCCAGTTTGGTATTGGATTATCATCCCTCTGAGTTAGATATAAACTCGGGGTAGTATTTATCTAAGTATGTATGTGTGAGTGGGTGGGACTGTGGTCAAGCCATTGTTTCTTGAGTAATCTCACAGCACATTCCTTGGTGCAAGGTGTGTGCTGGTTTTGTGGGAAAAGAGGAAGAATGAGGGATAAGGTCTGCAGAGTTCTGCAAAACAGTCCTTGAGAGAAGAGGAAGAGCAGGAGATAAATCTGCATAGTTGTGTCAAATATTCCTTGAGAAAAGTGGAAGAACGGGACTGTGTGGCCTCCACCTTGTGTTGCATTCCTCCTTGGTGCCATGGCAACACAAATCACTGTATCTCCATCCCGTCCTGTGTTCTGGGCACCATGTGTTAAGGAAATGTGTGTTTTGCATTTTTTTTGCTGTTTTGCTTTTCCCACACTTCCAACACTAATAATGAAAAACAAAAAAATAGTTAACAATTAATTGCTGCTTGACTTTCACATGAACAAAACAAAATCTGAAGAGGTATCTGGTTGGGCCTGTAGCCCTAGCTACTCTTTAGGATGCCATTGGACATCATAGGTCAAGCAAAGTTTTGAGTTTCATGTATGTGGGTGGAAGGTAGCTGAAGCTGAACTTTCTGGAGTTGAGGAACTACTAAATAGACAAAACTATACCATCCTTCTCGTTTTAGTTTTGGGGAGTAAGTTTACAGAAAGATGTGAAGGGTGATGAGTGAACTCATGAGCTAAAGGAGTGTCAGAAATAAACATAGTGTCCCAAGTAAAGGTCCGGTACTCAAACTGCCAAACAACACATTTGCACCTCTTAAAAATATGTGCAGACATCTTAAAATATATAGAGGTATCTTAATAAATTTATAGATATCATTACCTCAAACACTCATATAATGAAGTGCATTTTCCTCACTTTAAGGAAACAAGAAGTAAGAGCTTCTTCACTTTCTAAACCAGACATGCTGTCTATACCTGGAGCAGCTTTTCTCCTCTGTATGCTCTCAGTGTACAGACATATTAAAATTGTAAATGTCAAACTTGATGTGAAGTTTGGGTGGGACCTGTCTGCAAATTCCATTTTCAGTTTGCCAGCAAGCACTTTACCCTGCTCAGTAGCTTGCACCTTTTCAAGAAGCAGAATAACTTAAAGCACTTCTCATACAATCATTAATTGGTTGTTTCTAGTGGGATCTCTTCACTGAGTACATGTTAATGTTCGTGATGTGGGTCACAACTCTGCCTTGCTATTTTCTCTAATTACCATCCTTCAGTGTTTTTTCCCTCAGCTGGAACATTGTGTTCTCCCAGGCACAGTGTATGCAAAAGTGGAGATATCACAAAATGAGAGGAAAAAATAACCTAATTATCTTCATGGTCCAGGAAGGTCCAATTAGCAATTAGAGAAATGTGTTGAAATAAAAATTGTGCATTGCTTCTTTTGACTCTGTTTCTAAACTGTTAAATTCACTGCTTAGATTTATCATGGGATTAACTAACTGCTGATAAGAACACTTTTAACACCAGAGCTTTAATGTTTCTGAACACAGATGGTTTGAGGTGTTTGAAACTGCATGAATTACTGAACTATAGTATCATTGCAAGGTTGTTAATTGTTCACTGGGCCTTGACTGGAAATATAGCTTGATACGTACTGCACAGTTGCCATGTCCAGAATGCAAGAAAGTGATCTCAAGCATTGGTTGACCTGTGAATGTGTAGGCTCTGCTTGTTCCCGCTCCTTGCATCAGTGCACAAAACTGATCGCACGTTACAGAACCTACAGAAAGAATAAGATAATGATATTGCTTTATTCTGAGGTTTCATAGTTTATACTGAATTAGAGAGAGTAGGAATGACTGGTGTGGAAGAGGAATGATTTACTACAGGATGGCTGACCGTAATGTTGATGCATTTTCCCTGTGAACCTGGCTTCTCTCTCCTTCAGTATGAACTACACCTGAATTACAAGGGATAGTCTGCAAAAAATTATTACAAACTAGGACTGCATTTGAGAAGAAAGTGAAAAAAGGTGGTGCTGTATCTGATCCATAGTCAAATTCACAATTTATATTCCAAGGGTTGATGTGGTTATGTAATAGTCTTCATTTATCATTTATACTATTACGTATCTACTTTGGAAGGTGTCTCCATCAGCCTTGGTAATCTCTCTCTAAAATCTTAAGGGTAGGCATACAGTCCTACTAGCATGCAGCCTGAGCTCGGAAGTCTACTTGGTGAAATACTATTTATTAAAATCTCTGAAGGGAAACTAGAAGAGATCAACATAAGTACACAGGTAACAAAGAATTTTAATACTTCTTACTATGCAGGATCACATTTGTTTTTTCTTTTGTCCAGATGGATTCACATTTCTGCAATTGGAAGCTTTGAAGTTGGTAGCTGGAATATATACATGTCTTTTTCTGAAAAGCAGTATGCTTTATTCAGTGGTGGTGGGGTAGGCCATAATGAAATTTCATAATAAAACTTGTAGGCTGCATGTTATGAAAGGCACAGAGGGAAATACCTGCATTTTCCTCCTTGTCCTGGACCGAAAAAAATAGCAAAAAAATTGCTCTGCTTACTATCGTATATTATGTTACCTTATCCATCTTGTCATTCAGTTGTTCTAGGCACTTGTTTTTGCATCTCTTTGTCTCGCAGCATGGACCATGTATAACCTCTTTTTTTCTTCTTAGACTAGAAGATGCTTTTTGTTTTTAGATTTCACACTCAATGTACTTATTGTCTAATTTCTCACTCTGAAGCCAAACCAATTCTTGACCATGTTTTGCTGCTCAGGTACGCCATACAAATCTGGCTGCAAGAATAATGACAGGCAAAGGCAAAGGTACTCACTGTGCACAACGCCTGAGTGCTTAGAATCCGAGATTGCTGTATATAAGCATTTAAATACAGGAGTGCTTGCTAGGGTATATGAAATGTATTACTTATTACTTGTTACTTAGATGTATTCAGAAAAATGTTTGTAGTAAGATCTAGGCTGGAAAACTGTTTCTATTTTTCATTCACTGCATATCAAGTAGGAGTTGGACCACTTGGAGAAGATCAGATGGAAAATAAAGGGAAAGAACAGATGTAGAAAATGTGAGGTATGAGAGTGCAGGTTGGTTTATTCTAGAAAGAGACAACCAGAACTCCTTTGTTCAGGGAAAGGAACGGAAGGCTGCTCTGGAAAGGAAGGGAATAGCCTGAGCAACCCAACCAATAGGACAAAAGTAAGGTTGCAAAGAAGATTTCAGCTAGATAGGATAAAAAATAACAGTTGGGAAAATGAAATATAGCACAGATTGAATGTGGAAATACAGCATTTCTGCCACTGGTACTTTTAAAGAACAAGTGAAATAAGCATCTGTCAGCAATATCAAGGAGCAGTTAATCCTTCCTTGGGGCAGGAGAATGTTTCTGGCCATGTCTTAAAATCCCCTTCAGTACTAATTTTTCATTGACTGTATTAAGATTTTACAGGCAGACTTTCAGCCCAAAGGGTATATACTAGAAAGTTCTCTGTTGTTTTGTCTGAGAATTTTTGAATGTCTTTTCACCAGGAGTAAATGGAAGATGTCACATGGGGGATGTCTGGTCAAATAAATGAACGTTGAGAACTACGGTGTTTTACAGATGTGCAGTGAGCAAGTCTGTAAAGCAGATTCCTGTGGTTGCTACAATCAATGTCAAAAATTCTATTGACTTAAGTGGTTAGAGATGCAAATCTTAAGCTACGTGGAAGATATCAGTTAATCAATTTGAAGAAAATTCTTCTGCCATGTGTGTTGAACCAAGCAATAGTTTTCTGTTCTCTTGAGAGGTGACATTCTATCATGCAAATCCCCCCCCCCCCCGCCCCCATTCTTGGGCATTCATTTTAATTAATATTAATTAAATTTGCCTTAAGCAAGTTATTTTGCTGTCGAGATTTTGTGAGTTTTTTTTCATTCTTGCTGCTTACATGCTTTATCACCTTGGTGCATCCATTTACAGAAAATGTAGATGCAATATAAAATATTCGTTCATCAATTTGCTGAGGTTAAAACAGTCTTTTCCCCCTTCCCCTTCAGTCAGTTGGACTCTGTACCACTGCCGGGGTAGCTGTTGGGGGGTGGCTCAGGGTGAGCCGTCCTCTTTTCAAGGCAGCTGGCAGAGGGTGCTGCTGGGTGCCTCGGGGCACCGAGAGGAGCCTGGGGCAGGTGGAGCTGGGCTGGGAGCCATCCTTGGAGATTGCCCCTGGCTGCTGCTGAGTAATATGAATCAGGTGTGGAAACAGAGCCCTGCCTGCCAGGGTGCAGAGAGCAGCTGAGCTTGGTTCTGAGCCTGCTTCTCTCTATTTCAGCTTAACACAACCCCTTGGGTTTGGGTGCCTCCTGGCTTTTCCTGGGGAGATGCCTGCAGCACTACACCGGGGACAAAGGGCTGCAAGGCAGAGCGCAGCTGCCTGTTTATGTGATAGAATCATAGAATCATTCAGGTTGGAAAAGACCCTTTGCATCATTGAGTCCAACCATCAGCCCTACTCTACAAAATTCTTCCCTGGTGAGGCCACACCTTGAGTATTGTGTCCAGTTTTGGGCACGTCAATACAAGAGGAATATCGAGGTGCTGGAGCAAGTGCAGAGGAGGGCAATGAAGCTGGTGAAGGACCTGCAGAACAAATCCTAGGAGAAGAGATTGAGGGAGCTGGGTCTGTTCTGTTTGAGGAAGAGAAGGCTGAGGGGAGACCTCATCACTCTCTACACCTACCTGAAAGGACATTGTAGAGAGGTTGGTGCTGGTCTCTTCTCACAGGTGATTAGTGACAGAACAAGGGGGAACGGCTTTAAACTCCAACAGGGGAAGTTTAGACTAGACATTAGGAAAAAATTTTTCATAGAAAGAGTGGTTAGACAATGGAATAGGCTGCCCAGGGAGGGGGTGGAGTCACCATCCCTAGATGTGATTAGTGATGATAGCTCTCAGGTGAGAGGGAACCTCCTTCCCTTCATGCGGGGGTGGGGCAGCACTTAATGGACCTTTAGGTGGCTCGGTTGGCCCCCCCCTGAAAAGAGAGAGCTCTTGTGTGGGAGCTAGAGAGAGGGCAGAGCTGTGAAGGGAAAATCTCTGTGGGCAGGGTGAAGGTGTTGCATCGTGTGGCTTCTCCCCTGGCAGGGTGCTGTGGGCTGGCTGTGCTGGGGCCTGCCTGGGTGCTGCGAGGTAAGTGCGGAGCCTGCCCTGCACCAAAGCCTTGGGTGCAGCCTGAGACTCCGAGTGGCCTTGCTGGAGGGTGCCTGAGGGTGCTCTGGCTGCACCCTTGGTCTCAACGCTCAGTAGGTCTCAGCAGACTGTGCACATGGAACCAGTCCTGGCTGCTGCATTGGGTGTCTTGTGCTGTCTAGGTCAAATGGATCTCAATTTATTTATGTGGCTTTTAAAGAAGGTGGGGGAGTGGGGTGGAATATGGGATCTCATAATGTGAAATGTTATTCTGGTGGTCTCAGAAAAACCCAAATACATAGTATGCATCCCTAGATGGGCTTTAATGACTGTAGGGGGAGATTCTGTGTTGTGTGATGGGGAAATACTTAATTGGAGGGAGAGATTAGTGGGGGGGGGGGGGGGGGGGGTGTTTTAGAGTTAATCTGTATCTGATCCTAGATTTGAATGAACTAGAAAGCAAAATAACATGAACTTGAAGCTTCTAAAGTTCTGAATCTTTGTGAATAGACAGCCATACTCCTTTAGGTTTTGGGTTTTTTTTAATTATTTTTTGAAAAGTATAGAGTACATATTGCTATATTTGGGGTATATCTCAAACTGTAGCATTCTCCTGACTGCTTTATCCTGCTGTTCTGTGTACCAAAGAGTGGAATAATGCATCTTGCAGCACTGTAGAAAATTTATGTAACTCTGCTCCCCAAACCCAATTTCCCACAAAACGCTGTATATAATAACTGTGTCTTCTATTTTTCTCATGTCCTCTCCTGATTTAAAACTAAACCATACTAGAATCTAGCTTCCAAGTTGGGTTATCAGCTGTCTGTGCTCTTAATCAGTAGAATAAACAGAGTATCTATTATTGATCATTTAACATGTTGTTGTAGACTCCTAAATGTGTTCATATGCAATTTAAGCCTTTTATTTTTTTCCATTGGGTGCCCAACTGAACATTGTCATGTTAAATTGGACATACTCATCTGTAGCAAAATCGCTGTAATTATGGAAATGTTCTTACTTTCATTGTACTATGGCATGTATTGCTGCATATGTACATGCTGTAAGAAAATCTAAATTAAAGTCATTTTGTTAGTGCTTACAAAGCTAAGAAAGATTTACACTTTTCTATTTCTGTGAATTAAGGATAAATTTAGGCTTTAAAAAACTCTAGGAAAAATACAGTCTTTTAACCAACTACTTAACTGACATTTTAAAATGCAGTACACTCTTTAATATGGAAGTATTATGCTCCTTGAGGAAGCCCAAGGCTAATATTTTGGCAGTCAGCTTAATCATTAGTGTAGCAAAAAAAAAGACAACTGTAAAACTTACATCAATTACTGTTTGTACAACAAGCAGTTTTTCCAAGTGTGGGACTGTCTTGTTTTAAACAGACCTGTTTTTCTCAAAAGATGTTTTTGGTGAGTAAAAATGTTATTAAAATTACTACTTTGAGCATCTAGTTTGCAAATCCCTGGAGAAATCTAGCTGTCTTGCAGACAGACAGTGAGAGTACTATTGATCTGGGGGAAGGCAGGCTTTCCCCTGACCCTCTCTCTCACAGGAAGGGAGGACTAGAAGGGATGTTCCAAGTCCTGAAGCACCATCACCTGCCATTGTAAGCAGCTTTTACATCTGGTGCTATTCAGAAGTTCGTGTTCCTTGCCTACATGCACATCTTCCCATGGCTTCACCATTCTGATAGTCGAAATCCTCCTCTACTTCTTTAGCTATTATTATTCACTTCCAGATTAAACCTGCCAATCTTGAACCTGGTTTTGGCTCTTCTCCCTTGTTTGTTGTCCCCTTTCCATAGATCTTTATGGACGATAGTCATCCTCTTGGTTCTGTCTGACTGGATGAAAATGTTTATGAATAGGTGGTTAATACTAATAAGTAGTCAGCTGCTACAGACACCCTTTCCCAGGCAGTGGATGACTGACTAGCAACTTGTCTGGCAGTGAATCAGGGATGCATGGGGAGAGAATGCTGCTGACTACATTATCCCAGGTTAAGACTGCTTTCTTTACTGTATTTTTCTGTAGTTTTCCAGTCTCTCTGCAGTGTAGTGCCTCTGGCTTTCTCTCTTTCTCCTCTGTACCCACCTTCCTTTTCAGTGGCCGGCTGATGGCCCCAGCAGCTCAGCCCCAGGACCTCGATTCCCCCTGTGCCTCCTGCCCCACTTGGCTGTGGATGGTTCCTAGTAGAGTGTCCCAGATGGCTGCCTGGTTTGCAGAGGCAGAAGCAGGTGACTTTATGGCTGCTGTTCCTGTTGTTTATGACTGAGGGAACAGGGCCAGTCAAACACTTTATTTTATCCAGAGAGTGCAGTAGGCCAACGAAGTGGCTTAGTGGAACACATCCAGCTGAAGAGCCATATGTTATGCAGGCCTGGTACAACTCAGGGACTTTGTGCAATCCTTTGAATGTAGTTCATCCTCGAAGACTGCAAGTTCCTCTCTGCTGAGATCTGCCTGCTTAATGCCAGCCAGGAGCTTATTGCACACCACTGAGGCTGGAACCCTGAGCACAGCTATTCCAAGCCTCATGTTCACACTCATAGTTGCTCAGTATATCTGTTATCCCTTAAGCTAGCTACACAAACTTTGTGAGCAGTTTGAATAGGAGTAATCTTTTTTTAAGTATCGTTATCTGTCATGGATGCCAGCCCCCCTTGTATTGCATGACTATGGGTACATGTCTCTTAAATCTTGCTGTGATCAGAAGAATACTAATTGTATTCATAAGTCTTACTGATAGCTGTAGGAGTATTTGGAGTTATTTGTCCCGCCCTTTCTTAGCCTAGATAACATGTACCAAGACTGGGAGTATCAACAAATATTTGGTTACACTGCAGCATATGACATTACCCTCTGAAAACTTCTGGTTTGGTGTCGCAACTTTTAAAAACTGTAGGCCATTGTTTTGAAAAGGGGGCTACAGTGAATAGATTGGAAGTGGGATACAGCTGAAAGGTCAATGTTTCCTTGCTGCTGCTTGGTAATATCCTAAACTTGTCTGCCTCAGGTTAGATTAGACACATGTTTAGCTAGTTTCCTCAGCAGTGTTTGGCTTTCAGAAATTGTATTTGTTTATCAGATTATTTTTTTTTTTCTTTGTGGCCATTCCAAAGTGGCTTTTGTGCAATGTTATTCCTTTTGGAGATTATTAATTATGTCTGATAATTTAAGAATGGCTGTTCTCAATGTTCATGCAAGCACTGCATATAAAACAGACCTAAATTTTAACTGATAATGTTTATTTTACTTTGGAGGAGTGAGGGGTACCCCAGCAAGATATTTGGAAAAGTATATTTGTATCAGTTGGACCATTAAATGGAAATCAAGTGAATATATAAAACCAGCTCAATGAAGACCTTAAGGAATCTGGTAACTGTATATTTCTCTGTGTGTGTAAATACATATTGTGCTCCTTAGTTCCAAAGAGTCCAACAGAAGCTAAAAAATAATTCTCAGTGTTATTGCCAGATACTTCTGGAGTGGTGAAAACAGTCTGAGAACAGCTGAGGTTCCTTTAGTGGGAAGAGTGAGAGAGGTACTTGGTGACCTCAGAAATTTTCAGTGGGTCCTGAGATGAAAGCATATTTTGGATCTATGAGGGACTCCTAGCAGTTACAACATGACAGTTATTACTTGATTAGTAATATTTATTTCTAAACATTTATATTTATTGCCTAGAAAACTTTAAAGGCAATTTTTATATATCATTATTTATATATCAGTACCTGGAAGGAAAATACATTTCCAAGTCCTAGGCTTGGTTCCTTTTTTAGTATGTCTCCTTATGACATGAGCTCCATATTTTGCTATGAAGCAATACAGTGGCATATAGCCAGTTTAAAACAGATACACCTGTTGAAGAACTGGGTATGTAGAAGAGTTCAGATGTGATTCTTAGCTCTGTTCAGGACATCCCTATGTGGAAGCAATACACTCCCTCCATCAACATCCCCTGCACCTTCTGGTGATGCTGTGGCTGTGCTAGGCTCTGCTGTTCCTCACACTCCATGTTTCTCTTTGCTGACCTTGCTCAAATGTGTTTTACTTAGTTTATTGCTAACTTCAGGGCTGCCCCTTAGTCCTTTGTCAAACACCTCAGGTTTGTCAGTCTTATTGGTCTGTAACCATGGTGTTTCCTTCATTTGTATTCCTTTATGAAAGATGCCCTGGTTCATATTGAAGCTTACAAACTACATTTTCAGTTAAATGGTGTTCTGCAGGACTTACACGTATATTTTTGCTAAACTAATTTCTTTTGGGTTCATTGATCTCTTTAATGAAAGTCTAAGCATTTTTATGAGCCAAAACCTCATTATACTGTACAGAGGCTGTACTTTAAACCTATCTGTTCTGTTACTGTACATTTTAATAAAACTTTATTAGATTTCTCTTCTGATGAAAGACAGCAGGAAATGTTTCCTTCATTAGACAACTTGAGGTGCTGGGAAACTTAATGTTGCATTCTTGTTTTCAGATTAATTATGGGGCTTTTTATACCTGGTTAATGGGCTTTCTATGAAAGGAATTCAATTTAAATTATACAATAGAAGATAACTGGATTCATGTCAAGATTATCTTTACACACCTGATCATGTGGCTTCTTTTCAATTAATAACTTTTTTCAGTCTTGGATTTATTTTTTCCTGTTGTAAATGAGTATGATATACATTTTATAACAAGGTATTTTATCTAAATTCTGCTTGTCAGTGACACTTTGCTACAGCAGTAGATGCAAATCTACTGGAATGTACTTTCTTCCTTCTTTTAATGAAGAAGACTTCTTTTTTAAAGTGTTTTCCTATGCAACATGGGGTACAGTAATCTCTACAGATATTAGGTTGTCTGAATAGGATGAAATGAAATTCCTATTTCATAGGAATGAAAGCATTTTTATGTAACTTAATTTTGTAAAATCCTGAGTAGCATCTGGAGGGAAGAAAATGATGGGGAATTAAAACTCTGGGGATTTTCTCAATATGTTGAATCTACCAACATCTTATTTTTCCTTTTGTGACCACTGCACATGTGTTTGGGCTGCTACTGAGAGCAGGACAATATGCTTAACTGAAAGCTACAAGGGTGGGGTTTTTTTTGTGTAGATATAAGTGACTTCTTCCTCTTTCTTATATTACAGCTACATCTCATTAGTGTCCTGGCTTAATTAAGAGAGGTTAAAAATTGCTTACATTTTCCTTCCCTGCTGCAACCACTCTGGAAGATAATAATCGAGAGAGTTTTTGCATGCTGTTTTTTCTGTGCCTGAATTATTCCTCTGTTCCTAACTTTTTTTAAAACCAGGTAAATATTAAAAAAAACAACCCAAACAAAAAAACCTGCTTTTAACCCAAATAGGTAGTCAACATGAAACACCTTGCATATTGTTTCTCTTAAAGAGGAAAATTGGTGATAAGGTTGCCTTTCACTAACACAGACTTGTTTATTTGAAAGCAGTTTGCACAAGGCCCTAAGCACAAGGAAGATCCAAATGTAAATTTTTGAGCTGGTACTCCTAATTGTATCTTTTAATAATTATTCCCCTATTCCTTAGCTAGTGCTGAATCTGAAACCTTCTTCCTTTGCTTCCTGTCAGGGTCAGGCTGTAAGTTGGACCATTCCAGGCTTTTTTGGTTTCTTTTTCAGCTGGCATCTCCATTCAAACAACCCTGAAGTGTAGGCCCCGGCCAAAAAGGTCATGGCTCTCAGTGACCTGTGCTGTTATAGAAATTGGTTCAGCCTGTATCCTCCTGCTCTTATTGGGACACTTTTTTTTTTTTTGAGTAGCAATGTCCAGCGATGTGAATATACTCAGAGCCTGTGTGGTGGGGTGACCTTGTGCTGCAGCCAGACCCCCAGCCAGGTGATTCTCACACTGTTTTTCCCCTCAGTCCTCCCTGGTGTTTGACCCTTCCTTGCGCACACTGTCCCAGAGGTGCCAGCGGCGCTGCCACTGGGCTCGATGCTGCCCTATGGTGATGGAACCAGCCATGCCTGGTGCAGGGCAGCCCTGGCCTCTCCTCATCCTCACAGAGGTCCCCACTGCACGCGCCTGGGCAGGGCCACCCCACCCCTCACAGTGCTTCCTACTCGGTAATCAGTCTTTATCAATAAAGTGCTGTTGTATATTTGAGTATCAAAGTTATCCCAGCAAAAGCTTCTTCCTCATTGATGTTGGTGTCCTGCTGATGCGAGAGCCCACAGTTGAAAAATGGGGGTGGGCAGGGCGGGACATGGCTCCCCAGCTCTGGTGGTTCTGCATGGTTGTGCTGGGACCCAGGAGAGGTGGTGGAAAACCATTGTCCAGCAGAGAAAGGAGTTGAAAGGAGATGGGAAATCTACAGGTAGAGGCAGTTTATGCTTTTTGGTGAGTATACCTCAGCCCTGTAAGTGGTAAATAGTGGTAACACGAGGGAACATGGGCCTTAGAATATTGTGAAAGAAGGAACAAACAACACTCTAGACAGCGGCAAGGCTAACGATTAGCTTATCTGGGGCTTTTGTCTCCTGGCCGATGGTGTCTAGGATTGCTATTTTTCATGCAGAGTCACTTTGAACCTTAAGTTTTAAACTTTTAGTCAGATATAGATGTCCCCACCAGCCAGATGCTGTGGATTACATACCTTGGATTTGATTACTACTTCTTTGTTCAGTAGGAGTTTTAAATCCTGCAGGATAAAAAAAGTAGTGTTTGGTAGGAAAAGCTTTCCAAGGCTTCTAAAGGCTCGCTGGCTTGGAGACTGCCTGGGGACTGGGCCTCGTTCTGGTTAGTTTTGGGTTTAGAAATTAATCTTTTAAAAGTCTTTGATGCTAATGTTCAAGCTGGTAGCTATGTATTGAATATATGCCAAAGCACTAATCTGTATAAGGTGGTATTGAATTGAGTTATGTACTTCTAAAATAAATGTCCATTTAGAGTGACCTACTTCTGATACACTTCATGTGATGTAAGGAGCACCTTCTTTGTTTCCAGTAAGCAGGTCACTTTGAGGTGTTCCTAATGATAGGAATAAATAATTTATGAATACAGGGCAGTTGGTTTTTCAGTTGCAGCTTTGATCTAGAAATACATGGAGATAGTGGACTGTTTCAGATTCCAGGATAAATGCTTCCCATGCCTCCCAGGAAGTGATTTACTTTTGACCTCCCAAAACACTTCAGGTTTTGACTCATGACAAGCATTCTGTCATAGGTAAGGAAGAGTCATTGATGCAAATACCCTAGGTGGCTGAATGATAAACCAGTAATAATTTATTGCACAATATGTGTAATTACCGAGTATTCACTTCTGAAGGACTGCTATAGGTGTTAGTGAGCCAGCCCAAGTGTGCTGACCTCAGGGACATTCATCTCCAGAAAGATGTGTTAAAAACATACACTCTGGTTTATTAAGCATAGAGAACAACGTAAGTACAGCCAGTTTCATATAACTGGGATGACTTAAGTGGTGAAAACTGACTGCTCCCTCGTAATTGTTACAAAATAGCAGTACATAAAGTAAAGGTGTTTAGTGGTGAATGATTCGGCATTATCTTCTTCCTAATAATGTGTCTGGAATATCTTGGATTATATCAAATGTGTTTACATTATTACTTTGGCTGTTAATGATCAAACTTTGGGCTTTATTTGCTGCTGGTTTTCTGGAGCTTCTTGGTATAATATAGGATACAAACTCTTGTAGCTTTTGGCTACAGGTCATCAAGCAAATGATTTGGAGTGCAGGCTCTATGAGCAGGATGCTCAAAAGAAATGTGTGGTAGCATAAGGCATCTCCAACTCGTCCCAATTCCTCCTTGACTCTCTTCTAGCTCTGAACAGGTCATATTTTCCAGACTGAGAAATGCTCTGAATTTGTGCCTGGTCTCCCCTAAAAGTTCTGTGAGAGCTCTCAAAGTTCATCATTAGGGGACTGAATTTGTCTGAAACTTTGATTTAGTTTTCTGTAGTCAACATTTAGATATGTTTTTACTTATCTGAGTTGCTTTAACCTAGAAAGCATGCTTGTACTTTGTCATGTTTGGACAGCCTGTGGTTTTTTTGGTGGTCTCGTACACAGAATAGTGCACTTTGGTTGTAATTAAACAACACAACTCAGGCATGCAATTTTCTGCTTAGTATTTTCTTATTCAGTGAAAAGGTTGGTGCAACAGCCCCCCCCATCCCCAAGCCTAAGCAAATTTGTTAATCAGGTAGAAAACTTCAAATACTATTGTGAGACCCATAGTGTGCCTCTGAGGTTTGGATCAGAGCTCTGATCCAAATGATGTGATGAGGCATCCAGAGCTGGAGCTGCTGTTTTTGCATCCTGTGGCAACTAGAATTCTGTGGGGGCATGTATTTGGGGTTTTTCTTTCTGTTGGGAAATTGATGGGAGCTGGGTCCAGAAAAAGCTGCCTCTTTCAAAGGCTCCTGCTGACTTCTGGCTCAGATGATTCCTTATTGTTGCAATAGAAAAGCTTTTTCTCCTTAAGTGTCAAGAATTGCATGCCCTCTTTGTTCAGCTTTCATTGCAATAAGAGGAACATTGGGTGCAGACTTGATGTTTTTGTTTCCATGCTAAGACAAAAAGTAGTGGGCTTTTTCCAGTTGCTATATTTGGGAAATTATTCAGTTCTCATTTAAACAAGTCTATTTACACTTTCTTTTTACTACCACTTGACTTGGAGTTACACTTCCAAGCACTTGAAATGCTTGAAAATTAGTGCCTAATTAGCAAAATCTAAGAAGTTCTGCAGTTTTGGATGTCTTCTAGACTTATTCTTTTGCCCAGTCCAAAAGCTTATTGAAAGGCTTGTTGTGAGATAATATTGCAGCCAGCATCAGAGGCATAGTCCTTGACCCTGTTTTCACTCATCAATAGCTCTTAATACTGTTCAATATTCTGTATGAATGAGAATAAGCTTGTGAAGTCTTGCAGGGTAGATGGGTTAATGGATCAATATTGACCTTTGCCACTACAACTGCAATTAACGCAGCATATGAACTGAAATGAGGGTAGCAGTTTCAGCACAAATGGGGAGGGTGGGGGGGGTTGCAGGAAGATGTTTTAATCTAACAGTATTTTATGCCATTTTAGATGTCTCTGAAAATGTCACAGAATTAAGAATAAAAATGTATGGAGAATGCTATGAGGACGTGGATAGTTTTAAATCAAATCTGTTAAATGGGGTTTGTTTTGTGTTTTTCCTTGACAGTGCAAAATCTCTTAGCAGTGAGTTTTAGCTCTTCATTATGAAACAGCTATGAAGTCAGCTGGTATTTGTTTTTACTCACTTGATTCCTCTCACTGCACTTGCTGTATGGTTTGGATGGAGAAATGCTATTTAGCTCAAGAAGATCTCCCAAACAGTGGGCAGATTGGGTTAACAGCATAGCGCTGTTTGTGGGTCATGACAGTGAAGACAGAATGTGCTCCTTCCCTGCCAGCATGCATCCCTCAGAAGTAGGTTTCACCCTCCAGTGTGATAGTCTTTGAACACCCTTTGGCTATGCTTTCACATCTTGTGTGACCACCTACGTCAAGTGTTAAAAGGGGCTGACACTTGAGTTATGATGACGGAATCTTTGTCTTCAGGTAGGAAATGTGCTCATTAAAATAAGACTTCTTGGGCAGCTGGAAAATGGAGACTCCCAGCGTCATCAGAGTTGTTGTGTGTTTACTATTCTGACTTAAGTTTGTGTCTATGCTATCTATTGTTTTGGTGTTGTGGGTTTTTCTAGGAGATGGGGGTAGCAGTATGTATGGGAGGGAAAAAAATCAGTTTCACTCACTTTGTATTAATACAGCATGAAAATGACAACAAAGGGGGGGATAAGAAGGGCTCAAGGATGGTCAAGCCACTTCAGAATAGTTTCTCTGTGTTCAAAAAATAGATTCTAAAAAAAATGGCTTTTCCACTGTGTACCAAATCCCTAACTCTGCATTCAAATGGGAATGTACATTAATACTAGTCCTCTTTACTATTGTTCTCATGGCTTTGTTTTATTGTGAAATACAGAAATATGACAGGGTCTACTTTAAGAAGCAAGAGGAGACACCAAATAGCTGAAGTCTCCTATAATTTTGTCCAACTTTGGTTATAAACTCAAGAAGACTATATTTACAACTAAAGAAAGGGAAAGAGAAATACTCATTAATTCACACATCTTGTCCTGACAAAGTATCAGTGATAGAAAGGATAAAGTGAAATGGGAAAATGAGAATGAAAAATTTTAAAGGAAATTTAAAAGTAGCCAGGAGACATTAAGTGAAGAAATTGAGAACAGCACAATTTCATCATTGAATGAGGCTGGATTTTACTACCCTTACCAAATTAGTATTTTAATTTTTCAAAGATTTAAAAGCTTTCTCACAACTCTGCCCTACTTATGATGGGAGAACTACTGCCAACACTGAAGAGTAAGTTTTTAATTTATTCACAAATATTTGTATGTGTGGAAACCAAGTAAATAAAATATGCTTTCCAGTTCAGACTATATAGTATTCTCTTCTCCAGAAAAAAAATTTTTTAGACCAAGACTGGAAATGAGTGGGATGCTACATATACCTGTCTTTTCTCTGGCATTCCTGCCAGCTGCATGGCCAGCCCTTTGCTGCATAATGGTGAGAAGAAAGCTGAAAGGGGCAGGGAGGATTGATCTTCTTGGATGGGTTCAAGTGCAGGATGGTCCCCAATGTATCTGGGAGAAAGAAGTAGTATTGATCTGTTCTGTGGAATGCTAAACTTGCACTGAACAGAAAAATCTCGTTAAAGCTCCTCAAGATGCCCTTTGCTGCTATTGTTGGGTTCTTTTAAACATTTTCTGTACAACCATTTTCTTTAGATTAAATGGCCTCAAGTGTAGCAGGATCAATGCAGCTATCTGGAGACTTGTTTTTGGTAAATAAAAATAATCATAATACAGCAAATAAAACCTATTTGCCATGCTATCTAGTAAAAAGCAGGGCAGAATTTGTCCTGAAGCATTGAAAATCTATAATGCTAGCTCTTGGGGCGATTCTTCTCTCCCTCCTGTGCTGAAGCATGTTCTCAATGTGAGAAATAATCTTACCATTTAAAGATGCTTTACTTTTTTTTTAAAAAAAATAAAAGTAATTCATATGTTTGAAAGTAACTGCAGTTGAAGTGGGACTGTGATGATCATTACATGTCATCTCTATTTAAACTAATCTGAATCACACCCTTTCTTTTTCGTTCTCTTGAATTATTATAAAGGTTATTAGATAAATCCTGTATATGACATCTTTAGAGTGCTGCAAGTAACATTAAAAAAATACAATAGTTATTGTCTCCTTCCCTTTTTAGATTCCATATATAGATGTTTATCTGTCTCTCAGTAATATCTAAGTATGATTTAGTCTTAGATGTTGGTTAATGGTTTGGTCCTAAATTGTTTCTGAAAATGAAAGTTCAGGTTGAGTTTGGTAATATATCACACAAGTAATAACTTTTGGTTGCACTGCTTTTTCTCTGAAGAGCTCAAAGTACTTTAGAAATGTGTTATTTGTTATGTACTTGTAGTACTGTGTAGGGAGCTTTATGAAACTTGTGGCCTGTAAAACCATTAATACAGGCAAGTCCTATGGATGGAAACCTATTCAGAAAGGAGACCCTCTTCACTCTTGTACTTAAATTGTAGGTGTGAAACTCCCTCTGAGCAGGAACTGAGTGAAAAAACTGTCTTTGGACCAAGTTCAATAGTGATAGGCAGTGCCAAGCAACTTGCATCTCTTCAGTTTACCCTCTTTGTTCCTCAGTTTGCCTGGTATGCAAACATACCTGTACAAATGCAATCTGCTAAATTTTGCTTCTCCTTTTGAGTTAAAGCATCAGTAGTAATTCAGCATCCAGAAAAAATACAGTTTGATTCCAGAGCTAGTACAACAACAGAGGACCTGGTCTCTTGTGAACAGTCACATGTGAAAAAAAGGAATAAAGAAAGATCAAGGTTTTTTCATTTGATCTCGTTTCATTTTTCTGTGAATGTGGCAAGCTCCTAGTAGTATAATCCCTTAGACCATCATTTTTTCTTGACAGCAGCTAATTGCTCACATTTTTGTCAACTTTCTGACCTTTAAATGGTGCCACTTTTGACAGCACTTGAAAATAGTGACTGCTTTTAGAGGAAGAAAGAAGAAACAAGGCAAGCATTTCCACTTTAATTAGGATTTGTAGTGCATTAATGACAATCATGTTGTCAGAAAACTTTACACACTTGTAAGGCTGTCATGATGGGCAGTTGTTTTTCCTTGTCATTTTCCTTGCTTTTTCCTATCCATAAAAGTGAAGAGTGTCCCCAAGGGTAATGTGACTTGGTGTGTGCACAGTGCAGAGATGTGTTTTCAATAGAATGCTGCTAGTGACATGAGGGGAAAATCACTGTATAATTTACTGCCAGACTGCATGCAGAGAGAAACTAGTGGGGAAAGAAGGCTCTGTGACGATCCCCTTGTTGTGATACTTCTGTAAGTTGCCCGATGCGTCTGAGCATCTTCTACTCTGCATGGGTAATGCCTGACTTGCTAGATAATCTGGACAAACAACTTCTGAAGGCAGGAGAGCGCTACATGTTTTGGGTCTCTGTGCTAGATTCTGTCTGAAAGTCCTGAGCGTACACAGTAGGGCCAACTCTGACCCATGCCATAGGTCAGGCCTTACCACAGAGTAACAGCTCATGGACTTGAGATGTGGGTCTTGCATCCTGCCCCGTCCCAAACAAGGAAGCAGGTTGGAGTGGGTGATTGATGACAGAACTGTTTGCTTTTGCTGTTTCATAGACCTCCTTAAATGTTAGGGCTCAATTTCTGTTGTGTAACTACATGGATACTTGTCACATCTTGGGGTGAAAAGCTCCAGGGGAAAATGGTGGTGAGGATGTAGCTGCCATCAGAATAATTTGCCAAGCTTGTAGTTAACCTTTTGGTGTTGTCACTGGCAAAAAGAAAGCCCCTGAGAACAGGCTGTGAAGCATGCTAATCACTTGGTTTCCCCTTACTTAGTGTAGTGCTTGTCTATAATCTTAGATTTAAATATATACACACACCTTTCATGTCTTCCTTTTATCATTCATGGATTGAAGCCCCAGCACCCAGTAAACTGCTCTTACAGGGTTCTCTTTACTATGCTTGTACAGAGGACTGTATAAGTCTTCTGAGATCAGTTGTCATTTCTTTGAAAGAACCTTTTATTAAGGTTAGTATCATTGAGGAAAAAATAAATACCCAGGAAAGTGTAAGTGCACATTTCAAGATATCATAAGCTTGACCTTTGCTCTAAGACTTAATAGCAGATTATAGAAAAAACAGAGTATAAATAATAAACATCGGCTGTATTTTTGGTTGGGATTTTTTAGTAAAGATTCTTTTCTGACCCACTTTAGAAGTTTGTCCTATGTCTGTCTTTATACTCTCTCTTTAGATTTAGTTGTGGTCATCTTATATGAAGCAGACTTCTTGTGATTCCTAGGAGAACTATTTACTGTGTTTATCCTATATATGTGTTTGTTTCAAAAATTATTATTAGCTGAACTCTTGACTGTCAAAGTAAGTGAATCAAGTCATTGAGCTCTGGTATTTTATTCATAAAACCTTTTGTACTAGACAGGTAACCTTGAATCCGTGAGCATGATATCTGAACTGCTCAAAGAAAGGTTTACTTTCTCAATTTTGTTCATTCTGTTTTCCCTGACTTAAGCATATAAATACTTACATTTGTAGGCCTTTGAATGGCCAGTGTATAGTGATAACAGTACAGAGAAGTAGTAAAATGATACAGCTAATGTCACAAACATTTAACCTTCATAATAGCAAAACCAAGACCCTTCTAGGAGAGAGGGGTCAGCCGCTGCTGCTTTTGGCATGCTTTTGGTACAAGTAATGTGGGTTCTTCTGCTCATGTTCTGAGTTTCTCTCGTCTGTCTTTTATAGAAAGCAAAGGTTTGACCCTTCAATTAGAGATATGTGTCCCTTCCACTTTTCAGAGACATGTGGAAGAATGAAATGTGCTGTATTCAATCTTGGGTTTTGCTGGGTTTTGTTGTTTAAAATATTCTCAAGTTAAAAATACACTTGCATAAATGAAAGACTGCCAAATAAAAAGTGTCAGAATTTCATTGGTTATAAATCCTGAAAATAAGTTCTTTAGCTACAAAACATGGATATTTTTAGAGCATTGCATATATTCATAATATCTCTCCTAGTAAAATAATGACTGTAATTGGAGCATGAAATTTTAAGAAATTTTTTTACCTGGTTCTGCACCTCCTGGTAAAATTCTGAGAAGCATCCTGAGCTGGATGTCTTATGTAACCTAACTGACTAAGATATCACAAAGGCACTATTTCTTTAACTCTTGGCTGTGTACATTAGAATTTAGACCTGTGTATTGGGTTTGCATGGCAAGGTTTTAGTAGTGGGGGAGCTACATAGGTGGCTTCTGTGAGAAGGTGCTGGAAGCTTTCCCAGTGTCTGACAGAGCCAATGCCAACCAGCTCCAAGACAGACCCGACACTGGCCAAGGCCAAGCCTGTCCACGAAGGTGGTGGTGCCTCTGGGATAACATATTTAAGAAGTGTGTGTGGGGAAAACCAGTTGAGCAACTGCAGCCAAAGAGAGGAGTGAGAATATGTGAGAGACAACTCTGCAGACCCCAAGGTCAGTGCAGAAGGAGGGGCAGGAGATGCTCCAGGCACCAGAGCAGAGATTCCCCTGCAGCCCGTGGTGCAGCCCATGGTGAGGCAGCTGTGCCCTGCACCCAGGGAGGTCCATGGGGGAGCAGAGACCCACCTGCAGCCCGTGGGGGACCCCATGCCAGAGCAGGTGGGTGCCCGAAGGAGGCTGTGACCCTGTGGGAAGCCTGCGCTGGAGCAGGCTCCTGGCAGGGCCTGTGGACTCATGGAGAGAGGAGCTCAGGCTGGAGCAGGTTTTCTGGCAGCACTTGTGACCCTGTGGGAGGGACCCACGCTGGAGCAGTTCATGAGGAACTGCATCCTGTGGGAAGGATTCACGTTGAAGAAGCTTGTGGAAGACTGTCCGCTGTGGGAGGGACCCCACGCTGGAGCAGGGGAAGAGTGTGAGGAGCCTCCCCTGAGGGGAAAGGAGAGGCAGAAACATTGTATAATGGACTGGCCACAAACGCCATTCCCTGTCCCCCTGCACTGTTGGTTGGGAGGAGGTAGAGAAAATGAGGAATAAAGTTAAATCCTAGAAGAAAGGGAGGGATGGGGGGAAGGTGTTTTAAGATTTGGGTTTATTTCTCATTATCCTATTCTGATTGGTAATAAATTTAATTCATTTTCCCCAAGTTGACTCTGTTCTGCCTGTGATGGTAATTGGTGAGTGATCTCTCCCTGTCCTTATCTCAACCCATGAGCCTTTCGTTATATTTTCTCTCCCCTGTCCAGCTGAGGAGGGGAGTGGTAGAGAGACTTTGGTGTGCACCTGGCATCCAGCCAGGGTCAACTGACCACAACTTGCAAGGGGGCCATGCAGAACTTGACCTCGAAGATACAATGTTGAAATTGTATTTGATAATGTGTTCTAACAGGCCAGTCTAAGTATAGGATCTGAATAGCATGAGTTGGTTGTTTCATTTTGATGAAGGTTTAGGGAAAAATGTGTTGCCCCCTCCCCTGCTGCAGCTCTGTAGGCATTTACTGCTTATTTTCCTTTGTTAGCTGTGCATGTGGCCTTTAATGTGAATGAAAAGAATGAGAACACTCATTACAGAAAATAGTCTGATAAGTTTATATATGATTTAAAAAGGCTAAAAACCCTCTTATTAAAAAAAAATGTACTGAGAGCTACATGCAAGTAGCAATTCTTACTTTTCATGCAGAATTCTGTATAAGGCTGTTAACAACATCACATATTTGTAGACAAATACTTTTTCTGTTTTTCATGGGAGACAAAAGAAATATTGAAAATACTGAGCTGGATGGGATGTATTTTTCAGGAAGAGTATGTTGACCTGTTGGCACTGCCATGGTCTGCTCTGGCAAAAGTGGGACCTTGTTTTGGAGCTGCAAGCTATTTATGCTAAGCTCAATGGGCCTTTTGAGTCTGTGGACAGCAGTTCTCTTTTTGTCTAAAAGAAGCATGTCGTGCTTGAATTGTAGAGAAAATAGCTTGCTTTAAAAATGACAATGCCAGAATCATGCCTGAAGACTCTAGAACAGGAAAACATTTAGCTGCATCTCACAGTGTAGTTTATTGAGGTTTAGACACATATTAAAATACAGCTGAATCAGGGCCTTGATTATTTTTCAGACTTATTTATTTTTTTAAGTACATTTCAGAAATATATTCTTGGTTAAAAAAATAGTAATAGAGTGCACCATGAAAAAAAACCAGACTTCAGCTCTGGTTTTGAGATGCTTTCACCAGTTCCAGTCTGTCTCTTCATGGGACCAGAATCCTGTAAGCAGAAGTATGACCAATCTGTTGCTTGCATGTTTTTTCAGATATTGCTTTCCAGGATCCAGTCCCCTATTCTGAATTTCTTTACCAAACGTCTGACCTTGTGTTTGCGAATAGCTTTAACTTCCCAAGTAAGCTGGTTTGTTTTTATGGCTAGCCTACCCTTCTCAATATTTAGTACTACTCGAATTGCTCAATCATCTACACACTTTATCAGCAGTGACTTTCCTATTTGTTTCCAGCTTTATTATTTAAAAAAAAGCTCTAACAAAGAACTGGTCTGGCGAAAGAATTGCTTATGAAATTTGCAGATTAAGAGTCTTGGAGACATAATAACAAGCATTGAACATGGAACGCCTGTGCAGATTAATCTAGCTAGATTTGGGGTTTACATCAGGGGAAAAGCTTATCTTTCAACTGTAGTAATTTCTTTGTGAACTCTGCTCTTGCTCAACGGTGACAGAAAGGGATGAAACCCCCATTTATGTGCAAGAGAAATGGTTTCATTTATCCCTGAGCACATGATTCCTTGTAGTCTCTTGCTGTGGTCCAGCAAAATCACTGCATATGAGTCAAAGGACACTCCCTAAATATTTACAAAAGGTTATCTGCGTCTGGGAGATATCAGATCTGTACTTCCTTATCTTAGAGGGTCATGGACATGATAGTTGCTTGTTCTGGGGTTTGCAATGCAAGGGGAAGGGAAATGAGTTCCTGTAAATAATGACAGGACTGAAAGGCTTTTAAAAACCTTAACTGCTTCAGTGCCTTAAGGATATAACAAACGTGTTCAATAAAAGTTACCCCACTGTGACCCCTTATTTTCACTGGATGTTCTTGCTCTCTTCTGGAATGTTTCTCGCCTAATAAAATGTCGATGCACACAAGGGATTATTCTGCAAAGGCATATGCTACAGTTACTGAAATAAGAATAATGGTTTTATTTTTCATTCTCTTCTGGAAGGAAAGAGGGGAAAACATGATATTGTTTTTCTTGTGAGAGTGATTCTTTGTGACCCATTGAATCCTCCTTTGCATTTTTTTTCTCCCTCCATTTCTTTATCCTAGGAAAAATTCCCATAATTGCAAAGTCCTTGGTGGCTGTAATCAATATATCATCTTCATTTCAGTAGGCAGTACTGTGTCATTAGGAATTTTGGCCCATAATTAAAGTCAGTAGAGAGCTCTAATACATGTGAGATGTCCATTGTCTGTCTGGTCTCAGGATGGTATGTTTTTAAGAACTGAATTGTGAGCTCTTCTTGGAGAGGCCGAGCCTCCAGGCAAGAGTATATGATTGCAAGAAATGATTTACAGATCTACAAAATACTTGTGCACAGCAAAATGCAATTATCAAGATGGTTCATGTTACTCTTAAATCTTGCTAGTATTTTGACATGTTTCTACAGATATTTGTGTGAGGAGTGAATAAACATAGTAAGTTTGTTACTTTGTTGCACTTTGAAGCTTGTCTATCTCCATTCATTTAAAAGATTGGCCTTTCTCTATATTTTATGTCTGTGTTTGCATCTGCAAATATTAATTAACATTGTAGTTTGTGGATTTCAGAAACTTGGCTTTAAATCTATAACTGTTTTTGCCTGGATGTCACATCCTTTTAGCCTTATATCTTGTATTGATGGGATGTGAGAATGGGATAAGGCCTTCTATATGGTGTGGTTTTTCTCTTTCTCTGGCTGCTAGAGCAGTATCTGTTTGCAGGGACATAATAGAAATAATTCTTACTGAAGTGGCTTGGCAGGCAGTGGGTGAGTACATCAAGGTGACAGTATAAAAATGTAAAGTTCAGAAACTGCTTGCAAACTAAAAATTGCTTTGTGTTCTGAGATTACAACCTCATGTTGTCCCTGTGTTGGTTTTTTGTTTCAAAATATTGGAGAATTCTTTACATTATAGTATGCACCCAGAGATAAGCAGAGTTACCTTTCAAAAGGCCAACAGTTACCTCACTGTGACTGGAGGCAATGGATTTATTTCCAGTTCTGAATTTGGGAAGATAACCGATATCTAATAACCATCTCTTAACAATGGCCACTCTGTGGTTGTAAGAAACTTGGCAGACAATTAATGATGAATTAACTTTACTGCTTTGATCTCTCTCTTTGATAAATATCTATGGGCAGATAATGATTCCTTCAAATGGATTTGCTATTCATTTTCTCTTAAAGCTTTTTCTTCACTGTGGATATATTAAGCTTTGCCTCTGCTGTTCCCATATCTGTATTAGCAAAAGCTCTAGTAGAGTATTGTATTTGCAAGAACAATTATTGCTTAGCCCAATAACTTTAGTTCACAGACTTTGTAGACTGATGCAAGTTATAGGGGCAAAAATGTTGCCATGTCAGTATAGGTTATGTTTGGAGGCTTTGCATTCTTACAAATATACCAGAAAATCACTGTGCCTTAGCACCATGCCCTATTGCTCCCTTCTCGTTTAGGGACTTCATATCCAGGTCTTCCACCCATCTCCCCTTTTTCCTCCTGGCATTGTTTCCTGTTCTCCTCTATATCAATAAATATAGCTTTGGTTTCTTTCTGTCACGCAGCACAATATTGTGCATGCAGATTGTGCTAGCTGAAATGATTGCAACTATTTCTTATCCTGGTGGTATATTGTTCCTGTTTGACTGCATCTGAACTTGCAATATGACAGTTACAAAACTCAAAAATAATTTCTATTTGAAATATGCTAGCCTAAATACAAATAAAGAATCTTGTGGACCACTAAAATTGGGGCGATTTTTAGTTATTTTTTTAATACTTTTTGTCTTTTAGGAAAAAAAAAAACCACTTGGGAAAAAGGGCAAATTCTGCCTTTCTATTTGATATGATTCTATCATGTTAACTGGGAATAGCTGTTGTGGGTCAGAGTCCCATTACTCTACTACTGTGCTGGTGCAAAGCAGAAAGAAATAGAAATGTGTAGAAGAGGATAACTTTGGAGGAAGCTTCTCTGAAAAGGCATATAGTAGAGAGTCTGAGTCTAAAAATGGGTCACCACTGTTGCCTTACGGCAGGGATATATCTTTATTTTCCTTCTTTCAGAACAGTCACTGAGTTCCTTTCGTTTGAACTTGATAGACATTGGCTCTGCCATTTGTTTTCATGAGCTGATAGGATAGAGCACCAATCCCCAAAAGTGTCCTTCCTCAAGCTCACCAAGCTTCTGTTGTAGTAGACATGTGGCAGTGACCAGAGAAGGCCATGGCTCTTTAACTGTATGATAGGAACTAATGACATCCATGGATATTATATGTCTGCTAGTGTCTTGACATGGAGTAAATTGGAATGCAGATGGTGAAATTAGAGGGTTGATCTGTGATACACATCTTCTGGCAATGTTGTAAATGCCTCTAATTTAGGTTTCTGTGCTGTCCCTAATAGTAGATTCAGAATTGTAAAAGATTTACTTTTTCTTTGTGTTGGAGTTCAGCCTGTTCTCATGAAGGGATCTGCAATTACTTCTAGCTGTGTTAAGAAATTGAATCTCATAATGGAAAGGTTTTTGTCTGTCTTCTAAAAGACAAATGTACTGACATGTCAGAATGACTTCATCTGAGCATCTTTGTTTTGGTTTTGTCATTAATCTTAAGAACAAGTTGTGATATGGGGAGAATTGATTTCCCATTCAGAGGAAAACAGTTGTATAAACAGTAGACGAAGTATAGGGCATTGTTAGGCAGTTGTGTTGGCTGAAATAGTACTTAATTTAGTACCATGGAAATCTTAAGCAGCCTTTGCCTTTCTCACTGTAAAGGCCTACAGAAATTGCTGTGTGGTTGTGGATAGTGTTACTGATTATGTATCCCTTGTTAATAAGAAAATATGTGTATCTGGAGTTGCATTTTGGAGAAGTTAGTGGTCTGGAAAGAGCTAGACAATAGTTTGTGTGTTAATTAGTAAGGTTAATGGCAGAAGATATGGAATATACAGAGGTGACTGAAAACAAGTTTAGTTTTCCAGGTATCACTAATGAAGCTATAATGTCAAGTGAAGTATGGGAGAAAAGTCATAAAAGGGAAGGTTGACAGAAGGACTGAAGGTAAGAGAACAGGACAGAAGGAAAAAAAACTACTTTTGGAGGAGATTGAGCTTTGGGAGGCTTTATTAGACCATCACACATTTCTTGTTCCTCCTGACTTCTCTTGTTTGTTTGGGGTTTTTTTTGTTGTTGGCTTACCTTCTCAAAGCTATTGCATTTGATTCCATATCAGAAATTCAAGCTAGCTTTAATAGATGTACCCAAAATATTTTGGTGGATAACCATACTACCTGAAGCGTATGATGTGATGGTTGGTCTCTTCTGTGATCAAATGTAGATGTAAGTTGTGCTGCATTTTTTAACAGTTGATGCTAATGCTATAACATTTTTTTGCTTTACTTACCTCTGTTCTTGCGTAATTACTTTATAGAAAGTGAAGGAAGATGCAGAATACAAAGTAGTTCTGACTTCTTTTTGAGCTGCATCTAACTACATTTAACTGCATCTGACTGCATTCAGATCTGGAAACATAAAAGTTTATCTCTAATTTTACTGCATGTTTCCCAATGGCAGAGAATTGTATCAACACTGTACAAATTGTGGTATTATAATTAGCACTGGAGTGTACCAGTGCATTTAAATGGTGGTGTGGAAGGATACCCCAACTAATACTCTTTCTTGAAAGTGAATGTTGAGAAATGAACCGAGACGATAAATCAACAAGCAATCTTCAGAGTGGTAATGACACTTGTAGTTTTCAGCTTTATGGAATATGAACCAGCAGCCTGGAGGCAAATAATCTCTAGGTAGGCCCACCACCAATCACCTGGACTAAACAGGCTGCCAATATCCACTCGGCACAAATATGTTTTCAGGCAAAGGATCTATTGCTTTTTTCCTTATTCATGTAGCTCCCATTAATGTCAAAGGGAACTATGTGTTTGTGAAAAGAAAATGGATCCCCTGAGGGTGTCAAGTATTTTAAGGTAATGTTCTTCTGTTATGTTTTATGCACTGCTTATTTTTATGAGTTGTTGTAATTGTTTAGTGTGTATGATTGCTTTAGGGCCTTCTGTCAGGTGTGGAATCACTGTGTAAAAAGGGATTGTGAATGAAATATTGAGAATACAGAAAAGCAACCTCATCCTTTTATTGTCAGCAAAGCAAATATATCTAATATTTGGATTAGGAACCTACATAAGGAGCAGCAGAAATTAAGAGATGCTTGAGAACTATGAAAATGCATGGTCCTAACTACCCAATTAATGCCTACAGTTATTGATATTTCAGTAATTCATTAAGATCTGTATCAGTTCTGAAACAACTGGTCTGCTGGGAGGAGAGCTTATAAAGGCAGCATTGATTAAATACACTGAACCTGAGAGACCAGATTAGTGGTCATATTTCTAATTTGTAAATCAAATACATTTACAATGTAAACAACTTCTTGATTCTTGTTTTTGAGGAAACCTTTTGACATGAACTTGGAAGTGCTGTTACCTGAGCTAACAGAATTGTTCCAAAGCAATTGTGAAATTTGTATTACTAGTACTACCACTATTTGAAAACAGATGGATTTATTTGATGCTGTTGGCTGAGTAGAGGCACTGTGAACAGTGAAAAGACAACTTGAGTAAGAGTAGTTCTGAATGTGAATTAAGGATGACAAGTCTTAAACTTTTGTAAAGAAAGCTTTCTATACACCCAGAAATTTTTTTTGGTGTTATGTGAAGTTCTTAATTCAGAATTTTTATATGGGTGGAAAGATATTTTAGGCCACACAGGGTGGGGGTTCCCTGCTTCCTGGAACTTTAGTGCTTTTCTACATTTCTGTTCACCATTAAGATGGAAAGTTGTTACCAGGACTGAAATCCTCTTCCAACACTATGTTCCACAGAACTACAGCAATGGCTGTAGTTGTTCTCTGCACAAGGATTTTTAAGGTGAAGAATTGCTTTGTCTCCTGTGCTTCTGCTTAGTAGCAATTATCTTTTGTGCAAACCTGCTCATTTAGAGCTTAGTCCACTCAAGTGAGTGGTTCTACTGGGTAAGTAATGCATTAGCAGAAAAAGCTGTAAATAATGAAAGTAACTTTTTTTTATTAACATACAGCTTTCTACACAATCCTTGGCCATGTGAGTTAATTTAACATCACCATGTCTGATTAGGGCTCAAGTGAGGAATGATTAATTAAATCTGTAGACAAGTTCAGTCTGCTGATCAGATTTGTGGTTTGATTGATGTGGATTATTGCCAGAATATTGGGAAAACCTGTTTGTTAAATGCTTACCTACATACTCAGTTGTTGACTCCTTTCTGATATGTAACTTGTGTTATAGCTCCAAATAAAATTCAACCCTCTGACATACTCCTGAAGCAGTTTTTCCAGAATTCTCTTCTACATTGGGAAAGCATAAACCATACGGTGTTTATGCTTTTTGTCTGCTTTTGATACTGTTCTTGACAAAAGCCAGTACTGGTTATTTCAATACTGCTGGTTTTAATACCAAAATCAGTTCTTTTTCCCTAGAAAATGCAATATTTCCCTTTGTCTTTCAAGTGGATCTCTGATACCGTAACTAGGTTACTAAACTGGCACAAATTGGCTAAGTCTGTGTATCTGGCAAGACAGTACTGCAGGTGCACGAATAAAATACTTGTTTTCAAGAACAATTTTCTGTGGCTGACTTCATGTCCTTGATCTTGCAAATAGCAGATATTTTTCTTTCATTGCACAGCTGAAGACTAGAATTGCATTAATCTACCTATCCCTAACTTTCTACTATAGAAATTGATTCCATCAGAAGCCATTTTTCTTATGTTCCCTTTCATACTAAACTGCTTTCCTACTTCTCCTCAGTAATGCAGAAAATGCTTGGATTGCAGGTGATCTTGTGAACTGATTTCAAATCAGTTTATACTTCAGTGACCACTTAGGTTCTTCACAATGGTAGTTTCCAATGTTTAATTCAAGACGGAATTCTGTAAAAATCAAATTATGTTCAAGCCTAGAATTGGGGAACAGGAATAGGATATTAAGAAGGGGTACATGAGAATAATTTTTTCAGTAGAAACCTCAAACAAGTTTCCAGCTTGAGAAATGCATTTTAAATGCACTGGCTTGTTTTTTTTAATTCAAGTATTCTGTATTCAGATATACTAACTTCTTGTATTGCCATTGAGCTGGCCTTAGTGCATGAGAGCTGATCTTTCTGATTAAGACTAATTGCTGAATTAATGCAAACACTTGATGCTTAGGTTTACTAGCACAGCTGTTACCTATACAGGAGAAAGGGTCACTGTACTGCAAGGTTGTTCTGGCAGTCTCAGGACAGCATGTGGCCCTGGAGCTCCGAGAAAAGCAAAATCTCCTTGAGCGGTGAGCGTGAGCTGTGGTGTGAGCATGGGCTGCGCTGTCCCTGCGAAGGCTGGGAGGACACTGATCACACTGCCAAAGGGCACTGCCCATATTCAGCCTTTCTTTGCAAAGTCTTCCAAGACTGATGACTAGGCACAAGCAAAAATACAGATGGAGCTGGGTTAAGGTGGAAAAAGACTGTTTACCAAACTTTATTACAGTGTGTCAGCTGGTCTTATGGTACTTAATTTGACTTTGTCATTTTTAAAGTACAAGACTGGAAAGTTTTGGCCCACCTCTTTCTCCTGGCCACAGGATTTTTTTATTAAATCGTAAGAGAATCTGTGTTGGCTTGGTCCAAAACATTCTGAAACTTTTACTTAATAGCCTTTCTTAAGAACCAGATTTCTGTGATTTGGGGGTACAGTTTAGCTTATTTTTGTCATTTGCAGAAAATGATTAATTGATCTTTTTAGTATGTTTGGGACATTTTTCATTCATAGGTTGTTTACCAAAAGAATCAAGAGAACCTATTCTAGCAGTTTGATGGAAATGTGCTTTTATCTTGAAATGCAAGAAGAACTTTCATTTTTTTTAAATGCCTTTAGCATGGTGTTATGGTGGATAACACATTCGAAAAATACAGGGTGAAAATGGTTACAAGATCCAGGTTTCTCTTCTGGGCTGGTAAACTAAGATTTTTCCAGTTATTCTTCAGCTCCAATCCTCAGTCGATCAGGGAAAGAAATATCTAAATAGTGCCTTTGAGCTCTATGGGTTTGTATTAAAGTGTGTATTAAAGATGGGTATGATGGAGCAGGGAATAATTTTAAGTAAAATTATATATAGCCAACCAAGCATATACACAGAAAAGCAAAGACAGCCTGACTGGCTAATGAAGCTTGTAAGCAGTGTCTAAGTGATCAGCATATAGCAGCTGGTCCCTAGAAGGACCTATGTAATCCTTGGATATTACAGAAGTTGAATTTTCTAGCTCTGGTTTAGTTCTCTATACATGAACTCTGTTCTCTCTCCACCATCTCATTCCCCTGGTGTTCTACTAAATAAATCGGGTCCTCTCCCACTTTGTATCTTTCCTTGCTTTTATTAAACGTGTCCCAGAGTGAGATGTGTGTGGTTGTTTTGGTTTTTTTGATTGGTGGGTTGGGGTTTATTTTTGGTTTTGTTTTTTCTATGAAGAAGGAGGAAAGAAGACTGAAATATATGCTTCTCACTCTTAAAACACAGAGTATAGTATGTTAGTCTGCTATGTTTGGCAATGACATGAGTTTTATGACTGTAATTTTACTAAATGCAGAGAATGGAATGCAAGTCAGCAGGATTATAACACTGTAAAACCACTGTGGGAGTAAGATAATCAAAATGTAATACCTGTCTTTCTCTGTGGATTTATTCCTCTGTTCTGTGTTGTCAAGAGAGGAGGATGTGTCTGATATGAATTGGTGTCTTTACAGGCTTAAAAAATGTAAAGAGGAGGGAGAAGGCAAACTGTCCCTGGTTGCTAGTACTTGTAAACCCTTCCTCTTGTTTCTGAACTTACTATGCAACAGCTTGAAACCTTGAGGACCTACATTTGTTTTCCAGGACAACTGTAGGTAAAACCTGGTGGTCACTGTATTTTAAGGCAGACCAAGTCCTTGTAAAATCAAAACCTTTAAGTCATGCGTACAATTCTTGTATGCAAGACCTTCACTGAACTTATGAGAGACTTTTCAAGTCAACAGCAATATTCAGGTGCCTCCATCAACAGGTGTAGAGTACTTGAAATTCCGGGCTTGACTATTTTTTTTTTTTAAGTCTTGAAAGACAGAGTAGACCAAATTCAAAGGACACAGTTTGCCTTTGTTGCCTGCCTGCCTGCGCTGACCTGACCAAAACAACTAGACTGGCAGAAAACTCTCCAGTGAGAAAATTGTTTTAATGAATCAAATTGACTTATGAAAAGGTTTGAGTCCAGAGTGCAGTGTGGCTGGGAGGAAGGAAGAGGAGACTCCTTTAGTGAACTACTAGATGGCCTCAACTGTCTTGGACAACATCCCCCTTCCCAGAGAACAGCTACAGCTGGATCTCAAGAAGTCTGCTTAAAGTGCCCAAGAGAAGAATACAGGATCACATACTGCTGTATAGTCTCTCTCATCAGACCTGAGTCTCAGCCTTCTCTAGCAACTCAAAGTGATGACTTTGAAATTACCTACTGAAAAGCCACAAACTTGAGCTGCTCTGGGGCAAGAGGAATGGAGTTTTAAATCTATCAGGTTCATCCCAAGTAGTGTTTTATCTGGTATTGTATAAACAAAATATAGTGGTCTTAAATGATTGCCAGCAGGAATTTAATGGAGACTCTTACAGCATACAGATTACTGTAATAATGGTACTAGAACTTGATTACCCTTTAAAAGAAAAAGAACTGCAAAATACTTCAGATCATGCTATGGAATATAGTAAAAACTGAACTATACCTGTCAAATGAGGAAAGAATGTTCTGCAGTGCATATTACACTTTCTCTACTTGTATTTCCTCACTTTCTACTATATTTTTGATTTCACTGTGGGTCTAACAATCATTAGTGCTAATTAAAACCTTATAATGGTGGGTTTATGTAAATGAAATTGTCATTTCATGTGGTGAATCTGACTTGCAACATATGTTACTCTGCCTGTTCCCTCTTTTGGAAGAAGGAATATAAAATGGGTGATATCTTCAGTTTCAAGGCTGATGGCTTTTAAGGACCCTTTGGAAGTACTGTTTTTCTTATACTGAACATCATTCACAGAATCCTGCAGAAGCCTGCATAGCGTTGTCTCTGCATAGAGATAGGCTATTAAAATTTTAGTCCAAACAGTATTCTCGGATGAACTGTGTGATTTCAAAGTGAGGTTAAATCTTAGAGGTGTGTTTTTCCTTAGATGTTTATGTATTGGTCCCATGGCTACCTAAATGCCTTTTCAATATTACACAACTGTGTGGAACTTACTCTTGCAACTTTTATGCAGAAAATAGCATTTCTTTTGGCATTTCAGAATCACCAGAAATGTTGCTGCTACTTGTGGCTGTAAGTGGATTTCTTTCTATTGTAAGTATCTCTGTATAGAAGGAAAAAGTTTTTAGTTTGTATTTAAAATGTATCTCTTAGGTAAAGAAATGGTAGGGAGGAACCCCCCAAAGGAATGTATTAATCTGTTCTGATGACTTACAAAAAAAGTCCTTCCTCCCTACATAAAAACTACAGTATAGTTAGTCACCCAGTCAAGTGGGCCCCTTCACACATGCATGCTAAATTCCCTCCCAAATATGCAACGAAAGAAAAGAAAAATGCTGTTCTATGCTTTAAACTGGACTCTTCCCAATATAGTGATACTTTATCTGGCTTGGGAAATCTGTAAACTCCAAACTGCTATTAATGTGAGGTTGACAAACCTGACAAGGTGATACTCTCTCATTATGAATGTGGATCTGAATGTGTTTGTTGCCATTTATACAGAACTTTTGTCTTTCAAACAGGCAGGAAGATACTGAGATTGTAGAAAATGTTGTTTTCAGAAACACTTCAAGGAGCTGGAGTTGTATATTTCATTGCTAAAATATGGTGTGCATGAATCGATAGTTCAGATCTCGTCAGGCAAGTCTAATTTAGGTCTGCCATTCTTGACAATGTCACTTTAACAATAACCTGGGCTTTATTCTTCTGTGAGATACTTGAAAACAAACTGTGGAAATTGTAGCTGTGTTTTTCTCCAGAGTCTGAGTCACAAGTTTGGAAGAATATCTTACTCTGACATGGATGGCTTCTGTCATTGATTTCTGTGACCTGAGAAAGGAAAATGAAACAAACTTTCAGACATGGCTTCCATTATGAATGGAAGATGAAGCTAGAATTATTTCTTTAAACCTGTTTCTAGACCTATGCACTTTTTTTGAGAATGCTGGCTGCACTGAACATGCCAGTTTGGATATTGCATGCACATTTTAGGATCACCAGGATGGGTTGTATTGTCCCTCATGTTCATGTCTATGGGGACTTAATCTGATCCTGAGAGTAAAAAAGTTCAACAGTTCCTACATCCAGGCATTTAGAAATGCGTATTCGAAACCAGACTTTCATTTGTTGCTAGATGGCTTTGGTTATTTAAGGACACTACCTCTGTGCATTTCTACCTCTGCAAGATTTTTTTATCTAAGTTGTGAAATACAGTTTACGAACAAAATAATGTGTCATAAATTGTGCCTTTATTATTTTTGTTTCGAGTCATTCATTTTGTAACACAACGATAACATAATTTCTCACTGTTTCTCTGTTAGGTCCTAAGATAGCAAACATCTGGTGCATTTATTATTAAGATATCTCTGCATGCATGTTATTTAGCAAACATGAATTACAAGATGCCAGATATTCCAGTGCAGTCTGTTACAAAGACTTATCTTGTGTGTTTGTTCCTAGACTGAAATGAAGAAAGGGGTATTGAGGAGGGGGAAGTCCCAGCACTCAAGCAGTAATTACAGGGGTGGTGCTTTGAACACCTTTAGCACCTTTCCTGAGAGGTGAGTGCTCAGCTTTCTCTAAGTATTAATGGAGTTTAGGTAACCAAGTTCATTACTGTGCCTTGCCTGCTCTACTACTGGTCATATCCAAGGATGTATCACATTTGGAGAATACTTATTTATGGATTTCTCTTTGCCAGTACAATATGTGTTCTCCTGTTTGGTTGTTAAATATTCAACACTGGAGTCTTGTTGATCTTCAGCAAATATCTTATTTCCTCAGTGTAAGTGAGTATATGTACATTGGAAAGGCAATATGTATTCTGAGACTCTAAGAGGAAAACACTTGATGATACCTTTCTATAGATACTACTTATTCAGACATGACCTGCTATCTAAAAAATTTTGCTGGCTCTGGATTGCTACAGAAGTAAAATACTTAGAATATACCCCAAATTGTGTTCTTTCTCTGAACAGAGTGAAAGGAAAACAACAGTAGGACTGTCCTTCCTTGGATATCCCTGAATTTTACCTCTTTAGCAAGTTTTCTGTAGGAGGTTGTTCTAATGCAGGTATTCATTTGGTATATCTTAAACTTGAGCTATGTTGTTGATAGGTAGAAATAAATTGGTAGAGGTGAGCAATTAGAGTAAAACTTTATGTAAGTTACATGAGGCTTTAATACCTGTTTGGTTGCACTGTTCAAGGCATTTATACAGTTTAAATTAGGTATATAGTACAAGAAATTAAAAATGTTTGCCAATTTTACACTTTTTTAAAATTGATATAAAAGACTATACAAAACAGGGCAGAAAGTTGCTCCAATGAATAGGAGCTTTAGCAAGACTGTTTAATATCTGGTTTTCCTCTTGTCATCAGTGAAGAAGAGATGAGATTTTTGTAAGTGTGAGCATGTACATGTGTAGTGTGTCTATCAATATCAGTTAGGGAGCTAGTGATTGCTGCAGTCAGAACCTGTGTACGGTGAGGTCTCCTGCTGCTTTCAGCTTCCTCCCAGGGGCTAGCCCATCCTTTCTTGCACTTTCCACCACTTTCTGTATCTTCCCTCCTCATCTGCAGTGCAGTGAGGGAGTACATCAGGAAGCTGTGCAAGTGACTCATGCTAAGCAGTCAGAGCTACAGATGAAACAATAGCTCAGGAATACTCTATTAGTTAGCACATTTTTAAGGCTAGAGTGGAAGATGTTATATTAATGCATTCTCAGTGTGGTTTTACATGACCTTAAAAATACTGTGTATGCAAATACATTAGCTTATCATGTTTTATCAGTTGCCTGCAGTCACTGGACCAACATTATGAGGGTTTTTTGTTCATGTTAATAATAAAATTAGCAATTGGGACTTCCTGAAAAAAATAGCAGTTGTTTCTGTTAGAATTATAGTGTGATTTTTAGGAATTCTAATGAAAACTCTTGTCATGCTATAGAAGTCAGTAGTCAAAAGATAGTCAATAAGAAAAGCTATGCATGGTTATTGATAGTTTATATGTATACAGAGACAGAGTAACTTGCCTCACTTTTTAATGTCTCTGAAGTAACTCTGCTAGAATGTGGATCAACCCACTTAATATAGTTACATTAGAGCACAGACCAATTTCTTCAGTTATTAAATTATAAATTAAATTAACTTGTCATGTTTCCTACTTGTATGAAGATGGGGATTCTTCTCTAAAGTGTATGCTTTGCAGTAAATTACAAGGAATCTGTTTTTAACTTCCCGTATTCCTTTGAGTTCTTTGGCTAGATAATTCCTTCTACAGTTTTCAATAGATTAAAACATAGTTGTCCTGATCCTTTACCTGAAAATAGCTCAGTTCTGGTGAAGTCAGCAGCAAACAGCTGGCTGTAGCTCCCTGTTAGGTAGGGAGCATCTGATCCCTGAATTAGTGCATGAGGCAGCTGATGGGTCAAGCCTGCCTTGAGACTTCACACTCCACCCACATCTGAGCTTCCTTGTTCTGCTTTGTATAGGGTATTGCAGAGTACTCTGCATGAATTTAAACATGTGTCAAATCCAGTCCAATATACTCAGTTATTAAATGTCTCTTTGGCTACTCTAAGGTAGAGTAGAACAGAGTTGATGAAGTAGAGCACAGACTGTTGTCACTTAGTCCATGCTTTGAAAGCAAGTTTAATGTATTGGTGTTAGTCTAAACTAGCAGATGTGAAGTTGCATAGATGCTTCAGTAGGCTATTGGGAGGTAACTAGTAGTTAGTGGGAAAAGGATCAGGCATTGCTTCCATTGGCCCTTGCTTAAGTGCAATTTGGTCATGTTCTCCCTAGGAACACCAGTAATCCTTCCATGTCAGTACTGTTTGGGACCTGGGGACTAGGTGTTGGTCCTGGGCCCAAGTGTCTAGAATGATCTTCCTCATACTAATTTTCTCAGTGTTGTAAATTGAATAAAAGTTTTGATGTTTAACTGAATGAAGATGGTACAACAAGGTTCAACAGGAAAAATATAAAGAATAATTATTGTTTAGCTCTTCAGCCAGTGTGCTATTTCCGTAGTTACTGCCATGCAGTTTCTTAGATCATATGGGACAGCTGCCCTCTGGCTCAGCATTATTAAGGTTCTGGTAACACTTAATTCAGTGTTTCTCATCAGAAGCTGTGTATTGCTGCATGGGTACGGAGGAACTGGTGAAGAGACTTCCATCTTATAATGTTTCATCCAAGGGAACTCAGACTTCATCCACCTCCTACCCTCCCTTTGGACAAATCAAGATATAGGTTCAGTACAGAGATATATGCAAGAAAAATTAATTGCTTTGATATATAAAGAAGACATCTGGTTTTATTGGAGCATTCTAACAGCGCCTTTAACTCTAGATTGTGTGAATATATAAGCCTTCATGACAAAATGAAGATGAATACAGAGGGTAATAGCTCTCAGCTGCTCTGTTTTATTATAGTTGCAGCTGTAATATCAACAAGCAAATATCTGCAAATGAAAAAATAAAAATTATGATATGCTAACCAAAGTCTGAACCTACACCATTGCATCTGTGATTTATCTTCTAGCAGTCCAAATCAGTTTTTTGTCTTTTCAGTGCCCTTCTTGCAATCACACTTGTGACAGTCTAATAACCTAGTCTTTGTATAGTTGTAGGTGATTCACCTATTCTTGTCTTCCTGGTCTTCTGTATCTTGCTGGGTCTCAGCAGGCAGAACAAGAATGGAAATATTCCCATAGCTTCTTTTTATATCTCTCTAACCATATATATTTTTCTGACAAATTAGTGTTTCTATAATCTTAAACCTTTCAAATATACATTCGCATAATTACTAGAGTATTATAACTAGAAAAATAAGTGGAAGAAAATATTTAAATTGGATTTTTTAAAAAAAATATACAACAAAGTTCAATAGAAAAAGTGAGAGTTAATTATTTAACTGTTGTCTGACTTTTCTGTTGAAAATCGTGGGTTTTTTTCTTACATAGCAGCTATACCATCTAAAGAAGCCTGATACTTAGGTCTATCAACAAAGATATTAAAAAACAGCCATTCTGTATATCCTTCTACAATATTTATTCGTAGCTTTGTAAACCAAAAGAAAAGCTTGGCAGAAAAAGAGTCTTTTCCAAGAGTCTGGCAGCTAATACTTGGCTACATCATTGAGTACCATACAAAATATTAATTACAATTGCAGTTTACTCTAGGATTGCTAATACAAGTTTAATTGTTGAAGGAGAAAGCTTCCATGGGAATTTGACTTTAATATTTTAATTGTATTTCCTTTTCCAAATATGACTTTTTAATTCTATTTTGAAAATCTGTGATGTGTCAGAAAGCTCTGTGCTCTCTTCACCACTGAATCTCCACAAGGATTTGTAGATAATCTCTTCATTAATCTTGACATGGCAAGAAATGGCTTCAACCTATTTAATTTAGTTGATTTATTTTTTTCCTCACAGCATTCAAAAAAACCCACCAAATCATCTAATACTTTAAAAACAAATTCCAGGGGAAGGAAGCTTGACGTGCTGCAGAGTGAAATGTTCTCCCTGAAGTCAGACTAGAAATAGGCAAATACAAATGCAAATTTCTCCATCCCCTGTGAATCTGGGGGGGGGGCGGGAAATTGCTCTGGTCTCAATCAGCAGCAACACTTACGAAGCTTGATTGTAGTTCTCATGTGGTATAGATCCACTCTTGAGAACAATGAGATGGCAGTTGCCAGCTTTTTTTACTTGGCTATTCTTATGATCCTGCTTTTTATTTCCGTAAGTCACCAGGTGCTTTCAGGGCAGGAATTCCAGTACTGAGTGTGAGTGCAAGTTGGGTTTTTTTTGTGCTCTTCTCCCCCATACTCCTGTCCTGTGAAAATCCTGATCCTATGAGCATACCAATTTCCTCAGCAGGTGGTCCTGAAGGACATGGCTGGCTGTGGAGAGCCTCATCTGTAAGTGTAATTGGGGCACAGCTGGGGCAGGGACTGAACTGCTTGGAAGTCTCAAAGCTGGTCACAGTAAGGAGCAGAACTGAGGTGTGATGACTGTGGTCTTAAAAATACAGGAGCCTTTGCCTGAGCAAGGTTCTGAGGATCTAGTTTTAGAGATGGAGTATCTATATGAGTAGTAGGGCTAAAGATAAGTAGTGGGGCTAAATTATTTCTTGTGTGTAGCCCTTGCTGACTGACTTGTAGTGAGCTAGGTTCTTCTCTACCGGGCAACTAAAAAAAGTACCTTTTAAAAATCCAGAGGTAGAACCACTATCAAAACTTGTATTCCTGGTAAAATGTTTCTAATGCTGCCTAATCCATTAATATCTATCATACTTCTTTTTTACTATTAAGAGTTGGTTTTCAGTGGCTATGTTGTTGTATTCATTAATTGTAAGTAGGCTGGTTGAAATGTCACACTTCCTAAATTGAATTTACACTTGCACCAGGCTCCTAAAATGATTTCTAATTGTTTTTAAATGGCTGTCATCTGGGTTCATTAAACAGACTATTTTCTGTGTCTAAAAAACATTTTGGGCATTTAATTTTTGTAAAAACCCATCTCTGCCACTGCGATGCATATCATAATCTTACAGATACATAATCAATAAAACAGAAATTGAGCCCTGTTCCAAATTTCCCTCTAAGCTTTTCAGCATTATTTATTCAGTCATTAGCCATGCCCATGCACTTATTGATCTTCAGTCTACAGCTAGTTTTTGGTGTAATTTTTTGTAGTATAATTCAGCTACACAGATGGCTTTGGTAGTTTCAAATAGGCAATTCTTTTATCCTGTTTATAAGAATGAAGGAACACGGTAGGCTTCCACTAAACACAAGCTTTTTTCTTTTTATGACACTGGTATTTCATCATGGCCAGTAAAGCTTACCCTGAATTTCTGCCTGGTTATTGCATTGCTTTACTACCAGTGAACCATGGACTTGGACACCTGACTTGGTGCTGTTCAGAAGAGATATATTTCTTGCATTCCTATCTCACTCTACTTTTCTCCTTTATGTTTTATGATCTCTGTTGCAGAGCTAGGGGGAGTAGTGTTTTTATGGCCTAAAAAAGATGAGTCGGCTAGAAAGTGTCTTAAACTCTGAAGAGAAGAAACTACATGATGTCTCTCTTAAGCTGTGGGCTAGATACATTGGGCATATATGTGTTGTTGAGAAATTTGTTATTGCTTGGTACGATACACTTCTTTTTGCTCCTGCAGTAATGTGTTAAAGCAGAAAGACTGCTAATGAATTCTAGTAGAAGCATAGAGAAGTGGATGTTTCTGACAGAATAGTTTGCTTCCTTAACAAACACTTAATGATTTCAAAGCATAGATATTTGGAGTAAGTTACTGATGTTTCTCAGAACATCTGGTTCCTACATTATTTCTCTGCTTTTGATGTGCCATAGCTTCCTCTGTGTTGCCGTCCAAGGCATTGGGTGCCACTCCAAGCAATGCAGTAAACCTGCAGGTAACGTGCATGGTAATTACAGCAACTGAAAGGTGTAGCATCATTTGGAAGATTATATAAAAGCTCATTATTGCTAGGCATGTACATGAGCAAAGCAATGACCTCCTTTTGGCTGCATCTCGTGCTCAGTTGGGATGATGTAGCCTAACCAGCTCAGGGCAGTGATATAGCTCAGAACAGCTTTGGTCTGCGCTCTTGGTGGAGGCTGGCACAGATTGACCATCTGCTGTTGTGCAAGCCAGATCTCTTGGCTCATGCTGTTGCTGCCACAGACTAACACAGTAAAGGAGCATGCTACAGAGGGGGGTTCATTGCATTTAGGCAAAGATAGGTCTCCAAAATCAACCTCTGTTCTCACTATACCTAACAGTAAATGTATTCAATTACAGCATTTTAATCCAGATAAATATTTCTGGTCTAGTGCCAGTGTTTTCCTTCTGAAGTAGCTTAGTGTGTCTTATACAGGACTCATTTCCCTGCTGGTTGTCTCTAGATATTAGAGCAATGGTGACCCTACTCAACAGTGGGTGCTGTGGGTATAAATGTGAAATGAAGGGATGAAAGAACAGTTGCTCGCTTGCAAGGAGAACTGAAGTATTGTGTATGTCCCTGTAGGGTAGGTTTTCCAGCTAGTGCTCAGGTCTATATGAAGAGCTGACTGATTTTTCTAGGTTGAAGACAGGAGCTTCTTTATGCCTTATGTTCCTCCTATACATGTGCAGGAGGCCTGCAATAAGCTTTCTTACAGTTTTAGTTTTATTTTTTTTTTAAGACCAGGTTTGAAGATTTTGCATTAAACTGAGGGGTTTTGGCCAGCTTTTTATGTCCAAGAGATACTTGCACTGACAGAGGTGAACCTTACTCTGCCTGCTGTGAGGTACTGCAGTACATTTTGTGAGAGAATGAATGTGATTAGTGATTTCTCCAAGTCAAATGAGGTGGGGTTCTTTATGTTTGTGTAAACTCTGTGTTTACAATATTGCTTTCCTGTGCTCATAAAGAGCAGCTGTTTCTGTCCTGGATGTGATTTGCTGCAGAAATGACTGAGATAGTGTTGTGGTTTAATCCCAGCTGGCAACTAAGCCCCATACAGCCATTCACTCTCTCCCCACTGGTGGGATGGGGGAGATAATCAGAAGAGTAAATGTGAGAAAACTCATGGGTTAAGATAAAGGCAGTTTAACAGGTCAGAATTTACATGCACAAGTAAAGCGAAACAAGGAATTCATTTGCCACTTGCTGTTGCAGGCAGGTGCTCAGCCATCTCCAGGACAGCTGGGCTTCATCATGTGTAAGACAAATGCCATCACTCCAAATGTTCCCCCCTTCCTCCTTCTTCCCCCAGCTTTCTATGCTGAGCATGATGCCACATGGTCTGGGATATCCCTGGGGTCAATTGGGGTCAGCTGTCCTGGCTGTGCCCCCTCCCAACTTCTTGTGCACCCCCAGGCTCCTTGCTGGTGGGGTGGGGTGAGAAGCAGAAAAGGCCTTGACTTTGTTTAAGCCCTGCTCAGCAATAATGAAAACATCCCTGTGGTATCAACACTGTTTCCAGAAAATACTATTTCACTCTTCAGTGCTGCAAAATTAGAACGTTTTTAACATTATTGAAATACAATGCAGTTCTTCATGGTAAAAATGGTTCTGAGAATTAAAAGAAAAAAAATAAGGACAAAATGGTGCACATGAGGATGAATTAGATACATTGATGGAGAGATAAGGACAATATGTGACCAGAAATAATTTGTAAAATTTTGTGATGCTAACTTGTATACCCTCATCACAGGACAGGTATTTGAGAAATCTCATCTTTCTCAAACCAAGCTGATCATGAAGAGAACTGTTAGCTGTCCTTGCAATATTTCTGTTATTCCTTTGCCCCCTGGATACGTCATACCCAGTGCTCTTTCCAGGTACCTGTCTCCCTGTCCTACTTGCTTTGATCCTGGGCAAGTTGCTAGGGAACTCATTAAAGCTGTAGTAGAAAAAGAGAAGGTTGAGAGCTAATCAAACTGCTCTTTCTTGCTTGCTTTTCCCCCTTTTCACAGTCTTTATAGTTTCAACTTTATACAAAACTATGTGTAGTGTGATGTGGTTGGATGGAGCATATGCTAAGCAATAGGTCCCTTTCAGCTCAACAGGCTGTGCCTATAAATCAGGAGATATACTGTAATGTTCACCCTATCTGAGTTGGCATCAGCTGGTCTTTGTTCTGCAACTGAGTCATAAAGTGCTGTTTCAGGCATGAGTGGAACAAACTCAGTGCAGTATAACTTGTGGGGGGTCAGTGCAGGAGTTATGCTTTGAGGCTAATCACCTGAAAACAGTAGTCGTCAAAATGCAGCATTTTTCTTAAATACTGAAACTTATTAAATATGGGTTTCTGTAATCTTGGTGTACTGTCTTCAACCTGCTGGGGGAGGGAGGGGTAGGTGTCATTATTTCAGAGTGCAATTTCCTTCCTAAATGCATCCAAATCTGGTTACTGCTTGGAAGGCAGATCATGGCAGAGGATTTTCTGATGCCAGTCCTGGATATTTTTCATTTTCACAGATTTAGCTGAATTTTACATATGACTGCAGATATGTAGCATTTGGAGTGATTGGATTCTGAGCCCAAAACGATTAATCTAATACAGCCTTGTGGCCAAAGATCCTTCACAGATCTGTGATTGTGCTTTGGAAAAGGAGTTACTCTGGATGCCTGCTTTTATTTGTCTAAAAAAAAGGCCTGGAAAATAGGTACACTTGTGACTTGTGTTCAGAAAACAAGAGTCGGTTTCAGTCTTTGTTATTCTCATTACTAGAAGCTGAACTTCCATTTAATATCTGTCCTTACATGTTGTATGTAATGAAACTGGAAAATATATTTCAGGAGAAGTTGTGGTCAAGAGAGATGTCAGTGCAATTTAAAGAAAATAGTGTTGCAAATCTATTGGAGTAGTTAACAGAGCTGTCAGAATCTTTTTCCCAGGACTGATAGTGACTTGTCAGAAACCACCAAAATTTTGGCATCTAACTGTGGCACCTAAATTAGGAGCATTTGCTAAATCAGTAGACTATGGTAGGTGCTTTCAGAGGTTATTCAGGTACTCTGGTAAATGAAGCACACTCTGGTGTGCTTGTCTGCCTCTGCTGATTATAGAGGAGGAAGAGGATGTTTGTCTTTAGGTGAGTGTAATATGGTCCAACTCTTCCCTGCTCTTCCCCAGTGTTAGCTGTGCTAGAAGGAGCAAAGGATGGTATGCATAATGGCTCTCATTGCATTTGGAAGGTATGGAAAGAAGACCCAGGCTAACTATAAATTTTTAAGACCTCTGAGCTTAATAGTCATTGTCAACATAGATCCAATTACTAGCTTGTCAAGCCAAAAATGGTACTCAGTTTATCTTGTTCTAGGTGTCATACTGATAATTCCTGCTTAATTCACTCTCACATCTACCTGTAACATACCTGATTTTTAAAATCTTATTGTAAATGGATGACATACTGTTCATCTAAATTTGTTGGCTTTCTCATTCCTCTATCAATGCTCCATAGCAATTAGATAAGCAAGATGGTATTGCGAAGAGTCCAGGATGAGCAGAGTTAGACTGTAAAATGTAGTTTCTAAGTATGTTGGGAACAAATTAAAGCCTAATTACAACTTAGCTGTCAAACATAAAACTATTGATAGTGGTATAGGAGAAGTTTATAGAATATAAACATTTCTAATCTGAAGAGGGGAAGCACATGATGTCATTATATATTCTTAGCATGTGGCAGTAACAAAGTTCGTTCAAGTCAGCTCAATTACTGATTCATGATATTGAATTGTAACTGCAAAAGTTAAGTTCTTTTCATATTAACAGATGCAGATAACAGGTATCCAAGGGATTTAGAGAATCACCAAAAGAGTCCTCTGGAACTGAATGTTCATGGTGATGTTGGTGGCTTTTTGGTGTGTTTTTGTTTTTGCTGTTTGTTTCCTTCCCCCAGAGCTCCCAGGGCAGTAGAGTTTTGGAGTTCTGGAAGAACATTGATGTTCCCCTGGTATTTTGCAAGGGTAAACAGGATGATTTACCTGACTATTAGAATCAGCCAGTATGGCTGTGGAAACCATGAGCTGTCTAATGTGGTCCTTGATGAACACAGTTAAGAGGGATATATATAGATCTGAGACAATTATCATGACTTTTTGATGGACAATATTGTAAAACTAACTTTATATGATATTCTCACTCAGTTTCAAGTTTGGATAATTGATTAAAAAGTAGTATTAAAATAGAGCATAGACATAAGGGATTTTTAACACTGACTATAACACAATTTAAAGAGAAGATTAAATAATATGAGATTAACTGGGTTTGCATTATGTCAATAAGTAGCATTTTATAGTAATCTCAAAATGTAATTTTAAATAGGAAGTGATGATTGTACTTGAATTGTACTTGACACTATAATTGTTCTGTAAAAATTGCTTTCAAGAAAGCAATAAGCAAAAATCCTACATTTATTTCAAGTAACAGGTCTGCTTTTCTTCAGGAAAATGGGCATAAAAGTACCAGAAGGAATGTCAGCAATAGATAAACCATATTTGTGTAATTCATTAGAACCAATAATGATGCATTGTCACAATCTGCTTTCCAGCTGTGTCATTCAATAGCCATGGTATTTATTTATTGCTTCATTAATGAAGAATGAGAAGAGCAGACTAGCAAAAAAAAATTCATTCACTAAAATCGAGCCAATCAATCCAGAAAAATGACTAAATAATTCTTGTTATGAAACTTTACCAATTAAAATAAAAGCTTCATGATAACTGTGTTTTGCTGAATGTAACCAATCAGTGGCAGTGTTCCCAGTTCAGATGTGAATACAGCCTACAGAAACTAATTGACTAAAGTTGTTTTGGCCTTGCCAGAGCCTAAATGTTGTCATGTTTGTCTAGTAGAAGAGAAAAAGCTTTTCTGTTTTGTGCAAACTGTAGCACATTGTATACCATAAACAAGACGATGACGTAGGGTTTTCAGCTTCTTCACAGTGGTGAAGAATGCTACCATTTCAATGAACATCAAACTGGATTGGTTTTAGTTTCAAATAATCCAAATAATTGAAATAATAATTATAGGCACTTAAGAGAAATCTCACGATCGCTTGCCCTTGTTCTTGTGGGAGACTTAAACTTCCTAGACATCTGCTGGAAATACAACACAGCAGAGTGGGACCAGTCCCGGAGATTCCTGGAATGTGTGGAAGATAACACAGCTGGTGAGTGAACAAACCAGAGAAGGTGCCCTGCTGGACCTCCTTTGTGAAGAGGACTGGTGGATGATGTGGCAGTTGGAGGTCAACTTGGGCACAGTGATCATGAAATAATAGAGTTCTCTATCCTTAGAGAGGCCAGGAGAGCGGGCAGCAGAACTGACATCCTGGACTTCCAAAGGGCTGACTTTGTCTTGTTTAGACACCTGCTTGACAGGATCCCTTGCGAGACGGTCCTGAAGGGTATAGGGGTCCAGGAAGGCTGGACACTCTTTAAGAAGGAAGTCTTAATGGCACAGGAACAGTGCTGTAAGAGAAGCTGATGCCAGAGAAGATCACCTTGGCTAAACAGGGAGCTTTGGCTGTAACTCACGTAGGAAAAGAGAGTTTATGACCTTTGGAGGAAGGGGCTAGCCACTCACAATGATTACAAAGATGCTGTGAGGCTATGCAGGGTGGAAATCAGGAGGTCTAAAGCCCAGCTAGAAATTAATCTGGCTTCAGCAGTCAAGGGTAACAAGAAATGTTTCTATAAGTACGTCAACAGCAAAAAGAAAGACCAGGGAGTGCCTTCATCCCCTGCTAGATGCAGGAGGAAACATGGTAAAAAGTGATGAGGAAAAGGCTGAGGTGCTTAATGCTGCCTTTGCCTCAGTCTTTAATAACAAGACTACTTGTACTGAGGGAATCCAGCCTCCTCAGCCAGAAGACAGAGACTGGGAGAATGACACCCACCCCCACCCACTCCTACCCCCAATCCAGGAGGAGATAGTCAGTGACCTACTGCATCACATAGACACACACAAGTCTATGGGACCAGATGGGATACACCTGAGGGTGCTGAAGGTGCTCACCAACCTGTTTCCCATCATTTACCAGCAGTCCTGGCTTACAGGGAAGGTCCTGACAGATTGGAAATTGGCCAATGTGACGCCCATATATAAGAAGGGTCGGAAGGATGATCTGGGAAAATATAGGCCTGTCAGCTTGACTTCAGTGCCTGGGAAGCTGATGGAGCAGCTCATCCTGAGTACCATCACACAACACATGCAGGACAACCAGATGATCAGGCCCAGTCAGCATGGGTTTATGAAAGGCAGGTCCTGCTTGACAAACCTGATCTCCTTCTATGACAGGGTGACCTGCTTATTGGATGAGGGCAAGGCTGTGGATGTTGTCTACCTTGACTTTAGGAAGGCCTTTGACACCATTTCCCACAGCATTCTCCTGGCAAAACTGGCTGCTAGCAGCTTGGATGGGCACACACTTCGCTGGGTAAAAAACTGGCTGGATGGCCGGGCCCAAAGAGTAGTGGTGAATGGAGTTAAATCCAGTTGGTGGCCTGTCACGAGTGGTGTCCCCCAGGGTTCAGTTTTGGGGCCACTCCTGTTTAACATCTTTATTGATGATCTAGACGAGGGGATCGAGTGCACCCTCAGTAAGTTTGCAGATGACACCAAGTTGGGTGGGAGTGTTGATCTGCTCAAGGGTAGTGAGGCTCTGCAGAGAGATCTGGACAGGCTGGAGCGATGGGCTAAGGAACAACCGTATGAGTTTCAATAAGGCCAAATGCTGGGTGCTGCATTTCAGCCACAACAACCCCCAGCAGCACTACAGGCTTGTGGAGGAGTGGCTGGAGAGCTGCCAGTCAGAGAGGGACCTGGGGGTGTGGATTGACAGCCGGCTGAACAGGAGCCAGTAGTGTGCCCAGGTGGCCAAGAAGGCCAATGGCATCCTGACCTGTATCAGAAATAGTGGTCAGCAGGGACAGGGAAGTGATCTTGCCTCTGTACTCGGTACTGGTGAGGCCGCACCTCGATTCCTGTGTTCAGTTTTGGGCCCCTCACTGCAAAAAGGACACTGAATTACTTGAGTGTGTCCAGAGAAGGGCAACGAAGCTGGTGAAGGTTCTGGAGCACATGTCGTACGAGGAGCGGCTGAGAGAACTGGGGTTGTTTAGTCTGGAGAAGAGGAGGCTGAGGGGAGACCCCATTGCCCTCTACAACTACCTGAAAGGAGGCTGCAGAGAGCTGGGGATGAGTCTCTTTAACCAAGTAAGAAGTAATAGGACAAGAGGGAATGGCCTCAAGTTGCACCAGAGAAGGTTTAGACTGGATTTTAGGAAGCATTTCTTTGCAGAACGGGTTGTTAAGCTTTGGAATGGGCTGCCCAGGGCAGTGGTGGAGTCCCCATCCCTGGAGGGGTTTGAGTCGGGTTGACATAGTGCTGAGGGATATGGTGTAGTTCAGAACTGTCAAGGTTAGGTTAATGGTTGGACTAGGTGATCTTCAAGGTCTTTTCCAACCTAGATGATACTGTGATTCTGCAATCCATGAAGGTCAAACTTTATTACTGTTTAAGATTTTTTCAGTTGATGTTTGATGTTTAACTAGATTAAATGAATAATGGCAAAATGTGTTTAACTTCAAAAATTTCCTATTTAACCTTGTGGCAGAGTCTATAATCCCTAGGATATCAGTTCTACTCTTAAACATTTTTCTGATGAAACATCCAGTTTATTTGTAGTTAAACATTCACAGTAGGGAAAACCTCTTTCCATGAATGACTCTGGAAACAAAATCCAGTCCCACAGTTCGATGCTCATAAATGCACTGAAAATCATGCTTATGAAAAGAAAAGGCACAAAGACTATGCTTCATTGGCCTCTTGCTTAAGCATTTTACCTCAAGGGCCAGAAGCCATGAACTGGCCCTTTGAATGGGAAGATAATATAATTCATTCTCAAGAAGTCAAAATGTAAATTAAAGACTAAATTCCATTCTTGATTAGAGTAACAAATGTAATGCTGGTAGTGAGCCATGACCAAAATCATGTACTGAGAAAACTGCATCATGTAGCACAGTAGTGATATCACCCGTCTCTTTCTTGGGGGGAAGAGAAGGATCTTATTGCCCATGAAAGATGGGGGGAAATGCATTCCATGTCATTTGTTACTCATTGAACTTCCTTATGAAAATCTAAAAATCACTTAAAGTGAATTGACCCAAGAGACTGCAAAGTGAGCATAAGAAAAACTAGAACTAAGTCAGTAATTTTCAGCAGGCTCATAAAAAAATAAAAGTCCTGCTCCAAATGAGCAAAGGATGGGGAAAATGCATTTTTTGGGACTAGGAACATGGACATTTAAATCGGCATGAATGTACAACACTTATACAGATTCTGAAGCACCATTCTAAATGAGCTCCTAGTTTGTTTTCTGTATGAAATTTGTAAATGTGATCAGCTTGAAAACTATAGAGATTAATATGAATGTAGCAATCAGTCTCTTGCCTTTGTATTCCAAAGTCATTCCTAATCAAGTCTTCATTTAAAAAACAAGCCCCAAACTGCCTGAAGATAAAAAGTAAAGCACCTTTGTTAAACATCTTATACATCACTGCACTAGAGTTATTTTGTGAAGGAATTAAATCTGTTTCTGCCAAATGATTCAATCAGCTAAGTGGATATTTTGTATTACCATGGAAATGAAATTGTAAAGTGCAAATTGTCAGGTTTAAAAAGTCTAATGCACAATATGATGGTTTTTTCTTCTTTCATTCACTTCCTCATTTCTTACTAATTAATTTCCTGATTAAAATCTGAGTGATAATCTTGATTTGTATTCATGGTAGGATGCTAACTTAAAGAGAAGAATCATAGAGATGAAATAGATCATTGTTTAAAGTTCTGCAAAGTTGGTTGTTTTCATTTCATTATTTTGGGGAAATCTAGATCATTTATTTTACTTTGTGGTGACTCAGAAAAACAGAACACTAAATATTTCATATTAAGAGCAGAAACAGCAACTAACTGCTTTCAGGACTGCAGTTACTAGTAATGGAAAGAAGAAACATTTAAATTTGAATATTAAATCATCCTTCTCATCCATACTTCCTGCCTTTCTCTACTTTTTGCTTAGCAATTGCCATAGAATTTTAAGATGTGACTACTTGCCTTTAGGCAGAGAGATGTCTGCTGGGCACTTGGTGCTCTTCTAGATCTGGGCATTTATTTATTATCTCCGGGTTTCACCACTGGTAGTAATTATCTGCATTTAGAACTGCTTCTAAAATGAGGCAATTCCTGTTTTCATTCCTATCTGCTGTTTTATATAAAAAGCAGTTGCTGTAGCTTCACAATGGTCTCTCTTATCTGACATACCATTTGTATAGCTTTTTATTTAGTGGTTGCAGTGGCTGGCTTCCAACTAAGATTCAGTTAAACTATATATTTGAGGCCAGATTCTCCACTTATTCTTTCTCCCTTTCTCAAGACATGGTTCATATTTCCTTACTTCTCTCAAAACAAAAAAGCTAACTATAAGGCTAGGGAAAGTAAACAATTAAGTCCATTTTGCATGGAGTTGAGTACAGATTTGGCTGTTGATTCTCGAACATCCTTTTTTTTACCCTTCTTGAGCTTGTATTTTTCTAGGCATTTGGAGCTGGTAAAAAAGAGGGTCCTAAGAATGTTGCTCTAGGTCTGTGAGCAGAAAGGAGGGAAGCAATCCTCCTGCCTAGTCCAACAGACAATCACTCCTCAACAAAGATGGTCTGTATTCAGTGATGGTCTCTCTAGCTTTAAAGCTTTCACAGGTTAAGATATATATAATGGCTTTTAAAAAAAAAAAAAAGTTCATGAATCACAAATACCTAAGCTATTGTTTGCCAGTCCTATAAACAAAGAGAAAGACCTTCTTAAGTTGTCTTGCTGAAAAAAGTATGAAATAAACCTATATTGGTGTCAGGAAGGGGAGAGCAATCTCAGCTCACCCAAGAAGCTATTTAGGGTATAGTGGGGCTTTACATGATAATATTCTGCCCACACAGGAACCAAGTAAATGACAAGATAGATGTGGTTTTATACTTTTGCAATTACAATTCTCTCAAACGTCAGAAAAAATATTTTCAGGCTGTGGGGAATGAAATGAATTTTTCAGCTGTATAACAGGATTTTTCTTGATGTAAAATTGAACTATACCCCACAGTCATGCAATTTACTTGCCATAGGCCTATACTTCTTTCATTCCTTAAGCTTATATTTCCTGGAATTGCTTTTACAATGTATGTTTTACTGGAACTGTCATTCACTGAGCCCTTGCTTTTCAACATAGCACTTCAAAAAACCAAAACAAAACCCCAGACAAACCAAAAACCAATTCACAACCCCCAAACCAACAAAACAACAACAAAAAACCCCAAATAACCAAAAACCCCCAACAAACCCCCCAAACCAACAAAGAATTGGAAAAAGAGAAGACAAATCAATGCTAAGAAGTAGGGATACCACATCAGTCACCTGCTATGAAATAATTGGCCATTCTTGTGTCACTTAGTTTTAAATTCCATCCCCCCTTTTTTAAATTATTTTGACTGTGTGTTCACAATGGAACTTAGATCTCTAAAGTCAGTTGCATCTGAACATTACTTAGTTGCTTTAGCAGTTTACCTAACACACTGGTGTGCTAGTTTCACACTAGTTCATAGCACTTCTGAAATCTTTCTTGATCTTGAGTCAATTCCAGCTGCTGTCTGTGGTGAGCTGTGGGGGAGAGAGGAGTAATGATTCCTGTGGGGTAAATCTGGAGTCTACTTGTTGGCAAAATAACAGCCCAGAAGTTGAGGAGAGTGTTCTCAGGTTCAGTTCTTTCTGCAAAACGGTGTTGTTTGTACAACTGCAAATTTCTGTTTAACAGGTTGCTTTGTAAAAAGCCTAATGTAATATTCAGTAATATAAGTAACATGAGTTTCCTTTTGTTTCAGGCAATTGTTCATTTGGGCAGTAATTACATTAAAAAAGGTGTAACTTCACAGCCATCTTGGCTGAAATGTAAACACTAGTACTACCCTAGCCGCCCCCACTTCTGCTGACCTAGAGGTCTGTGCAAAGATTCTGATTTAACTTCTGTCAGTTCTTGGCTCTGAATTGCTTTTAGTTTATAGGCAAGTTACATAGCCTTCCCTTTCCTCAAGTACTGTGTTTGAAATATAGGAATAAGGGTGCCAGGATCACTGGTGTGCTGCACTGAACTCTTTTTATGAGAAAAGCTAGTTAGAGAATATAATAGCATTATTATGCAGTTTCATACCTTTAAATAAGGACAGCCATTTTTTTAACTGACTGGTCGATTCTGAAAGCATTCAGTAAATGTGCATTTATGTGACTTTTATTTAAATATTTCTAAAGATAGCCTTCTTTAACCATGTTTTCTGTTGCAAGGAGACTGATAGTTTGGCCTTTGTATGACCTTGTGGTTTAATAAGTTGTACATAATGGCATTGCTACTTAATTAGTTAATGATACCTTGATCAAGTTAGATAAATGGATTGGAACAATGCTGTATTCAATTAATTTCATTTTCAGCTAATTAGTGTTGCTACTAATGCCCTTAATTCAAAATGTGGTTTTGTGTTGTGATACCTTATTAATTTCTATTTAAAACAGGAAAGCTAGTTTTTTCCAGACTCAAATGCATTTATTATACTGAGTGTAATTACATTTCAACTTGTTAATTGGTGGCACTGGGTATGTATTTTTTCTACACATAATGCTTGTGTAATCTGTACCCTGCTAGTACTTGCATGCAAAATTTACATCAGCCTTGAGAGTCTGACAGTGCTGGTGTCCTGCATCAACTTCTCTGTCAGATCTAGGGAGCTAACAGGGAATGGGCTGAAGGGGATGGGGAGAAAGGAGCTTGCTATCATTTGGCTGGGTGGTTGTTCTGTCTAGCTTTCAGCTATTTACTAGACCACAAGAACACCAGGAAAATTTAATTCCCTTTTGTCTCATCTCTGTGACTGCACCTGGTATTAATCACATGTTACAAAACCCACTAAGGTGCTATTACTCTGGAGCCTCAAATCCCTCCTAGTGACTGAATCCAGTTAAGAATCCTGTTTTGTTTTTCCTGTTTACTTCCATAAAGATGAATTTGTGTGCCATTTTGTTAGAGATGTGTGGGGAAATCTAATTCCATTTCATAGATAATATCAGAATTTGTGTCAATCTGGTTTCTTTCTGGTCTGGAATGAGAATTGAGCACTGACATCATTTTGGCTTGGAATGATGCATCTGACAAGCAGCAGGACAAGAAGTGATAGACCTTAGGTGTCAGTGTCTTCAGACTGGCACAAAGTTGGAGCCAGAAAGTCTTTGGTCTGCAACAGAGCTCAGGACATGAGGAGTTTGTTGCTAAAAGGTAGTTCAAGTCCTGCACTTATCATCATGTTCCTGATGGGCTGCTGAAGAGCAAAGGGCTGAGACAGCTCAGGCTCTGCAGAAGCTGCTGGTTAGGCAGGCAAGTGAGCTGGTGGCAAACCCAGGGGATTTTGAAGCTTCCTGTCAGGCAGTTTTCACTGGACCTCTGCCCTAGGTTGTTTCAAGGTCTCATTAAAATGATGAACTTTTTTAGTGAAATATTTTATTTTCAATATAGCCATGCTATTCTTTGAGAAATTTTAAAATACAGTGTTTTGTCAGATGGAGAAAACTGAAAATGGCATCAATGGAATGTCAACCTGATACATAGCTTACTGTAAATTACAGTCATTTTCTTATAAATGCTAAAATGGCAGACTTAAGCTACAAGCAATTTCTTTGATGTGGTGTTTGGTCTGATGAGTGGTCTTAGTCTCTCAATAAAGCAACTTTCTCTGCTAATAAAGGCTTTATTCAAATTTCTATTTAGATTTTTTCTATTCAGATTTTTTCATATGATTGCTACCAGACAATGACAAGAAGTGAGTGGGAGGAACTCGTAAGAAAAGACCAATTTGTACCATCTGTTCCAGAAATGTAAGATGAGGTGATAAAGGCGGAAGCCAAACACTTATGTCTGAAATGGTGATCAGTGGTTATTTTATGTTCATGTTAAAATCATTATTCTCTCTATACTAGTTCTGGAAGAAACAAATATTTTATATAGTTAAAGAAACTATATATTTACAAGAAAACATATCTTCACAAGATTTTGCATTGCCTCAATGGCTGACATGGCAGTATAGCTCTGTATACAGTGCAACTTACGTGGAGAACTATAGTGGGCTATAAAATGTTTTTATAGCAGTGAAGGATCTCCAATTCCTGCTAATGTCAATTGGTACTGTGCTTGAACAATACTATTTTTATGTTGATATGCTGTGATATATCAACATAAGATCTAGGAGTGCCAGAATGCTCTGAAGTGTCCAAAAGGTCTGTTGGCAATCTGTGAGCATTTTAGTTTGCAAAATAAGGTTACAACTTGTAATCCAATCAGTCTTTGATGTTATGGACTTCCATAAATTTTAAAGACTGTCTGGTCTATTGTGGTTAAGGTAGAGATCATGTGGTTTTTATTTGCTGCTATCTTCCAGAGCATTTGCAGTAGTCTTAGGAAATGCTGTCACAAATCATTCTTGAACCATGACCCTGTTATCAGTTCTTGATGTATATGGTCTTCTAAGAGCACTTTCATTATAACTGTGTAAAGTATGTTAGTATCTTCTAAACTCTTCAGTGTGGAAAGATTAAGTTGTACACAAAAGTTCAGTTAGCCAAGTCTAATAACTGTAATGTGGAGTTTTCATTGTGAAAATGTGGTAGTTCTGGCATCCTGCAGAATGTTAAAATATACACGTAATAGAAATATAGGGCTGTGAAGTCAGTGTGAGCCTCTGATTCTTATTGAAGGTGGATGGGTGTTAGATGTATTATTCCATCTCTTAATATGAAGTTTTATGAAAATGGCAGAATTTATTCTAATGAAGTGTTAATTTCTGTTGAAGAAAGACTTCCTAGATTCATATGTAAGGAATTAGTTTCTAAGTGTTGAACAAATGACAGTGTTGTGATTATTGAAACTGGTCTGTTAGTTGTTCCTCTCTGCATAGGTTAATACTAAAGTTAATTACAGCTTTCATTCCAGAGGCAACTTTTCATTGTCATGAATCTAGATTTAATTGGCAAATTTAAGAATGGGAAAACATTGCCTGGGCCAGAGACCAGGCAAATATGGATAAGAGACACTGTATTTTAAGTGTCAACTGATTTTTAATTTTTTTATCCTGATGAAAAGTAATTTTCCCTGGTTTTACTTTTGCTGAAGACATAATTTGACTAAACATTAATGTGCCTGTGTCTCCTTTACATCACATCAATTTAATTTTAATAATTCTTGTGAAACATGCTGTGAAGTTGGATACCCTGTAGCCTCAAGGTAATTTTAACTTTTCATCATGGAATACCTGAACTTGCTCCTTGTAGCAAGCCCCTTCATTTCTTTCTTCCTTCCTTTCCCTAAATGATTGCAACAGGACCAGGGACTGGATGAGAAATTGCGCCATTGCACTACCTTTTGAGCACAGCTGAGAAGTGTTGAAGAAAAAGGTATAAAGTGAATCGGATCTGCCTGTGTCAGTGTTTTGGACTAGTACATAAAGGTTAGGAGGCACAATGTTGTGCCAACAGAGAATGCTCATAAACATCTTGAACAGACATTACTAAAGGGCTTATTACTATTCTATGAGTGGTTCCACTTAGATAATTTACATCTCTCACTGTAGTTCTTCAGATATTTGCAAAGAGTGTCAGAATTAAGACAGGGCCTGTCACACAATTGACAGTCAGTATTTTTGCTTTAGAAGAAATGCATGTTATGGCAAAACCTGAAGCAAAAAGTCACTGATGACAAGTGCTTTTTATTTTAATAATAATAAGGGTCTGATACAACAACAAAACATCTATTTACAATTCTCCTTAGAATTTTGATCATGTCTGCTTTAAGCAATGAGTAGAAACTGTAAGGGAGAAGATCCTACTAAGAAAAAAAGAGAAAACACCACCAAAAAGCAGATATTGGAGATGGAGGGGTAATTGGCATATTTTGCAACTCAGTCCTGTATGTGTGTTATATCTAGGGAACTCTGTTGGAATTGTGAATCAGCTGGTGAGTCCTATGAGGTTTTGCAGGGTGATGAAATGGTTAGGAGAACTTGAAGACATCAGCATTACCCCACTGCTGGATATAGTGTTCCTGCAGCAGGGCTCTGTAGGCTTTTTGTATTAACTCAGTCCTTGGAAACCCAGATGTTTTTAAGAGTTGATGGTGATTAGGTAACTTCTGAAGCTGGGACTGAAGAGTGAAGACAAATATACAGACCCTAATGGAAGTGGTTTATGAAACCATCTATAATTAGTCTCCAGCTGTGAGGCAGTAATGACTTCCAGAGTGTATCATCTCTGAGATGACTTACACAAATCTGATGTCTTTATGTGAACAGGTACAACAGGGCTTTTATGGTCACTCTGACTGTGGGAAGAACAGCGATAAGTCTGCAGTTTTGTTTTTTCTCTGTAGCTTTTGTCCTTATACTGTGAAGTTTAGTTAAGTTGTACTTAAGGGCCAAGCAAATTTCTTAATACTTGTAATATCATTAATTGAAAAGGACAAAGAAGCTAATAGTACCGGTACTGATTTTTTTTGTCTAATGTTATTGCCTGGAAACATTTTCCCTTACTAATTGAAACATTTCAGGGTCTTAATAGGTAACAAATGGAATAATTACAGTTATTTTTGTAGCACTTGCTATGTACAGTTTGAGACTAAAATGTATAGAATCTGTATGGCTTGAACAGTATAAGTACTTGAAAGAAAAAGAGCCCACAGACTCATGCTTATTTTTACTTTTATCTTCCCAAGTATTTAATTACTTTATTTGACTCTTTATATATGCTGCCTGCTTTACAGCACCCAATCAGGCCAACTATAGTCTGTTTTTATAATAATACATGGTGTGTTACTCTAATTAAAACAAACCTTTGCATTTTGAATTGTCATTTTTTCTTTCCTAATTTGGCAACAAAAAAATATCCTTGTCAGAAATGCAAGGCATTCTCTTTACAATCTCATTAAATAAGCAAAGTGGGTTGCTCAGCATATTTGTATCAAGCTAATAAAGAAACTACATAGTCAACATGTTTTAAAGCTGTGTAGCTCAACCCTTGTTCCTACAAGGAATGACCTTATATCAAAACTGTCACTTCAAGGTTTTGACAAAATCTGACATTGTAGCTGTAACATGTCAGGAAGCAATGGGATGGGCTGAGGAGAATTAATTGCTTCATAGGCCAGTAACAAACTGAAATGTGAATTGTGGTAATGAAGATATGTTTGTCAGTTGTCAATGCAGGTTTAAAAAAAAAAAAAAACCAAACCAAAACCTCCCACAACACAGAGAAAAACATCTTTTGTAGATGTTTCCTTTTTCATGAGCAATTAAGATTACTGTGCTGCTTTTGCTCTTAATCTGAGAGAAAGAAAAAAAAACCCCCACAAACAAACAAAAAACCCAAGAAAAAAACCCCCAACTAGTAATGCATTAATTACAAAAACAGTCATAAAAATAATCATTCTTGTTCTCTGGAGCAACATTTGCATCCTAGATGGGTCTTCCTGCCATGGACAAAAAAGAATGTTTAGCAATTAAACAAAAGCTAATGTTATGGATGTGTCCAATTTTCTTTTAATTGCAAGATTTTCATCACATAAAGCTGCTTTATCTTTGATGTTGGAGATTTCCATTATGATATCAACTTCTGAAAGATATGAATAACAAAGTACCTCGAACTAAAAATGCCTAGTTAACTGTACAGCAAATTCTCTCAATTACTATGTAAAATCTGGAGAGAGTGGTAGGCCATGAACAAAAGATATTTTAAAATTCAGTCAGTCTAAGGCAAAAGTAAACTGTAGCTGGTTATGAAGTGGATCCATGCTAGTCTGTGAGAGGGTAATTTTGAGGTTTTGGAATCAAAAGTCTTCTAAACAGAGTTAGTTCCAGTACCAGCTGGTAGTTGTACTTGACCGCATTTAAGATTAAGCCAATACTCCCATTTTTTTCATAAAAATGGGGAGCTACTAGCATGCTAAGAAGCATAGATCTGCTTTGTAAAGGTCTTACTATTCAGCTAGGTTTTTGTCGAGGTGGTGATAATGCCAGTAAAAAGCAGATGAGAGTGTGAAGTATTAATGGTGTGCACCAGCTCATCAGCACTGCCATTGTGCAGTGTCACTTGCTTAAGTGCAGCAAACAACAGCACATTGAGCATTTCAAGGCAATATATGGTGCCGTTTGACAGCAGGGTGAGGTCTGTTGTGTATAATATGATTTTCAGAGATGTATATATTTTTGATCTCCTAAATATATTTGACCTGAGAATTGTATTTCCCCACCCTCCTTCTGAAAAGTTCTCAACTCTTAATTTCATAGATATGCTTGGGATCTGATCTGAAGTTTGATGCTATCCACTGAGTGGATTCTCTTGGACTGGAAGATGACAACAGTGGGCTTCCCTAGAGGTCGTATCTGTAGAATTGAATGTGTGCCTCCATCTGTTCCATTTTCCTATTACTTCTTCCAACTACTCCTGTGGTGTCCCTACCTGAAAATGGTAAAACTGTTAGGCAAGTTGCCCACGTGCTTCCTTGTCTCACTTGTTCAGGATATGGTACTTTAGCTTAAGGCTTGTACCAGATTGAAGCTTCTCAATATTGCCTGGAGGAACACAAGCTAGAGTGGCTTAGGTTAACAGGGTTAGTGATATAGTGCTGGCATGGTGCCTTGACTTCATGCAGCAATACACTTTTTTAAAGAAAAAGATAAAATTAAATTTCTTTGTTTACATACTACCTAAAGAAAAATTTCTTCTGAATCTGTGTCTTGAAAATATGGCCATAGAATTTCTTTTAATGAACCTATAGTGAGGTTTGAGACTATTGCTCCTTACATACATTTAATGAGAGGAGTTGGTTAATTTGACTGTCATCATGGTGCATTCTTCCTTTGATGGGAAGCTATGGGAATAATGTCTGATCATAGAAGTTTAGTAGTAATTATTTTGATAATCCTTATGTCACTTGTATTTTTATTAAAATTTGTCTATAGTTCAATGTAAGTGGTAACCACTTCTCAAAGTTGTGTGGCATTTTTAATATTTCAGCTCACAAAAATTCAGTAAAATGGCAAATTAATCATACATACATCTGTAATAATCTTATTCACAGAAGCAGCCTGCAGCATTGCAATGTGACCTTTTCAGAGTACAATTACTGGTATGTTTTGCAGGAATAATTTTTTTTTCCCAGAATTCTGATCTTGTTCTAAGCAGACAGATACGACCTCGATGGGAAATATTAAGCAGACATGAATATTGTTATATTCACCTGCTTATATTTAGGTTTTAACTGGAGAAAAGGAGGTGGGAAAAAGGGCACATGCATGCTTTAAAAAAAAAAAAAAATTGTCATAGAGTTATTATACCATAACCAAAGATGTCTCCCTACAATCTCCAAAGAGTAGGGAAGATAAGATTTATATATCTGACATAGTTAGTGTTATTGATATAATGCAGGTGTCCCTGTTTGAATATAATATTTGAGACCCTGAATATAAATGATTTTGTTTAACCTTGAAAATAGTCAGATTTTACTTGATGTCTAAAGAATTATATATAGAGAAGATATACCTAATCTACAAAAAATTGTTATCTAAAGTACGACAACACTCCATCGCTTGATGTGATGAATAGCTTCAAGGTAGTCAGGCAGGGTAAGGATTATCTACAGCTATAAGCATGCTTTTGTTCCACGGAGGTGTCTGTGCTGTGTCATATGCATATATCTTCAGGAAGAAGACCTAAAATATTTGTCTCTATTCTAAGACCATTTCTACATAAAAGAATATTCACTCTAGGCAGCCACTTTACTTTTCTTAAAAAAAAAAAAGTGCAATCCAGTCAAGTGAGTTTGAATTACTTCCTCCTCCCAACTCCACAGATAACTATAAATTGATTTTCTACCCTCCTCTCTCCAAAACAAATTGCAACAGAAGGATACATTTAACCAGCCAGTTATGAGAACAGGTCATGTTTGAGTCCAATTTTCTGGATTAGGAGTGCTTGAGATGTAGGCTTTCTTAATTATTATTTTTTTCCCCTAGTAATGCTACTTTGTGCATCATAATATCTTTCTAGGATTTAAAATGCCAAGGGTTTTAAATGGCTGAGACTGAGGTCCTGAGAAAATAATGCTGCATGCAGTAAAGTTCTGGTGTACAGGGCAAAGAAAATTTCATGGTATTTAAAGCTGTATATGAGATAACATATTATGCAATATGAACAATAAAAGGCTATTACATTTTAGAAATTATTTTACAGTTTGGATTACTCTTAAATTGTATAATACTTCTATCAAACCACCCACTTAATTAGAGTGAATTCTGGGTATAACATATTTGAAGAAGGATGGGGTGTTTATTGTTACAATCAATCCAGTATGTCAGTACATTCAGAACAATAAGACTTACAGAATGCAACCTTAAAACTCTGCACAGACCAGATTTCTTCTCTTTAGACTCTTAAAACTTTTCTTATTTAATAATAGTGTTTAATAAGACCTGATTCTGATCTTACTTATAAACATTTAGATAACTTGATTATAGAGCAGTTACTGTAATGAAAGCTAAGGTAAATAAAATAAAACTCAGGGCTACAGATTTGAGTGGTGTACAGAAAGTATCAGGTCCTCAGCTATTCTCAATCTGGTTTATGCTGGATAAAATGTTGGGAGATACGTGAAGTTTTCTGCCTTCCCTAAAAATGGCTGAGGTGGTCTTCTCTTACGTGAGAGTTACAGCTTTTAAGGTTGTCTTAAAGATTGTCTTCTGTACTGTGCTGTCACCACTGTTGAAGAATGTGTTCATCAATTTATTAAATAATGAAATACTGTCATGTGGTTAATGACAGAGGTATAACTCATTCCAAGCGCCTTTCTCAAAGAGCTTCACTCAGAGCATTAATCTCCACGGATATAGCTGAGATACACATGTATGCTGAGGCAGGTAAGGATTTAGGGCATTGAATAGGCCATTGAATAGGGAAGCTAAAGAGCGTACATTTTGCTTAGAATGGAAATTGAATGGTAATAAAATGAGTAGGTTTTGTTTGGATGTAGTCTTTAGTCTCGTTAAGAAAAGAGAAAATTAGATTACTTATTAAAACAGTATATGGGGGAAATATGAAGAAATCTGGTTCATATGCGTGTAGAATATCTGTTTCAAGAGTTGCAAATGAGGCTCTTGCAAAACTTCAAAATGGACCATATGATGTAATTTCTAAATGGATCCTGTAAGGTCCCTGTCCAGCAGCCCTAATAAATATTTCTACTGTTATTGTTTATCCTGTTTAATAACTGAGTCACAGCTGTTTTCATCAGAAATCTAATTTAAACTGTTTAGCCTCTTTCAGTGGAATAGTTTTACTGAGATATCTCTAGAGAGATCTATTTCCTGAACATGCCATCTTAGCACTTGAACTGTTTGCCTGGCCAAGATGGCTGTAATCAAATCTATGCAGATAAAAGAACACTTTTAATAGACAAGTCTTCAGGCAGAAACTTTTTTTAATGCATTGCTGTAAAAATTCTGTTATGTCCTGCGAATACGTGGTATTGTTTGCCTTGTAAAGCGGCCTTCATCTCCTGCTGATTTTACTCGCTTTGTATTGCTCATTACTTTACAGATTATAGCACAGAGCTAACTTCCCAGTAGGACATGGCTAGATTTCTATTTCTATTGTAATAGTTTGATTTGGAATTGTTCTGAATGACTGCAAGGCCAAACAAAATAATTAGACACAATAGATATTCCACTAGTGTGCTGGTCCAGAGTGTGCAGTCCAGCAACCTGTGCTGCATTTAATCAGGCTACACTTAAAAGTTCAGATCTACTTTAAACTTTTGTGCTCAGCATTTCTGATGATACATGTTGATTGCACTTAGACACAGTTGTTCTGAGAATTATTTTCTTAACATGATTTATTACTTCACTTTCTGTGAGATATTTCAAATGCTTTATGGTATTGGAATAGTCTGTATTTATCATTTATCAGGTCTGCATGGACGCATACAGGATCTTGGACGTGTGCCTGAGTTTGAATGGCACCACCTGTGCTAAGGTGCAAGAGCTGTGTGAAGTTTTAGTAAATTGCTTGTCTTTTAATTTAATGCAGATGGGATTTCAAAAGTTTAAAGTCTTGAATATCTATAATAAATAAACTATAATAAATTTGAGAAGTTATTCTGAAAGGAAATCTTCCATTAAAAAAGTAATTTCCATAGTCTGTTGAATTAGGCAAGTTATTAGTGGCCCCATCTTCTTTGTGAAGAAAGCATAAGGGATGGTCTTTTCAGTCTTTTTTATCCTTTTTTTCTCTGAGTACTATTCTTCTGCAGCTGGCTAATCTCTTCTGTAAGATTTCTTTTTAATTGAGATTTAAGAACTTCTTACAACAGTAATTATTCAGGGGGCAACCTCTGACTTGGTGCTCAACCTGGTAAATGAATATATGTTACTTTTTTTTTTTTCTTAAATCAGAGGCTTTTCAGACTCTGCTGGTCTAAGAGGTATAACTTCCCCAGATTAGTTTAGATTCCTGGTGCAGCTGTAGCAGAACTAATTTAGAATTGGGATGCTTCTCCAAGGACATTTCAAGGAAAAGCAGGCGATGATACCACATTAGTGTTGCTGTGCTATAAATGATGTAATAGTTGTCTTAAGGCTGACTGGATTACACTTGTAATATGGTGGAAAGAGGTAGAAAACAACATCAGTTTTAGGACTCTGGGTACAACACACAGTTCTCAGATGATTATGCCACCAAACCAGTGGTTTTTTAACAACTTGGGTACATTTCTAGTGGGAAGAAAAGGTGGCACTTTTAGAAAGGTGAGCAGCAGCATTTAGGGGGGAACCAGATGGCCTTTACTAGCTGCTCCCCCTATTCTACCTATATGCAAGGGGAAGCAGAAGGGAATGTCTGTGGGCAAGACTGAAGTGTAGGGAGGTAGCTTAAAAGCATAAATTGCAAATGGGTGTGGCTGAGGCATCTGTTCTGCTCCACTGCCCCAGCTACAGGGAGAGCAACTTTAAGGAGAAGACTCAAGAGAGCTGTTGGAGATAGTATTAACTGCTCAGCTAGTTTCATTGCCAATGCTGGGCTTTGCTAATGCTGAAATTCAGCTGCCTTCAAGAGTCACGTGTAGACTTGCACCAACCCTGCTTTTGCTGGACATTAAAGTCCCAATGTTATATTGCTTGTCTTCACCAGGAGAGGAATTTAGGATGAACGTACTGTAAGGTGAAGTTTACTAGAGAAGGGAGTAACTTTAAGATATCTTAGAAAGCTGGGTTAGCTGTAGGTGCAGAGGGATGCACTAAGGATAAGAAAATGAAGATAACGTGGAAGTTCCATACTAATAAGTAGTGAATTTAGTGTTGGCTATATCAGAGAGGCTTAGCACTTTCTTTTTTAAAAAATAATTTCAATTACAAAAAATACAAATTACTCTATAAAGGGAGTGGTCTCTTGTAGAATAGTTTAATAAAAACAAAAATATTTGTTCTGGGTTTTGAAAAACTAGGGAAAAAATTTCCTTTCTGTTTTTTCTTTAGGGCTTAGCAGTATGTAGTGTGCTTAACAATGATACTTCATAAATTGCCATGTAGTTTGGTTTTTTATTTAGCTATTCTAAGAAAATCAATTTAGCTGAGTAACAGTGATAGGATCTCCAGCTATTATCACCTAATCATTAATTTCTCCTGGACTCTGATTAATACAACTGCTGCAGCATGTTTAATAAATCATTAAAATAGCTTGGATTTAACTGAAAAATTAATTATTTAAAACCATAACTGCAACCTATTCCCCCACTCCCAACCCCCCAAACCCTCTTCAATTATTAAAGCATAAGTGAATTAAAGCACAATGATAAATATGGGAATCTACTGCTTTAAAAAAAACATAATAATGAAGTGAATAAATGCAGATGACTGAATTCCTGAATCTAGTCTGCTCATGATCCATGCTTGCAGATACCACACAGCTGTATTTCATAAAGTACTTACTACCTCCAGTGTTTACACTATGATTGATTTAGAATTAAGACATTCCTCTCCTTCTGTTTGCCGTTGCATTTTTTTTCTACCCAAAGCTTCAGAAAGATCTTGAGCACCATCAGATTTAGTAGTTGGTTGATGTTTTGTAGCTGTGATTCCAGCCTGGGCTGACAAGTCAGGGCATGAACTGATTGTCTTGACTGCACAGCAGGCTCAGTATGGTGGTACCCTGAGGCACCTGAATGATGAGGACCACTAATGCACGAGTGCTTTGCACCTCTGAGTAGATTTAATAAGAGCTGCTCGTATATATATAACCTTTCTTTGATACAATGTTGTTTTTTCTGTTCTTTGTATTAAATTTGGCAGCTTTTTTTTTCTTTGAACATCAGATCCTGGTGGCATGGAAACACTAAAGGAAGAGCAGAAGAAACTTTTAGATGGTATAAAACGAAACGGTGAACTCTTATGTCCTCCATATTTTGTGGACTGGATAGATGTTGAGTCTGGAATTTTTGTTTACAGAAACTGAATAATTAAAGAAAATTAAGACCTGGCTGAATAGCCTCATTAGGTTAAACAGATTCCTTTTATAGGATTAAAGGGGAATGAAAAAGGTAATGAAAATAAATAATTTCTTCTCCTAGTAAAATATTTAACTTTTTCTCACTTTCTTAGTGTCATTTAAAAAATATTTATCTGTATCCACTGTCAAATCCAAAAGCAGATGGTTAGCAATATAGTTACTAGCTCCTCTTACGAGTACGTAATTTCTTTTTAGTGGAAGACACTTTTTTAATAGCAAAAAAGTCAAGGGAAATGTTGTCTTCCTACAATTCTTTTAAATTCAACTTAAAGGAACAATTAACTTTTCCTGCAAACTTATTTTTTTTATTTTCCTGGAAATTGGAAAAAAAAAGCAATGTAGTCAACAAATACTTAAACAAAAAAACCAGTTATTTATATCAAGGGTGACTATTAGTTCTCTTCTTTGGAGTGATCTTCTGGTCTTGCTAAGAAACAGACTCTTGAAGCCATACATTGAGGTAAATAACGTCACATGATGTTGCTCATACTGATGCTGAAGAGGAGAAAAATTACACCATAGAAAGCTTTGAGAATGGGGTGGGGTGGGGGGGGGAAATCTGTTTGCATATGTGTACTTTGCATAACCAGCTGCTGAATTCCTAGTGTTGGAGGATCCAGAGGGAGAGAAAGGTCTGTTACCTTTTTCTAGAAATAGCGGTTGGACCCGTGTATTACAGAAAGTGAATAGAAAAGTTTATTTTGTCAGGGATTTTCAAACAAGGAGGAGTAACTTCCTAGTGCAGAGACATTTAACATGGGCCCACAGATGGCTGTATATGTAACATGTTTATTTGCTGTATTTCTTTCCTTTTCGCAGTCCTATTCTAGACAGAAAACCGTATTACATGTATTTTGCTTAAGATTTACATCTGCTTACAGATCCTGTTTTCAGCCCAGTGAATTTGAATACTAAGAGGCAATGAGGAACCAAATCGCAGGGACATTCAAGGAGTAGTAACTACTGCAAAACCCAGGGGTCTTGATCCAGTGCCTGTTTACCAGTGTCAGTCTTCCCAGTGGCTCTAGATTTGGCCTTTGATGATGGTGAATTAACTGAGATGAGCAGAAAAATCTTTATAAAGATAGGAAGCAATAACAGTGGAGGGAACTAAGGGTGCTGGTTTTGGCTGGGATAGAGTTAACTTTCTTCACAGTAACTAGTATGGAGCTATGGTTTGGATTTGTGCTGGAAGCAGTGTTGATAACAGAGGGTTGTTTTCATTATTGCTGAGCAGGGCTTACACAGAGTCAAGGCTTTTTCTGCTCCTCACCCCACCCCACCAGGGAGGAGGCTGGGGGCGCACAAGAAGCTGGGAGGGGGCACAGCCAGGACAGCTGACCCCAACTGACCCCAAAGCTGAATATTTGCAGTTGGCCCATTCATAACTCTGGCTACTGTGGAATGCAGGCAAAATAAGTACTGGTTTTGGGTGAGCAATACTTCTTAAATGTGGAAGGCAAAACTGAAATAAAAAAAAAAGTGAAAATGCATTATCTCTTGCCATAAAAAGTTCACATTTGGAAATAGTTTGATACAGATGAGTGGAAACCTAGAAGCCCTCTTGACTGAGTGGCGGGGTTGTTTTTGTGGGGCTTCTGTTTGTTTGTTCCTTAGTGGCTTTCCTCTGTTGATCTAACTTCATCAGTCTGGGTCCTGGTGTGTGCAGGATTTTGAGTAACTTCTGTGTTCCCGCTGATTTCCCAGTTCTGGCTCTGACTTGACAGACACTGCAGAGAATTAACAGAATGGGGAAGAGGTGAAAGAGAGTAAGTGCCAAGAGCAAACACCTTGAATCCCCTTTTGTAATTTTTTTTATGACTGTTGCCTGCTACTATGTGTACACAAGTTAAAAGAATCTGATTCCAAAGAGTCCACTGTACAGTGGATGTGTTGGGTAAGAACATGCTTTTCTTTGGTTTAGGTGCTATGGAAATGCCAGTGGAGACAAAGTGCAGGTAATTCTTTTGTTTCGCTTTCTTTGCAAAAGTCTAGGTCTTTACAACTTTGGTTGTAGGGTTACACAAATCAACTTGAAATAATTCAGGAAAGATACCCCTGACTCTACTTCTCTGTGGCTAGAAATGAAAGCAGATGTATCCCACTCATAAGAGTAACGGCAACTGCGTTTCCTAAGTAGAGATTTACAGCATTTTTGCAGCCCTCCACTCTTGCTAATAAATTGTGTCTTTGTAGTTGAAAGAAAACTGCAGTAGCTCATAAAAGAAAACATTCTTAGCTACTGACAGAAGTGAATAGTCACCTGTTAAAAACTCACATAGAGTTGACTTTGTCTAAAGACCTTGAAGATGTTACATATAAAGTCTTAATATAATAAACCACTTCTCATTTCAAAGAAGAGACACTTAACAGTCTCAAACTCTGCAGTGATATCAGCAACCTTCCAGATGAGGAAAAGCAAGCAGAAAATTCTCTGTTCCCAATTCTCTAATTTCTGTTTCCTGACCCGTAGCTGAGGGGGTTGCAGATTTGGAATTACAGGGGCTCTTTGGCGGAGTTGCCATTTCTCAAGTTTGCTAGATGCACAGAAGATATGTTGTGTGCCTGTATTTCCCCCAATCAAAGGCACTGATCCAATGCAATATGCTATTGTGAAGCTGCTCAAATGCAAAAATTAGTTGTCCCAGGGTAGCCTAGCACTTACCCAGGAGGAGGAGGGGAAGAGGACAAGTCTACCAGCTTCCACCCCTGTGCTTTACATCTCGAGTAAAGCAGAGGAAAAGGTAAACCACAGCTGATATTTTTTTGCTTTCTTGCATAGAGACTAGAAAACAGCTTTTGTAGGCATTTTTAGCCATTATTAATCTGTGTAATTGTAACCTTTCTAATTTTCTCCCTTCAAAGTGTGGAAGACACTGAAATAACAGCCTAAGGAGGTTTGGAAATTGGGACTTGGCATTTAAAGCCTAGTCAGTTTGCATTGCATTGTGTAATAATTGCTAGTTAATGTAATAGCAAAACCATTACGGTGACAAAATCTTAGAGTGTATTTCTCTTTTGATGTGTAAATTAAGACTGTCAGAAAGCAGTCCCGATATTAAATAGGCCCCCTCATCCTTTCTAGTTTGAAAACACTTTGCTTAATCACTGACAGCATACATATATTCTTTTGCTTGTGTCTGCCATATTCACTAGTATCCTCTTTCATGCAGACCAAAGGAGAAACATTTGTAGGGGCTGTGAAATGTTTGAGAGGCCTTCTGTCTTGAATAAGTTACCTGTTTGGGACAAAGAGGCAGTGACTTTTTTAAGTCAAAATCTGCTAATGTTTTTCTAGCAAACTATGCAAAATTCAAGCTTCTTAAGCCTGAATATTTTGGTACGTTATTTCTTTTCAAACAATACAAGATTAAAGAAGTTCAGGAAAGATAATGTGTTTCCAGAGAATCAGAGTTTTTGAGATAAGCTAGCCTATTTGTAGAAATTACAGAAGCTTCAATAAACCTCAAACAGCAACTGTCTGTTTCTTCTGTAAATCTTAATTGTTTTTATTATGGCATAGGCATAAAAATATAATTCTCTAATTTATTTTTAGCTACCACATAAATGGTGAAACAAACTTTCTCATATTGCTTCTCACTTTATCAGAATTCTTCATAAAAGTCTGTCTTCTACTGGAGATCTTAAACAGTTCTGTGAATTACCGAGAAAAAGTCAATGTGATGTTTCTTCATGGAAGAGTGAAACGGTAATGACTATTGCTGTTCCCCTTCACGTGCTTGGTTGAATATTTTTGTGCTCTTACCTCCTCACTTTCTCTTCTGTTCCTGCCAAACTTTTAAAATAATAATCATGTCTCAGTAGCAGTGAATCTGCTGCAGATGGTTTGGGTGTAAATTGTGTATCTTATCTTTAGTTAGAGTGTAGTGAGGACTTTGGAATGACTGGGGTGCTGTGACCCATTTCAGTGTCACTCAGCTAGCTCCTGTTCTGTGATACTCGGCTTTTTTTCCTGCAGACAAATAGAGGTTGCAAACTATTTCTGGGGAGGTTTCCATAGGCTTATGTAGTCTCCTGAATTGTTTCTGTGAAGTAGTAGTTTGATGGGATTCACATGTGCTGATAATTAATTGCTTCTAGGGAAGGGTAGGGGAAAAGAAACCAAAACAACAAAACGCACTGCACTGCAGTACATTTACCAAAGCCAGCAAGCTTGCAGTATTAATAGTTTAATGCCATGGAGGAAATAAGCAATTAAGTAGCTAATATGTGATGTTACATCAAACAAGTGACTTGAGCTGGGATTAGCAAAGAAGATAGGAATTGCTGCTCATCCTTCTCCCACAGCACATCTCCGCTTTGCTGCTCTGCTGAAGGGTCCATTAGGCCTCTGCATTGACTCAGCATCTTGTTCATAGTGGAGCATATGTCTTGCTTGGGAGATGCTACCTAAAAAGGGCCTCTGCGACTGTAGTGTGACAACTATAGAGCTGCTCTCTAAATGCAGTGTGCCATCTCACAGGTGCATGTAATCTTCCTTCATCTGAAAAGTCCAAGATGCAAAATTTTTTTTCCCCCCAGTGGTTTCACTGCAGTGGGATGAACTATTGTTGTCTCTGCCCTGCATTAAGGATGAACAGGTAGTTTGTCATCATTGTATTGCTTAACATTGAGGAATATTTCTAGTGACTCTTTGATCAATGTATGCAACATAATCACTGTGAGGCAATTAAAAAAAAAAAAAGCCACTTTGAAGTTGCTGACAAAAAGGAATTCTTCCTCAGAGTCTGCTTTCCTAATACTTTATTCTGTCCAGTAGAGGAACTGAAAGTTTGCATAATAATAATTCTGTTAATATAATGGTATTTAGAAGGCCATTTCTCCTCCTACTTGCAAATGCACAGGTTATTCATGACCTGGTCTGTACTCTTGATATGCGAGAAAATGTAGAATTAATAGAATCAATTTATTTATCTGATGTTAAAAGAAACACAAGAGTAATCTTGAACTTCCAGTAAACCTGCAGTCATGTAACTTGTAAATTAAACAATTGAAATGCAAATTTAAGCACCTGGCTAATTCCTTGAAAGATCAAGAGGAGAATCTCAGAAATATTCATAACAAGAATGGAAGGGAAATTTTTCAGGAGTCCTTTTTAAAATTTTTCTTCCCTTAATTGGTTTAAGAATAAGAAAATATGCCACAGTTTGAAGAACCTTAATGAAATGGAATATAAAGAAGAATTTCATGGTGCAAAATCTTGAGTTTATTTCTTAGACTGAGTCTGACATCTTAGAAGGGGAACCTAGACCCTCCCTTATAAAGATGGGGAAGGAAGGGTTGTTTTTAATATTGCTCATTGGTGCTTTGATACCTGCCTAAGCACAGCAGGTACATACCTCCCTGCACTGGTAATCGTAGCCTGAAACAGTGGGTAGGTACCAATAGGCTCTTAGTCACAAACTTGACAATAGCCTCTTTTCCTCCACAAAAGAGGAATGAAATGTGATTCTTTAGATTTTAGAGATTTTTTTTAATATAATAGTAATTAAAGCACTCGCCAAGGATAAGGGAGGCAGTGGTTCAATGTCTCTTTTGGCTTTACTAAACTGAGTTTCAGCGCTTGAGAATATATTCTGGAAAAAAGTGTCGTACACTGTTTGAGATGACTGTTGGGCGACTTGGTACTGCTGAATTTACGTTTTGTTACAAACAGTGTGGAATAATCTGGTGCAAAAATCTTTCCTTCCAGTCTGATGAGCTGAGTAAAGTAAACAATTTGTTTCATAATGTTGATTTTTTTTTCTCCTTTCCCTTTCCTAAATGCTCAAAACATTTATTAGGTTATCCGAGAAACTCAGTATAATAGGAGTCAGATTGCAAAGAAATGTCTTGATTCTGCCAGAAGAATGAATGAGAGCACTTGAAGTGATTACACTGACTTGCTTTCATTTTTTCTGCTACTCTGATAGATGAATTTGAGATGTTTTTATTAACAACTTTGTCAACCAAGTGATGAAATCTGATACAGGGTAGGAATTAAGATGCAAGTACTTTTCAACTTTGAACTCTGTAAAAAGACTTCCCAATAAATTATCATGATTTAAATGGATTTAGGAAATATTCAGGAGACTATGCTGCTGTTTGCTACAGCCTGTGCTAACAGAATGTGTGAAGTCACTCCCTTTCAACAACTTCTCACTGACCTGTAATCAATCTACTTTACTGGCTATATCTTAATTATTCATATAGTTGTACTTTATATCATGGTGCCACGTTCAGTCTCACCAATACTTACTTCTCAGCAGCTTGTCCTGAGCGTAAGCCTTTGTTCCTTTTCAGGAACTGGAGGGGTAACAGCATTCCTCTGACTGCAGGCGTGCTTGGCCACAAAAACTGTACTTCACTCAGAGTGTTTTGTGAAGTCTGCTAGTGGTTTTGCAAATAAGAAGGAAGGCCTTTTTTTTTTTTTTTCATTCCTTTCCTTTTTTCCAAAACAAAACACACAAAATCCCCCAAAATCCCAGACCTTTCCAATTCAGTAGCCAAGTGTTAGCAGGAAGAGGAAAATGAGACACACAAAAGACCTTTGTGTTAAAATAGTGCTTCAGAAATACACCTGCAGTTTCACCCTCCCGCACCCATACTATATAAGCTATCTAGTTCCAAATATTTAGAAGCTGTGACACTTTTTTGGGTTCTAGATCCTATTCAATTCTGTCTGTTAGTTGAACTAATCTGGACAGTCCTTTTTTGCCCACATTACTGGAGTTTAATCTGTTTAGTACCATATTTTCTGGGACAGTCTGATTTGAACTGTTAAACTAATACATAATTGGAAGGAACTGTCACTTTAATGATGTTTTAATGTCACATGTCATGAAGGTGAAATGCAATGTAAAAAAATGTGTTATGCAAAATACAGCACCCTCTGGAATAAAATTTCTAGAAGGCAGATGCATGATAATGATGTAAAAAAAAAAAAACCAAAAAAAACAACCAAAAACCAACCCTCCCAAAGACCCTCAAACCAAAACCAGACAACTCTCTAACTGTTATGAATTGTTCTTCAATGCCAGGTAGGCTGACTTGATTTTACTGGTTGTATAGCGCACATGGAATGCAGCATTACCATATTTGAGTGTTGTTAGGGAAGCAACAGAGATTTTATTATAATAGGGTACTTTTTTAAACACAATGTTGTGGGTTTTTTCTGTTGGATTTTAGCCAGGTTCACTAGAATAAGTCTGCAGGGTACATGACTGGATAGACAAACAGCTTGATGTGATTCTGCCTACCAGTACATGTATTATTTTACTGTGGGAGAGAGGTTTCTGCATATCAGTTTTCCCTTGCAGCCTACATCTTCCTTATCCAAACTCAGAAGAAACAAAGTGTTTTTTGAAGGGTTTCCATTCCTGTGTGTTTTCTGCTAGAGGGCTCTGCCAGTCCCTTTACTTAACTCATACCAAAGCCCACCTGCAAGATATGAGAAACAAGCCAGACCCACTAGCAGTATCTTCCCAGAGGCCTGCAGAGATGATTATGGGTATGGTGAATGAACATCTTGGAAATTTGCTATTGCAGGCTTTAGTTGCTCTTGAATGTGTCATGCCTATGTTTTGTGCTTCCATTTCCTGCAATGGGGAGGAGAAAATTTTAGTGCCAAACATTCTGGAGTAACATAAGGTTGCTGGTTGGTGCCTGCTGGGGAATGTGCCGCTGGTGAGAAGAATTTTGTTCAGCCCTGTGCTTTTGCAGTTTTTATTTCAAGTCAATTAAAGACATGTGACTTTAAGGTTTGGACTTCTCTAGAAACACTGCTAGGCTTTGCACTTGAAGTGCTGTGCCTCTCACACCTGAGACTTTTCTTTGGGTGTTTTCTGAAGTGCAGGAAGCAATGATATTTGGAAGGGTGTGTGTGGTGGTGGTTGGTGGTGAGTGTTAAATGGAGAATGCTATTCCTGAGATCCTGAAAGTGAATTGCAAGCCTGGGGAGTGGGGGTTGGGTATTTTGCTTTTTGGTTTTTCCCTATGTATGACTTAAAATGTCAGTCATTCCTTCCATGGATGAAACCCACCTGCTGGGAGGGCTGGATCAGAATCTTGGGTATTTTTTGTGTGTTCTGACAAATGTTGCAGCAATTTTCCTTATGGCCTCTAGAGGTTTGTGTGCATTGCTCTTGTGATGTTTCTATTGACACTGTTCCCACATTGACTGCTGAATGTATTGGTCTAAAAAAAAATATTGTGAAAATATAAAGTTTGGCTGAAGCTTAAAAAAAAATAATGGAAGAGTTCTCATTTGACTTAATAGTTCGACATTTCTCCTATACCTAATAGTTACTGTGGTATGTTGTGCTCATAATACATCTAGTCACTAGACCTATGTGGATTTTAAGCACTATATTCAGCCATGTTTTTGGCAGCTGCTCTTGTGCTTTTCATCTTGTTTATCCCTTGTACAGTAAAAGGATGTATGAGCTCCCTGTAGCTGCTGGCAAATCAGTGCTTTAATCCAGATAGTTACACCCTGACATAACTAATCCTTTAACTGTTGAATAACATACCCTCTTTTGTCTGCTCAGACCTGTGAAAGTGGGGAAGAGTTGTCCTTAACCACAACCCAGTTGTTGGGATAGTGGGTGATGGTTATTAACAGAGGTGTATAATAACACACAAACAAATGCACTGGATTACAAATGTGCAATTTAGGATGAAGGTTTGAGGGAAGATGAGCCAATTATAATGGGATAACTTAAAACTACTATTGTTTTATAAAACAAAGGATCCTAGTAGTATCAAGTAATGAAACAAAAACTTATGTACAATTAAAACATTTAGGAGTTTAGAATTAAGTTTTTTTTACTATGTTATTTGCAATGGTTCCCCCTCCCCTTTAGCTTTAGAAACAGACTGATAGTTTGTTACAAAGGAAGAAGAAAAGGAAAAGGAAGTAAGAATATATAATTGTGCTTATTAGAAGAAATAGTCAGAAACTGATTAGTGTGGGAGGAATTAATTATTAAATCTACCCACACTCTCTGTTTTTTAATTTTTTGCTATTCAATTATGCATTAGTAAATGTTACCATGCAATCACTGGCAAGATGCTAATTAGTATTTATGAATTGCTACTTTTTATGTCTGACCTTTTGATAATTTCCATTTGCGGAGATGGTGTGAGGTATACACTGATCTTGGAGAACTGTCTTTTTGTTTTTCTCAGTTCTGAATTTTTGATACACTGTTGCAGTAGCAATGATTTACAATCTCCTTTTATTTTTGCTAATAAAAATGGAAGCTTTAATGCACAGAAAGGTGCTCCTGCAAATCACAGAATTACAAGAAAACAATTCTTAAATTTAGGTAAGGAAATGTATGTAAATGAGTGATCAGTGAAAAGTACTGTGAAAGGTAGTAAACAGATGCCTTTTAAAATCAAACTTCACATCTAGGTGCCTAAATTGCATTTAGATGCCTAGGTTTAACCAGACACAAAGATTTTTTTTTTAATTATTTATCAAGCCTTGAACATAACAGAGGTCGCTGATGTTGTCTTTACTAGCTAACTATACCCACCAGTATGACTTCATTCTGAAAACAGCCATCTTTACTCCTTCTGAAACAGCAGTCTAGTGTTCCTAATCTCCCAAGCACCAATTTTGTAAACATCCTGAGGTGACTAAAGGGAATTGTGGAAGTGAGTGGGATCATAGCTAATCAAACTGACTGAGGGGATTGTGGTCAGTGCTGCCTAACTGCTTGTCCGAATGAAGGCTTCCACCGTGGAAGAAAAGCACATTATTGCTTTGATTCTCATCATGTCTTGCTGACATGCTTTGTGCTTCTACTAGAATGAGTGTTTCCGTGGGTGCAACTCTGCCAGAATCTATTTAAATGTTCTTCACATAAAAAAAAAAAGGCAGTGAACAGGAAAAATGCTGTTTGGTTTAATCAAGAACTGAAAAGAGGACTCATTTAATTTATATATATACAAAACTGGATATTTTTGTGTATCATAGATCTGTGTAAAGTGTTTGGTTTTCATATTAAAAACCCATTCTTGATGCTGAGGATTCATTGTTAGTTGGAGCACTCCACTGTGCCTCATGGGCAGGATTTCAGGGCAGTTGTTTTCTTGAGGAAACAAGCTTGTCTGGATAAGAATTGTAGAATCTTAAAGTTGAATTACCATGACTCATGCCTCTTACATTTTAAGTTATACTGCTTGCCTATAGGATGGAGGATTGTTTCCTAGTAGGCTGATTTAAAGCCTGTTAAGGAACTAAAATGTAATATTACTTTCCTGGCAAGTCTGAAAGCAGTTTGGTGTTAGAAAATTGTTTGATCAAAATGAGTTAAGTCTCTCTGGTCACATAATATGATACTTCTTTCAGACTGCATAGTTGCCTTATCTGGTATGAGTAGTATGACTCCTCCATGATGACATCCATTCTAAATGAGCAGCCCATAAGTGGAATAAATAAGCCAAGGCTCGGGGTTTTTTGTTTACAGTTTTGTGTTTGTGGGTTTTTTTGGTGAGCTTTTATGACTGAGTTAAGTTGGATATGTATAGTCTTGTGCCATCCAATGCAAATATGCCCTTGTCCCCTTCTTTTCCCCACTTGAACTGTATAAAGTAACTTTGTGGACCTGACTTGATAAATATTTGATTATGTTCTAGATGTAAAATTAAACTCAAGTACAAATTATTTTTATAATACTATTTTTCTATGTTCTGTAAGCGGTTTTGAAATGTACTGAGTCATAAAGATGCTCCAGCCAGGCAACTCTGCTACTGAAACTGGATATGAAGAAGAAAATGCACAGTTCTCTTGCCTTTTTGGATTCACTATTGTTATGATGATTTTTTTTTTGGACATCTCTTCCTTTAAAAATATGGAAGTATGACAAGAACACGTTATATTAGTGTTATACTAATGTGATTTAACTAAATACAACAACAGTTCTTTGAACAGCAACATAAACGACTCTGCTTTTACTTAACTAAAAAGTGTCCGTGGGTACAATAAGAAATTTTAAGTCTCCAAGGAAGGAATTGATCTCATGCTGTTTGTAACAAGAAAGTATGGTCTTCGTTGCTAGTTACGTTGCATTAATGGATATTTATTGTTCAGCAAAGCAAATACAGAGATTTGTTAAAGCTGCAGTGAAAAAAGCAACATCTTAAAACAGTTATATTTTCTTTTAAAACTGATCCCTTTTGACTAAATTTGAGTTTATCTTTGGGTTTTCCATCTTCTTCCACCTTAAAGGCTGTGGTGTTTGTACCTTTTATATACTGTCCAAATATAGTTACTCAGTTAAATGATAAAATGTATTTCGGCATTTGTGAGATGAGATTTTCGTGACTGGTTTAATTTTGTGATCATAAACAAGAAAACCACAATATCTTCAAAACTTTTTTATTTACCTTCAGCTCAGTCTGCATTGGTTTAAGTTTCTTCTATTTTCACACGAATTTGAATATAAAACTTCTCTGAGAAAAGTTCTGCTAAAAACAAAGCCCTGTGTGTACACACAAAGCCAAAGACCTTTTTTATTTGGTTATTTTGCCATTTAAGCAGAACATAACACTTGTATAATTTCAAAGTGTTGGTGCCTAATGTAATTGAGCTAGCTTAGCTGGAAGCTGAACTGAGTGAGATCCTTAATGAGCAGAGACGTTAGCTAAACTCAATACTACTTACATCTGGAAAAGAACTAAGTAATACTAAGGAGTCGTAGGGAGAGATGTAAAGATGCCCTTTATGAATGATTTATGTGAGTTCATGTTTTTTCACGTACAACCAAAATGGATTCATATGAATGATCTACACTATGATCTTCAGAAACTTAGCAATAGTATTGTCTCACTAACTGCTATATTTAATAAGTGGAAATCTGTGGTATTAAAATACTTACAAGCAATTTTTTTTATATTATGAAAAAAAGCCTTTTTGAGTAGAAGACATTGCATCTTGATTTCTGCACTCTCTAATTAAAATCCTATAATGAAGTCCATACTTCTTGTAGAGTATTTAAGAAAAAGACTGGTCAAGAGACTTTATTTGCCTTTTGCAAGCCACCATAGAATGATCTGTAGGACTTCAGTTATATATTATATATATATGAATATATATATATTCATGTATATAGCGTTTTGGAAGGCAAGTGCTTTTACATTAACTACTCCCTGAAGTTCGTATTTATAGGTTGACTAAAACTGCCTCCTTTTGCCTTCAGCTCCACATGAATCTTAAACTATATTGATAAAGTAGTCTCACTAACTAGTGTTGATTATGTAATAATTAGTGGCATCCCATTGTTGGTAATTTTCCTGAAACAGTAAAAATATGAAAGTTATTAATATTGAATAATTTTTCAATTCACTTTCCAGATGCTGTGTAATAGTTCTGTTACTCTGTGATGCTCCATAAAGCTATAAATCTGAGATGTGCCCATGCTGTTTCACATGATCTGTAGTCAGTATCTATCAACAAAGAACTGCTAGTTGCAACTTCATCTGGAGGAAACCCAGAGCAGTCAAAAGGAAATGCTTCTCAGAGGTAAGAGAGCTTTTTTATTTTCATTCTCTCCTCTATAGTGATGAATTCTGCCCATTTGGATCTGTGCAGTTGTGTGGACTGAAATTTCTTGCAGGAAAGCAGCAAAAATAAAGGGGAAAGGAAAGCAGTTCTTTAGCTTTGGGTCTTTGATTTTTTTTTTTTCTTCTCTAAGGTTATTTTCAGTTTCCAGAGAAAGATTTTGCTGTGGTCAGGGTATCTATTTCTATTTGCTGGACAAGTTGTTTGGGGTTCTTCCTTTTACACTCAGAAAATGGAAAAAGAGGATGTAAGAGCTGAAAGACTTCTCATATGCCTTCTGATCTGTTACAGAAGTCAAATTAGCAAATTAATATACATTTCTGGATTATGCCCCTTTCCAGTTCATGGAAGTTAGCCACTTTCACATCCTTGTATGATAAAGTGGGGAGGCAAGCAGTTGAGAAAGCAGTACAATACATCTTGAACACATGCCTGTTGGGAAGCAGAGTCTGGAAATGAACTATGAGCAATGTGTAGACAAGTCTGATTTAAAGAGCTGCCACAGGGAAATCTGAGAACAGGCTTTGTGGTGGACACTTTGGGGATGGCTCTTATTGCTCTGCTGTGAAAAGTCCTTGTTACAGCCATTTATATTAAGCTGCACCCTGGAGTGATTAGTCTTCTATAGATGGGCAAAAGGGAGAAAGCTGTCGTGTATGGCTGTAGTAAAAAGACTGTATGTTTGGAGGAAATTTCATGGATTGGATTTGACCTCTGTAGCAAATGAGCTGTGGAAATCCTTGAAACTCTCACCCAGAAAAACAGAAAGCATGCATTTTCCTCACCAAATGGCCTTCAACGGTTTAACTTATTTTTCTGTTGCTATAAGGCTAAAAGCCCTTCTATATCCATGTCTCTCGATGCTTTTTATTATTTTTTAACAGTTTTAGCTGAGGCAAGACACACTTGTCATGCTGGGCTTTATAATTTTCTTCCTCAGTGTGATTGTAGTGAAAAATATTAGACAAAGGAGTAGGAGGGGAGGGAAAAGCTTTTGGAATTGTGCATGTGGGCTGTAGCTAGAACCCCACAGGTGAGTTAATTAGCATGGTGAGAGCCTGCCTGCCCAGCTTATTAGTACTTAGCATTATGGTATTGGTGTTTTTGAAAATGCACTTGAAATGAAGACTGCACACAGAGTGGGAAGGAGATATATTGTTATTGTCTGTACATCTTCTTGCAGCACTTCATACTTCTAGACTGTGTTGTATGAGGCAGTGTTATATGAGTTCTTGCTGTTGTGATTTTTTTTTTTTAAAAACCATAATTATCTCAAACTACAAACAAAAGTCTGAGAAGTTAGGAAGCTGAAGGCAAGAAGGGGTTATATGTGTTTCATTTGTGATTGAAACCTTCTTTTAAACCTTTATTGCAATTCATACTTTGACTTTCAGAAATCTCTGTGTCAATTTGTAGAAGTTGGAGTCTTTGCTGATCAGCTTCTAGTACATTTTGAGACTGATCAGTAACTTATCATTCCTCTAAAACTTAATGGCACAGTAGGCACACGGCAAAAGGCTCTGTCTTGCAGTTTCTGCCTCATAGGTCTGTAATGGTTTGAGATGTATGTTTTGCCTCTCTCTTGTAGGATACCTCTCCTGCAGTAAAAGCAGTAAAAATAGCATGTAATTGACTCAGTAACAGCATATTGGCTTGTACCCCACCAGCTAAATCCACACAACTGTGATGCTGAAAGCTTTTCCCCTTTCTCAGTGAGTAGTATAAAGTGGAGAATGATATAAAATAAGTGCATAGCTTGCCCACGGATACCAGATGCCAAACTCACTGAAACCTGTAATTTAGATGATCTGGCAAAGATTTTAAATTCTGTGAAGGTCTTTCGGGATATTTCTACGATCTCAGCTCTGTTCAAAGTCTCCATAATGGTTTCACAGTCTATTTCTCAGTTTTCCTTCCTTAGGTTCTCTCTGAGGGTGCTTAACTACTTGCTTTATGTGCTGCAGTTCTTAATTTTAGATGAGAATCTAGCATTAGGTTCAGTTCAGCCTTGCTTGTCTCCATCTCATTTACGTCCTGCTATTAAGCCAGGACAACAGGTCATAACACTTTATTTATAAACATTTGATACCTTCATCCATAATTCTGTTCTCTTCCTATCCCTTTGTGTATGGATTTGTAGTGTAATGTTGAGCTAATGTACGGAGTCTCTATAATACAAATTCAGCTATCCAAATCTGCCAGTTTTGGATAAGTATATTGGAAGTGTACTCATTCTGAGTAAATACCAAGAGCTATGTCAAAGGAAAGCAAAAAGATCTTGCCACAGGCAGAGCTGTAATTTTTTCTCTTATGCAAGAAAGATAGATGTGATGTTGAAAATAATCAAAATGGTGAGAGGAAAGAATAAGCATTGGAAAAGAGGAATATTGTGAGTTCTATGAACTTTTCAAAAGGCAAAAAGTTTTACCCAGTGTTCTTTAGCTATCTTCTGATACAGACTTTAGATATTTACATATAAACAAAAAGCATTAGCTGTTAATATTCAAACAGTCAGATACTGAAGTATTTTGTCCCTTTGCAGGAATTTAAAATGCTAATGAATGATTAGGCTTCACTAACAAGCTGCCTAATTTCACTTGCAGTGATTTAACAAAAGTGTTTTCCATTTGGGAGACACTAGAAACAAACAACTCATAATTTCTGGCAACAGATCTGTTAATTTATTGTTCTTTGTGAGGTTGCATTATGATGGCATCCTATAAAGGGAGTTGTTTGTTTTTTCTGGACCTTGACAGAAAAATTCACATGGCTGATATTGTTAGAAGAGGAAAAACTTGTCCAGAAGACTATGTCAACATATTCTCTACAGGTTTTTCTTCAGAAGCATAGATTGAGTATCATACTCTTCAAAGCAAAGAAACAGAACTTTGTTTTAAAATGGGCTATTCAAAGCTTTGAGGCTTATTTCTAGAGTAACAATTAGGAAGATCTGGGAGTATGTTGCAAAACTCCTATAAATGCATTATATTGCAAAATCTAAAAGGAAATACATTATAGATTTTGATTGAGAATACTTTCTAACTAACAGCACACTTATGATATATTTCTGTAGTTTTTTAGGATGCATAATTCTCATAATGCAATATAATAAAACTTTTGGATTGTGGCATGTGTCAAGAACCAGACAGAGGATAGACACTTTTTTTGCATTCAGTGTGGACTTTATTTAAATAGAATGTTGCATGATATTAGTTGGCATTTTCAGCATGTCCTTAAAAGCTATATTCCTTCTCTCTTCACTCCTTTTCTTTCTGTTCCACATAACTTTTTTCACTTAATTTCCATTAGAGTTGTAAAACTTGCCTTTTCTTAAATTAGCTGTTGTGGAGATGTGGACAAATAGAGTACTGTTTGGTGTAAATGCAAATTTTTTTGTTAAGGTTTTTTCTTTCTTGCTGCATTTTATAAACTGGATGTAGAATGGAAACGTACACTGCAGGCATCCTAGGTAATGGAGAAAAATATGAATATTTTTGCTACCAGTATCTGTGTTAACTGCTCAGGGAGAAAGGGATACCTATTGTGATATTTTCATCCCTTTTGCATAAACAAGATTCCATGTTTTATGAACTTGCTTTTATAATGTGTTTAATGTGTGCTGTTTTAGCCAGCAAGGCATCAGAATGTGGATGTAACTGTTTACACTGGAAATTCCATCAGTCTTGACTATGGCTATGCATTCATTTAGAGCTATATATGTTCTTGGATCACAGTCAGTCTATTCAGCACCTACATCAAACCCCCTGTCTTTGAAACACACAGTTTAAATGTGTATCAGTACAGTTCTGTCATGTGTATGAGCACACTGACAGTAACACCAGGTCCCATCTGTTTGAAAGTACAACAATGATGAATTATTAATGTGCAGTCCTGGAAGAGAATAGTCCTTCTTTACTGACAGAAAATGGCATTTGGTTTGATACAGGAAATTAAATCACTTTATGCTTGTGAGACTTGTTAATTATATCTAAAGTAAAGGATTTTAATTGATCTCAATACTTGCTGTACAAAATAACTTCCTTCACTTAAATGTGAAAGACTGTATAGCCATTTTTATTCTCAATATTTAAAAATGAAAACCCAAACAATAGTTTTCAACAGCTGATAACAATTTGATACTAACATAACTTGCCATCTATTCAACTGGGAAAAAAACAAACACAATCCTTAACTTTAATGTATTGGTTTGCATGAGAAAATGGTTGTTTGTTAATCTCTAGGTGTAGCCTTCTACAAGCTCGTGCAGTCTTAGGTTTGCAGCCTCTGTGTGAGGTTTGGACAATGGGTTCCCCACTTCTGGAGAATACTTGGAAGAATATCTTAGGCAGCAGAGTGCCTGAACACTTCCCTCTTCACAACATTGGCTAGTGATGTTGCTGAAGACATAGGTCTGCTACGGGCAGCAGTGGCTAGAAGAGGTCAAGGACAGTCTCTTCCTTGTGAAGTGGCAGTCCTTAGTCCCCGATGGTCCTTGCTGACAGAGCAGAGGCAGGTTTCGTACTTGCACAGGTAAAACCAGCTTTCTGATAGCTCTGCATAGAGTCCTGAGGACTTTTTGTGACTGTGGCTGGGGAAAAAGAGAGACTTCTATGTATGGGGGCGGAAGAACAAGTCATGGCTTAACTTCCAAGTGTTTTAGTGTTTTTTTATAAATAATTTTAAAATTAAAAAGACACTGATGGTTTTAAACATGATATATTGCAATTTCATTCACACTTAGCAAAACAGGCAAATTTTAATAGTTTGTTCACTTTCATCAACACACAAGGTAGACAAAAGTATCAAAGGATTAGGAAATCTTCAAATTATGAAATCCATTTGGAGCGGGAGGCTTTGAGGCAGGGAAACAGGCAGTACCAACCTATTGGGATACCAAAGTCAGCTGATGCTTTATCCCAGCTCTGATGGCTCCCAATGTTGATTCCCACTGTGATGCTTCCTGTTCAGAAGCAATTTCTGTGTGATTCCTTATGCTGTCTGCAATTTTGAAAGTGTTTCCTCTGGTTTAGACCTGGGGATTGTGTGTGCGTGTGATACCTCTGCTTTCTAAAGATTTGAGCGACTAGATTTCAGTTCAGACATTCTAAACCAGATTTTACTGGAATGAAGAGATACGAACCTGAAGTAATGACTTAATATAGTAATAACCCAAACTGTCCGCGTAACCTATCTCATTTCAGTTCCCTTGGTGAAGAGGCTGGCTGATCCTGGTGGGAGCAGAGAGAGAGACCAAGCAGAGAACTTCTTAGTAATGTTCTGTTTCTCAGTCTGATATATGAAACTTACAGCACAGGTCTTCTGTTCATCACATCTACTGACCAGACAGTGCATACATTTGATTCGTGGCCCTCGAACCTGTTTATGCATCTTATTACTTCTGCCTGCCCTCACCCCTGCCTGATGTGACTACAGTACTTCTAAGCTTTAGACTACATGGATTTAGCTTCAGTGAGCCAAACAGTTAGGGAAATGTACATTGTTGCCTCTTTAACCAGCATAGTGCAGATAGTGGTTTCTTTTTGCAATAGGTTTATATATGTTAATACACTTAATGAGCAGATTGTATAGGCTCTTAAAGTATAGTTTTGCTTTATGGCATATCTGATATTTACCAAATACCATAGGAAGTATGAATATTTAAATCCAAATAGCAGGTTTGGCTATGAAATGAAAAAGAAAAGAAATAGAATTAATTTGTAACTTGAGGGTGAAGCCCACAGTGGAAATAAAGCTCAGTAAAAGGAAATAATATGAGTATTACCTCTGCCAGTTTCTTATCTGCTTGGGTCCAGAACGTTTAGAGCAGAGCACATTTCAAGGTAACTGAGTGCTGGAAGCCTTCACTCCTACTGTGCCCTCCTCATCTACCTCTATAATCCAGATGGAACCCTATTTATCAATCAAAAGTGGGGATGAAGGAATTGATGGAGCTCAGTTTGCAAGGATTAAAAGATGTGCAGTCAGTTTCAAATGCTGTTGAAAAAGAGATGGAAATGTGTTTAAACTACTGCAATTTGAAAAAGTTGTATCAGCTTTATATTTCAAGTTCTTTTATCAAACACTCTCATATAGTTCACTTTCAACAAGACTCAAGTTTTTCTCTAAAAGATACCGACAGGAAATTTCCATCCAGTGTAGAAGTGAGTCTGTCTGCTGGTTTGTGGTCGTTGAAGATTAAGTCCAGGAGCACTGGAATATGACAATAGCCATGTGGATGTGTCTCCTATCACGTATGCCTTCTTCCTCCTATCCTTTTCCACAGTCGGGATCAGTTCACCCAGGCTGTACAGGTACAATGTAGGTGACAGGATTTTTTTGTTCCATTGTGTGAATGTTTTTAAGCATTTCTGATCTGGATTGCAGTTTGGCTAAAACCAGCTAAATATATCTTAGATATGTGTTCTGTTGATCCAGCTTTCCTACAATATCAGTTTATGTGGTCTCATAGAAAAAGAAAGCTAAGCTGCTTAGCAAGAGCCTGAGCCTCTCCAATGAGCCAAGTGAGAATTTCTTGCCAAACTGGGTGCTTTATTACTCTGACAGTAATCTGAGAAACTTCTAGAGATATTGGACATCTGGTTTCCCACCATGACAAAAAAAAAAGCTGACAATTGCAAAAAGGGAACAATTAAGAAATAATTGTGGTGAACGACTCCTAGGAGGAAAGGAGGGAACTAGAGGGTTTATTCTGAATCTGCCATAGTTTTCATCCTCCATTTAAACAGAATTTCTGCTTCTGTGTGTGAATTCAACAAAGTTAAGAAGAAGAAAATGTAGCACAATACACAATATGGGGGAGAAACTGCTGCTGATGTGTGTTGTTCAGGAGTGAAGGGAATAATCTTTGCAGGGGTTGTATAAGGAAAATTGAAGCCTCTGTGGAGAGGTTAGTAAACTGTTCCCCAGCACTTGAATAAATGCGTTTTATAAGAAGGGATGAAATCAGCAAAATCTACATGGAAGGATTGCCCTACAAATCCTTTGCTTTCTTCTGTTGGAATCCCCAAACACTTAGTGTGTGGTTTTCATGTAAAAAGAAAAACAAACCCAGCTTCATGATGTTAATAAGATGTAATATTTCACGTAACTAATGAAATCTCTTACAAAAATGCCAAGTTCTGCGTTTGTGTTATAAGCTTATGAAATAAAGGAAATACCTGTATTGTGTTCTCCCAACAGAAATGATTCAGTATTAATTGATCAACTTAACTCCAATTTTAAAGACCTGTTGTTGCAGTAGAGGATTTGATGGTTTAGGTTCTCAGCACACTATGGTTTTGGGCATAAGCAGCAATTCCTCTAAAAAGCATATTACAATGTTTGCCTTAAAGTTTGTAAACTTTTAGTAAGAGGAACTATAGCCTGCTAACTGCAAAGACAGCTTCCTGAAACTTGATGGTAAGAACTGTGATGAATTAAAAACCCTCTCAGTTATTTAAGAAAATTATTTATAGAAATATTTAAGAATGACTGTAAAAGAGGGAAATGTGTGCAAGGGCTTAAGATACACATAGGAACAGAATTTAAATACCGAGGGATGCAAAAGCAAGAGCAGTGTATACAAATGGGGGAAATGGCTTTTAGAATGGATGATTCCTCTGAAATCTTTCAGCTGTTTGATCTGTGTGACTGAACACTCTGCTATCACCCTGTTTAATTTGACCTTCATAGATGAAGTATCTGAGATCTTTCATCTTCTGACAGCAAAATAAAAAATGATGGTAGTTCACAGAAGAGTATTGATTTGTGATGAAGGTCTGAAACTGGATGGAAAAATGATGGTAATGTGAGGTTGTAGGTACTCATGAAAACAAAGTGTACATACAGTTGTAAGCACTGAAATGAAAGCTTAGGGTTAGGTGGTGAACTGGCATGTACTTGTCATGGTGATCTCTAAATCTGAAATTTAGGATACCTTGTCTGTCTTTCTTGAAAGGAGCCCTAGCTGGAGTCAGAGAAGTGATTTAGGATTCTAACTAGCCATGGGTGACAGAGGAGGGTGTCTTCCCCTGCCCCCCTCCCACCTGCCTTGTCAGAACAGTGACTTGTGTCATGAGAGTGCTGTGTCCTAAATAGACAAATTTGAAGTCAATGAAAAATTTTTTTCAATGACCATATTTACCCTTGCCTCTTTTTAGTCTTCCATCTTTCTTTCTACTGTCTTCTCCCAAAAGAATGTATGCATCACTGCTTTCATGGTAGTTGTTATTCAACATTGGATAGGTAATATAGCAGACCTGATCTATAAATTAAAAAATCGTTATTTTTTGGGGTTCTTTTCTTCTATGTTTGTTTGGGATTTGTTTCTGCTGAAATGCCATACTGATGGTTTTTAATGTCACCTTGATTGAAACAGGGTACATGTAATATTGATAGGAACTATGTGGCTAAGAAGCAACCTTTAGCACATTTATCCCATCAGTTCCGTAGCACAAATGCTGCATTTCAGTTTTCATTTTTAACAAAAAGAAGTAGAACATTATCCAGAATTGACAGGTAAAAGCTGCCTTCCTGTGATATTTAATATACTTGTGTGCTGAGGCCCCAAGTCATTCCAGGTACACGCCATATGTTGAGTTGAAGTCAGTCTTTGCTGAGAAACAGACAAAGCGTAATCAAAAGCCCTGTGCATTTCGTTCCATGTTGAACAATCTTTTGACTCTGAGGAGGCCCTGCAGAATTTCACTGTTGAGCTTGAAACTGGTGACAGTCAGTTTGTCCAGCTGAGTGCATTCTGTCATTCTGCATTAGCAGACTGTCACCTGCAAGCTGGACTTTCAGATGGAATTGTGGCATTGAACAAACTGATAAGTGGTACCAGTTTCTGTTTTTTCTTGTTGTGATTTCACATAACTATGCTTTTAAATCTTCCCAGGGAAGTGAAAAGTATCCTTGAAGGATCATTCTCAAATACCTGTTTAAGATCAGCCATTTCACTCTCCTCTGGTGATAATGACTAGGAAAATCATGCAACTTCTTGTGCCAGTGAACGTCCAGAATCTCCATCTAAGGGCAATATCCAAACTGCTAATATAACAACCAAGAAGAAAATAGTAATGGCTGATAATATTTTTAAAAATTACCATAATTTTTTGACAGCTGTCAGTAAAATTTAGAGGACAGTGGCTGTTCTGATCTCTGGTGTTTGTCATCTGCTCTACCACAGAGCAGAATAAACAATCAAAACGAATGTTCAAAGGAAGTATTTATGTTTTATAGTGACCTTCTCTAGACTGAAGATATATGTACTTGCTTATTATGATAGGTCCTGCGTGGTATTTGTTGGTATGAAATAATACAATAAGTGAATCTGTCTCATGGGTTCAAATATTTGTGATTAATTTAGTTTAAGTTCCCATAATATAAAGTCTAGCAGACAAATCTTTGGCTGTAAATCTGGCTTGGGGGAAAATAAACAGGCCTGGCTGTATCTTCTGGAATCTTCTACATTGGACACATAGCAACTGTCATTAGTCACAAGACCAGCACAATAATTTGTCTTTTAAATTTTTGGCAAACTAACAACCTGCTAGTCTGAAGAATTGGTACCAAAACCTATAATAATTGCTTATAATGCCACTTTCCGAAGTATTGAATTCCTTTCAAATAGTTTTGTCACTAAGTATTTAAAAACTGTGCAAATCTCTTGGTACCTTGACACCTGTATCCCATGCATCCTTGGTATATGTACAGTCTTCAGACTATACTTGTGATTTGTCATGTATTAATTTTACAGTATGTCTTAAATTAGGGGAAAGAAGTTGTTTTTCTTAAACCATTGTAAAAACATGCTTGCCAGAGTTTTGTTTCAAATGATAGCATTATGGTAACCAAGTCAAGTGCTGTGGCATTAACTTTTAAAACAACAGATTTTAAATTACAAATTACTAATTACTTCTGTTGCAATAAAGTTTAGTTTATCAAAGCTATGAAGAAATCCTACAAACCTGATGTTTTTGCAACTAAAGGAGCATTGCTAGAGAAATTTTCTTTATTATAATTACAAAAACAGGTACCATGAGAAGCAGATGTTTTGAGAAAGCTGAAAAATTGAGTTAAGTTTTAATGAGAGCTGTTGTTACGGTTAAATAATGCATATCTCCAGCTACATAGATGCTTACATCTAGAGATTCTAAAATCTTATGTTCCAGTGTGGGTACAATTAAAATGTCTTTTTGTCACCAATTTAAGTAATGATTGAAAACTAAGAATTTCAAATGTCTTCCCTGAAGCAAGAAACCATTCAATAACAATAACAATGGCTTATTCCCTATTGTACTGTGAGCTGCATTTTGCAGCAATGACTTTTTGAAAAGAACTAACCTTCAACAACCTGAATTGCTGAAATCTGTAAACGAAGGCTGTTTGGAACAGGAAAAATGCAAAGATCTAAGCATTTCATAGAACTGCGCTGCAATGTATTCTGTTCAAGTAGTAGTCTTTCATATGGTATTTTATGTTCCAAGTTTTGTTTTATTGACCTCACTTGCTTTTGCACCCCTTCTCCCAATCAGTTATTCCCTTTAGTTTTCACATGATTTATAAAATATGCTAGAAATTTAATTTCTTGAAAGTTTGACTTAAGTGAATTCTGAATTTGCAGGTAATCCCTTCTGGAGAAAGTGGAAAAAGGGCTGTGAGTCAGGCTGATGTGCAGGGAGTGTGGTGCAGTGAGAGGTATTTCTGCTGCCTCTTTCAAGCATGGGCTTTTCTGCCCTATCCTACTGACACATGCTAATCTTGTTCTTTTATCATCCTTCAAACCCCAGCCCAGGTCCCTTGCTTTACTAGGCAAGTCCCAGGCTTCTCAGTTTTCTTGTGTCACTCCAAGACTTCTTTTTCTGTAGTTCCTAATTTTGGCACACATCTTAGCCTTTGACTGAGCAGTTTCTTCCTTTGCCCTGACTCTGGAGAGGGCCCTTGCTCCTTAGTGGAGAAGACCAGAGAGGGCGTTGTCATTCACAGTGCATGGCTAGAAATCAAGCCTGGTCCACCACAGGCAAATGCATGTCCAGTGCAGAGCAAATGTTTGCTGTTTTCTAAGACCACCAAAGTATAATGGATATCAAGTCCCACAATAGTCTGTATGTGTTGAAGCTTTTCAAATAAAGGACTTTTTTTTTTTTTTAAGCAAAACTATGCAAGTTAGTGTAGGTCTCAAATAGCCAAATGTGTATGAAAATATCCAAAATAGCAGATTTATCAGGCTGTCTTAATTATGGACAAGGCTACAAGCTGTACTTCAGTATGCTAAATTCAATCAGATTGTAGATTTATGCAGAATGAGTAGGGAAATAATTCAAACATCTTTGTTAGAAATTATGTTTTAAAAGACTTTAATAAATGCAGTTATACCTCTTAACAACCAGTAAGTTTACTGTAAGTGATATGTAAAGGTGGGATGTGTATCTGAAGTACAGTGCTTGCTTAGAGTTCTGTGTGGAGAAGTTAAAAGTAGTTGTCAGAATAATGTAGTATTTTAACCTTCTTCTTGGAATACATGAAGCATGTCACTGTGTTTTGTCGCCTTGTATGTACCATCATTTCCTTGGATTTCTCTGCTATGTCCTTTTCTATCTTCTATTATCTATTGCAGAAGTCTTGATAGAAAAATCATAATAAAGATCATGTTTTTGTATACAGCTAATTGTAAGGAAAAAATGCAGAACTTCTTAATTGTCTGGTAAAGACAGCAATTCTTCAGAGACAGTGCAGTTAATTTCCTTTCTTTGTATTTTGTATGTGTATTGCTATTAATCAAGGAGATCATAAGCTCAACATTCCTGAAAATGTGGTAGTTAAATAAATGCAACTGACTTATGACATATCTTATAAGAAATCTTTGGAGAGCTAAATATTTTGCCTTGCATAACAAATTGTTAGCACTCTTTCTGAATATGCTCCTGAAATAGATAAAAGGCTTAGAGCATGCAGTCAGACCTTTTTAGGGTCTTGAACAAGTTAGGTGCCAATTCTCATTCCTCAGTGTGAATTTTATTTATTAATTAAGTTTTCTTAAGGTTTTATGTCTTAACATATTATTGGTGAATTGGTAACTACTGAAATATTACAGCTACATTGCTGACTGTGGATTTGGGAGTTAGGTGATTCTAGGTCAGCTTGTGTCTGGATATTTGATTCTGATCTAAAATGAGTGTACAACATCGTGGTACTGGACTGGCGCTGCAGGTAACAAGGTTTTTCTAAAAAACAAACCAAGCAGTGGTCATCTTTGAGGTTGTTGACATAAGTCGGTTATGTAACTCAACATGTTATAAGGCTGAAGAATCCTAAATTCAGATTCAGTAATAGAATTGATAGATGTAACAGTTTGTATGTGAATTATGTTTAACACCTCATATGCCTGTCTTACTACTTTCTTTTGCAATGTTGTCACTGGATTAATTCATCAATCTAATTGTGTGACTGAAAAGGTTGCAGAAGTGTACTGCAAGTGCTGAAGGTCTAAGCTGTATCGCAGCTCATAGTTTATGAGTACCCATAAGAAAAGACAGACAGAGAACATGACAGATGAGACTTTTTCAAATGAAAATAAGAATCAAAGTGGTTTCTCCAGCACAAGCACTTATGACAAACCTTGACAATGTAATTGCTTTCAATCCTGCTAATGTTAAATGTACTTAAGCATTTTGACCAACATCCAGCTGTTCTTTCTTCCTATGTAACTTTTCTTGTTCTCAAAATTCACATTTGTATCTTATTTTAACCTGAATTAGTTTATTAATAAACTACATTCAAGCTAGAAAGTAAACACCAGTCTAATTACCTACTCCTCTATGTCTGCAGACCTTGAAAGTCCACTTATTTAAGTCTGATGATTCCTTTGCCAAAAAAAAGAGGTTATGACAAGCTCTCTCAGCTGCAGAAGAGAACAAGATACACCTATATAGTCAGAGAAAGATTTTCTTTTCTAAATTCATAATAACCATCCAGTCAGTGTAACCATAAAATGTTCATTTTGTGCTATGTCACACCAGATGCAGTTAACTTGGTGATGATGTGAGCTGGTTGGCGTTCTGGTGTCACTTTTTAAGGGGCTGTCAGTTAAAAGGGCTTTGAGGTGAATCTGAGACTCACAGTGAATTTCCTGAAGAAGGCCAAACACAGATAACTAACACTATAAAAAATCAAAGTGACTAGAAAAGGCAGAATAATATGCAAACTTTTTCTTGAGTTGAACTAAAACAGTGAAGACAAAATGATGATAATCACATTTTCTAGAAGATCCTGCTGGTTAAAATACTGGTGTAGAACTGGGAATGCTCAACTTCAGTCTCTCAGGAGAAGATCATGGCTTGAAATTTCTGCTTGCTTGGGTATAGTGGATGGTCTTTACTGTGAAAAAGTCACATAAAATTTTAATTAGGACAGGAAGAAAAGACATGGGAAACACTCTGCAGTCTGACAGTGTGCCTGCTGTGCTTTCCCTTGTGCTTCTCCAGAACAAGTACGCTTCAACAGTCACCGTTGTCCCTCCAAACACCTGCAAGCCAGGTGGCCAAGATTCTTGGTGGAAAATGTACTTTTGGGACTCCATGCTGGAGGAGAGATTTGAACACTTATCGCCATTGTCCTGCAGAAGTTCTCAGGTCACAAACACTATTCCCCCAAGTATAAAGGTGGGAAATAATTTCTCTTAGTTTAGTAAGCAGCACTCAAGTGCTGCCTTCTGATTTACTTTGCAAGACTGAAAAAGAAATGAAGCAATTTGTTTAAAGCAGAGTAGAAAGCTTTGTTCAACTAGGAAAGACAGCTTTTCACTATGCCTGTCAAAGAAAAGTTGAAAAAAGTGTAATTGTATTTGTCTTGGTTATCTATACCCTGAATTGGTTTTTTTGGTTGGTGGTGTGTTGGCTTTTTGGTTTGTCTGGGTTTTTCTAAGTCAGTTTGTGGTGTTTTTTTTGTTAATTTCTGTTGGTTTGTTTTAAGTTTTTTCAGTTATTTTCAGCCCCTGCCTGGAGGCTTATCTTTTATAAATCATTACCTGCGCTGAGGACTGGGCCTCAGATCTATAACAGGGCTACTAGTGACCATGTATCTGCTCTTACATAAGGTACTAAAGGTGATGAAAGGTTTTGAAAAGCCCAAGCTTTCCCTCAGCTTAATTTAAAAACTGGGTTTTCTAAACCTGCTTACCCTAACTGTTACTTCTAGTTCGTGTGGTTTTGGGTCAGAACTTGTCCTCTTTGTTAAAAATAGATCTGTCTCGTGTTAAGTGTGTCATCAGTGGCTTCGTGCTGTGTTTGTTTACACGTATATAAAAAAAGCTTAGGGAAAGAGAAGGATGATATCACTGATACTGACTTGTAAATGTTTTAATTATTTTTATTATGGCTGCAATTTCTTTTTGTATTTAAAATGGAATATTTTAACTTCCGTACTTCCTGACAAAACAAAAACCCCCACCCTATTGTTATGAAGTCCTTAAAAATCAACATGAAGTTCCAAAAATTTGGATTGTTAACCTTTTCCATTGTAATGTAACTTTGTGTATTGACATTAAATATTTCATAGAAATATTTGATTTTTACTGTACAGAAGTCTTCGGTGATGTGGTAGGACTTGGATGCACCTCACTGCACTAAAGGCTATGTAAATCTTGCTGTGTTGTTTTCAAAGTTAGTTCTGAGACCAGTGAAGGTACAAATGAACACTAATTATATGTAAGCTTAGTTAAGGAAGGTCATGTATTGTCTTAACTGACCTGGGCAGTGCCTAGCAGGACTGGGTTTAAAATATTCAGAACTGCATTTTAAGACACAGAAATAAAAGGATATATTGTCAAAGGCAAGCCTCATTGAGAAGGAAGATATTAATTCTGAAATGCTGTCACTTTAAATCAAAGATGCCTGTCCATTTATACTATTAACACAGAATAACACTTCCTCTGTTAGCAGACTGTTATAGAAGGGGAAGCTTTATCATGCAACACTAGAAGATTACTTGAGAATACATGGGTTAGAATAACTTCTAACCTTAGGGACCTGAAGATGAGAGAGTAGCAAGATATTGTTCTTCATTAGAGTCGGGGAGAAGAAAAGGAAATACTGTTAAGACTAGAAATTAGTACCAAAAAACATTAGGTGACTGCAAAAGCCAAATTTCGTATGTTCTAAATCAACAAAAAACCCTTCTTATTGACTAAACAGGCACCTTATGAGTGTAGTCTGAACTCCTGAGGTGATCCTTTGCAAGTGAAACTAGGATTTGGTTGGTTTGATTTTTTTTTTTTTAAACTATATACTATTTTGGGCAAAACCTGAAGGTTTTCTTTATTAGCCAAAAAAGCAACATGCTAGTTCTCTCGTTCTCTACTCTGTAAATCTTTCTTCAGCAGCAGTTACTAGATACAGTAGAGAATGCTATTTGTGAAAAGGATGTGCTGCATACATTAAACTGTGATCATATGGTATCTAAATGTGACTTCTGTGTTGTCAATGCCTCAAAATCCAAGAACTAAGTTCAATGGATTTTAGTGCAACCAATCTTGTAAATAGTTTTATGAATCAAGGCTCCATTACTGTTTTGATATAGTTATGATAGATAAAGAATTTGTTCAGAATTACTAGTTCAAATTGTTGCAAAATAAAGGGGAAGTTTTTATTCAATTTAAAAGCTTGACTCTTCTTTCCCAAAGAATAATTGATGAAAAGCCTGAAGGGTTCGATGTACAGTACAAACTGAGGTGTCAGCTTGCATTTGGATCAGCTACTAGAAGCTTATCACAGATACATGTGGCATTACAGAGCATTTTATTTAACTTGGTTTTGTGAAACTGCTGTTTATGCAACTGTATTACACAGATTGCTTCCTTTACTGCTGAATTATAGTTTTCCTAGTTAGAAGCATGAAGAACGCCAGAGATTATGCAGTGCTGCCAAAAACCAGTTCAGTACCACAAAGAATATTTTGTTAGGTAGAGGAGTTTTGTTTGATCTGATCTCTAATGTTTTAGTTTTTACTTTGCGAGGTGGGAACCCCATAATCTGTTTCTTCCATCAGATCAATATAGTATGTATCCTAAATATTGAGTTAAGAAATAACGAAGAAATTATTACTGTGGGTTATGTTTTGCTGGGGGAATACTTGCATTTGGCCTAAGATAATTCAGATGTTTGGATGTGGCTGACAGTCACCCAGACTATATGGTGAACACATACTGATGCTGGCAAGAGCTGGAACTATATTGTTTATGAGATCTGATGAGATAACATCATGAATTAATATGGCTACAGTATGTAAATGACACACTATATTAACCAAACTGAAGTTTACAGGTCTTGAGTTGTTCCTTAAAATTTTAACCATCTTTTAAAAAACAAAAGGCAAATAATACTGTGATCTGTCTCTAGGATTTATTTTTACTAAATCCAGCAATTTTTACCTGTATAGGAAGTCACAGTTCAACTGGGACATCCTTCATAGCAAAAATGCTGTTCTAGACATCACAAATGACATTTTTCTTTGAGCTAGGCTGCAGATGAAGAAGCACAAATACCTGTTCAGAAGCTGATTTAACAGGAAGACAAGTTTACTATGCTACAGTACATGAGCATTCTGCACTGACAACGTTTTATAGCTGGTCACAATGCCGATAAATATATTTTGTGGAATTTCTGCTTGTAATGTGCAGAGGCGGGAGAATTCTCTGTTTTATTTTGTTTTATTTTATTTTGTCATTTTAATATGATTTAGAATAAGCCTGATAGGCCATTAAGAACAAGCTGATATACTTAGCTCTTAGTTACACTGATGTAAATCACAGTTTGTGGTCTTTGGTAAAGTTATTCCACACTTAACAGAACAATTTGCAGTTTGTAGACGTGTCTTATGGTATTAGAGATGTAAAATCAGAGCAAATGAAATAAGTATCAAACCTTTCCTGGAAATTTTTTTTATCCTGCATTTAAAAATGAAACCACCACAAAACAACAACAAAAAAACCCCTTACACAAGATCTTTGTATTTGTACTACACTTTTACATACTGGAATAACAAAAATCTCTCCTGATTAAAAGATAATTACAATGTTTGCCTTAAGCTGTTTGTGTCTAAAAAGTCTACTGCTGACATTGAAATAGTAGAGTCAGTGCCTGGGGAGGGCTGGCTTCCTAAATTTTAAGTTCCTTTAACTAGTCATTCTGGTTTAAAACATCATAAAGCTTGTGATTCTCCATTAATTATTTTTGACATCTTTTACTGTGCACATTAGAACAGGGAATTATGGGACTATGAAACTCTAATCCTCATCTTAAAGTCAGTGTGAGAAGTCCCATGAGCCCTATTTTTTTATCTTGTGTTTTGTTTCGTTGTTTTCACCTGAATAGTTCAAGAAGCTGTGAATTAAAATTCCTGAATGTTATTCTTCAGCCCTGTCACGGCACCCAAGGGCAGCTTCAAATCTGCCTAAATCCTGCAAAACCTCTCTAGTTGCAAAGGGTTTTGCCATCACACCCAGAAAGCACCAGAGCAGGGTACGACTCAGCTGTAATGCTTTTTCCAACTCTGTCCTCTATGCAGAGGACAAGGAAGGAGACTAGTAGAAAATGAGAGCTTTTCATGATTTCTTACTGTTCTGCTATGAATCTTTCACTAAAAGTTATCTTAACAGCTGGCTTAATTTGTTTAAGGGTCCTTCAGACTATTGAAGGGAAAATCTTGTTCGCAGCGTAGGTATATGATTTAACCTTTGTGGCTTCTGAAGGAGCAGGAACAGATTTGCAAATAATAGACCTTGCCTTCCTGTGGAGCTCTGGCTGGAACTGTGCTGAAGGCAAATACCTTGTAAATCCTCATTAGTGTCAACAGGAAGCTATTGACACGGGTCTAGAATTACCATACTGCAAAGCATATGATTTCCTCTCTCTAGATCATACATGGACATTATTGAGATTTGCTGCTTTGTGTACTACTGAACAGTGAAATCTACAGTGTGGATTCTTAGTGTACTGAAATATTTTCAAGGCATGATGAGCTTGGGAAAGTGCTGTCCCAGGAATCACAGTATGCCAGTATCAGCCGCAGGGTGCCTTTGTTCAGCTTTGATGTCATGCCCTAACAACCATGTTTCCCCATTGCAAGGGAGCTATCCTGGCTGAGCAATGCCTTAGCCAAGTTAAAAAGAAAAACATAATACTAATTGTCTTGATTTTTCTCTTACAATGCATTACAATGAAACGAAGCTATTAGTGGTTAACAGTGATGCTTGCAATTTAAGTTTCAAAATTGAATATATAGGATTTGTTTTACTTCCGTCTGTTTGCTTCTCCCTCAGAGTACGCCCCAGGACCATCAGTCTTAGGGAAGAATCTTGAAGTTCTTCCTTTTGCTGCCCCAAACCGGCAGTGCTAGAACTACAAGTCATCAATTTACCTAGACACTCATCAGACACTCAGGTTTCTTGGAGAGAAGCAGTGTACTATACCAGTATAGTAGTGATGATGTGTGCATGGGGATTTTAGAAGCAACAGAAAGCAAAGTGCAGATTTAATGTCAGGTAAGCTGCATCTGTGCTACAAGCAAAAGTACATGTTTTTTCCTCTGAAATAGCCTATTTTGCCTTAATGTTTTCCTGTCTGGTTTACATACATCTGTCTAGCCCCACAGTCTAATCCCTTATGTTTAAACAAGATTCAGAACATGCCAACAAGGTTAAAATATATTAATATGAATTCATGGATTTGAACCACACTCTGGATCCCACCCCAGGGTCTTTCTAACTGAGCACTGCTGTAAACAGGTGCTGAAGTGGATGTATGTGAATTCAGTCATATACATCTGAGTGCTGTTGTGCTTTATTGTGCTAGCGTGATAGACCACATAAGTTAGAAATAAATCTTTGCCAATTGCAGAGCAAGAACTAGAAACACAACTGAGACATCTGGCTTTGGCATTGTCCCTTAAGAGCCCTTAAACATGAGCTTGTAGAGTGAGTTTTTTGACTTATGTAGTAGCTGGAGTCTCTGCCTTGTTACTTCAGCGAACAGGTATCTTTTTTTATATCCTTATGGATATGTCTTGCCTGTGATGATGGTTTTCCAGATCTGGGTGTTAACAGGGTCTTTGTATTGGTAAGCGCAATGTGAAGCTGTGCCCTTTTTAACAGCGTTACCACCCGTTTTGGTGTTTTTCTGCCCAGCTGGGATTTATGCGAAGGCCTTTCATAGGCTTTGGTTTTGGTTTTCCTCTAGAAAAACCTGAGCCTCACAGATTTTTCTTACCATAAATTGTGGCAGAAGTCGTCCATCCTCCTAGCAATGATAGAAGAATTATGGACAGACAATGAGGGCCTATGAGCGTTTTACTTTCTTGTAGACAGAACTGGTGAGCAGTCCAAACTGGAGGCGTTACCTGAGCCAGGCAGTTGAGTTAAAAGCACCGTTGATTTCAGGTCAAATACTTCTGTATTTTGATAGAGAAGAGGTCAGCAACAATGGATGTGGAACAGCCTGTATTAACTATTGTGTGAAGACAAATATTAGTCAGTAATAACACAAGAACAGACAGGTACTTTAAGTGGGCAAATGCCAATAAGGCCTGCAAGTTGACAGATTTTCCTAGTTTTGCACTGGTATTAAATTTGTATTGATTTGTATTTCAAAAATTATGTTGCATTACTCTTGTATGTATTTGTATTGCAAACCTTAGTAGAAGAAAAAGCAAGGTCATCATCAATGTAAAAAACTGTCTTTGCAACTGGGTGTGCTTGTGCTGATTGGAAAGTAATGCCACTACATTTAACCCCACTGAGTTTCAGGAACTGTAATTACTGCTATTTGTTGACATCTTTGTTGCTTAGAGTATAAAGATGACCGCAGTACCCACGCTTGCTGTTAACCTTGCGCTTTCCTTAGAGTTCTTTTTCCTTCTTTCAAGATACTTGCAGAATTTTTTTAAAAGAACAGTCAGTTCAGCTCTGAATACTTAAATCACTATAATGCTGCTTCTTTTAGGCACCTTGCATCTGGCATCTTCTCTGCCATCAGGAAGAAACAAAAACTACATCACTGAAGAAGACTAAAATAATTTGGTTTGCTTGCTTCAGTGATCAGTTATACATGCAGAAGGATGCAGGAAAGCAAAAACTACTAAGACATACATGTATAAGCACACTCGTAAAGCTATGGCATTTGAGAACCTTTATGGTACAAATGAATACGAAGACATTTCCTGATGTGGTCTGAAGAAACTCTTTCAGTGACTCTTACAAACCAGGCATTGTATTTCAAAAATGTTCCTTTAAACAGAGCTGATATTTCACTGTAGGTTTTTCTACCAGAAATATTCCTATAGTCGCTGTGTAATGATGCAATAAATTCACCCAGGAGCTTGTTACAGTTAATAACCTGTAAAGGGCAAAGGTATTTGGACAACGCACATTAAATTAGATCTGTATCAATTACTAATACTGTAAGTTATTTCTTCTTTTGTCCTTCAAAGAGATGTCATTTTGTGGAAGAAACTAGAGGTCAACTTATTTTCTACATGTTTAATTTTTACAGCCAGTGACTTCTTTCTGAATAAATAATATGCCTTGTTCAGAAGACAAGCATCAACTCTGAACAATTATCAAAGACATTAGGATACAATGCTAATGTATTTCATGCTTCAAAAGCTACAGCTGCCAGAAATTCATAGCAATCAATCAACTTTTTTTGCTGTTTTTGTATATTAACAGCACACCAGAGGTAATAATTATGACCCTGCCTGCTCCCACTTTTTCAGATAAATTTACTAGTTATACTGCTTCACTTAATGTTCCTCTGTAGCTATTTCATAAGCAGGTACCATTTCAGAAGACAAACAGCCACTGTAGAATGCTTAAATTTATTTATTTATTTTTAGATAATTTAACACATTTCTTTGTGTTTGAATAGAATTACCTTTTCTACCATTGTAATCTGTAAATTAGAAAACTGAACAATAGAGCTGCAAGAGATAGAGGCTTTGTCTTTCATAGCCTGTCAAGTCATTCTTTGATTCTTTAATAAACTTAGTCTGGTGATCACAGTGCAAGCCCTAGTGTAAAGTAGTCTGTAAGAGAGAACTATCTCCATTTATTGCAACAAATGTTTGTCTGGCTGAGGTCAGAAAGGTCTTTGATAAATTCTGGCATATAGAGTGAATTATTTCAAAACCTGGAAAGCTAAAGATGCAGGGGTTTTCTAGGTCAAGGCTTATACTGCAAGCAGAACAACTTGTATTAAAGGAATTTGCATTATGTGCTGTCTCCATTTAAAAGAGTTAAGTTTCCAATCCAGTCTCTCTTGCTTGACCTTCACCCAGAATAGTCTGTAATAAAAACTATTTTTATAAGTGACAAAAAGGAAGCACAGGCACTGCAGCTATAACAATGTAAGATTACCTGTGGATTTATGAGTAGGGGATGTTGCTTCTTTGGTTATAGCAATGAATCTTGCTTGTGCTAATAAGCAGTATTGCCTCTGCCCTGCCAATGCTGGGGCAAAGTCGTTGTGATGCTCTCAGCCAGGCCTAGCTGTGCACTGTGGCAATGAGCTCTGTTTTCTGTCTTTCACACTAGATAAAAAAGGAACCTATCTCGAGAAAATGGAAATTACAAAATGCCTATTCAATACTTTGCCTTGGGTTTTTTTTCTGCCCTAAATGACTGCTTCTACAAGTCATTTCAAAATTAGTTTCTCAGAAGAGGAGCCCTTGTCTTTCATGGCAAAAGAAAGCAAGAAAGCCTTGTGAATCTCCTGCCATTCCTCTCTGTTACTCAGGTAGCCAAGGAATAACAGACATTTCCCCTCAGATGAAACTGGCTGCACAAAGCTGCCTTCTTGCATCTGCTCTTGTTTTATGTAAACTTTGGGTTAAGAGGTGTCCTGGTATCTCCTGTTTATGAAAGGAGGATGAGAGGAATGTAAGATTATCAGGATGAGACAGTGTGATACCTCTCCTATTGGCTTTATGCTCTGTGAAATGAAGGGATAATAGATGAAAGACTGTGTGTAGAGAAATTAAACTAGCCTGTTTTAAGTAGAAGCTGTTAAAGTTATGCTCTGAAATGCAATATTATTTACATGATATTATATGTTACCCTAATTTTGTGGTTATTGCTATAGCAAATGCAGGCAGGATATACTTGTATGTATGTTAAAAATACAAGTTTAAAAATACTTCAAAGCTATTTTAACAGTTGACTACTTTTGTGAGATCTGTAAAATTTTACTATTGATTTTGAAAGTTGGCCGATGATATTGATATGTGAGTGAAAGTTCAACTATTTTTTTCCCCCCCCCCCTGATGCTGCAGTGCTCTAGTATGGCAGTAACAAAAGGAGTGGAGTAATATTTCTTTGTATATAAAATCACAGGACCTCACTTCCAACACTTTAGAGTTTGTAATTTGCAACTGCAGTAAATAACACAAGTTTAAGAGACTAGTTTTGCTAATAGACAGTTTCTTGTGTTATTAATGTGTCTCCGTCTATGTATTTGTATCTACTTTCCAACAAAAACAAAGACCAGTGTCTGAAACATCTACTCTTTCTTTTAGAGTCCCTCAGGGGTTCGCTTGTTGGAACAGAACAATTCTAGGTAGATCTATTGGATATGTACACAGAGCTGTGTTCAGCAGGTTTGACTTCATATGCCTGCTTCCTTAGGTATTAGTTAATAACATTTTCCAGAAAGATATCTAAACTTTTATACAGTGCTTGGTGAATAATTTATTGCCAATTTACTACAGCATTGCTGTCTATGATGGCTGGTGAGTGATCACCAGCTGTGCCCTCACTCAGGAAATGTGAAATGTCTCCATGTGCTCTGAGCAATGAGGAATGATTTTTGTTTATTTGCTTATATGAAAGAACTCCATGTAAAAAGGTAATGGAAATAAAACCCCTTAACAGCTGTATTGAGATAGTTAACTACAATTAAAAAAATCTAACAACCACCAACCAAAACCACAACAGATTAAGTTTAATATAAAACTAATGAAGATGGAGGAGTTCTTGACTTCCATTTCATAACTGCCTTTGAAGGTCATGCTTCCTCAGAGATAAGGTATGTAAACAACAGTATTCATTAATCTTTATAAAGTGTCAAGGGAAGTGGGATGAAACAAAAGAAAGTCCTAAATATTTTTACTGTGCCTGAAAGAAAATAGCACCCTTCATTAAATACTTAGTCTGCACTGAGTCCCATTGTCCATAATAATAAGAGAGATTCCACTTCCCTTCTGCATATAAGATGATGAAATAGAAGTTATCTTATTTTATAACATCATCTTCATAAGGTAAAGGGTTAGCAACAGACAAGATGCAGGGATGATGTCAAAGCATATATTGATCTTTTATTTATTAAAAAAGGGGGATATTTGCATTTTATGTAAATTACCAGTGTTCTTGAGATTACAGTTATGCCTGTGTGCAGGACTACTCATGTTAAGTTGAAGCCAAATAATTTCTCCAAGGGTTTTTCATCTTTGAATTTGTCAGTTTGTCTGATGTGCCTTCCTCAGGACTAGAGTTGAACAATAACATTGAAAAATCTACCAACTGCTATTCAGTCCTCAGTTACCTTGTAAGTCTTAGCCCTTTATAAAAGATGAGAGCTTTGGACTGCCAAAAAGTTTGGGGACTAGGCAGTACTTAGCAGTTCAGTACACCAACCTGCCTTAAGCCCACTTACTCTATTTTAATTTGCAGAGCCAAAGCTTTTTGTTTATCTGGACATACATAATGCATGAATGGGTCTGCAATGGATCATAAGTTCATTGAAAAGAAAAGTAATATTTGATCTGGGTCTCCCACCTTTATTTTTGAATTTTTATTCACTTATCTCTGTAACGTATCTTGGGACAGGGAAAAGTAACTTTCTAATGGTAAATCGTAGATGCATGTTAGTCATGGAAAATCAACCATACAGTCATCTTGGATATGTGTTGTAAATAGGAGTTATAGCTGTGTCGTGAGCAAAGGTGATTCTCTCACCTGAGTGTTGGTAAGGCTTTTAGCTGCAGTACTACTCATTTTGGATCTGCACTTCAAGAAGGACATGGACCAAAGACAACAGGGGAGATGCAGAAATAATGTCAGGTTTGAAAATTTGATTTAAAAATTTGAAAGAACTCTTAATCGAACAAGAAAAGTTAACGGAGAGGCATGACAAGTTTCTGGTATTTTGTAAGAGAAAACAAAAATCATCCCCCACTCCCCACCCAAGTCTAGAAAAAGAGAAGAACACACCCCAAACCCCTAGTAAAAAACTCTCCCAAATCCCCAAAACTCTTCATTGTGTAGGCTGGGAAAGTAATTCATGATGTTAGATTACAGCAGCAAGCCTGGTCAAGGATGCAGGTACTTTGTGCAGACCGTAGCAACTAGTACTATGACTGTGAAACTTTTGGGCTCAGGACTGGGTTATGTTGTACTTTGGAAGGGTTTGTTGTGCCACTTGTGTTGTCTGTAGTGTAGTTTGGACTACCTGGTCCAGACATGAAAGAAATTTTCTATCTACAAGGATAATCATAGACAAGAAAGTGAAGATTATCCATCATATATGGTTTAAGGAGCAAGGTAGAAAAGCATGTGTCAAATGTTTCAATATCTGTTGTGTTTTCAGATGGGAGATGGACTGCATGAACTCTTAAAATGTTGTAGAGCTTTCCTATGATTTATAAACGCTAGATATTTTTTCAGACTCCTTTAAGCCTAAAGTTGGTCATACTTACAACAGTGTTGTGGTCTTGGTATAGCTGGCTTGAAATTTATCTCACAGGCTGTATATTTCTTCTTTTATGATTCCAGTTTTCTGTCTGAAAAGAATTTGATGAGAAGCTTAGTGACTGCAAGTGGTGGGTTAAAAGACAGTAGAGTGAGCTTACAACAGGGAGGAATATTAAAAAAAAAAAAAAAAACAAACCCACAAAACAATCAAGCCAGTATTTGGAGTAGTGCTTATAGCCTTTTTTACATATTACAGTCCAATTATGTCAAAACTTCTGGGTTTTATTTTTATTGAAACTTTTTTCTCTTTGCAAAAGCATTAGCAGCATTCTTTGTTCTTTGCTCTTCTTTGTACTTGCCTCTTACCTTTGGCAGGTTGTTTTTTCTACTAGGAAAAATTAGAATAAAGTGAAAAAGATAACTAAAGAGGAGGTGGAGAAAGGTAAGATAAAAGTAATAGAGACAGTGCAGCTGTGAATTTAAAAAAAAAAAAAATACTTACCCATCTAGTAAAAATAAAGGCACTCAGGCCAGATGTGACAGAGGGCAGAGAACAAAGACAGACATATAGTTAAATACAGAAGATGCAGTCTGTAATTTTTGTCTGATTTCACACCCTCCCATTCCTTTTGTATAGTGACAGTGAAGCAATATAGGCTTTTAAATAAAAAGTTCTGTGTGCTTAATGATAGATGCATGTTTATCAAAAAAGTGCAAAGGGCTGTACTGAAGTCTTCCAGTCCATCTAAGAAAGTACATAGCTGCTTTGTCTTTGAGCACAACTGGGGTTGAACTACTTGATTTCTCTTTTTCTGTGGAGAATAGTGTCTAATGGCCACTTTCTCTGCGTGGGCACAGCCAGACTGGCAATGGTAATGGAGAAGGCAGATTCTGAAGATTTGCTCCCAAGATCTTTCTTGAATCCCATCTTCCCGTAGCTGGGGAGATGTCAGCACTAGCTAGACAGCACCTGCATCATCAGAAGACATATGCTTCCCTGTGGCTGGCTAAGGGGTATTCCTGTGGAATCCAGCCCTGCTTTTTTTCCATCTCCTAATACTGAGTCTGCTAGGGATATCATATCCTGAGGTCGAGGTTCATGTGCTGATGTTTCTGGTTCACAACTTAGAGGCTATAAAAAAAACAAATTTCTTTTCTGGTGGAGTCTCCATCCTGCCTCCTCACAATAGAATGATTTTGTTGTTGTTGGGTTTTGGGTTTTTTTTGGATGAGGGGAGGGGGGGCTTGGGGGTGGGTGGTTGGGAGTTTTAATTTTCTGTTATCTTCTTGGTGTGTTGTTTAATAAAATGAGCTGCAAAATTGGCAAAGACTCATTTGCTCTTCTGAGATCATTCCTTACAAGTTTTGTTGTAAGAAGTTCAGTAGTTGCTGTTCTGCAGTTGCTTAAGTTGAACCTCCTTGAAGCATGATAATTTAGAAAAGGATCTTACAATTTTCTGAAAAACCCTATTAAAAAAAACAAAAAAAGCCCCACAAAACCCCACCCTCAACATGCTAGCAAAGTCCTAACAGTGAAGAAGCAACATTTTATTCCTACACTATGCTATTAATATTTAAAATTGTGAGCAATCCTTTCAGTACATTTGGATAATTTTGACACAATTAGAAGTGTGAACAAGACATGAAAGGAATATAAAGACTACCACCTTACTTAGAGGGGAGTTCTTACAGCGCTTGAGTATGCTGGTGACACCTTGCTAGGCCTAACGTCTGCTCAACAGGAGAATACAGCTCTAAAGGTGGTCTTTCAAAACATGTCTTTCCCAGAAGCAGACACAAAATACAGAGATGTTTTTTTTCCTCAAAACTGTACTTAGATTGGTCAAAATCCACTGCCTTTATTCTCTTGGTATTATTACTATTATTATATGTAATAATTATGCAATATAATAATGCAGTACAAGTTGTACAGGATTATACATAAAATATTATACAGTATTATCACTATTATCTCTGTACCTTTCTTCTGATCTTCAGAATCTATCTTGTTCATCTTTCTTTTCCAATGTTCGTAACTAGATAAACTAAAACTAGGTAAAATACTACTCCTTTTCATCCCATTTTATCCTGTTGTGCCCCACCACTGTTTTCTGCTAGGTCGCATCTAATAGTGGGCTCTCAGGTATGTATTATTCCAATAACTTCTGTGCAACACTTTTTTGTGTGTGTATGTGTTTTAAAATAATATGCTTGATGAAAGCATACCTCATCTATTAAGCTATGGTGTACAGCGGTTCAGGCTTTTGTACGCAGCCTGAACAGCTAACCCTCACTTTCAGTTACTAAATTTTGATTTAGGTATAGTTGTGTTCTCTTTTTGATAAAAATAAAAGCAAACAAACGAACAATATCCTCCCCCCAACCCCAAACCAAACTAAACCAAAAAACCCCCAAAACAGAGACAATCAGATTGTATGATTATAATTGTGTTGGTTCTGCTTTGATTTTTTTTTTAAAGCCAACAAAAATGTTTAGGGATTGTAATATTATTTTTTTTAAGGATTAATATGATTCTCAATTTTCTCCACTGGTTGTTGAAATTAATATATTTCTATTTACATATTACTAATCTATATAACTTGTCTTAAGGTGGCTCTTAAGCTTTATTATTTACAATAACATATTTTTCATAAAAGAGATAGACTTCTATGCTACCATATAAGCCTTTGGATTCTAAAGTAGATTTGATTTCAAAGGTTATGAGTGGTGACAAGTATAGTTTCTTTTGTGGACTAGAATGTTCATAAATTCTCCAACCACTTGGAAGTAAAAGGGAACAATTATTTGGAGAGGAGGGAAAAAAGCTTCCAACACAGAGCTAAAAATGAGTCAAGCAGTTGACAGGCATGTGAATTACTGTTCTAATGTTGTCAGTCTTAAAAATTTCGTGGTGGAAATGGGTATATTAATTATGGGTCTTCATAAAACTAATAGCTTGCAACTGGTTGTGCAGCAGCTTTATTTGCCTACAAATGTATTTAAGACTAAAATTTAATATAGTTGACATATACCCAATTAAAAAAATATGCAGAAGTTTCCCTGTTAAAGTCTTTCCTGTAATGAAGCATGTGATAGGAGTTGCAAAGGAGTTGTACATACAGGTATTAAGATGAAGTTTAGAAAAGAAACTGAAAGGAATTCACTGAAATTTCGTTGGAGAGGAGTAAAACTTTTACCTTTTTTGGTGCATACAGGTATTTGGCTAATCTCCCTAGCTACTAGCTATGTGAATGAAGACTTATTTTGAGAAAGAACTTTTAAAAAACTTTTTATACTTTTCTGAAAGTACCACTGCTAAATTATACATATTTATATATATTAGATATATATGTAAATCTTGGAGTTGTGAAATACAATTTAATCTTGAGTGACTTTATAAGGTAGAATGTATTATCTGAATATGTTCAGAATACCTGGACTTAAGTGATCTGCTGTCAAAAACAAATCATGACTGAAATGCAAACAGGGAATGATGGGAAATAATTTTAAAAAAACATTAATAACATTGTTCTAACTACAAGTACTATCTGGTGATATCTTAAGTATGGATTAATTGGTAAAACAAGAAAGACAAAGAAAAATCGTGAACGTGAAATGTATATCTGTGGTCTGTGCTAGCAATAAAAATAATTTTGAGTGTAATGTTATATTTTATCTGCCATCTGAACCATCTCACTGTATTTATATGCTTATAATTTAGCCTAACCTGTACTTTCTGCATTCATTAATATAAGAACCCAGTGAATGAGTACCTGTTATATGCAAGATCTATGGCCTGGGGACAATTTTATTTTACTCATAAATTTTAATATCCATTCTCTACTACAGTGAAAATAATGAGCCTGTAGTGGTTTTGTCCATCATTACAGAGAACTTTTTTTAAAGCTGTAAAAAGGAGTTGTGACGGATTACAATTGACCCACAAATCTGAGACTAGGCTTTTTCTCTCCCCCCTTTTTTTTGTCAAATGCCAAACAGCCTTTGGCCAGCATTGGCTTATATCTGGCCCCAGAATGATCTTGCTTTTTTCCTTTCGTCATAATTTCTTGGTATTTTGTTATAAAAAGAAGGGATGAAATAACTTTTTTTTTTTCCCCTTGAACAACAAGGTATGGTTTTGGTTTTGCTCTTTAAATGAAGTATTGGACTTTTTAGCTTATCTTTGATCATGAATTCCATTCAAATCATATTCTTAGGATCATTAGCAATAAAACAGTAATTCTTGATGGATTTTGGTGTAGTTTTGTTGCCAAAAAGACTCTAAAAATCTAAACCATAATTTTCTAATGATCATGATAATTGTGGCTTTAAGGTTTGTCCAATCCATATATATCCACATATGGAAGATCCATTGGGAGTCTGCAATCAGAAAAACTTCATAGTTTAGACTCTGTTAAGTCTGCAGGATCATCTGCCAAGATTCTGTGAATGTGTATTGACTAGATAACCACAGAAAAGTAAACATGCCTCTGAGTGGAGGACATCTACTGGTTTAGATGAAACCAATCAATAAGCTTGGTTTTCAGGCCTCCAAAAATAGTATCATTTATATCAATACTGACAATTTGGCTCCTAAGTGTTGAAACACCGATGTTCTATTTCATGTTTAAAAAGAAATTTAAGCTTAAGCTATAATGACCTTAATGCTCAAATTATGGATGCGTATGTTTATTTCAATTGCACAAATAATATTTTTTTTTATTTTTTCTTGTAATATTGCATAGACTGAACCCCTATATTGCATGTTATGTAAATTTACCTTGCAGAAGGATGGTATTTTATCTGTTGAAAAAGCTTTTCTAATGATTCACAAATCTTGCTCTTACTATTTTCTATAAACTCTCAAGATTAATGTTACCTTCCAACCTCAGTCTTGTTCTCTAGAAATATATATCGCTCTGGGTTTTGTGTTGCATTGAATTCAGAAATGTTAATCCTTTCTGCCGTGTCATGAAACATCAGTCGAAGGGACGGGCATGATCAGGAAATCACACGAATCACTGTCATTGAATCTCAAATATCCATGTCCTTAAAGTTTGGCCCTGTCTTCTTTCACTCTAGTCTGCTTTTTAAAGTTATTGGAATACTTTGTGTTCAGAAGCTTTTTGAGCAACATATTATGCCCGAAGGGGAACGGTAAAGAAATTGGTTTTGGTGAAAAGTGGTGTTTTTGACTAGCCTTAATCTCCTGAGGCCCAGTCAGAGACTTCAGGCTGGTGCTTGTTGAGAGCATGTCCACATGTAGACTTGCTTCCCAGGCTGCTTCAGACAATTATTTTTCTTTGAAATGAGTCATTTTCTGAGAATACAGATATTCTTTATTTACAGTCAAGCTTCCCTTTTCGTTCAAATGTAGATTATTTTTATTTTTCATCTCCCTCTGTACCTGCTCTGACTTTGTTCTTCCCTTTTTGGTTCCTGAATTCAAAATCAGGGTCAGTCCTTGTCACATGGCTGCTCCCAACTGTTGTTGTGGCTGCTAATTGCCAAAGGTTTCATTACTGTGTTTCCCCAATGCCAGATCGTATTTAACAATGAAGCAGTCTTGCACCAGTAGGCAGGCTGTTGAGGATCTGGGCCAGAGAGAACATTTCATAGTGTTACACATTAAAAGTTTGCTCCTAAACCTTGTACTTATACTTTAAATAAACACATTGTTCTGACACTGTCTCAGATTTTGATGCATATGCACTTTTCCTAACCCATCTGTGCAGCACTTCTCACCCTAATTGACATGTTCCTTCCAGGTCACCTACTGCTGTCTGCTTTTTGTCACTACTCATACAACCAGCAGCTGCTGATGCTCTTCTTTGTTCATAATTTTTGTGAAGGGCACTTTCTGAAGAAAGACATGCCTGCATCTTCTCTGTCAGTGCCCCCAGTTTGGTGATCAGATACCTACTTCTGTCTTGTTTCATCACCAATCTCTTTTCTGTGTAAGAAAAATAATAGAGACATACTATAATAAGTGTTGATTCTAGCTCTTTAAGTATTAGGATTGAAAAAAACAATTCTCTTTTTATGAGTGATAAGGGCCACTGGTTTAACATCTGTAATTATTTTAATAACTAAAATGATTAGTCAAAGTCAATGTTATATAGTTCACATTGCTTGGTATATTACATTATATTACAAAAATATCTGGCATATGATCCCCAAATGATATTAAATTCTTATGTTTGCAACACCACCCCCCCCTTCTATCTCATATTTATGAAAACGTCACAGCAGTTTTCTTAATTCTCATTTACCCACTTACAGGCAGCATGTGAATATGCTTTTACTTTGTTTTCCTGACAGGTCTGGTTTTTTGAAGGGAATTTTAATTTAGGCTCAAATTCTTAAACTTTATTATGGATTATAGACACCTGAATTTTGAGGTATAAATTAGTGGCCAGTTTCCTTTGATTTCTTTGATCTCTGCACTTTCACTCTTAAGCAGAACTTCTCTTGCTAGTGGGGATGATTAAGTTTAAAATAACCAGAAAAAAACCTTCTCAATTTTAAATAAGAAAGCTGGAAGAAGAATAATGAACTCTGTTAAAACATGATCTTAAATTTTGATCTTTTTTACTGTTGTTTTTATTGCAATATACCTTATGTTTGAAAATAGTCAAACTAAAACATTGAAAAACTCTATTTGTAAAGTTTGGGCTAAAAACCACCAGAAAGGTTACAATTTCTCAGGAAATATTTTGAAAATTAAAAGTGCATATTTTTATAAACTCCATGAGTATTTGTTTCAGTAAATTGATTGTTTTCATGAATAATATTAATAATGAAAAAGCTACTAAATTCTCAGTTGAGGTTCATGGCAGGTGATTTTTAATGTTGATCTTTCTTCCAGTTAAAGCTTCCTAGTTGTTGGGCATTTAGTGGGTGTAATGACTCTTTTGTGACATCGATTTATGCTGTTTCATCACTGGGGGGGGACGATGGGGGACACACCAAAACAAAACAGAAAAAAGCCAGTCATTCTGTCAGCTGAAGGTGAACAACAATGAATGCAGCTGTTTTAGATTGGAACAGTGCAGACCACTGGAGCAGTCTGTATAAGTAGGCAGTTCAGAGGCCCTAGCAGCAGCTGTGCTGTTTTTAAGCATTTGCTGTATTATCTCCAGAACAATCTGTTATTTCTTACAACTACTAGCGTATTTTTTTTCTTTCATGCCCTGTCAAAAACCTCTAAGCCAAGTATTAAAGTAGTTGTAGATGGATATTGTTAAATAGCATTAATTGTATGGAATCCTTGTTATATGTTATTTCTGTTTTCATATTACAATACTTTAGCTTCTAGTTAAAATATTAATTCCTAGTGAAATTCATATGATAGATGGTACTACATAGAAGCATACATGGGAGGTAAGCTGAAGAACTTGAGGAATACAATCAAATTTTCCTTTTAATCCTGTTCCCCAATGATTATGAGAAAGATGCCTGTGGTCAGGCATTGGTGCTTTCTGATGCCCTGCACTTTTCAGGGGGAAAAAACCCAGATGTATCTGTCAGAAGAATTGATGGCTGAAATAATGGTGGTCTTCTCACCACATGTGCCTCTTCTCTTCCTTCTTAAGGAAAGGGAAAGGCTAGACTGAATTTTGAAATACATGATCAACAGCTGGTGAGCCTCAGCTTGGACTGGGAGGACTGTGCAGACTCCCAGGTCTGTGAAATCTGGGGTATGACTTTGTACTCTTTGTGGCTCAGATGGTGAAGGGTGATAGAAGGGCTGCTGTGCAAGTGTTGGCCTTGGGATAATCCATGCTCCTGGCAGCCCCTGGCACCTGGTCACTTTGATAGTTTGATTCCAGGTCTTCATTTTGGTGCAGTGGTTTTTGTGGTGTGGATTGTAGCTGAGTATAGGAAAGTGATGGTGGGTGGAAAAGTGGTTTTAATGAGATTATGTACAGTTTTAGGCAGAAACTTGATTGTTTTATTGATTTGGGAAATTAGTTCTAAACATCAAGATATTTTCTTTTTCAAATAGCCGTGCTTTTTCCAGGACAAAGTGTAATAGGTTAAGTGTTCAGTAACAGAAATATTTCTCATAATGTTTACAACATACCAACCTTTCTCTTTGCTGCTGTTGGCTATAGACACAGCTGAGTAATCATTGTGTTCTTTTGAGAGGATTTTAATGTTAAGTTTGAATTACGTTGTATAACCTTCAATGCAAAACTGCAATGAAAGGCAATGTTTTTATATGCTGAATATTTCTCCCTAATGGCTGCTTTTACAGAGAAGTTGTCTTTTCTGACAAGGGTGTGCCACGCTGCTGCTGCTGTTCATGCTTTTGGAATGGAGTATTTTTATGTTAAATTAATGAAAGCAGTAGGAGTTTACTATTTGGTTGCAGTAGGGCTAGGATTTCTCTCTCAGGATTGTAATTTTACCCTAACCAGTCTCACCAGTTCTTTTAGAATATTTGTTCTTTTCTGATTTTCCTCCTAAGGACAATTCTGCCACTGAAGTAACTGGAATTCTAGACAGTATTCCATGTATTACTTATATCTATAAATTGTATAAAAGATGCAAGTCAAGACAGATTGTTCTTGTGGACTATTGTAGTGGTTTTATTCTTTTATCTTCTAGTTTTACAAAAATTTGTTTCCCCTTTATTTCATTATATTATGCTACTGGCAAAGATACATAAACATTTATTTTAAACAGTCTTTTAAGATCAGGAAAAACACTCCAGTACACCAAAGGTGGATCAATAGATGCTTTTAGTGGCTATATACAAACCAGACATATGGAAGTAAAAGCTCTCGCTTCTATTCAGTCTCTAGCAGTGTAGTAAATTAGGCTTATGTCTTTCAGGTTCATATGAGTTATGCTAAGACAAAATAGGTAAAAAGAAATAAATATTAAAAACATATAGGTCCAAATTAGCAGAGATGTTTTTCCACTGCAGATTTAGTGCTATTTGAAACTTCCAAAGAGCATTATTAAAAGCACTTCAGAATTGCTCTCAAGCAGTTAAATAACCTTTCATTGCAAACATTTTTGTAACTGAACCTGTGTAAGTACAAAGACTTTTAATAACAGTGTTTAAGACCTTGTCATTGATTTAAATACTTTTTCTTTATGCAGCCTGAATCATGCACCTGTTCTAGCCTTTTATAACTGCTGTAATGAAAATCTGTAATCTGTAGTATTTTATGTTTTTTTATGGGTTTTTTTACTTTCACCTCACTAACTTTTTAATGTACTTTTTTTTATAGTGTCTCTTCTTCCTACCTTCTGCTATTTTAGCACACTTTTCATAAAGTAGTCATAAGACCTTTTATTTACCTGGGACTTTAGCGAAAACAACCAGCAGCAGATCTGTCTCCCTTAAATTAATTCCATCCTTTTTAATTCCACCAGTCCTGGAAATGCACAGATTAAGTAGTTCAGAATGCCTTTTTTTTTTTTTCCCCCCCTCTCTATACCCTGCAACTTTCAGATACATTTAAAAAAAGGTTATTCCAGTGTTAAGATCAAAGTATCATATTTGAAATCTTTTTGGGAAAAGAAGAATGATAATTCATTTATCCATCCTCCAGGGGATATTAAACACCTTGCTGATTACTGTTGAGGGAGACCTGAACTCAGATCACTGTGAGATGGGTTTTAAACTAGCCATAGTTTAGAATTGGAAGGTTAGTCCTGTCAGTATCACAGATGTATCTGACTAGTTTTGTAAGTTAATTTGAATTCCCATTGAAAGCAAAGGCTGAATTACCTGTTTCATACTTCCTTTGGAAGACTACAATCAATCAATTTCTCATTAATTTTTTGGCTGCAAAATTGTTCACCCCCACCCCTACCCTTCTCATAGTTTAATGCAGCAGAATAAACATTTAAGGAAGAGATTTCTCTGAGATTTATCCTGTGATTAAAGTTTATTTTACTGTTTAACTTAGAGTTATTTTACTGATAAATTGATACCATGGTACACAAAGTTTATGAAATTATGGAGCATGTCAACAGCATAAGCTAACTACATTGTAAAGAAAAAAAAGCAGAGCTGTGTAGTGGGAGCTGGGTGAGCTGTGAATAGTTATGAGTTTCTCTGAAGGGAATGGGTTATTTTTGGGAGTTAGAAGAAAAATTAATCTACACAAGAAGATACTGTTTTGTTGATTAAGGATGCCAATTAAACTCGGACACCCGAGTGAAAAGAGTAAGTGTATTTTACTGGTGATAACTAAATAATGAAACAAAGTAATACGGAAAACATGCAGTAAGAAGAGGCAGAATAATGCACCTAAAGCAACAAATAGGAAAATACAGGGTAATGCATCAAATCATTACTACATGAGAGAGAATAATGATTAAGAAAGATACATCACCACTTGCATATGTCACCATCATCCAGATCTGCAGTCCCTGGGGAGCCCCAGTTACAGCGAGGATTTGGAGAGCCTTTCCCTGCAAGTGGGAAGTCCTACGCGGTGCCTCCATCCATAGGTGAGGCTTCCAAAGTTGCTGAAAGCAGGTCCAACCTTATATACCAAAAATCAGCAAGCCAGAACAATTTGCACCTTTGTTTTGAGTGAAAACATCTGGTTTCATCCTTCTGTTGGATTCCACCCAAAGCCTGGCCAGGCCTCGGGGTGGGGAGACCAAGGGAGTTTCTAACAAGGCTGAACACCTGGGTTCTCAGCCTTGAACAAGGCTGAGCAAGGAAAGTTGGATACATTCTCTCAGCATTTCATCCTCACTACTGATTATATTCTAAGCTGCTTCTTTCTCTAGTGAGCTTACATACTTCATTAATGATTGCATACAGAGTTAGCAGCTTCAGCTTGGGGCCTGTTGTTCAGGCTTCGGTACTTCAACACTTTAGGACTTTTTACATCAGTGTAGATGGCTTGTTATAACCTAGCACACTACCTACTAGCACAATGTTTATCAGTTATAAAATATACAGGATTCATCTATAGGTCAACTCTGGCTTGGCCCTGGTGTCCAAGTCCTAGCACTTCAGATATACAGACTCATAGTAAGGGTGAGCTGAAGCTTTGCACTTTAAGAATTAGAGGGAAAAGGGATAAATGGATGCAGTAAGAGGTCTGGAGGAGATTTTCCATTATCTGCAGGAAAACCCACCAATGGATGGTGATGCGTTGATATGCTCAACTTGGATATTCTTCCTGTAGCGCATTGCAGTGGCAGGTTTGTTTTCTGACCACATATCCCACCTATGCCAAGATGAGTGCTTGCTGTACAAAGCAAGATAAATTTGTACCTGATGGAGTGGGGGGTAATTGAAATGGATTTTTAAATAATTTGAATGTGCAAATTAACAACATTGAGGTGTTATTTGCCAATTTCATTGTTCAGCTCATCACTTGAGATCACAGTTATCTATCAGTTCCTAGGAAAAAAAAAAAAAAACAAAACACCAACAAACATGTAGCATTTTTCTTGGTTCTGCAGGTACTTTTGCCCAGTACACAGGGTGGATGACGAGGCACGGGCTAAGACAGGCTTTGTATTGAGTTGTTTGGTCATATCTCTCTGCTGTTCTTAACTTTACTCAAATACGCCTAATTGGTTGCAAAGGCATTATTGTTTCTTGCAGAACTTGCTCTAATTTGAACCAATTAGAATATAATTACACTATTTTATGCTTAATTAGATTCTCAAGTAGATTCTTTAGGCTAAGGTTATTCCCCTGACTCTGCATTTTGAGATCTCTCTTGGCTCCACTGGAAGACTCAGGTGAAATAAGGCCTCTAAACTCAAGAAGTGCTGCTACTTTTAAGTTCATTAAATTGCTGTGCAGGATCTTTGGTATTCCATAGTTCATTTCTTGCAGAACATTGGAAGAAGAACCATATGGTGGGGATTCACTGCACTTGCATTTCTCAGGTTGCTCTATTATTTTCTTTGTAAAGTGTTCAATCTCTGTTAAGGCCACACTGTGAATCCTTATAAGAAGTGCCCTTGGAATAGAAATTTCTTCATTATCCCTTATGATAAAGGCTTGTGCCAAAAAATCATTTAATTTCACTGCTCTCTTGTCATTATTTTTAATTCCTTACAGATCCCTAATCCAAAAAGGGCTTGGAATTGCTCACACATTCACCTTGATATTAAAGCATTTAGATACTTCCATGCATACAGAAATCTCAAACCCATAATATGATGCTGACTTTTAAAATATTAATGGTTGTGAGCTGACTGTGGACTACTTATATTTTTAAAGGTATTCTTTTCTGTGTGAAGAATTCTGAAAAAGGAAGTAATTCAAAATATATTTTGACTATGAAAAATGAGGGGAAAAGAACAGAATACTTAGACGCCTATGAAATATTGAGGTTTAAGCACTTCTCCATGGAAATTCCAGTGGAATTACATCCCCAATTCAGTTGCCCCAGTACTACCAGTCTGGATTCATGTGGCTTTGATGTTAGATACAGATATAATCTGTGAAGTCACTTACTAGTAAGATTGTTTTCTTCAACGCTGACTCATAAAAATGATACTTCATCATATTCGTATTAGTCATTTACTCACAAAAGGCTTACTAAGACTATATATTCAATGTGTTGAATTAAATGGAAGATTTTGAATATTTTTTTGATGGCAGCTAAAATCAGACACTAGATATACTCTGGACTTCTGTGTAGTCATCAGGTGTATGAACAAAAAGAATTATACTATTATATTTCTTAATGAACTTTGGTAGATATTTGAGATTATTTTCAATATATATCACTGCTATTGAAGTAATCTTGTGGGGAAGAAATGCAACAGTGAGTAAAACTGTTCCTAGTGATACATTAATCTTAAATAGCCTTGTTATCTGTATTGTGGCAAACTGAGAAAGAAGTTAAGTCTGATACATTTATGTAATGTTTCCATTATCTAATCACTGGTATCTTACCTTTCTATCTAACTTCTTAAAGTACAGGGCAAATACCTGGTTGTACTTTCCATTCTGTGTCATTCAGGAGTGACGTTTGCAGTGATGAAGAGTTTGTCTAGCTTTAGGACTAGGATTTGCTTGTTTTACCCTGAATTTGCACATATAATAAACCAGGCAACAACTTAAATTGTTATACTACAAATTATAAACAAAAGTTAATTATTAAAACGTAAGAGTGTGTCTACTCAATCTCTCAAGCTATAGAGATTTTTTAGTTAATAGATGTGTTCAACTAAATTTAAAGAAAAATAAAGAAATTGAGACCAGGCATAATGTCATACAAAAAGTCAAGGTCCTAGACTTTTACCAGTCGTTACAGCTCAAGAACATTGTATAAAAGAACAAGGATGTATGCTTCAGAAATAAGACCTCTAGATATCTTATTTATTCAGTACAAACAACAGCACAAACATCATAGTTACAGCAGAACTTCTGCTCTCTCAGATATTGAACAAAACTTCTATAATAATTTAGTGACAGTAACATCCATGTCATAGCAGCTTGGTGCCTAGGGCACTTGGTTGACATGCGGGTGAATGGCAGATAAATGACTCTTTCTTTAGTTGAGACTGACCCAGCTGGTTGGATCTCTACAGACAGATGGAAGAGATCCTGGGTTTGTTCTGAAATACCAATATTTTTCAGATGAGTTGTCTGTTCAGTGCTGCTGTGAACAGATCCTAACCTTGTTGGGGCCGGTGGTGTGTTATGGTGATGGCCAAAGTAGAAGGCTATTGTGTTGCTGAGAAACATAATTTCTTCTCTTCTATCAACTTTATTCTACAGAACTAGTAATTAGCTGGAACCGGTGTCACTTAAAGTTCTTTTGTTATACAGATTTAACCAGCATCAATGCTCTTATTATTTCACATATCCCTGTGCTCTTAGATGTCACAGTTTTTACAGTGGTGATGGATATACCAGTACTGCTTGCTTTTCTGTATCTATACCAAGGAGCTGTGAGAAGTATGCAGTGGATTATTTTATATTATTCTCTGGCAAAGCCCTGGATAGTTCTTAATGTTTAGAAAGAGGGGGACAGAAACATCCACCTCCTAATGATAAATGTCTATATCAAATATTAGTATTAAAATGGAATACTTGAACTTCTGAAGAGCTCACATCATGTAGAGGAAAAAGGCTTGCTCTCTCTCACTGAGTACTTTTTTTTATCAGTGGCAAAATGAATCACCATCCTTATGATTAACTGATTTGGAGATTTAAAAGTACAGACACTTACTTAAATAGGGGCCTGAGGTTCACCCAGATGGGCTGACACATAAAGTAGCGGGAAATTACACCAATTCAAGACTGCCCGTACTCTAATTACATCTGCTGTACGTTATTTAGTGTTACAAATCTCAAACCCCTGACAGAATAACGCTTTCTGAACCAGCTTTTCACTGCAAACTAATGAAATGTGTAATTCCACCTGTCTGAGGTCTATTCTTTAGGGTTTATATCCCCTGCAGGTGGTAGAGAGATGCTGCAGTACTGCAGATGTCCAAAAATCCATGCAGATTTCTGAGTTTATTGTGTAGCAGCTGCTGATGGAGACTAATAGCACCCAACTATTTATATACCCAGCTATTATATTTTTCTAATTCGCTGATTTTAGCAGCAGAGAAAACTGATCTATTTGGTTGCCTGGGGCTTTGAAACCTTGAAACTTGCTCACCAGTGTTGCAATTCTTGACTGAATCAGCAGTGTTAGAAATTAAAAGAAAACCTCGGAATGAGAAGGTTTTTAGCCTGCTCTACTAATCTTTTATCTTGAAGTTGCTTTACAGACATAAAGGAAGAATTTGGGTTGCAAATACTAGAATGATATGTATGAAATTGTTGATAATAAAGTAGGATCTGTAAGATTAGTTTTTCTTCCCTTTCTTCGTTAGAAGTCCAAAACCTAGTTATCAGTATATATAGTATCTCTATATGACATTAGTTCCATATGTAAGGTGTGGGAATAATTTTTTATATCCCTCCAAAAAACCCTGAACTGTTTCTGATCATTCTGAGAATTGTCTACTCAGTTTGAGACTCTACATTTTTCTCTGAGTTTTCATACTGCACAGGGATTTTTCCTCAAATGTGTAGTTATCTTCATTTCTTCATACCTTTCTGGTACATTATTCCTCTACTTAATCTTATTAGTAAAGATCTAATTCTGCCTTTGACAAAGGCAATGTTACCTGCATTTTTATGTCAATTAGTGTTCTATGACCTTTCATCTGAGATTAGTGGTTCCAGTGCAGAAATATAGAAAGGATTTCAAAGTACTTCTGAATGAATGAATCAAAGAGTCGGCAGTGTTTTAACTGGGAAACACAGTTATGAAGCAGAATTAAACAAGGTAAGTATTGTTTTATTAACCTTAGATCAATTAAAACCTTTCCTAAAATGCAAATATATACCTGTAGCCTGTACTGGAAAGAACAAGAAATATTGTTTCCCACTATATGAGAGAGCTGAGACAGAAAATGAAAAGTTACTATGAGGAAACCTTGGCGGTTTTCAGCTCTGGAAATTACAATATTAGTTAGAGTCTTGTTCAGCATGAGGTTGAGGTAATGCAAAGTTTTGGGTCAGGTTTTCTATTGTGAAAACACTAAATAAACAGTCTTCAAAGAAATATAACAGATATGCATATGTAAATCAGAGTTTATCAAACATTCATGACTTTCTTATGTGTACAGGGTGGTCTGGGTAAATGGAGAAGAACAAAGGAGAGCTTAAGTTGGCACTTCTCTCTGCTCCCCTGCTTTCAGCCGTTCACCATTCATGTGTCTCATGGATGTTTAGCAATCCATTTCTAATCCCCTTAGATGAGAACAAAGTGTATGTAGCACTTATTTTTCACCTGTTTTTTCTTGAACAGATGCTTCATCTGCAATGCATGCATGCATATATCTGAATTGTTTCAGAAAGCTTATCTGATTTGGTTGCATGGTTTGAGTATTTTTTCCTTTAGGGGATATGTGTGTGCACTAATAAGTAAACAACTTGCATTGGAAATAAAGTAGCATAGCATTATTTCAGTAAATGTCACAATATTAAAATTAATTAGGAGTAGTCAGAGAAATGGATAATGTAGAAGGAGAAGCATCTCTGGAGGTCTGGAGAGAGTATTTATACAATAGAGAGTCACTAGGATAAGGTTTGTGGCTAATATTCAGCTATTTTAATTTCTTTTACCATCCTTTGAAACTTCCTCCTACATGTTGAGGAATAGGGTTAGCTAATGTTTTCAAATAAGAGGCTGTGTTTTCCATTCTGCATTTATCCCAGTGTTGTGTGAGTTCTTGGAGAAAATTTAGCTCAGATATTCCCAAGTTGCTCTTGCATTTAATAAAGTTGTATTTCTATGAAAATTTGTTGCTAACCAGCTCTGGGTTGTGGATAGTACAAATAGGTAAGACCAACTCTTGGGGCTGTGTTCAGCATTGCACCACTGGCTAATGGTATCGTGAGGGCTTCAATCTTCCCTCCAGTCATTCCTGGCACCCACTGAACAGATGGACTGGCCAGCAAGTAGTAACATGACACAAAAATAAGCAGCCTCCTTGTGTTCTGTCTTTATCACTTCATATAGCCAAGCAAATATAGTTAGACAGGAAGCTTGCTGACATTGCTTTGATGCTATGGAATTTGAAATTTAAGTAGTTTTAAGTTCCCAAATGTGAAATTTGTGGTTTAGGTATGATTTGTGTATTGTTTTTGTTTTCCTCAGTATATTAAACTAATTTATTTGAAGGCTACTGTTCAAAAGCAGAATGAAACATGTAGCAGTCGTGATTAGGTGTTTGGTTTGAATACATATAAGGTTCCAGTGGATGAAGTCAGGGTGCCTAGTGGGGTACATGCTCCAGTTTGCACCCAGGTAGACTGGATATGAAAACATGCCCTTCTCCTGCATGCAGCACATCATGTTGGGCTTTTTTTTAAAAAAAAAAAAAAAAAAAAGAAAAGAAATCCTTCAAAAAGAATCAATAAATGTCCATTGCATGTTTTATGGTCGAAGAGTCCACATGGAGTTGGTGCCCTAGTCACACCCCTTTGAATTATAGAACATTACTGAGTGTCCTGAGAAATATTACACATCTTCATCATGGGGCAGAGAAACTTGGAGTAGTCAGAGTACCCAGGATCAAGTATTCCCAATTTCTCTGATCTCCATGAATCAGAATTACTCAAATTCAATAATTAGTGGCAAACTCTTATGCACACTTTTTTTCCTCATCCAACTGTTACTTTTGTCTTTGTGTGCCTTCTACTATGCATGTGTCATCCTTGAGCATTGACTGAATGGGGCTTTTCCTTTGGATCAGAGAGAGCATATTCTAAAGCTACTGTTGAGTGTGTTGCTGGCCTTATCAATGTATCAGAATTTTAATTGAGGATCTATCACTTTTACAGTGGCTTTAAAAAAAGAAAGGGATTCATCATAAAGGCTAATGGGGGAAGAACAAATGTGAACTGTGTGATATCTGCCTCTTGGGTGCCATGCAAAACTGTAACTCTATAAGAAATTTAGATTAGGATTCTGCATACAAAGCGAGTATTCAGACTGTATTGGGTAAGCTCTTCACTGAAAATTAAACTCTGTGTGGATACTTTTGGAGTGGTGACAGACTCCTGGGCTAACCAAGTAACAAAGGTCAGAACTGGGCCATAAGTGTTTGGAAGAATGCAGTTTGTCAGCTTTTATTTTCACAGTCGTCTTGATATTTTTAATATTATTGATCACTGACTAGTGAAGAAGTAATACAGTCCCCCCTTGGGGCATGTGATGATTTATTTTTTTTTTTGCAAACTGAAGCATCTCTGCCAGAAACGTATAGAATATTAAATGACGTTAAGTCACAATAGGATGCAAATTAGTTTTCTCCTCTCTAGTGGTTTACGAGGCTTTCATCATTTGTGAATTATAAAAATTAAATTTTACTCAGGGTCACAGAAACTGCATGTTACTCTAATAACAGCAAGTACAATTTCAAGGACAATGTGCAACTGAAACAATTTTTTGTTTTATCAGAAAATCATGCTTGGGGGTTCTAAGTTATTTCACCCAACTCGCATTTTTGAAAGTATGTTCCTTTTCTTTGATGGCTGCTTAGGTAATATTTTTTTTGTGTAATTTTTGCCAGAATACAAAAACTTCTTGAATGAAAACCATACGTAGGTCTAACAGTCTAGTGAAATCAAGGCTCTTGTATCCAAGTGTTCCAAACAGAAATCCAAAGCTTTCATTTAGTGGTAGGAGTAACAGTTCTTAGGGTTTTAAGTATAGTATTTAGTAGCTTAGTAAAATGCAGTGGTGTTAGAATTTGTTTGATGAAATCACAGGTGTCTTGCCTTGAGAAACTCAAAGACCCATGAGCTTGCAGAATGCTAAGCATTTGAGACTCATAACCTTAATCATCCACAACTGAAATGCTTGTATAGAAGGTGAATTAATCTCTTCGGGATGAGTCTCTCTGGTCTGGCCATGCTTGGAGTCCTTGCCAAGAATTTGCACACAGTGTGCCATAGCTCCAGCCCAGTTATATACCCTAGGAAAGTTGCTTAGGCAACTATTCCTGTCTGCCTCTTTACTGAGACCTGAAAACTGATTTCATGAGTACTGTTATAAAATTTTAGAGTTAAATAGGTTCACTAATGAAATGCTGAAGGTGATTTTGAGGCAGACTGTTAGCCTTCACTCTGAGACAGACTAGAAATCCTCATGCTCATTTGTATTTGAGAATCATAGAATCATTTAGGTTGGAAAAGACCCTTAAGATCATTGAGTCCAACTGTAAACTACCCACTCCAACTGTAAACTCCACCACTAAGCCATGTCTTTAAGTGCCACATCTACATATCTTTCAAATGCCTCCAGGGATGATGATTCAACCACTTCCTCGGACAGCATGTTCCAATGCTTGACAACCCTTTTAGTGAAGAAATTTTTCTGAATATCCAGTCTAAACTTCCCTGACACAATTTGAGGCCATTTCCTCTCTTCCTAGTAGTTGTTACTTGGGAGAAGAGACCAACACCCACCTCGCTAGAGCCTCCTGTCTTCTTACAGTTGCAGAGACTGGTAAGGTCTTCCCTGAGCCTCCTTTTCTCCAAACTAAAGAATCCTGGTTCCCTCAGCCATTTTAAAGACTACAGTCTCAGTGCAAGTGAAAATGGATGATTTGCACAACAAATGTATAAAATGTTCATATCAGTAGTTACGTTTTGAAAGAATTAAGGCTTCAGAACTGCACTGCATAGCCCTGTGTCCCTGTCCTCTGACCAGCGCTGGAGGCAGCAAGGTATTTTTACCTGACTTCACGATAAACCCACACGTGTGTTTTCTTTCTTTCACTGGATACATCAGTTGGGTTTGCAGCTATTCAGAAGACATCTTCAGCTCTGATGCATTGTTCTACTCTCTTGACATCTTCCGCCAGATGTTTATAGATGTTGGACTCTTCTGTGCTGCTATGAGAGGGGACTGTTTGGGGGCAAACTGAACAGCATTAATGTCCCTTCCAGTAGATAATGCCTAGAGCATGAACTTCAGCAAGCAAGAAGGGTAGTGTCAGAAATAGGAACAATGTTCCAGCACCCTTTGTTTCTTCCACATACAACAACAGGTTGTGACAGTATTATTAACTGACGTATTCTTATTTCTGTTGTGCAACAATTTATGTGAAAGTATCTAATTATAAAATTTTTAAACTATTTTAAAATTAAACTATTTTTTAACTGTTTTGAATATTTTCTATTTGATCAAGTTTTCGTATGGAATACTTGTCACATGCTATTCTCAATACATTTTTTTCTGAGTTGCAATACAGATTTGTTGTAAGTTTTTCACTAAAGTTCTTTGATGCAAGTCTCTCGGGTGCCAAATACCGCTACTGTTGAAGGCTTGCAGCACTTTACACCTTCAATTAGAGCGTTTTTTTTATGCTGATGTAATAGTGTTGGAATCATGTGGAACTGCAGAAGTCAGCATTAAGGCAGCAGTGTTTAATAATAGAACAGTATATTGAACAAGGCAAAACCACTTAAAGAACAGTAAAATAACACAAATTTCTTAAATCAATGTTCTTTATTTAACCTGTTGTTGCAAGAAAAAGGTCAGAACATTAGTCAAAACTGTTATTTTAATAAAAGGCAAAAATGAGTACAACATTGGAGTACACCAAACAACACTGATAGGCCCTTTTGAAGGGCTGTTGCTTGCTTTTCTCAATGCCTGGAAAGGCGTTTACCACTGTGGAATCTGAGATTACTGGGCAGGACTATACCTAGAGAAGAACTTTCTCAGGCACAAATATCAGAGCCTTTATAGTGGGGCTCAGGGAACTAGTATTATATTCATATTCTTTGCATATGGGTAGCTATGGGAAAACTCTTTCACATCATATCTGTAGGTTCTCTGTTTATAAAATAGGTATTTGTAAAACTGAATACTGACAAAAAAGTTGTAGCAGCTCAGGATGTTATTCTCTTGTGCTACATAATTTATATCATGCTGATACAATATCACTTATCTTAATGTTGTGTTTAGGCTTCTAGAATTTATGATCCTTCCTTTTTAGTGTGGTGGGTTTTTTTGTTCGGGTGGTTTTTTGCTTTTCATAATTTGAGAAAAGCACAAGGGGTGAGTGGCTTAAAAATATTGATGGATTCTCTATCACTTCAGAAAGGTTTTTCTACAGATTTTCTCTAGTCTAGATTAGCTCCCACTTCATTAGGTTTGACGCAGAAATTACTGGATAAAAATTTTTTTATATATATCACAGAAATCAATACAGAAACCTGTAATGAATTGAGTATGTTCTCTGGTTAAAATTATGTGATTTAATCACTGCAAAATATGCACTGATGAAAATGTGCAAGTCTCTTCAGACGAAGTCTGAGAAATATCTTAACACCTGATGCTTTATTTCACTTTCAGGGAAGAATTGGCAACTGTATGAGTATGGGGGCTGGGAGCAAGTTAAGACTTTCTTATTTGAATTTGTAATTAAAACTTTAAAGGAATCAGAGGAGTTAGTTTTAGGAGATAGTTCTCCATACTAGAAAGTTATATGCCTCGAAGAAGCCTCACTAAAAGTGGTTACCTTGAGGTCACATCAGTGCATGGGTTGTAACTACATATGTAAATTCTGGAAGATTGGGTTGGAGCCCTGGGCCAAGTGATGTGGCACTAAGTAACTTTTCCTAATAAACTTTTGGATTACCCGTTGGCTTCCATGCAGACACAGCCCCTTGTGGCTGTGTCTTGTAGCACTGGGATGGGAGCTGTGCACTGCCCAAGAGCCATGGCCTGCCCACTGGTGTTCTATAACAAGCTGCTGTTGTCTGTCTCTGAGAAGGGGTAGCTCCTCTTCCCTTCAAAAGACCCCATACATTTTCTTTCTTTTGTTCTTTGTGAAGGAGAAAATCAGATAAGTAACTATAGAAACAGGCAGGCTGGTCAGATTAAGAACAAAGAAGAAAACAGAAGTAAAAAATAGTAATATGAACCAATAAATCAGATACTCTAATTATATCTAATAAAAGCTAACCTGGAACGTTTAGTATTCTGAATACTCACCTGGCAAATATCGTTTCCATGTGGGGTACTTCATCTCTGTAATCAATAATATGAACAAACAGTTGTTTGACAGCATTTTACCACTGTAATCGTCAACTGTTGGATTGACAAAGAGCACTGAACAGTTTCTAAAAAGAGCAAAACACATCTGTTAATGCTAATACCCCTGAATTGGCCTATATACTTGTTTGGTTCAATAGTCTGCTAAAAGAACACAATGAAAATATCAGGGGTTGGAAAAAAGTTTTCGTTATGACTTCTTTTAAACCAAGTAGATGTACTTACTGATATTTTTATGAAGCATAACGCTGAATGCAGATAGTCACACTCGAACTGTGACAGTATTTCAGTTTTTCTGTTTGTGCAGATACAGTTGCAGCAAGTTCAGAGGAGAATTTTCTTGCATTAGGGTGAAGTTGATTCAAGAGAAACTGCCTTTTTTCAATATTGTGATGCTTTGGGAGAACTCTTTTTCTGACTTCCACATAGCTAGAGCAGAGAAATCTCTGATAAATTGAATTTTTTTAAATTAAATTTGCCCTGAGTCCAGCTGTTGAGTGCTGAGCCTAGCAGCAGCATTTAAAAAGGCCCCATTTCAGAGCTATTTTCTGCCCCCCACAATTGAGAATCTGGCATGGGAAAAGAAGATCGTAAGAAAAACATTCAACAAGGTGCTTATTGCGGCATTTGTTTTTTGTTATTGTTTCCTTTATATAAGTTTGGCACAGGAGAGATGTATGATGGTAATGGTGTAAATTGGTGTGTTTTCTTGGATGTGAATGGTACATTGCTACCCTTCAAAATCAAGAGCTGTGTCCATTTTATTCCCACACAGAAGCTGGTATAGAATATACGTGAAAGCTGATATATTTTGTTTTTCCTATAATACAAAACTTATATTTTTATATGAAACACAAGGTCCAATGACACTGTTGTCTATTTTACTATGGTATGGAACATAACATTTATGCTTTTATGAATTATTTGGTACTAATTACTGAAACAACAATCTGGGTCTAAATAAGCAGATGATAATTTTAATAGGCTATATTCAAAAGATACCTTGAAGTTAGAGGAGGCAGCTATTAACTTATGCAACAGACAGTTTGAAGCGTCACCAGATTAAAGATCAACATTTAATGGAAAGATGTGGTATCTCTCTTGAAAGGGTCAGTTCTTTTGATTTGGTTTAGAGGCTCACAGGAAGCAGAGGTTCCCACATTTATATCCTCTTCCGTAAATGCAGTGTGAAGGCAGAGAGTTGCAGAACTGCCAGCGGTTTCTAGCAGCCTTGTGGTTAGATATAGGAAGAAAGAGAGATCTAACAGACTCCATTTTGGGAGAAGTTATGCATGGTTTTGTAAAATAAACAAAACTTATTTTAGTCTGTCTTGAGTTAAAGTTAATTTCAAGGTAATTGGCTAAGAAGGGAACTCCATCCTTGCTGTTGCAGTGGTCCTTACATTTGGCTTCAGGGACTCCCAGTGGTTGCCCTCGCTGAGCTGTACTGACTGCTCTGGGAACTGTTCTTGCAGATGATATATGGGTGGAGGTAATATTTTCCAATGGTCAACACTGCCAAGTACTGTGGCTGCTGGAAGCTAGGGAGGATGCCTTGCCATGATGATCAAGAGAGGAGTTATGAAATCTTTGGGATTAGTTTAATTAAAAAGATGTAAAGGTCTGGTAAGAAGTGCAGGTGTTGGAGTTGTCTGTATATACTTAAAATCAAACAAACAAGCCCCCTGATTTTCTTCCCAAAATAGTGATTTAAGCTAAAGCAAGATCACACTGAACTAAGAATAAAGGCAGAGTAATAGGTGTTCATGTGTTTGGATTTATGCTAAATTTACACATGCACAACTGAGGTTTTTGCTTTGACTTTTAGAATATTATTTCAAGATGCTTTTGTTAGTCTGGAATGTTTTGCAGCTGTGATTTGATGTTAGTACCTTGGCATGCATCCATCCCTTTGAAACCAGTTAAAAGACAACATAAATGGTGGGATAGTCCTAAAACCATATTGTACTGATAAAACATCCCATAAAGCTACGTGACATTTTACCTTGGAAAGCAGAAAATTCAAGTAGAAGTGAAACACAGTCTTACTTGGATTCAGAGTAACATCATTGTAGGCTGCTGTTACCCTTTCCAGTGTGTGAAGCCAGGAGATTTCAGAATGCTGGATTAAAAGCAGTTCATTAGCTGCAAGGCCCAAATTTTATAAGTGGAAAATGTGACTAATACTGCGTCTGGCAGCTAAAGTAAATCGTTTAGGTTCTAGGTTATCAGCTCCAGTGCTTTTATTAAGATACATAACGGGGGACTGCTTCACAACTCTGTTCGGTGGAGACTGGAAAAAGCCTAAAGTCATTAGGGTTGCCATAAATAACAGCACAGGGCTTTCTGTGATCGATTGTTTGTATAGGTAACTTAACCTCTTTGAAACCAGCATCAAGACAGCTGAAGTGACTGTTGGGTTCATTAGCAGCATGTGGCCATTTAGTACTACGGCAGACACTTGGATGTAAGTAATAGCAAACACAAACCAATCTTTACTCCCAGGTCAGGGATCCTCTGGACAGTGTCTTTTCAGTGTTTCTTTTTAAAAACCAAAGACATAGACTGGTGGAGGTTGCTGCTCCTTCACAATGCAGGAGGCAGCACTGTTTCATGCTCCTCTCAAAAGCAAGATGGTGTGACTGAGAGCTTGGGGAGGGAGCAGATTGTGTTCCCCACCTCCTCTCTGTGGACATACACTGCAGTGCCTTTGTCCCCGAGATGGAGCTTCTAGTGGACCTTGAAAGTCTGTCAGCTTGGGAAGGATCCTGCTCAACTGCATTAACACAGATGTCTTGCAGCAGCTATAATGGAACTTAGGAACTACCAACCTTACTGTCTGCAACACATACAGTTACTGTTACTTAGTAGCTTGGATTGCAGAAGCCCTTTCTGATTGCTATAAGTCAAAGATAACTGTTTGTCTGTTTTGTTTTTTTTTTCCCTAATATGTGGAGGCAGAAAAAGGGGAGGGGAGAGAGATTTGAAAATGGGAAGAACATTTCAGTTGCATGTTTTGCAAATGAAGTTTCTATTTTATTCAATGTGGCAAGGTTTGTTGTAGGTAGAATGATTAGAAAAATTCTGGTTTCATTGGACCAGAATTGATAATTCTTCTCCCTCAATATTTTCCACTTTGGTCCTTTATCTAGTGAAACTTCTGTATAAAATGAAATGCGGCCTGACTACTGTCTCAGAATTTAATTCTAACATATACTAGCAAATCTGATAGATGCAACCAGATTCATGTGCTTATTGAGGCAAGCTTGACTGTAAATTCCTAGTGGCTAAAGAATAAAAGCATCTGACAGAGCAAACATCTGACATCTGGTACATTGTTAAAGCTACAAAACTGTTTCTATGGATCCAGTTTAGTGATGAATATAGTTTAATGAGCCATAGAATACTGCATTGTATAATATTAAAATGCATCTGTTTACATTTTATTTTACTATGTTACATAATAATATTTCAATTTGTCCTGTTGAAGTACATAACTGTTTGCAGGTTTTCAGGAAAGTAAACAAAGAGTTTCAGAAGAAAGGACAAGAAATTTCTTATAATAGTAAAACACGTATGCAGCGTAAACAATGCAAAAATCATCCTCAGCCAGAATTCTTCCTCAACTTCTACCAAAACGTTAACCATACAATTTTTTTTGTGTGAAATGTAACAGAATGCAAGTCCAAGGCACAAGTTTTTCTAAGCCTTCTGTGTTATGGGGGTAAAGTGATTCTGAACATACAATATGGAAATCACTACAGTTATTTTTATTTTTTTAAAAAAATTGTTAATGTAATACTATTGCATAGCTTGTTCCTGTGGAAGCAAGAAAATGCCAAATTTTTAAACATGTGCTTGGTATCCAACAGTGCCTCATCAGTGTAACCACTGAGAAGCATAGGATGAAAAACTCTAGAAATATTCATTGCAATAGATGGTGTAAATTTACTTCTTTGATACATATATTTTGTAGTATCTGGTGATAAAACACCATCATCAGAGTTTTGATGTCTTAGTTTGATCTAGTTGAATAGCATAAAACAAACAAAAAACCTGAAGCAAGCAATTTAACTTGTTATGCACTGGTATGCGGATGTAGGTATTTGACATACAATTATGTCCCCAAACAATGTCCAGAACATGCTGCTAATCAATCTGATAATTGGCAGTTGCAGTCAAATGTACAAACATTGTTCAACAGAATTTCACTCTGTTTCAGTACCTTGAATTATTTCAAGCTTCTACTGGGTGATCAACGTATAGTATGGGTGCATTTTTCAGGGGTGTTATGACTCTACTGATCCCAAACTAACATGCATAATCTCTGAGATCGCTTGTATTATGATCTCAATTTTTACATCAATTTTAGAAAGACATTTTCTCCTTCTGAAGTCACATGTGCCCTTGGAATACTCTTGCCTCTAGAAAATATTTTAAGTTAGAATTTGCTGTTTGCTGGCTGAAATTTTTCACCTATAAGATCTATAATCTGATTGTATTAATTTTCATGAGAACGTAAAATATTTACAAACTCAGATCAAAGTACTATGTGGATTGAAGTGTATATCTAGGGGAATGTTCAGGAACTGAACATATCTGATGTATGATACTTTACTATAATACTCTTTCAGTAAACAATTTACTGCTGAGAGATTTCCCGAGCCACAGGTGATGTCTTAAGTTTACTAATGCTTTGCAATTTATTTTACCAATGAATGTGTCAGTATCCTCTTTTACCATCTCTAGCACTCCAGAGCAAGGAGTTCCACAGCTTGTCCATGGGCTCTGTGAAGAGCCATTTTCTTCAGTTTCTTCTGAAACTTCACCTTGCAGGCATACAGTGATGTTTCCACCTCTCTGATCTGTAGTTCAGTCACTGCATGACATTTTTGCATTGAAACAGCCTTGACTGATTTCTTTTAAGTGAATTTGCATAACTACTTTTCTTAATCAAAGTTTGGAAATTCTACTTTACTGCACTTTCTATTCAATATTTACAAGCAAGATTTGTGATCCTGAAATTAATAGTCTCATCTAAACCATTTTGGCTTTTTACTGCCTTGGTGTTCAATTACACTGTGATCTGATCCATTTGCTCTGAAACTGCCAGCTGCTGGGGAACTCTGATGCTTCTGGGATTCCCTGCTGAGTGACAGTGAGGTCTTATTTCCATCCACTCACAGCTGAAGCATCTGGAGTGTTAAGCAGTAAGTACAGCATCCAATTCCTCCCATTCCTTATTGTAAAACACTGTATACTCCCCATAGAACGGTTCTTTTTCATTCTACCAAATCAAAGCAATACTGAGAACACACGCCTTGGTGGAAATCACAGAGTCAATAAACATTAAAACATTAACATTACCAATAACATACCCCAGTCACATATAACCATTATGACCATGTTGTTTTTTAAGGCAATGGTTTCAACTTCATGGTGCAGCTTTCTGTGCTTTCATAAGACTTGACGATAAAGGGAAACCAGCCAAATCTGCTGACTTGTAATGGTGAGACTCACAAAGTATATTGGAGCACTGTAAGGATTGCTCCCTACATGTATTGGTAGCTCTGCTTTGGAAATTCCACTGCATGAAATTATAGCATAAATTATCTCAGCTCATGAGAGTTGAGACAGTATGAGTTCCTCTCAAGACAAGGTGTGGCAAGGAGTGACTTGTATGGGTGTATGTTTGTATTTACATGTACGTATTTAAGCATCTATTTTAGTTGAGTCTCATTTGAGTCACAGGGTTTATGAAAGCTTCAGTTCTTCAGCATGGTCAGAAGTACATGAGGTTTCTCCAAATTAGAAGTCTTTTCTTTCATCCTGTTGTCACTAGTATTTATAATTGAATTTTTGTTTGTGTAGCTTTGATACTCAGCCTACACACTCTAATATATAATTTAAGTCTATTTTTGCTATTTAGTACAGTAGTACAAGCGCATACTTGAATGTTGACTTCAGGCAAATGCATACTTTTATCCAGCTTCTCATACTTCCTTCTTCCCAATCATATGTGTCTGTCTCTGAGGTCAGAATCTTGACAGTACTGCACAAAATGGTGAAATCTGCATTAGATCCTGGTCGTGTTACTGCATCCAATATAGGCTCAGTTATTCTGAAATTGTTTGGTTCTTACATGTGACTTATGGCTCTTTGTATCTGCTTGGTGTTTTAGGGAGTGGAAGTACCTGTACTGAGTAGAGCCTCACCTGCGCTCTGACCTATCACTACTGCTTTTAAAGTGAAACAGAGTTTGATGACTTAGTTTCTTCTCTTCTTTCTCTCCTTCATATGTTATTTTGGTATGAACTTTGGGCCAGATGATGTTCAGTGAAGCAGTAATGACAGTGTCAGAATAAGCTGAGATTTTTAGGAGGATGCTGTGTGCTAACTTCCATTCATAACTTCCATCCCAAACAGCTGTAGATATGGCAGGAAGAGGATAAAGTTAAGTTGCTCTTCAGTAAGTACTGACTAAAAGAAGAACAAAACCCTTTGGATTTACGCCAGTGGTGAAGTGACTAGGTGACAATATGTGACTAGGATTTGTAGGAAAAGCTCACAAAATCCTACTTGTTGCTACCACAGGATGGTTGCATGAGAGCAGACATTAAAACTGCAATAATATGGTTATGGAAAGTAAAGCTACATTAGGTAACTTTTAAAAGGTTCTAAAGTTTTATTATGTATGATTTTTTTCTCCTTTTTTTTTCTTCTGCAAAATGTATACCACAAGAATCATAGTGTTGCAGGAACATATTTTGCAGGCAAAAGTATATAAAAAATAGGACCAATAAAATTCAAAACTCCATGGTAAAAAAAAGACTTCTGAAAAGTCATTTTTCTGTAAAATACGTAGTATGTGTAGAAGTCTTTGTGCTGTGGTCATATAAATGTTATACAGGCACTTAGAAATAATGTTGCCATTCTAACTCGTACCTATAAGACCTTTATATTGTGTCACTCCATCATATATTTTATACATGCTCTGTGCACATATATATTATTAATAGTTCTGATCAGTTACAGGTGATGTGTACCTCTCTTCCACATCACGTGGCAAAATCACTCTTTCTCTTGACACATGTTCTCTTCTTACCTTGCTCATAGACGATCCTTGCAAGCCACCCCTTTGGCCAGGATAAATGTAAAGAAATGAGGCAAGGGTTTTGGCTTCCAAATGTAAAAATGTGACTGGAAGATGATTGCCCCTGTAGATTGATATGTAGTTTAGTTCTTCTCTGAAAATCTTGCATTTCAAGGGATGTTTGGGGGGCCTGAATTTGTTCATTTGGGAATTCTGTGCTCTAAAGGGTAAAGAAGAGAAGCAAAGTTTGGTCAAGATATTAGGAAAGTGGTAAGTATGTTATATACCAAAAGTACAAGCAAAACAATTTCTGTACTTAACTAGCTGAGAACAATTTTTTTAAATGATGTTACGTATTTCGGGCAGGAGGAATTTACACTGGCTTTCTAATACGTCCATGTGCTGTGAAAGGATCTAAAGTTTAGAACAGGAATATTCCCTGTTGATCTCAGTAAATGATACTGGGGAACACAGACAGTGAGAGAAGAAAAAGGTGTCAGGAGAGATGAGGAGAAAAGAACAAAACCTGTTTCTGTTATTTTTTTTTGAACATAGAGTTTGGACTAAGTCTGTTTATTAAGTCTTCTCCCAAAAGGCTTCTGTAAAAAATTCAGAACTGACTACGTTCGGAGCAACCCATGCTGAGACACCCTCAGAGTATTTCTGTAGCGGTATTCTGTAGTAGTATTCTGTTGTATTAGAGGAAAGGTAGGATGCTGTTTTCTTGCTTTTTACTGTCTCTCTACAACACTGTGCCTCATCTTCTCTGCTGGGAATTCTCCTAATACACATGAAATCATACTGGAGTAAAGACTACTAGAAAACTGTGTGCATTTACCACCTTCTTCACAATGTCACATGAAGGGGAAAAAACAAATGTGTTGGTGCAGTTCTGACTTGTTTTCAAGGCCAGGTTGGATGGGCTTCAAGCAATCTGATCTAGTGGAAAGTGTTCCTTCCCATGGCAGGGGGATGGGAACTAGATGATCTCTAAGGTCCCTTCCAACCCAAACCATTCTAAGATTCTGTGATATGTTTTGGAATTACTGCAATGGGAATAATTGCAAACTCTGCCTCATGTCTTAAACCCCAGTGTTGTTTTTTGTTTGTGCTTTTTTTTTTGTCCCAACTTGCCTGCTGACAAAAGTGAGCAAAGAAATGGAAGGGCTGAAAAATGGTAATTGATGCACAGTCGTGCAGCAAGAGAAAGCAGAGGGAGTAATTGCAAGAAACGCAAAATGCCTGGCAGAACCCAGAAGAGTCGGTGGTAACGGGTTTCAAATAGATACAAAGGTGAAGGAAAATGCAGTGGATTGTCCTTCAGAAAGCGCATGAGGGAAGAATAATGCAATCTTAAACACTTGTTGTGGTACGAGTTCAGAGGGCAACTGAGCACCATGCAGTTGCTCACTCCCTCCTTCCCTCCCAGCAAAAATTTCAAATCCTATCCATATCGAAAATCGCCATCCTCACTTGGTCTTTACTTTTTGGTAGTTCATGAACAGTTTAAGTTCACTTTTCTCTCTGCATTAGTCACCACGTCACTGCAGAGGAAATACATCCATGCTGGCCCTGCTTGAAATGAGCTGTGTAAATCAAAACTACCGTGCCATTTTGTAACTGTCGTAGCACTTCTAAAAAGTTAAACCTGAGAAATGTGCACAGTATCAATTTCTGATTCATATGAAAGCCACTGGGCTAATTAGAGCAATGAATATGCAAATGTAATTAGAGAGGACATGCATGCAAATAACTTAAAATTAATCTTGATAAATATTTCACTAATTCCATAACAAGGATGACATTTGATCAGGAAGCAATTGTATAGAGCTGCTTTTAATTGAAATGCCACAAACATTTGAAGAGGAATGCCTTCGTTGTGTATAAGTTCTGCTCTCAAGGGAAAGATGATGAGTGCTAAGTTTAGTCCTTCTTTAAAAATAAGACTGAATAGAAATTAGTTTTGAATGTGTGCAGTTTGATGCTGGTTTTGAAGACTTCCACTGCTACCCAGTTGCCAGGAGTTTTAAAAGAAAAACTGTGTGCAGCCTCTGCATGACAGGACAGCGAGCAGAGAGCTGTGTGTGGTACAACAATGGTAAAATCAACAGGAGTCTAATTATGACAGCCTGAAGCTGTTTATAATTATAATGCTTAATTAGGTGAGACACAAACAAGGAGAGAGTTCGTTTGGTCAATGTTCTCTATAGTACTGTGTTCTGATGGGAAATAAAATCTCTATACTGACCAAGTAATGAAAACAAAGTTTTAAACTGTTCATAGCCTTTGGTGGAATTAAATTTTGTAATTACAACATTTTATGAAAAGTTTTGGCAAAATTTTAGCCTTTTTAAAATGAAAATCTACCTGTGAAGAGCAACTCCTGTTGAGAATGGTCAGATGCACTCCTTCCCAAGCCACACCTTTTTGATTTGAAAACTGGAATGTGTTGCTATGGAAAAGCTGCCTGGTTATCTAATTAGTTGTATATGGCATCTTGTAATTCTAATTTCTTTGTTAGGCAAGGTATTTCATAGCACTGCAGTCTTCCCTAATGGTGAAAGCAGGCAGTTGCAATGCAGGTATCCCAGCTGGGCAGGTCTTAACCTGGGGGTATCCACAGAACTGGGAGCTCTCTGCAGAGAGCTGTGCCATTGCTTTACAGCAGAACTGCAGAGAACTCAGAGATGAGAAGCCGTGAGATGATGACATGTATCCTCAAAGCCATAGCTTTGTTCTCTAAACCTTTCTTTGTGCGGCTCTTCTTTGGAACCTTCTTACCATAGAAATGTATGTTCCAGATCAAACTGGTGTCCTCTCTTGGTATCTCATCCCCCACAGCAGCAAAAACGTAGGAAGGAGAATAAAAAGGAAAAACCTTTGGTAATATTTCCCCCAGAAGGCACCTGCAGCCTCCAGCAATTTTGTTCCCTGAAGGGCATTTTGAGCCAGTTGTGTCTTATGTGTAATTGCTCTTGAGGTATTTTTCCATCTCTTACCTGTTTTCCTTTCAGCTGCATCCTTCGTCCTGTCCCAGTAGCACCCCAATAACATGAGTCTCTATTTTTGTAGAGGAAACAACTCTCTTACTTTGAGATGCTCTCAGTAAAGTGCAGTTTTGATAGGAGACTTTCACATAGTCCTACTAGAGATTGAGTCCCAAACATACAATGTGAATCCATTGACATGACATGAGCTTTGTACACTTCATGCACACTGGATATTGGATGCACACTACATTTTTCACCATGGTGATAAGAATCAAGAGTTAAAATAAGACATTAATGTGTATGTTTTGGGCACAGAGGCAGATAAGACTTCTGCAAGATGGCAGCTGCTGATTGGTGGTTTTTTTTTTTAATGTGGGACATCACTTAATTGCTGCAGAGAGACAAAGGTGACATTTTTTGGTTTAAGGGGTTTTGCCAGAAATGCAGCATGACGCAATTTTTCTTCTAACTTTTGTCAGGTCGCTTTATTTAAAAAATGGGAACGTATGAAAATTCCACAAAACTTCTGAAGGAAATTGTACTTAAAAGTGGGAGTTGAAAAAATGAATGCCACTGCACTCAAAATCAAGGAAATATTTTGCTGGAGCTGACGTTTCTTCAGCTATAGAGGGGAGAAAAAAAAAAAAGCAGTTTCATTGGTATTGTGCTGTAATGGTTACTGCTCACTGATATCTGTACTGAAAGCACAACAGTGGGTGGTATGTAAAGCAGAAGTTGTAAAAGTGCTGCAAAAAATTACTGGAAAACTGTGGTATTTTTTCATTCTGGGCTTCGGTAGGTTTGTAAGTCAGACTGAAGGAACAAAATATTTTACTAAACTAAGAGTTCAATCACTTCTGTTAAGTCTCGGAATAGTTCATTATTATTTGTAATTGTGTGGTCATTACAACTGTAGAGTAAGTTAATAAAAATGACTTACAGTGCTGAGTATTAATTTTTGACTAACAAGTTGTAATGCTCGCTTCTGTGCTTCAGGGATTGTTTCTTTAATGCAATTAGCATTTTTATGCTGAAGGTGGCATGTTCTTACTCAAGCCATAAATTATTAAGCAACACTAAATAAAAAATCTGAAGTATGCATATATGCATTTCTTTATGTTTCTTCAAGCAATTAATTTTTAATTTAACAATGTCATATATTGGCAGTAACTTTTAGCACAGTAAGGTTGTTTTATCCATTTTATTGTCATTTAGTAAATCAACTGTAGGCAACATACACAAGCAAGTGCTTTTTGAGCCAGGGTGTTGAATGAATTATTTTATATTTCTGTATGCTTTCCAGAAAATAAGCATAAAAAGGAGTGATAAACCTGACTCAGAATAAATCATGTTAAAACGAGGAAGCAGAATGTATTGAAAGATTATTTAATAGAGTTCCTGAGCATCAGTCTTGGAACCAATATTGTTTAATGTTTTCAGTAATAGCTTTGGCACAAAAAGCGTAGTATTCTGTTGAAATTTATTAAAGATTCAAAGTTAGGTGGCATTGTCAAGAGAGGAAATGGATTGAATTGCTGGGCAGAAAGTGTGGAATGACATTGAGGGTGGAATTTTTTATTTTACTTTTTTTAAGACACCCCCCCAAAAGAGAGATTAAATTCCATAGTACAAAACAAAATAATGCACTTGGGGAACAAATCAAAGATATTCCACATTAGTGTAGCTGCCCATCCCTTTGAGGGAAGAAATAGTTTGAAGTATAAATTGATCCACATATGACTCTGAGTTGCCAGTGTGATTCAACTGTGGAGAAAAAGGGAAATTCAGTTGCGGATTGCATCATTCAAGATCCTTATAACTAATGGACAGTTAAACCCCCATGCAAAACCCTGTTACTCGATAGGGGGTTATATACTCTTGTTTAAGAAGCATGGATTATTATAGATGAGGACTGAATTTTACACTGATTTTGGACATTTTATGTCACTGTTTGCAATTTCTTTTTTTGCATATTATCATGTTAGATGCTAGTGGAGAACTATAATTAGTTAAATGCTTAGAATTCATACTTGTATGTGAGAAATAGAAGTGACCTGGAATGCTTTGGCTTTGGGACGAATAGTTTTTGATACTTTCTTTGATCATTTTCCTTTCTGAAAATCACTTACCATTTCATGATTTCAGAATACATAAATTGAAGAAGTATAAAATCATAAATCATGTCAATTCTGAAAATTTGTACTGAAGAACAATTAATCTGTTCTTTCTGTCTATTGGATGAAAAATATACCCCATTCCTTCACCTTTGAGAACTAGATCTTACTGATATTAGTTTTAACATTATAGATAATTTTCATTACATGTATTTCTAAAACGTGTAATAGCTTTCCTTTTAGAAAGGACTAAAAGTACTCATAAATGCAAACACATATCTTAATATTATGGTTATCTCAGAAAGGAATAAAGCTATTCACTGTAAATATAAACATTATTTTCAATACATAGTATTTTTAGAAATAGAAAACTGGAGCATTAAGCAGTGGCATAGTCACAAGTGGGGATTTACAGACGTTAACATCTGCTGTGTTATTTGAATGCTATGGAAATACACTGCAGAGTGCAAATAGAAATAATTGCACGTTAGTGAAAGAGATCCAGATTGAGTCTGTTTATTAATTTGTACAAACCATAGTGTTGGTGTGAAGTTGAGTGCTGAAAAGTCCCTATACATCATTGTTTCCATAACAGTGAAAGTAGCTGCAGCCCATGTTGATGTTATTCACTGTTCCTCAAGCCTTGTCATAGCTTTCAGGAATGATTGAATATTTGTAGTCATGAAACTTAGGAGTTAGTGAACGTGATGCATGTCCAGAGGAAGGGCAATGACAAGGGGAAAGGTAAAGTCTTCTAGGGACCAGACACATGTCCAAGCATATTCTACTTCAAAAAAGGAAGAGGAGACTTGCTATGGCTTAGGATCTATCCTACAATTTCTATCCCCTCTCATGTCACTTCAGTCAGAAACTGCACTGTCCAAGTCTTTTCTGGGCCTCTTTCTTCTTCAGTGCCCAAATATTTCCGTCACTGTATAAGCCCGAAATAGAGATTTTGTTTTGTTTCTGTCTTTCTAATGCTCTTTCATTCATGATAGGCCCACTATGGGTAGACAGGTGACTTAGTCTCATAAGTAGCAAACTGGAGTGTTATTGCCATATCTTTTTTGTTTTGAGCTATTGACCTATCTGACAAATATTTACATGTTTATAAATGTACTACTTTAAAGCATAGGATTTTTCAAAGATTTTTACTCTTTGAGACTCTTGGGCACGTGTTTCTAATTCTGCATTTCCAGCTTGCTAAAATGGAAATGTTTTAGTTTAAAACATGTGATTTTGTAAATAAGATGTGATCAGTGGATGAGTTGATGAGTTAGTCATGTTATGTTCCCTTTGGACTTGCTGGGGATCTAGTCTCTAAACTCAGTGAAAACTAGGATATAATGAGCATCACCCTAAAGGAGATGTTTCCATGTGATCAGCTACACAATGTTCTAAAAATGCTTGGTTGTTTTCTTCAACTACAGACAGAGCTAGGGATATCTATATTGGTTCAGTGAACTAATTGATTGGTTTTCTTGGTTTACCACAAAATGGGTAAAATCATAGGGAACAGTTTAAATGTATCTTGCCTTGTATTTAAAGCTATAACAACAATTTTTGCTGGTGTGAATGGGATTAGGAATTCACTATGTGTATATTATTGCTAGTGTTTTGTTAAAGGGACTCTGGGTAAGCCATTATGCAATAAATGCCAAATGTTCAGCATGGTCTATGAGAGATTAATGAGATTGTAAGGGATAAATACTGTCAATCCAAGGAACATGGCTTTATCGTTCCTAATACATGAAAAACTAAAGGAAGTTTAATTTTTTCCTAACTACATTACTTGGTCTAAGAGTCTACTTTCCTTGCACACCTTGACCTCCTGAATACCACTACCTCAGGTTTCATCTATTACCAGTCTTGTGATCTGTGAGTTCAGGAAAGCTTATCCGAAATAAAAATATAAACAGTTTTTAAAGTTTTGTTAAGATGAACTTTTGATTCTATAAAATACATACAATCCTTTTAATTACTCTTACTGAAATTTTTACATTCTTGACAACCCTGTATAATGTTCAGTACTGAACAAAATATGTTATTTCTTTATGGCTCAAAAGCTTTTAATGATTTGTAGAAAATTGAAGCCTCATTTGTAGTTTGAAGTCTCTTTCTGTAATACAGTTGAATTCTAACCTAGAGATGAATGGATCACCAAAACTGACAGGCATTTATTTAATATTAGTATTTTTCAATTATCAATTCTGTGTCCAATATTGTCAGCCAGAAGAATCCAATCATAAGAATACTGTTTTGACTCTGCTTTGTTCCTCCAGTAACAGTTAAAAAAAAAACCCCAGTAGTATTATCAGTAGGACATCAGAGCACTGAAGTATTTTGCTACTTCAGAGAAATGTAGCAAATCAGCTTAATTCCTTATACAGTGGGTGCTTAGATACTTCTGTAGTGAAAGGGTTTTTTCCAACATCTGTAAAAATTCTTCCTGCCAACCTAGGATCCTTGCAACTCTAAACCACAACTCTTTAGCAGCAATCTGAAAATACGTTTGAAGCATATGGATGTTGAAGTATGAGAGTATGGGCCATCTGGTCATCATATGTCTACTTTGCATGCTTGAATAGGTTTGTGAAGGGTCTCAGAACAGTTTCTGAAGGATTATTAAACAAGACAAAACTGAGAGATTGCTGTAAAGCAGTGAAAGGTCTTGGGCCCCCTTTGGCATGTCTTTCTTTAGTCTTAAACTGTAATGTAAAATGAATATACTCACCAAATATGTTTACAGTCTCCTGCTGGATAGGTTCAGAACCATGACCTCCTGTTTTGTTGGCTCTGATGTTCCTGAAATGGGACTAGGCTGCATGATTTACCTGCAGGCACATGCTGATGTTCCTGATGTGTAGTTGTGCTTGCACAGCTGTGGTCCTGCTGGCACAGACATCGAGAGAAAACTACAGCTTGGATTCCAAGTGAGCCAGCCAGCCAGCAGTGCCTGTTGCCCCTCCTCTGGCCTTACCTCCAAAGTGTTTGGCCTGTATATTTGCTGTACTCAGATGTTTTATGTAGCTGTTCATGAAGTTCTTGTCTGCTCTGTGTACTCAGTGACAATTTCATTTCTGCAGCAGTGATATTTTTCACGGTTGAAGTATTTAAGATGGGAAGAAAAAAATACCCCTTTGTCTGCTCAGGTAGGCAGAATTCTGTCTCTTGGCATTTCATGTGAGATTTAAAACCTCCAGAAATTATTTTTAACTATGTGTTATGGAGGCTCTCAAATAAAGAACAAACCACCAAAACTTAAATATTTATTGTCAACACAATTAACTAGCCCTCTGCAAATTACAGGTTCAAATGTCCATGAGAGGAGAACAGAACAACTTTCTAGGGTTTCATGACAACCCAAAACACAGAACAAAGCACCACTCCCTAGGGTTTAATGACAACCCAAAATCACTCACCTAACAAGTGAGGGCTCTCAACCTCGATGACCTTCTCAGGGCAGTGTCCCGACCCAAGTCACCTCAAGGAGTTTCCTTGGGCAGCATCCCAACCCAAGGGGAGAGTCCTCAACCTCAGTGTGCTGCTCCAGGGGAGCAGCTCAAAACAGATCCCCAGGGGACTCCATTGATACCCAGACTGAATTTGACCTGTAGTCAATAGCGTCTCCCATTGGCCAAATGCCCCAACTACTGTGAAGCCCTGAGAGCAAAGGCAATCAGGAGCTGCTACACTTCAGCAGCTGAGAAGCCCTATTTTCATTGGGTGGGTGCACCTGCCACACTATGATGAGAATTTCAGGCCTATAGTTGTCTATTCCTTCTTTCTTTTCATCCCTTGTTTTCTCTTATATGAAAGGAAGGAAGCTTGATATTTTAGATACTGTGTAATAGACCTTTTCTAGAAAAAATGTTTTTCTTCCTATGCTTTGCTGAAATGTTTAGTGCTGTAATGAATTGCACACAATATTATAGATCATTGAAGTTTTTGTGGAGAGTGCTGTCTTGACGGGACATGCACCTGTCAAGATCCATGTAATCACCCACATTTTCTAGTATTTATTAAACTGGAAAGATGATCAACAAGCAGAAAATTGCTTGGAATATTAATAAGAATAGTAGACATATGCTGCATTCACATGGAAAGGATTTAAATATTTTCCAGTCAAAGTTTCATGACCAGTATGCAGGCAGTGATGTATAATTAATCAGGAAAACACTTTATTTACCTGTATTGATATGTGTCAGTAATACAACTGTGCTTGTTTTTTAACTGGCTAGCAGGAAATACGGTGCTGAAAAATTGTGTAAATTGTCATTGAGTACTATTATTGAGACTTTTCTGTAACTTTTTGTGTGTGTGTCTTTTTTATGCATGAGTGGTTCCCTCTTAACCACGAACATGTTCTTAAAAATTTTGCCTAAAAAAGGCAAAATTAAACTCTCATAGTCTTCTGGGTTGGTATAATTTTGCATATACATATGTATATATTTCTGTTTCTTTATGCTTCTCAATAACATAGACATTGTGAAGAAAAAAAACCCCTCTGAGTGTAGCTGCAGGATGAATTCTGTTTCCTCTCAAGCTGGTTTTGATCACCTATATATAGCTCTTAAAGCAAAATTCCTGTAACTAAAGGGATCAGAGAAATCTTCAGGCCCTTCTTTCTCTGACCCATTTTTGAGAATCAAGTTGATGCTTTGGTGGAAAGTCTCAATCCCATCTTGGGCAGCATGTGTGGGGCCATGCTTCATTGTCTCCTCACCCTGTGGTCACATACAGAATATCACGATGGTCAGAGCTGAAATATGTACTCTTGGTGTCCATTTCATTAAAGGCAAGAGGTTTGCTGGAGATGTTTTGTGGTTCAAATCCAGGCTGTCATGCTATCATAGAACAGCACGTATTACATGCAATAATGGAGACACCAAGTACTAAGCCCAAAGGTTCACGTAAAAAAACTGCATTGATGAGCACTTGAAAATTAATTGATTTTGTGGAGAGCAGTGTCTTATGAGATTACTGCTGTTTGTTTTGTCTGCTGAGCCGAACAGGTTTTTATCTCATTCTGTATATCACTCTGCTAAGATTTCAAAGAGGTCTGTGTCAGGACAAATCCATGGACATTGTTCTGTGAGGTCTTGCATTTTGTACAACTTCCCAGAGATTCGGGACTGGTTTTTTTTGTGTTATATCTGTACCTTTGTTTGCTGAACCAGCCCCTGCCTTTCAACCATGTTGCTGGGTTCTGATCAAATACTGTACCAGCCACAAAGCCAGCAGGTTTTCTCCCCCCATTTTCTCTTTGAACTTGACTTCAGCTACAATATAAGCTACAAAAGCCATGCTTCTGCATCCTGCTCCAGAGTGTATACCTTTGTGGCTTTTGGTCCCTGTGCCCTGTCTGAGTATTGGTGTTTGCATATTGATATTTGCATAAGTATTGGTCTGCTATCTGCATTGGTGGAGGTGCTGCTGTTACAGGAAGGGAGGTGGGTGTTGGACGTTGGTGTGACCCAGTCTCCTGTGCCACCAACCTGTCACATCCAACATGGCTGCTGCTAGGCTCTTTCATCCAAAAAAAATGTTCCTTGCTGGTCAGGTTTCTCTCAAATTTTGACTCATTTTATTCAGAAAAAAAGTATTTATACTTCTGAAAGAACATTTAAATCATTAATGATATCTCTTCCTGAAATGATCAGATTGTCACTGAGGCAGACTCATCATGTGCTGATTTTACGGTAACCAAAACCAAAAAGAAAAGCAGCTTGCATTTCTGAAGTGTGGGCAGTCTTTCCCTATGAGAATATTTATATGCATTCATGTAAAATACACTACTTAAGAGTTCTCTCATATTCAGATTATTTTTTTCAGATTCTTGTTATTTTTCTTTTGTATCTAAGATGATTCTGCTGATTTAGATGAAGAATGATGTTCTCTATTGTAAGAGTCAATATAAAATATATGGATAGCTTCACATAAATATTTATCTGTTGCTCTTGTAGCTGAACATAATTACTTCACGTATGTATCAGAAAGCGAATAGACACAGCTCTATGCATGTTTGATGATCTCTTGAAAACAGAGACTACAGAACTTTTTAAATGGAATCATTTTAGTATCACAGTGATCTGAAGGACCAAGGGAAGATTAGGTCATTTAGGAATCTGTTATTTTATTTTTAATATTTTAGGTAATCCTCATTATGCTAGTGCATTCGCAGCAAAAAGCTGTTCACTGATGTTGTTTCCTATTAAAGAATCACAAGATTTTTATTTCTTTCTAGTCTTTTTCAAATCACATTACTCACAGAGTAATGAGTGGTGGAGGAGAAGCCAATGGATGTTTCCTTGACTTGTGGGGATAGAATGTGAGTTCATATTAGAGTCTCTTGGGAAAGATTTACTTCATTCAAATGTTAAATAGAATGACTTCAGAAGTGTTGAGAGTTTTTGGTTTTTTAATCTCACAAATTCAAGTTGTATTTCATTGTTTAGTTTCATACTGTGTGGGGGCTTTTTTACAAGAGGAATATAACATAATGCAGTGGAATTAATAATTGATTTTTACTTATGTTTCTATTACTGATGTAAATAATAGTCTTTGATAAGCCTCTATTCATAAATTCTACTTGATTTACATTATAGTTGATTATAATTAGACACTGCTGATTTTTTGGTGCTGTTGATGTTAAAAGAACACTGCATTTTGTGGGGAAATTATTTTTTTCAGAAAATTCAACTGAACAATGGGTTTGAGAACACATTTCTAATTCCTGAAAATACTTATTTAATAGAATTCCAAATTTCACTATTCTTTGAATATTTAAAATACTTATTATAAATCTCATTGATTTCAAATTAAAAATGCAGTACTGCTACTTCTTTATGGTATTGCAGTTTAGCATACATAGTAAGCCTGGGATTCTTAAGCACTAATATATTTATTTTTTGTATTCACCAAGTTAGTAGCAACAAATGCAAGGTAAGATTAATTTTTTTTTTAATGTTAAACTAATGCTTCATAGTACATAGCTATCGCAGTGTGGGAACATCTTAAATTCATAGTTTAACAGCTAGTATACAAAAACTAGTTTATAACCTGACTAAAGAAAAAGGGAAGATTTTTTAATTGTATAGAGATGTTTGAAATGTGATAGCCTTTCCTACGATTACAACCAGTCCTTGAAAATGTCCCAGCAAACTGTGAAGACCTTTTTCATCATGTTGGAAGTTAACAGGATAGTTTGTTAGGCGTGAAGTCCTAGTTATAGTCTTAAAGTTCAGTTCTGCAGCATTTCTTCTCTTCAGTCCTGCTAAGGGTCATTCTTTTGGCTTTAGCCACATATTAATAAGTGATACAATTGCATACAAACTGTTTTCTTTCCTCTTTCGTCTCACCTTACTGTCTGTAACTTTTTCATAAGTGAATGCTACCCCCAACACCAGACACTTCAAGGAATTGCAAATTAAATTGTGCTTTATGCAAAGGCTTGTCCTTATTCCCTGTGTTCAGATGTAAATTACTAAAACTTTAGAGTTTTATAGTTAAAACATTTACACAAACAACACAAACATCATAATATTTTCTTGTGTATTTAAGTGCTTTTCAAAGGAATAAGTAAGCATGAGTGAGATGAGATTATAATAGCAAAAACCTGTAGGCTGAAATACTGCTTTCCTGACTCCTTTCAGGTTTTCACCGAATATAGACATTTGTTGTTTTTTTTTTCCCGTAATTTCAGTTTCTAGTTGAAGTTCATCCACTGGAGTTAAATGTGATGCTGATTGCAAAAGTGTCTTAGCCCCCAAGCATATTGTCAGGATTAACCTTGTACCTTTAATAACTTAAGACAGTCCTGCTTCTAAGTCTGCTTTCTCTCGTGATGCTGTGCTGCCCCAGGCTAACAGCTGCACTAAACTACAGCACGGATCTGAATTCCTCTTCACAGAGTCCAGAGGGGCAACACAAACATTTTCCGTGAAGAGATTTCATTTGCTCATCTATCCCCCCCCCCCCCCCCCCCCCCCGAAAATTCCATGGTAGCTTGTATTTCTTTCTTTGCTTCAAGGAAGAGAATCTCCATTTTTCCATGCAGAAAAGTCAGTTTTCTCCTTCCCCTTTGATTTGACCATTTCTCAATGCTGTGACTCCTCTTTTGTCCTGGGCTGCATTAGCTGTGGATGAGCAATCTCCTAACCTTTCTCTGTGCTGATGTCCTGACAGGGTAGGCAGCTGCCTGTTCCCCCACGCTGCTACTTTTGCTCACTTCTGTATATCCAATCAAGAAATTAATGAAAGGATGCTTCTAGAAGCAGTAGAAAAGTAACTACTTTTAGAAGACAACCCACTGCCTTTTATAATATTTCTCCTACTCTTGGCAGTAAGCTTTAGTATTGACAGTACTAGCCTATTTATGGCTCATGCTTCTGGCTAAACATGTCTTAAGTTCAAGGCTAATGGGTAGTGATAATGCAATGGGTTTTCCAAGTTGTGGTGCAATATGAAACTTCTTATGGACCTTGAGGTGTAATGCCACCACCTAATGATACTGGAGTGAGAGGCCAACTAGTTTTCTTGAAAAGGTTGGAAGCATCCTAGAAATTGGAAGTGTTGCATGGAGACATGAATATTTTATTTCCTATTCTTTTCTTGTATTTTTCTGTGTGTTAATTAAAATTTTGAGGGAGCTAGGAGTTGCCAGAGTAATGGGTAACCAGAGATTATTTGATACTTGTTCATGCTTAAGGTCTGTTCTCGTATTGCAGGTGGTTTCTTGATTGCGGTTATCAGCCCCACAAAGTATTAGATTTAATAAAAAAAAAAAAAGAAAAAAAGAGGAACTAGCTCTAGATTGCAAAAAAAGAATCATTTCGGTTCCATTAGTGACATTAGATCAGGCGCACTATGCTGCCTGTGATTGCTTTTTAAAATATAAATGTCTTAAAAGCAGGAACATAAAAGAGATACTAAACCACATCTATAACCAGAAAATTAAGACTGAAGATGGGTATTATTTCAAGTGCATTAAGTGTTTAAAAAAAATCCAAACCATAGAGTAAATAGATAAATTGTTACTGCACAGCCACCTCCCCCACTTGGCAAAATCTTCACTAGTTTAAATGTTAGGCCACAGGAATGTCTTAAAATATATTGGAGAAGGAAAAAAAAAAGGCCATGGAATATGTACTTTTCTCCTTTGTTTTATAATATAATTGTATCGTCTAAGGAAAAATAAACTTTCCTATGATACTAGAACTCTTATCTTATAAAACAGCAGTTATTAACATATTGTAGTACAATCTTTTTTTAAAAAAGCTTCATGTGCTTGCAAATCAATAGATTGTTTGGAAAGATACTATTACTAAGAAATAGAAAATAATTCGCTTTACAGTAGCTTTTACATGTATATGACTAATTGGAGGACACTATTTTTTTCTAAGTCCTGTAAGCTGTATATAGCAATAGAAAACTAAATGCAAATGTAATAAAAAGATTTTTAAAAAATTTTTTTAGATCTTTAGCTTCACAGATGTAAGATAATAGCAGCAAATTATCTGAATGGCAACAATTCTGTTATTTTATTTCTGAGCTAAGCAGAAAGTACATTTATAGAGCTGTATCCGAGAAAATAAAAATTTACAGTGATCATAATTGTTTATATAATTTTTTTCCACTGGGCCATAAAGGTACTGTTTTGAGTATTGGAGTTTCATTTTAAATGGGTTTGAAAATTTTCCCATTCATCTATATAATAGCAAAAGTTTTATCCAGGAGTTTTTGGAATGATGCTTAGTGTTTGTTCCTAACCACATGGCTTGAGTCACTTGTTTGAAATGCCTTATAATCTGAAAAGCGTTCACATCTACCGGTTTGGTCACTTACCTTTAGAAATGCAAAACTTAAAAATCATTGTTGAGAGAACAATATTTCTCCCAAACTCATCTAATCCATTAATTGCAGAAGCTTCATGCAGATGTCCAACTCTGTAAAACTGAGAATGTTTCAGGTTTCCCAACTAACATGTGCAATGGGTCTGATGAGGTCTTTACTCTGGTGGGGTTTTTTTCTTTTTTTTCTTTAATTCCTTCTTATTTTATACAGTCTTGTTCTGAGTAGGTTTTGTAAGGTTCTGAGTGATAGGGAAGAGTGAGGTGAAGAAAAGATAGGGGAAATACTTAGGAAGATAGACTGTGCTAATTTCTGTAGGCTGGTTACTGTTGAAAAATCTTTTCCTGATAAATCAGGGTACTTAGTTCAAGCTTACAGTCCAGCATCCAAGTATGGACTGTCTGAGAGAGTGGGGGGAGAGAGGAGGGAGAGGGAGAAGTTTTGGCATACGTATTGCCTGGTTATTAGGCTGCAAGTTATCACTTGTTCAATCATAGAATGGTTTGGGTTGGAAGGGACCTTAAAGATCATCTAGTTCCAACCCCCTGCCATGGGCAGGGACACCTTTCACTACACCAGGTTGCTCAAAGCCCCGTCCAACCTGTCCTTGAACACTGCCAGGGAGGGGGCAGCCACAGCTTCTCTGGGGAACCTGTGCCAGTGTCTCACCACCCTCACAGGGAAGAATTTCTTCCTTATATCTAATCTAAATCTACCCTCTTTCAGTTTAAACCATTACCCCTTGTCCTATCCCTACACGCCCTGATCAAGAGTCCCTCCTCAGCTTTCCTGTAGCCCGCTTTAAACACTAGAAGGCCACTATAAGTTCTCCCCGGAGCCTTCTCTTCTCCAGACTGAGCAACCCCAACTCTCTCAGCCTGTCCTCATAAGGGAGGTGCTCCAGTCCCCTGATCATCTTCGTGGCCTCCTCTGGACCTGCTCAAGCAGGTCTATGTCCTTCTGATGTTGGGAGCCCCAGAGCTGGACACAGCACTGCAGGTGGGGTCTCACAAGAGTGGAGGGGGAGAATCCCCTCCCTCAGCCTGCTGGCCACACTTATCTTGATGCAGCCCAGGACACGGTTGGCTTTCTGGGCTGCGAGCGCACATGGCTGGCTCATAGTCAGTTTTCCATCCGCTAATACCCCCAAGTCCTTCTCAGCAGGGCTGATCTCAATCCAGTCTCTGCCCAGCCTGTATTTGTGCTTGAAAGTGCCTTGACCCACGTGCAGGACCTTGCAATTGGTCTTGTTAAACTTCATGAGGTTTGCATGGGCCCACCTCTCAAGCCTGTAAAGGTCCCTCCAGATGACAAAAGAAACATTGATTGCTAACTGTCTGGGTGAATCTAAAGCAATCTGTGACAAACATAAGTGGGTGATACTATGTAATTAAATGTCGAAGTATTTTTGGAAAGTCTGATGTGTCCTGAAAGCTCAATTTGGTTTGTTGCTGCTTCTTAGTTGTCAAGATTATGAACTGAGAGCCAGGAAACGAATACATGTGTCAATTGTTCAGTGAAGTGTGATATTGTAAACACTCTCTTATCTCTGTAGAGACCTAATAATATTAAAAGGATGATTGATGCCTCTGGCATACAAATATAGAAAATAGAGATTATAAGAGTTGTCTTTACAAAGATTTCATCTGTTGTTGGGAGGGTATTTTTTGTTTTTTGGGGTTTTTTTCTGTTCTAAATGGGCACTTGTCTTGGGAAATTAAAAAGATTAGTGCAGTTCCTCAAGAGATAGAGGTACTTCTGCATAACAAGTACTTTAATCATTACAGTGGCGTCCTTCCATTGTAGGAGACCGAAGTCCAAGTCCCTTCTCACATAACTTAGATGTGGGATTTGCATTTGCGTCCTTGTACTACCTTTTCTAGTTCTGTCATTTTTCACATGTTGTTCCACCTGGGAGACCCTGAGGTTGAATGAAATCTTCAAAAGCTTTCACAAAAATAATTCTTGTTTTCCGCTCACCTTAATATTAAGGACTCCTTGGGTTGAGTGATGCGCGTATAAAATTCACCTTTGTACGGAAATAAACTTCCTCTGCAAACAAGCTCCTGTTTGAGGGAACGATACCCACAAATGGGTTTTCTCTCTTGTAGCTGATCTTCTGTGCATGGTTCAATCTGATGTATGAATTTTGTTGGATATGATATAATTAATTTTTGTGGTTTCTTGTATTGTTCTTTGCTACAGGTCCTACAACACATTTATTATGACATAGTAAAAGTCTTATGAAACAATATTGTTATATAGAATATACTCTTTAATAAATGAGGTGCATTCAGAAAATAATCACAATTATTTTCCCTTATTCTTGCTAAATGTAATAGAAAAGCCACATGAGAGAGGAATTTAACATGATCTGTATCAGTTTACTTCCTGTTACAAAAAGCAGTTATAAATAAGTATATTTCAACCAAAACCAGCGTTCAGATAACATATTGGAAAACTCTGTTTTGAACACATTCCCTTAAAAATTAATAGAAAAATATTAAAGTTTCACAGAACACTTCTGTTCATCACCAAACAGAAATTAGTTTTCTAGCTATAATGATCAACGCTATTACGGATTACAACTTTAAATACGGTTTCCATATGTGCAAAATTTGCTGTGCACCCTTAAGAAAGGGAAAGTGTTGACCTGATGAGTGGATTGGGCACTAGTTCCTCTCACTCAGGTGTGTGCTGAACCTACAACAGGGTTTTCAAACTGAGTAGGAAGGAGTCCGATGACTGGCTATTTGGGTCCTCATGGAATGGCGAGTTAATGTTGCAAAGTGATTTTAAGATTGGGTATGTTGTCTACTGTTACATCTTTTGGGAAATTGAAATCTGGTTATCTGAACTCCACAAGGCTTTGGGGTTTTGCCGGGTTTTTTGTTTGGTATTGTTTTTTTGTTTTGTTATTTATCTTATTTTTATTGTCATTGGTTTATGTAGGTTTACTCATGACATAATAAACTTATGAGAAAGGGATTTGATGCATACTAAGACACTCCCTCAGGACTTTCTGTGGATCAGAGGTAACATAGCAGCACAAATAAATTGCAGGCTTCCTACAAACAAGATAAGTAGAAAAAATTGAGTCTATGGTTGTTGGATTAATTATACACTGTGCATTCAAGGTGATAGAGTTCACACAGCTGTGTAAGAAGATAGATGTTAGGCTGGAATTATAATAGAATGATTGAAAAAATGTGGCAGTTACTCTCTGTTTGATAGGGCAGCATGTACATGTTTAGAATCATTTGGTCTGCAAAAAATTTCCTGAGTTTTGGGTTAATAGACCTCTGTTGCTATTCTGGTTTGTTTTATTCATGCTGATAGCTCAGGGTTTCAGGACTGCAGCAGTTCTTATCCTGTGGGTTTATCGTTTGTGTTTGGAAGGTGCATGAGACCCTCGATAGCTCCTCCAAGTGGGCAAATTGCAAGTCAGGATCCAAAGCAGGACTGCCCTGGCTGTCCTGGATTTAATTTCAAATATTATTAGATTTGTGTTCAATTACTGACTTTTAGAGAAGCTGAAAAAGGATATGACTATCTTCAATGGGGGGGGGGGGGGGGGGGGCGGGGGGGAACCTGAAACAAAGCATGCCCATGAAATATGTGCATGTGTTCATAAAGTCTATTCAGTTGTTATCATGTGCCTCATCTCAGAAAATGAGACACAAAAGACTCTTGATGATGATATCCTACAGCTTATGTCAGTTTATGCGTCAATTATGCTTTATTCATACCTTGTTTGAGAGTGCACAGTCAGAGCCAGTCAGCCCAGATCAGTACCTACTACCGCTTCATTGTTAGTGCCTGGGGAAGAAAGGAAGATGGTGATGGCCCTAACTAGGTCATCATCACCTATGCATCTTTTGAGGCACCAGAAACTGATGTGAAAAATGTTTATTTGCCTCCCTGAATTCAGAGCCATGAGCCTGTTGACTAGGGACCTTCCTCAGTTTTGTGAGATTTCCAAGCAGAAGGATTTGCTGCATATATCTACATGCACCGCATGAAATCAGATGCTGACCCTGAGAAATCTTTCTGGAGACCTGTGAAATAAAGGTTGTTTTCTACTTGCTTGCCTTGATTATTTCAAATAAGTATGCATCAACTAATAGGTTGATATGCCTAAAACTGCATTTTTCTTTTTCAGTTGCTGAATATTACCCAGCTTATACTTCTGTAATTACAAATTCAATTACTTGCATTTTTATTTCTGTTTCTTGTACCATAGCTCTGTTTATTGTGTTGCCTGTTATCAGTTACTGCTTCTCATAGAACAAGTTCTCATTGAAAAGTGCATTATCTTATAAATCAAGATTTGGTGAAGAAATATTTTCCTTTTAATTCTCAGCTGTGTTTTGGACAGGAATTTATGGATTAAATAGTAAATAGAGTGAACACAGATGACTTTACCCAGTCAATTTCTTGTTGTCTTAATAAATTACAGGATTATTTGAGCAATACTTGAATGCACTCAAGACTAACACATACTAAAAGTGAATGAAATGTTTGTGTGGTTAGAATTAAAGGGAGAGAAGGAAAATCTTCCTTGGGAAGAAAATTCATTGTTACTGTTGGAAGGTATCTACATATATTAGGAGATGCTTTGTTAGCTGATCTCATCTTTCACTTCAATTTCACAATCTATGAATGACAGTGTGAAAAATGCCATATGTATAAAACTGGAACTTAATCTATATTCAAGGAAACTCCCCAGTTAAACTACCATATTAATTATGCTGCTGTTATTCCACGGCAGTTCCACTGAAGTGCCTTAAAGCCTGCAGATTTACTGAGGTACAGTGGAGCATACATTTTATCTATATCAATTTTTTCATAAAAATAAGCTGTCTCCAGGTCCATAAAATCCACATGAGTTTTATTAATCTTGAACCAACTGTGAATAAGAGCAAGTGTTATTGTTTCTGATGCTTCTGCCTATAAACAGAAACAATGATACATAATCTAGCTTGTTCTGTGGGTTGGTTATTTTTTTGTTGTTGTTGTTGTTACGTTTATTATTATATTTGCCTCCAGAGAAATGTAGTGTTTGAGAGTCACCATGTCAGGTTCATGTAATGGTCCCCACAACTGCAATTTCTGAATTTATAGTTGTTAGTCTTGTAGGATACAACTCAAGAATATTAGCAAGAGGAGGTGAGTGAGAGGTTCTTTTACCAGTATGTCCAGCCTCCAGATGGGAGACAATGACACTGTTATATCTCCTGTGACATTGAGGTGGGTATCTGCCCAGTGGCTGAGGCTCTGTAAAATCTTGTTGCTGAAGAGCACTTCCACCAAGACAGACTGGTCCTACAATCTCTTTTTCTGCCACTAGATGTGCATTACTTCTAGAGTTTACAGTAGAATCAGAAACACAGTCTAGATACTGATAAGAGCAAGGTCGTCTTTGTTAGAGGAAGGTGAAATTGATTTATATGCTCACAATTCTACACCCTTTTTGTAACCATTCTTTGAAATGGTGGCATATTTGGGTTTGGCAGTACTTTTGAGACATGCAGACTTCTCAATCAGAAAATCCAAAATTATTTGCCCCTGCAAAATATAGTTTCTATCTTTCTTCTTTGCATGTTTTCCCATAAGGAGAGTACCTGGAACATAGTATCTACCTATAGACTAGTAGTTTATAGTTTATAGTCACCTTAGAAAAATGATAAGGCGTTAATGTCTTACAGATTTAGTAGTTATAAAAAACACAGGTGTTTTGCAATGGAAGAAGATAGATAAAGAACTATTACTGAAATTATTTCTTCAGGCAGTATGAATTGTTTTGGTTGAACCATAACCATTCTTGTCAATCATTAGTTGAAAAAAGATGAGCAGAGGACACCTGACATCTACTTTCACACCTGTCTCACTGTGGAAATAAATCACTAATTAATATAAACTGAGGTATTTGCAGCTAGGATGTTTCTTCCATTTCAGATCAGTGTAGTTATATTTATATTATAAATGTAAATGAAGTGATAAGATCTGACTTTCTTTGCTGTTCTATTTTTTCTTTAATTTACAACAGCTCCATTGAAATTGAGTAACTGGACCTCAGTTACTCATGCAAGTTGGTAGTCAGGTGTAAGGCCCCACTTTTTTCATTGATCAGTAGGATTTGGAATAACAAGGGTATAAAACTTGATATCTAGGACCTTGGTAGCCTGCGTGTGGTGACTGTTTCATTAGCTTTTCGAGTAGGAAGAATTTACATCCAGGCTAGCTGCTGTCTTTAACATGTGTTTTCATCCATGCATCTCTGGAGCACAAAATCTCCTTTCTGTTACCGACACATTTTCCCCAGTATTATGGATGACTGTGATTGTGTTTACTACATACGGAAGAATGCAGACCATCCTGAGTAAAGATTCAGAGCCTGCATATGTATACATAAAGTGGAGCTTTTTTAGCCAGGAGCCAGTGCTATTCTTAGAATTAAAGGTACTGTTCAAAGATGTTTAACTCTGCCAACTTCAGATGCTATCTACCATGAATTAAATCAATAAAGTGATTATTAAATCACTTTAATAAAGATGATGAGTCTGATTAAAGCTGCAGTCACTTTGGGTCACACCAGAACAGATTGCATTCAGTGGCTATTAAATAAAAACTGGATTTAAAATTTTTAGCAATTACCAGGGCTTTGGAGGAGAAGCCCAAGCCATGGATGAATAAATACGGGAAATATGATTTTGTATGTACTATTCTAAAGTAAAATTCTGAGTGATGCTGAATGAGTATTGAATTCAAGGACACTTTTTTTTTTATTATTTAAGGTTTTAGGAGGATTATTTTTGAAAAAAGGAAGGGAGGAAATTTCCTCCTGAGAGAAGTCCTGAATTACAAGTGAAGCACACACATAGCAAACTGAAAATGGAAACCAGGTTCTTGCATGCTACATAATTATCTTGACTAAATCCTTGCAACAGATTGCCCTGGGTGTTACAATTCTCCTGGGATCTAACCTATAGATAATGCAGCTGTTGGCATTAGATAAAATTAGAAGGTTAGTAGCAATTTAAACATGAAAATATTAAATAAAACAACACCCCTGTTGTACCTATTTTTATTTTACGTCTGATTAATCATTTTATAGCTTTATTTAGTTTTAAGATTCAGTGTGCAATAGAATTTAAAGAGGAAAAATACTGAACACTGTCTCAAGGAAAACCTGTCATTTTGGGCCAAATGATAGCTAGGTTTTTGGTCCCATGTGAAGTCTGGGAATTAACTGGGATTTACAACAGATGCAAAGGCTGGTAGTTTGATCACTAGGGAAATAATTAATTGGCATTTGTATGATTATATTTCTGCTAAATCAAAGCTATTTCAGGCTGTCTGCAAACTTGGAATGGCGTTGATGTGTTGCATTTGTTTCCCTTTGGAAACATATTTTTAGCAATTAATAAGCTTTTGAAATCTCATTTCTCCCAACTCTAAATACTGTGGCAAAAATTGTGCTGCTTCAGTGAGCATGTAATATAGTCATCTGGGGAAAGCAACTTAGAACTTGTGTTTCCTGAGTGACAGGTGGAATGAGTTTTCAAAAGAAAACTTTACAAAGTTTCCAGAAGATTCCAACTTCTGGATAGTCAAAGACTATATGGATAGCTCTTTGTTAGAACTGGCACTTATACAAATTGCATGTTTATCTGAAGTAATTGCAGAATCATGATTGATTCTTCAAATGTTTAAATATTATAATCAGTTTGAGTGTTGGTGGTCAATAATTCTCCTTGCTCTGTGAAATGGCTGAGGTTTTTTGTCCTGTACATCATAGAGGCTACTGGTTCTTTTAGTGATTACAAAACAGATTGAGATAGCAAAGAAAGGAAAGGGAGTCTTTCTGCACAGAAGCAGTTGTGCCATAAGTTTCCTAGAAGGCCCTGCTAAGCATTTGACAGGTTTTTCTTTCACCACTTAAATGGACAATGAGGTTCTGGGACTGAAATTAAGGCCAGATAGGCATTCTCATCAGTCCTTTTTTCTAGAGTAAAGGAGTATGTAGTCAATGCAATTCTTGAAATACACTTTTCTTCCTAATTTTTAAGCAGTTTCAATAGGGTGAAAGCTCTATTAATATCTGGTTTACAAACTTATTTTTTTCCTCCTTTTCCCATGGATGAAATCTGACAATTATTATTTGTTTTAAATTTGATCATCTTAACTTGTCATTTTTACTGCTGAAATAACAATGGGTCTGTTATGGCTTGTAAAATCTCCTAGGAGTCTCCACAGCTGGAGAAGCTTTGAGAACATGCACAACTCAGCTCACAGAAGGCATCCCTACGACATGAAAGTGCCACCGAAGGTTTCAGAGCAGCTTTTTGCTTACAGCAGCATTGTTCCAGATGTATAGTACACAAGTCTCGATGTGCTGCTTGTTATGACCATGTCAGGAATAGATGAAGGGTGGTAGAATGGGTGGCAGTATAAAACTTCTAGATTATGCAACAAGAGCCATTGAGTAAGAGTTTAATACACCTCTCCATGTTTTGGTATTCCCTTCAGGACTTTCATTCTCTGCCAGCCTGTTTCTCTTCTCAGTCATTGGAAAATGACCCTCCTGCACTAAACAAGTGGCAATTATTAACAGTGCATTAAGAGGGAATATCTCACAAACTTCTGCTTGACCACAAAATATTTTTTATTAGAAAATAATCACATAACATTTTTCATAGAAAGCATGGGTCAGGTTTGGGTTTCATTTTCCTTTCTAATGCTTTTTTTTTTCCTCCAATATGTTTTATTACCAAGAATTGTGGTGTTTTTTCATGTGTAATTTGTCTGTTCTATCAAAGAGCCTACCTGTCTGCTGGAGCTCCTCTTGCCTTGAAAGAACTTAGACTAATACGAATGGTGAAAGTGGACAAGTGCTTCTGCAAACTCAGGTAATAATTCTGACAGCAATAGTGCTAGCCTCTGTTTTGACAGCTGGAAAATGAACCTAAAGTAGGAGAGATCTTTGAGATTCACTCTGCTTGACAGTGACTGAGCTGACTTTGGGCTACTGGGATGTAGCTGGTGTGGAATGATGTGTTGTAGTTCACACATGACCTTGGCAGGCTGTAAAAAAAAATATTTTTGGTGTTTGAGAGTTGATGGCTATTAAGAATCTTTAGATTCTCTTTGAATACAGGAATATAGGGGATTTTAAGGTGAATTTTTTTATATAGTGTATGCTGGGCCTATCTGAAGAGAGATGAGTGAGCCCTGTAGTAGTGGAACAGACTTGTGCAGCATCATGTGCTTGATACAGAAGCTAGAACCCAGTCTTAAGTTTTATTCCAGACTCTGTTTTCTTTGATATGTTCAGACTGCAAAGAAAGTAAGTCCTTACCAGAGCTCCAGCTGAGCAAAACACTTGCAGTGAGCCAACATCTACTTTTTTTCTGACCTGAGGTTTTGGGACCACAGTTTGTGTGAGCTTCGAACTGTGTTCTCTAAAAGCACATAAATTTCAGCTGAAGTGTTTCAGCAGACTTCCTAAATCACCTCTTTGCCTGCAGAGTCCCATTTATCCTCTGGCGCTCTCTGACTGCAGTTCTGTGTCTGGGTGGGCTGCAACTTCTGAGCTTTCAAATAACACTGGGTAACTATCTGGAGACTTGATATAGTCTACAAACCTCCTTCTAAAACATCTTGTAGGAAGGTGGAATCAGGAGGTGGACCAATATTTCAGAGAGGCCATCTGGGATATGAAGGCAGCCCACAATAGCAAATCTTGTACATATTGATTCCAACTGAAAAGACTGAAATACAAACAGCACAACACTCTGTGCAGCCAGGAACCGTCAGTTAAAAGCTAGTGCAAAAGGTTTGGCTTATGAGCTCAAATCAGAACACTGAATAACTGTTTTAAATTTCAGTTATTAATGAGATGATAAGAAAAACTTTATTTCTGTAGATTTTTCTTGGGTTTAATTTTCATCATATTAATGCAACTTGGCTCAGAATAGGCCCAGAAAGTGAGTAAATGCTTCCAATATCCAACATGTCATAACCTCAAAATCAGATCTAATTTTCTTTTGTCCCTGCTTCAGTTTCATGCTAGTAATGTTGCCATGTTCCATGTGGGCCTCATGATAAAAATACCCTTTTAGCAAAACATCTGATCTCCTGACTGATTTTAACTGTTGACTTCACACATTTAAATGCCTTGTTTCATTTGAGCAATGAGAGGTTTGTCCTGCAAAAGTAGAAAATGAACAGTGGGCACTCTTCTACACATTTTCACTCCAGTTATCCTGGTACAAAAATTGCAAGTCTGAAATTAAACTCCGTCATCAGTGTTGCTGCAGCTTTATGATGCTGAAAGAAATTCACATAAAGAGGATTGAATACAACAAAGAAATGGTAGGTGAAAAGAAATATTTTTAGTGGATGTGCTGTTTGATTATGCCACACACTACCCTGGAATTTCACAGTATTTCTGTGTAGTCCATAGCTATTCAATGAACAGCTGATAAAACAAAGAAAAAAAACTGAGCTATCGGTAGTATAATAGAGTGAATAATGACTGATTTAGTACATGAGTTGTGCAATCTGAGGATTGAAATTTGTGTATGACCACCTACCTCATGCAGTTTATGTGAGAGCTGCTGCTGGAAGAGGAGATGCACAGAAAACCGGGGCATGGACTAAAAGCAGTGGTTTCCTTGGTGTTTACGCTGATACCTTTGTTTATGTATCCCCCTCCAGGAGAGCTTTAGGGTGTGTGTCCCAGCTTGCATGGTTGCACGCTGTATGCTCCCCATCAGAGGTTTGTGACCAGTGGTGCCTGTATCGCCATCCTCTGCCCTGTGTTTTCCACCAGAGCTCCTGCTCATCACACAGTGGGTGGCCCCAAGTCCATGTGGCTGCTGTTGCTTGGATGCTGTGCTATACTCAGCTGCTGATGAATTTGGTTTGCTGTTAGGGATGAATGAGATCCATAATGTCTTTCATGTAGTGAAGAAACTAACTAGACCATATTCTAGCAAGATTTGAGGTTTCTTCAGTATGGTGTATTCTCAGCTGTAATGGGCAAAACTCATTTTTCATGGTTTTTACTGAGTCATGAAGCAAGAAGTAGTTTTTGTGTTTCATTTAGTAGTGCAGTTTTTTTGTGTCCTTGGAGTCATCTGTAAGAATATTAACATAGAATGAGAGACATGTGAAAGACAGTATGTTCAAAATAATTGTGATCACTTGAAGAACTTAAATTATGATAATCAGCTGGCAGGCAAAATTTAATTTGGGAGATAACTGTATATAATTAAAATACAGTACTACTGGGGATTGACCTCTTCATATATTATTACTCGTGTAGGATTTAGTAAATTAGCAGGTAAAAATGTACTGCTACCCCTTCCCTGTGAAATGAAAATCTGACCTACTTTTTTGTTTAAAAAAAAGTATTTTCAGTAAGTTCTTAAAAAGGCTAGTTATGGAACTAAATGGAAAATAGCTTTGATGATCCAAAGGAAATTTATTTAAGATTTAGTAATTTCTTTTAAATATTAAAATCTGTATTAATACTTGCCAAAGAAAGAAAATATCCATTGGAATAAAAATGGCTTTTGCTTGTGTTTAAAATGATAAAATATTAAATATGATGTGCAGAAAAAAGGTCTAAAGGGAGGTGTTTAATTTTTTTTAATCAGACGAAGAAAAGCCCTATGTTATTCAGTCAGTAGCTTAAATAAATTCTGGATGGAAAAAAGTATTGCAACAACATACAAAACTTGAAGCAATATTTCTGGCTGAAGTGATAGGATCTGTATGTGACTATTCAAAATGTAAGGGGTACAGTTTACTTGCAGGAGAAAAAAAACAAGTTCATCAAGAAGGGCCATCTTGTCACAGGTGACATTAATTAGCTCTGACACAGTTTTCAGAAGAGCGGTAAGAAAGAGTAGCTCACAAAATCAGGGCATGCACTGGATTTATTTATTTCCTTTCTACTGTTTGGTGTTGTCAGTTCCTCAAATTAGAGTGGACCCCTGGCCTGCACTGAGTCCTGCCTCTTTCCTTTCGGCCACCAGCCGCGGGTGCCTTAGCATCCCCCTGGCTTATTTACTTGAGAATTGCCTCTGGGTGTTAGGCTTTTCCAATGTACAGGTTGAAGACAAGAATTTCATTGATTGTCTTGATCTGTGTCAAGGGTGCGGGAAGCTTTTTTTTAAGGGTGGGGGGCATGTCTCAAAATAGGGCAGGGTAACCCCAACCTCTGTTGTAATGGGCACTCTGAAGCTGATTGGGGTGAGCTGAGTAGGGTGAGGATGTCTGACACATACGTTGGGTCAGCGCAGCCCACGCTGCTCCTATGTTTCTCCTGAGAAACTGGTGTTTGAAATAGCACTTCTTTTAACTTCTGCTTGTAGTAATAAGAAATTCCAAAATATATTTGAAAGCACAAATTTCTTACTCTCCGCTGCAATGTCTTTCTGTGCAATAATGAGCATTAGTATAAGCCTTGATATTCCTACATCCACTGGCTATTCAATTCCAAACTTGTATCACTGTCAGGGCAACATAGAAGTTGAGTGTAATAAACTTTGGTGTATTTACTGATTGTTGTCTTATCACTGGAACTGCTGCTGTCATACTGTGAGTCCTTTGCCACATGGCTACCTCTGAGCCATTCTTTTTTATAATTAAGTTTTTATTCTTTATTGTTTATTTTACAATTTGGTATTTTCCTTTCTCAGTTCTATCTCCAAATTCTCATAATTTCCCTTTTGGGAAATGTTCCTCCTGTTCACTCACTTTCTTCAGTAAATGCACTGGCAAAGGCGTTATAGATTTAGTCCCAGTATCTTCTTCTGTAAATGCGCTACATTTCTCAACATTAGTTTATTGGAAGGAGTGAGGGCTATAGGTCACAGTATCCTTAATATTTTGTTAATTAAATTTGAATTTTATAATGATAATTGCAAAACTGTATTTTGAATAGCCCCTGACAACAGAATACATCTGCATAAATCCTCAGACCTATTGACATCAGGTTCCTTTAATGTGAACCAAGGCTTTTGGGAGTCATTTCTAGATGAGAACAGTGGAATGGGATTCTGAGTATCAGAGCTCTGTTCCACACTCTGTCACTGGCAAATAAGTTGACTTGGATAGACCATTTTTAGGCATTATATAAATGCAAAGTTTTTCAGAAGCATCAAGAAAAACTTAGAGCTTGTAAAAGGCTCAGCTGAGACTAAATGAGGTTGGAAGGTGTGAAAAGATAAACCAACAAATGTAAAGCAAGATGACAGCTGGGGTATTTTTATGAAAGGAATAGAGGTTTATTTCTTTTTGATACAGGACTTCAAGTTATTAGGAGAAGGAGAATTTTACATTAGCTTTATTACTGTTTTCTAAAAACCAAAAAGTTTGAACAGGGCACTAACATCAGATCGCATTTGGAATAAGTTTCCTGATAATTCTGTAAACGAAGATGATAACCTATAACAAAGCAAACCAAAAAATCCTTGACATTGGCTATATGAAGGTAAAGCTTTGCCAGTTATTAAAGAAACAAAAAGCAAACTTTGTGACTCAAGCTGGCATCTAAGTGAAGGACAGGATAGGTCATGAAATAGAACTTCAAAGTCTGGATGATTTAAGATTTCCATTTTCCCTGTAAACATCTCGCATATCTCTGGAGAGATGTACTCTGCCTCAGTCTTTGGGAAGTTAATGGAACTGAATGTTTGTATCTGGCAGGGAAAAGGTGTGTCTGAACTGTGTCATTTATAAGCAGCCTCATGAAGATGACGAATCTTTGCATGTTAAGCTTCATTTGTCTGTGTCCTGCCTGTAAACTCTGATCATGAGGTTGTTCCAGTCTGAATAGGAGTTTATGGGAGTTGATAACAACAAAGTGTATTAGTATTTGGAAAGTTGGAAATGTGAAGTATTTCAGAAATTTTTTCTATATATACTCAAGTTGTTGTACACTGATTATTGCAGTGAAGAATGCTTTTAATGTTGTTTTCTTTCTATTGTTACACCTGTGGTTTCTTAAAACTGTTTAAATCTCCCTCAGAACTATAGATATGTAAAAACCTTGTTGCAAACAGGTGCAGTTCAGTAAGAACTAGGCTGTGCCTGGTGATTTCCTTGCTATGTGGGGCTCTATTTGTTGTTGTCTTGTGGTATAGGCTATAGCTTCTTTGCCTTACAATAATAAAAGCAGCTGATTAATGGTTAATAATTAAATCTCAGGTATAATCCCTTGGGAATTAAGTCTAACCTTATTGAAATTTTCCTTGGAAGTTTGTAGTGATTTGGTACATCCCAATGTTTTTCTAAAATTGCTTCTGTAAGTTATATTAGCAAAAAAAAAAGGTATTTAAAACATGTTTGGTTCATACACTTGTAATTATGACAGAGATATTTATCACAACAGCAGAGTTACAATTACCAAGTTATCTAGGTGATGTTTTAAAAAATACATCTTTACGATATGAAGAAATGCTGGTATTAGTCTAATGGTATTTAAAATTAGCCAATACATTAGAGACTGTTTAGGTAGGTGCAATTTAATGTCAAACTTTTGACTGGAGCATTCAAATTTAAATGTAATCTGTGAAGCGATAAATACATCACTAATTAGCATTAATGTAACATGATTACAAAATAAACATTTGATTAGTACATTTAAATTTCAGTGTAATAAACTGCTGAACTAATTAGTAAATGAAGTGCTGTTAATGCCAACCTTTAGATGAGACATTTATGTGTTGTATATAGGGAAGATGTTTGTAGTTAAAGCACAAAACAAACCCCTATCCCTACCAGTGGATATGGAAGTTAAATAGATTAGTATATAAACAAAACCTTTGAAAACAACTTTCCAGTCCTCACTTGCATTTTGTTTTGATGCAAGTTTAGTAATAGATTCAGAAGACACATGGCTTCATAAATGTTGAAGCCAAGAGCACGAGCTATTGCCCCAGATCTGTGCCTGTCACTTGGGTGATCAGAGATAGACACAAAATTCCTACCTGATTAATTAACTGAACATCTGTGTCTGCTGTTCTGTGTGGTTGTGGGGAAACCTTTTGCTGTGAATAAAAAGACTTGGTAAAAAGTACTAGCTTGATATCAACATTCATGTCCATTATGGTGATTTTTCCAGTTGACTGATAAGTCTTTGAGAAGCTTAACAATATAAAGCATGGAAGAGCAATAGTGAGCCGCTGACTTAAAAAAATGACAGATAAACGTGGACTTGGAGTCTCAGAAGGCACTACTTATTCTTGGAAAATCAAGGTGGATGTAGTGCTGGTTTAAGTTTTGCCTAAATTTGTTGCAGCCAATGAGTTTCATTTTTTTTTTTTTTCCATTTCAGATATAGCCTTTTGTTAGATTTGCAGTTCCATATGGAAGGTGTGTGAAGTTACACAGTTACACAGCAGGACAGTCTCAGCTCTGTAAGGAATATTCAAATACTGCTTATCCAATGACAGGAAAATGAAAAATTTATGCCAGAGAAAGTGAGCACTAGTGCAAATATTTAAAAATACTTTCTCTGCATACTGAGTTAAAAATAGAGACAGTGTTACTGTATCCAGTGTCTTCTACTTAATAATGAGTCACCAAAGGAAACATATAAAATGTCTGTATTAGACTTAATTTTAACCTAGTTTTTCTCCAAGATTCTGGCTTTATGTCATAGGTTCAGAGAATGGTAAAGTTTCCTTTGTATTTGAAAGTTCTCTTAAGACAATACAGAGACGTTTTCTTTGAAGATTCTGAACTAATCTTACCTTGCAGTTGCTGCTATTGCAGATAGTAAATGCTTTAAAAATAATCACAATATTTCTGTACAGAACACAGTATTTTCTAAGCTTTTGAACACAATGTATTCTAAAGCACAAGCTCCACAGAGCCACTCCAGAACTGAGCAGACAAAGCCATTTTGCACTTCTTCAGCACTACACAGACTGCCTGCTCAAAACATTTCAGGAACAGCCCATATATCTTTCAATACACAAAAAGCTTTCTTGGAAAGCTCTCTTACACATTGTAAAGCTTTCTCTATTTCTTTTGGCATAAAAGGCATTCAGAAACTGTAAAAGAAATCTTTGCTGTAGTCATTACTTTCTCGCTAGCTCCTAGCACAGAATGCATTTCAATTCCTTGTTATAAGGCAAACTTGTTTGAGCATTTTATTTTTGCAGTAAGATTTTAATCAGTTAACTATAGTAGCTAATTTAATAGAATGAGAGAGTGATTCTTCCAAACGGCTTATCTGGGTTCCCAGTGTCATTTGCAGGATAAAGTGTAGCTATAAATAAATTAAAGCTCTTTCAATGGAAAGTCAGTCCCAAGGGACATCATCTTTGTTGCTATGAAGTTAGATCTATCTAATACTGACTTAAAAGCTGTAGCAGGGAATACATGATTAGTTGGTATCAAGGATGTTTACAGCAGGATTGTTTTTCAGTCCAGGAACTTCTGGGATAGCTGCATTTATTTACATTGCACAAGAGTATAACTTGTGGATGTAAGGTTTTACATGTTAGTTATAGGTTTTATAACAGCTGCAAAGATTCCCACATGTTTTGACAAGGAAGGCTCTAATCTGAAGAAAAACATTAATCTTTGAGTGATGAATTTTCACTTTTCAAGTATTTGGAACTGACGGTACTTCAAATGGACATTAAGTGGAGCTTATGAGGCTAATGTAATCCACAGTGTCCAGCTGTTCACTCCTACTCTGTGAAATATTCTTCTATAGGTGCAATTTTCCCACTCATTCTTCAGACCAGTACTAAACACCCTGTGAGTGAGTTGCGCTGTACTACTGCCCTCTTCCTTCTCCACTTCCATTTTCAGTAAAATCACTCAGATATTTCCCTTCCCTCATCTGAAATCCCCCCATGATTTGGAAACATCAATAACTATTAATTCAGTGGCATTGTTAAGTAAATTGACTTGGTGGAAACGACATATCTTTTCAGTAATGTGTTACTGTTGCTTGTTATCCTATCTACTCCTTGGTTATTGAGTTGGATTTCTTTCATGACAGTCAGATTTTGAATGGGGATGTGGCCTTCTGTGTTTTTGGAGAACAGTTTCCCATGTGCATAGTGGGAGCTTCACTTTTTTGAGATTTCAAGGCCAGAGTGGTGTACAAATATATTATCACAATCTTGCCAGAGCAGAAGGGGTATGCCCTTATAGAACAAATCAAGTGGTACGATTTAAAAAAAAAAAAAAAGTAGGGTGATGATGCTGGTGCAAAACACCTACCAAGAACCTGGTCTGAATCACCCTAATGGCATTTCTCTGAGCTTTTCTTCAGTCACCAATAGAAAGAATGGATCTGTGTCATATTGACATATTTTATTAATTAAATTTAAATTTAGACGTAAGATAGTACCACTTATATGCTGGTATGATGAAATGTAGTGCACTTAGATGGAAGCTCTAATGTCAATTTTTCCGAAATACAGTGATGAAGAAGTAGTATTTAACAAGAGGTGCTTCACATAACTTTCATGTGGAAAGTGGAATTGAGTCCAAGAAATGAAATAGAATAAAATAAAACAGCTGGAATTTTAAAACTGCTTTTAAAATGTTCTTGCAGATCATGAAAAAGCCAGCAGTGGATTCAGTCAGTCATGGGTTAACTGGTACCAACTGAAGAGCAACTAGTGAAGGCAGAAAACAGTAATGCTTCAATAAAAGCTAAGCTTGCTATTGAGTGTCCATATCATATTGCCAGAGATGAGATAATGATCCAGAATATGGTACTTTCCGTTTAAAGAAGCCAAAGTGCTTTATAAACTTCAGTGAATCAGCTACCAGTGCCATTGTGAACAACTACTCTCTCATTTCACTGCAGAAGTTGGTCTGTGAGTGTTCCCGCCCCTACACAGGAATCAATGGTCACCTTGGCCTCAGGGGCTGTAAATGGGGTAAGGGATTGTCAAAGTTCAAAATTGCACTTTCTGAGTAATCTGGAATAGCAGGTTTGAGCTGCTTTCCCTTCTAACTTTTTTCCAGAGAATAGCAAAATACTTTATTTTTTTGTCCTTGCTTCATTTTATGGATGCTGAACAGAAAAAAATTCTTATTTTTTCTCTTCCCTTCTTAACTTTTACCTAACTTATAACTCCTTTATTTCCTTGATTTAAACAGTCTTCACATGTGTGCCTATTCCTCAGCTGCTCAGCCAGCTTTTCAGGCACAGGTATTGCAGAGTGCCTGCAGTGCTGGTGTGATGTTGGCGATATTGTTCTGTTAGCCCATTTTAGCTTTTGACTGTCAGATTCTCCTTCTTTGGCTGTAATCAGCCTGAAACTTCTGGTACATTGGCAGTAACTTGGTATGGACATAGTAAGCTTGTTGTTATATTAATTACCAATTTAGATATTTCTTTCAAGGTTAGCTCTTTAGAGGGCACTTAAGCCCCTGTCTTACGAAGTCATTTTTTCTCTGTACACTTTTGGGACATGCCTAAATTCAAAGGCCAGTTGTTTTTCAACTTTCTGTTTTGCAATACTTTGTCACAAAAAGTCAGTCACCATTTATGATTTGCTTGTGCTTTTATCATGGATCTCTCCTCCTTCCTCCCTTCTGTTCTCCAACGTTTGGTAAGCCTCCTGACTAGCAAACAGGACATGTGGAAGTAGGTCCTTCTTATGGTCAAGCACTGAAGTAGTAAAGAAGGAAATAACAGGTGCTGGGCATCAGGAGTTCATGTGAACACCGTAGAGGGAATGTGCAAGCAAGAGAAGGATTAACACTCATTTTGCAGCGTTTCTGTATTTAACTGTGGATGGGCAATTTCTAGAATGGTATAGCTGGAGAAAGAAACTGTGCCAAGACTATGACTCATTTGCATGGTTCCATAAATCAAGTGAAAAGATGCTTGAGATGATGGCAGCCAGTTCTCACTGCATTTAGCAACACATCTTCCTTTGTGTTGAACCTTTTGTAAATAGTCCCTCCATCAATATATTGAATCCTTAACATCAAGTAATCATCTCCAGAGTAGCCACAAGGGAAAGATATGCCTAGGCTAGAAATAGAGTCTAAGCTGCGGACTAAATGCTGACTTTTATTTATTTATTTTTTACCTCTGCAATTTCACTAATGGTATCCAAAAGCTGCACATAATATATTTGACATACCTACAGCTCAACTGAAAATAACCTCAGCAGTTGATTCCTTTAGTATTCAGTAAACCCCAACCAATTAGATGCTTGGAATCTGAGGGGTTATTCAGGTGCTCATTTATAAGACTGCCAGATTACAACATTTGCATGTATTGGTGCAGATAAAGTGACTGCAGCTTCAACTCTGTATTGTTGATATCAGTTTTGCCTGAGACAGTTCGAAATAATTAGTTTAAAATCCAGTAGTTAAGAAAAAAGCTATTACAAACCAATGGGCAAAATTTAAAGTTATTTATAACAGACAGCACATAGTAAAACTTGAATAGTCTTCATCACTTACTATCTGAGCTAAAGTTTCATATAATTTACGCTTTTATTACTAAAAGGATCATGATAACAATTATTCCGTAAGACGAGGTTTATTAACTAAAGCAATGAGCTGAATTGGTTGTTGGTTTTTTTTTTTCCCCCTGATTCGTTTTTAAATTTTTTTTCTCACAAAGTTCTTCCAGACCCTCCGTTAGAGCTATTTACACCTTATAATTTATATCTTGCTATTGAGGTAAGTAATTTATAAGTATAGGCTTCCAGTATTTGGTGGTACTCAGATTTATGTTTCACTTGAGTGGAGTATTGATTCTTCTGTCTCTATATAGTCTAGTTTTTTAGGACATAAAAATGTGTGCAACACAATTTTCTGTAGTTAAATGCAGACAAAATAGAATTTCTTAGTTCTTGGATTTTAAGGAAAAGGTAAATATTAAATACTTGCATATTAAGTTGCCAGCAAATTGAATACAGATAGATAAGGATCCAAGTCATCATTATTTTCTGCCATATACCCATATATACTGATGCCTTTGAACATTTGTATAAAATAAGCTATTCAACCGTAACAAATTTTTATATAAGTTTTACTAATTTTGAAGATTTATATTCATATTTTAGTATTCTCAAAAATAGTGTCTCAAGATGGTTAATTTTTCTCAAAAAGTGAAAATGTGTCTATATTCTCAACCTAGGGCTTCTGCTACCTTTATGAAGAGTATTAATTGAGGGAAAATAAGGTTAATTTTGGCATAATTAAAAATGAAAAGTAATTTAAGAAGGAAGTTAGAAGGAAGTTAAGGAAGAAAGAAGTCATGTTGTCTTTTTGCAAAACAAGGTGGAAAGCATTGCAATGCCTGCATGATTATCAAATAATTGATTAAGTTTGGCTCTTGCTGCAGAGCTAACACCTGCAGCACTGGGAAAGTAAGTAGTGGATGGGCTTATTTGATATAAATTTAGAGAAATGTTATATAGTAGCACAGTATATCAAACAATAGATAGGATTGAAGGCAAAGGGTGGCCCTTTTGAAAATACCCATGAATAAGCTGGTCATATCCTCAAAGATAGTTTCAAACGAAACCCCTTCCCTTTTTTGCTCAGATAACCTCATTTCTTTTTGTTGTCTATCAGCCTTTTTATTAGTTATTTTTTTTGGCCTACCTGCCATGTCTTGGTTTAACTTCTGTGGAAAGCTAGTGGCAGCACTTGTAATGACAACATGTTTTTTAGTCAGACTTGTTAATCATATCTCTTCACGAGATGCCACTTCATTATGAGGCTGGTTTTGTTTCCATCTAGGTGAATGTAGTGGGCCCAGAGGAGGTCCCCAGTGTAATGATAAGGTCCAAAGCTGTGATTCAGATGCTCTTTCACTCGTTTTCCTTCGCATTTAAAGTAACAAAGCAAGTTCCCTGCTCTCCCTCTGATTGGGCTGGGGATTTTTACTGCTTATTCTGTACTTATTTGTCATGTGCAATAGCTGTTCATGTTGGTTCTGCAGAGGGACTGAGTGTGAAATATTCAGCAGAGCTTTGCAGTTCAGCGAAAAGGGGAGTTTTCCCTTGAAACAGAATTAGAGAAAGAAATCATAGCCAGGACTACTGAGAAAACTCAATGTTCATGGAAATTCTATGTACTAAGGAAAATTAGTGTTTAGCAACACAATATACCCACTGGGCTAATGGAATAAGTTGTATAAAATAAAGGTGTTATTAAAGGTAATGGAGTTAAATTGAGAAGGATCCTGAAGAATGCACCTCTCTACCATGTTATATTCTGCTTTGGGGGTTCAGCTTCTTTTCTGGTACCTGAGTGGGCAGAGAAAATGAGTCTGATGTTCCTGGTATTTCCAACCCTCTTTTACAGAAAGGAGATACATTGTTATTAAGTCACAAGTCAGCCATTCCTGTCAGAGGTCTGTTTTCCTCCCATTTTATCTGTTTGTGTCATCAGTCGCTTCATCTCTGTATCCTGAAGGACAGTAGCACCAAACTGGGATGTTCCGTTGGGCCCGTTTCTTGCATTTGATCTCTTCCCTGATCATATCACTGCACCATGCTCCACAGAAACAGGCCAGACACACACAAAAAACAATGTGTTTAATTCTGCCTGAACCACTAGCTAGTGAGCTAAAAAATGCCTTGTAAAGGCATCACCTTTCAGGAAAGAGTTTTGAATCATTGGCAGCCGCATTTCAGTATCGTGGCTTATATGTGTATGTAGAAAGGGACAGATTCATACAGCCCGACTGTGACCTAAAAAAAGTGCCTTGTGTTCCCTGTTGGCTGAGTGCCTGTCTTCAAATGCTCAAAACTAGTCAGAGGGCAGGCAAGGTGACAGCATTACTGTGTATTAAATGCGCAATTAATACTGCAAGTTAATGCTTAATGTAGAAGATGCGGTTGCTACTCACTGATCACAAGGAAAGATCAAAATACTTGTGTATGTCTTTAGAGAATGTCTCCAAACTTGTGAACTTGAAAAATGAGGAGATATTAAAGGTGCAGACAAAACAATTACAAAGAGTTTATAGGAACAGGTGTAAGAAAAGGGACTGTCTGCCTTTTGTAAAGAGATCACACTACATGAGTACAAATCTAGCTGAATTCAGCTAGACACACCTCAAGGATGAGCCAAGAGGCTTTCAGTACTTGCATATATGCACGTGGGTGTTCAGCAAAGAAATGGTTTGGGCTCCATTCACGTAACATGCACGTTACTTACAGGAGTGCATGCATAGAGCTATTGCAGACTGTCTGCTTGCGTGCTGGTTTTGGGTCTGAGCTTGGTTCACTGGAGGATCCTCTCTAGTGTCATTTGCTTTGGTTGCATAGGTTGTATTAACACTGACACTCTTCAGAGATGTTCAGTTGTCCTCCAAGAATAGATTGAGAAGGTTTGTTGGAAGGAAAAAAAACATAGTGTAGTCAAAGAAGGATATGAGAGAAAGAACATGTCATATTAAAGATAAGAATTGAGTACCACCAATGCTTCTTAAGGTTTTATTAGTTTTTGTTTGAATCATTTTTTTATTGATCCATAAATTATTGTTATCACTAGCCTTTATATAACTGATCAACTTTACAAGGACTTAAGGTTTAAGGTGGGTTATATATGATCAAAGTTTGGCACAGCATGAGAAATCTCAGTGTATATATAATTCTTTGGTTTATTTTCCATAGTAATAGAGTTTAGTTCTGGATACCTGTGTCACTCTTCGCAATACTTTCAAGTACAGCTTGACACAGTATGTTCTTTATGATATATAACAAAGCAAACTGAATTTTTAAAAGGAAGAAAGGAAGCCCTTAACAATATATTATTATATAGTATTGTGGTGGCCTTGATTTTGGAAGCAGATACTTAAGGACATAGCTTTCTATTCTGTTAAGTGATTGGTATTTTTTCGTAACAGTGCGTTAATTTGGAATTCTTTTGAAGGCTCTCTTGCTGTGTATTCTTCTTGGTCTACCTAAACAGCCTTACCTTGAGACAGTTATTGGCAGCAGTACAAATTATCTGGCTCCTGTAATGATCCATTAGAAGAAGAGTATGAGAAACCAGTGCAAATGAGCAATAAAAAATGCTAAAGCTATATATCACTGGCAACAATTTAGGAATAATATCTCTGCCTGAAGCGAATTCTGGTGATTCACTGGTAATTTGCTAGAAGCCTTTTAACTTGGTTCTCATTTGTAAAGTTAATGGTAGGTTATTTTGCATTGTGATTGAAAGACCTGAAATCTTAGTTATTATTTAAGACTATTGATTTCTCAAAATGGAAATTTATCCATATATTAAAGATCTTCCTGTCATAAATGATAAAGGCAATAGTAAGAGTATTGTTTCCACATATTTTAAAATACTGCTCTGGTGTAGACACTATCTTTGCTTGGTCATGAGGTTCACCTGCTGGTTGGCACATAAAGGAAGTTCTCAGTTTAGGCAGCTGCTTTTATGACAAACATAAGAGCCAGCATTTTTTGCAGTGAAGAATAAGGGATCCCATTCTGATTCAAAGGGCTTATGGGATTTCTGCACTCAGGGCTAACAAAGAAGGTGGTTGCCTAGAATGGCAGGCAGCTTGGAGCAACAAAATGTGTACTCCAATGTTTTGCCTATTCCCTGACTCTGGGGATCTGGCTCTCTAACTTCTGTGCTGCTGTTGAAGAGGACTTTGAGGGTAGGAGGGAGATGGCTGCAGCCGGGAGTGGTTTTCTCTGTACAGGCACTGCCTCTTGCTCTTCACTCGGCACCAGAGAACCCACAGCTCTAGGGCTGCTTTGTGGTTAATACAACCAGGATGGGGTTGTATCCTTTATTCCCACAGTTTGGCTGGAGCAATGCAGTCCCAGCCCCATGTTTTAGCCTATATTGATCAAAAGCCTTGAGCTGTCTGTGCTGATCATGCTCTGTATCTTTGTGGAGGATACAGAGGGGTGCTGACATCAGTATAACCGAGCATCCCTCAGCACTGGGAGAACAGGCAGTCAGAGGTTTTTCCCCAACTCTGATGGGCATAATGCTATTTAAAATTAAAATACTATACCGCACATGAGGGGAACACGTGTCCTTCTGGATCCTCACACAACTCTCCAAGCTTTATTAGAGGGACCATGGGATATAGATTTTGACATAATTATGTTATAGAAAATAAAAAAAAAAAAACAGGCGGGGAATAATTTTTATATATGTATATGTTGAATCTTTAGAATTAATCTAATGAGATCATGTTGAATACAGTGTAGCTGGGATATCTCTGTTTAATTTTTGACAGGAATTTATGACTTTGTACTGCTTTTTTTAGCACATTTCCACAAAGACATATCCTGTGTGTGGCTTCTAACGCTTCGCTGCCATGTGGTCGTGTGAATGTGGAAACACACATAGGTGAGATGCCACCATGAGGGTGGCCAGATTAAATCTTGGTCCACAGGGGCTACAGGGGAGCAGAGGTTTCCGAAGCAAAAGCAGAGTGGCACTGGATCACGCCAGTGAGCTCTCTGTGAGAACTGTACATCTGTCTAGGTCCTGAGTTTGCTCCTTTCCAAAGGCTACAGAAATAAAATAATATAAACTGTTTGAGAAAAAATGCAGAGTTCAGTTTTCAAAGGTCAACTCTACTATGCCAACTGCTTTGTTTAATTCTGCCCATGGCTCACAGAATAAAAGCAGTCATAGTTGATTGCCGTGTGGTAGCATAATAAAGTTTATTTGTGGTATAAAAGAAGGCTCATAATACTTAACATTTTATAAAATATATCTTCATGGCATTTGTCCTTTTCATTGTCTATTTGATTTGCCTATGTTAAAGCTGTAGGCATGCACTTCCTTTTAGAGGTCATGAAATAGCCTCTGTGTGTGTGTTTTTCTTAAACAGCATTAAAGGCACACTGGGAATTTAATCAACTTCCTACTGAAATTCACTCGAATTCTTTTTCCACAGGAAGTCATCAAGCTCAGTTCTGTGTGTGCAGTGTAATTCACCTAGAAATACCTCACTGAACTGAAGCATTCATGTAGTAGAAAAGAAACCTTTTCATAATGAAACGTTTTTGAGGAAATAGTATTTCGGGCTTCATTCCTGGTTATACGCTGCAGTACACACAGAATAATATTTAACAGAATTTTTCCTCCTCTAACACCATGATAACTGACAGCAGAATTTCTCTCACTGGCATCCAGTCAAGTTGATAGAAAGATGCCAACTGCTATGAGTTACATTTGTATATCTTTACTCTCAATTTCCATATTTTGATTCTTGTTAGTAGAGAATTGATATGCAAATGCATTTGTTAATACCATGGTGGAAATTCTGGCTTCAGTGAGGCCTAGACTTTACTCCTAAATGCAGGATGACATATAAGGGGAAGGTTTGTGGGTTTTTTTAATGCTTCTGCCTTAATAGCTATGTTTTTATGCTGCTCTAATTTCAGTCCATCCCTGTCAACATTACAAATGTGCAAAGTCTATGCAACAGAACACATTCAGAACTTATCTATCTTGTGATCAGAAAAATACTTTTCGGTGCTAATAGAACCTGAGATAACATCATCTTAGTTGCTTTGAGAGATAAAGTGCTATGTAAGTGCTAAAGCTGAATATTAAGATTACTATTAATATTAGGAATGGAGCATCAAATTCAGTTCTCAGCGTCTTGGAGGATGCTGCATGCGGTCTTGACACCACAGTTTCTGTAATGTGTTTAGTCTGTGGTCTGTATGGCACAGGTTTGTGATGGATGTTTTGCTGAATGAGGGAAAATAGGACCGGTAGGTTATTTGATGTTAGGCTTTTGTAAAGGAAAAAAGATACAAATCTTTTAGAGAATAATTTTGTGTCTTAAGTCTGCTTAAAAGAGCATCTATGCTAATTTTATCATGGAAAATATAATTAGGAAACTCATTTAAAATGCAGGTAACAATGCATCAATTTCTTCATCACTGCTGATTTTCAGATTGCAAAAATTGTCATGTGGGTTTATTTTCCATGTTTCTATCAGATGCATGACATTCTTTTCACAGGCAAATTTCCTGTCACATTTTTATTTCAAATATGTCTTTGTGCAGTCCATTATTAAAAAAACTTCTAGGAATATATAATTTTTTTTTCCCTCTTTCTTGGATAGGAAACTTAGTTGATGGGTAGTGAGTTTAAATGTGCAGATTTCTGAGGCAGTGCTTGTTAGTGTTTTTTGTTTCTTTTAAGTAAATGTTCCACTGCCAGATGATGTTTCTACAACACAAAGGACAAGTGCTGCTTTCCCCCTAGGTATGTTAGTTCAGTTTCAGAAAAATTTACCAAACCTAGGAAAAAGCTAAAATCCCTGCAATCAATTTATAATAGTTTACCTTCATTTGTTGTAATGTTTTTCCCAGTGAAAGTGGCTTCTTAAGCATTACAGATGGCATCAGAAAAAAATAGTGGTTTTAAGGATCTGGTCTGAGACTCGGGAGACCTGGATTTTAATTCTGTTCATTATCTGTTTGCCATAGGCAACTTACTTTGCCTACAGTTATGTCACTTGAGACCTCTGGGTCTGACTGCAATACAGATAACATGGTTGATCCATCAGCTCCCTCATCCATTGTGCACATTGCTGGTCCTGTGACAATGCTATGTTCGTACTTCCATTTCACTGCTAATATGAATTAAGAGCATTAAACCTGTAACTCAATAGAAGATCCACCACTTCTTATACTTCTTAGTTTGATGGGGTTTTGTTGGGTTAGGGTTTTTGGTTTTTTTGGTACTTGAATTTTTGTAGCAGACCATAGGCTTACAGAGCTGCAGTTGGCCCCACTCCAGCAACCTGAAAGCTTTAATCACACCTTTGGAGGGCCTGTATTCCTAAACAGATGATTTCAGCAGGTGTCAGTGAAATAAATCTTCCTGAAATAAAAAGACGTTAGCCATTTTGTGTCTCCTCCTTAAATGAACTTGTTTGTGAAAGGTAATGGAAAGAGAGCTAGAACTTTGATTTTTAGACTAGGTGAAATGTGTTACAGCTGTTCAGACTGTTAGGCTTCTCCCTCAACGCTAACCTGGAGCACCTTGCAAGGCAGGGATGGGTGTGCAGCTAATCCTCCTACCTGAGCCTTGGCCTCTGCTCTGCCTAGCAAGGATACAAATTAGTAGCAGGAGGGCTGGAGCTTTCATAACAAGGCATTATAACAAGACTGATGTAAAGCCTGAACAGCTCGTGGCAACAACTTCTGTTCGCTGCCTAACTGACTTAAATTCAGACTGGCATCTGGTGCGAGGGTCTGTGCTCCAGTCAAACAGATGGTGTTGGGTGTTGCTTATATGTTACCCTGTAGCACACATGCATGTAGCTGGGTGAGAAGATGTGTAGATAAAATGATGCTGTATAATCTCTTGCCTGTGTCTCAACTTCAGTGGAGCTGACTTGGATAGCCCTTTTACTTTCTGTGCAATCAGAATAACAATAAAACCTTCCCTGCTCTCTGTGGCCGTGTAGATGACCCTATTCACTGCCTATATTGTGAACAGTCCTTATTTTCATCATTAAATGATTAGCAAAATCTCATCAATATTTTTACATTTTTACAAGATTTGCATCAAAAATAGGAGTTTTTCAGTTAGTAGTGATCCCTGTAGGAGAGTGGGGAAAAAAACCCAGCAGATTGAATTTTTATAATGCTCAGGGATTTCTAAGCCTTTTCACCTCAGCCTCTATGTTCCACCCTCAATTTGTACCCTCTGGTGGAGCAAGCACCTGGTGAAACTCACTTAATTTGCCTTCCTGCTAGAAAAGCCCTAATACTTCACTTGAGATCAGTGCAGCTTTTTAGATGCCCATGTCTGCTCAGTGTGAACCCATGTTTCTTGTAACATGAGAGCTAGGAGGACTGTCAAAAGGAAGCAGTCCACCCTTAAAGGGAAAATGTTGGGACTCCCACCAAAATACAAGTTTCTGAGTCTGTAATGACTCATGCATGTGATTAAACTTAGGCATCTGAAATATGCTGCTGTATCCTCTTAAGAGTAACCCTTTGCATAAATAAAACTTAGAACATCTTTTTTTTTTTTTTTCTCTGAGAGGATGATTTAAAAGTTGTGTCACTGTGATTAAAACTACTAATTTTGCCTTGTAAGTACAACTGGTGATCAAGATGAAAAAAGATGGTTAGAAAATTATTATTGTTCTCATTTTTCACATCAGAGGTTTCCAGGCTCTCAGAATGTAGTCACATAACTGTGGGGTGGAAATGAGTAGCAGAGGATAAAATGGCAGGAAGAGAGAATCACAGAATCATCTAGGTTGGAAAAGACCTTGAAGATCATCTAGTCCAACCATTAACCCAACACTGACAGTTCCCAATTACACCATATCTCTCAGTACTGTGTCAACCTGACTCTTAAACACCTTCAGGGATGGGGACTCCACCACTGCCCTGGGCAGCCCATTCCAACACCTAACAACCTGTTCTGGAAAGAAATACTTCCTAATATCCAGTCTAACTCCTGTTAGCCTTCACTAGGCTGCATGGGATAACTCATTTGAAGTGTGTGGATGCCCAGTGCTTCCCACCTGCACTTGCACATGGGCTCTGTGGATGTCTGTGCTAGGAGAGAATCTGTGGTCCTTCTGCAACTGCACTTCTGTGCTGGCACTGCTGAGGCAGGGGAAAGACACTTCTTTGCACTAAACATTTGATATGCCTTTTCTTGGAGTTTACTCTAAATTTTGTCAAATTAGTTAATACTAATTTTTGGTTTCTAATTAAGTGCTGGGCTTGGGGAAGACTTCTAGTATGTATGGAAAAGTCATGTCCCATAATGATGTCAAAACCAGTATCAGGTAAGCTACAGCCAGCTCTGCTCCCAAATCCACTGGCTTCTCCTCTTAAGTAACAGTTCCTCTGTAAGAAGAAAAGTTTTATCCTTCATTTCTCTCAGAAGTGGCCCAGATCTCCATCCCAGACCCTGTAACGTCTACCCCCACACCAGTACACACTGCAGCTCTTGGCACCCAGGACAAACAGTGATCTGCCAAGAGTAACTGGTACCAGTTTTGCATGGGGAGAAAGGGAATTGCATTCTGCTTCTGCCTTCTTTCTGTCTTACATGTGTGGTTCTGTTAGGTGATGTTACGTGCATATTGGAGATTTAGATTGGTCACTAGAAAAATGAAAAACCATTTTGTTCATAAAGAAAAGGTACTGGAGTAACTTTCTGAAAACAAATTATGACCTTTGTCTAAAGAACCAAATTCATATTTCATATCTGGCCTCATGGTAACATTCCTTCAGTTGTTTGTCTGATGTGATGACTAGAGGGGATAACATTTGAGAACATCAGGAGAAAAATTCAACCCAGTGCTTTCTAATCTGGTAAAGAGCCTAATTATTGATAGTTCTGAGCAGCTGCAACTGCAGTTGCGGTCTGTGTTTTTTCAGGAATACAACATGCCTACAAAACTCTGGGTCTGGGACATTTAATTCAGATCATCAGAGTATACTAGTGAGGCAAATACATGAACAGATAGTTGAATTGGGGAAAGTTACTCTTTTTCTTTCTTTTTTTTTAAGTGTTGTAGCAATTAAATGCTGTTCTTGAAATAATTTATTTCCTTGGGAATCGAATTAAGATTGCAGCAGCATGTGTTTTTAGCCATGGTAAATGGATAAAACTGTAGTTTAATGATTTTATCAATATTTTATGACCTTGTTCTTTAATGTGTAATTGGTGATCCACAAGGCACTAAGTAAAGCCATTCCCATAAGTAAATATTTTGATAAATCCAAAAGGCAATGGGCTATGCAGAATGAAAAGAAATACTACTTGGAAACATAACCACTGACAGTGTTTCTCCTCTTGGAGTATTAGTATTGCTTGTTTTTGTGTGGTATTTGTAATAATAAAAAGAAATTCAGAGGAAGCTGAAGTAGATAGGAAAAAGCTACTTTGCATGATTTTTGAGAGGAAGGCAAAGGCAAAATGCTTGTTCTAGAATATAGTAATGTGATTCAGGAAGTAATTAAAACAGTATAATGCTACTGCAGTAATATAAATTGGGTAGTGTTCCCAGTATAAATATTTCCCTATTGCAACTGGTAGTCAAGTATACAACCCTTTAGTCTTCAAATTATGCATGCACATACATCCTCCGAAATTACCAACATTGTTTACCACCTGATGATAATCAGGATAACATACATAACCAGATTCATATATACAGTGTTGAAGGCTGGGCATAAGATGGGTTCAGCTAATTGACAGCTGTTTAGATCCAAACCACACTCCCAGAAGTCAAATGTATGTCACACTGAAGTCAGAACAGGAGGTGACTGCAGTCCACTGGCTGACTTTTTTCCCATCGGTAGAGATGCTCTCTCAAGGCTGGAGTTTCAGATAGAGGTCTGTAGTGAAGACTCCAGTGTTGCCTCTATTTTGATGAATGGGTAAACAAAGAATTTGCTGCTTCCCAAGCTGTCAGTAAAGTAGTTCTGAATTTCTCATTTGCAGATATTTTCTGAGTAAAAACCAAACAGATCTCTACACAATTCTGTTTTTTACAGGGAAGTCTGAGCCTGTTTTGGTTACTTTACTTTGTATTCTATGCTCTTGTCTCTACTGTTCACTGGGCGAATAGTAGTTTTTTTGTTATTTTTGGTTTTCAATCTTGCATTATTCACAAACTTCTGTTTTGAATCCCAAAAGACAGAAAAACTTCATCATGCATTCAAATCCATACATATATTATAAGAACATCCATTGGTGATGAGCGTCATTGGCAGCTTTCACAAGCTAACATTAATTATGCACATAACTAAAAAGCACCATGACTGGGAATCATCATTTCTAGTAAAAACACTGACTTCTAGTCATGGATCATTTTATTCCTCCTTGGGGCTATAAATCACTCATGTCATGAAGATACATGTTTTTCCTCTATTTACTTTTTTCTTTATAGAAAGCTGTTGCTGGGAATGTGCTGGTGTGGTGAGGGGAAGAGGAAGAAACTGCCTTGCTTTGCCTTTTTGTCTGAACATCTTGGTCATCTCCAGTGCGATGCCTGGGCAGGATATATGCCTAAGGGCTAGTGCAGAAGATTAAATGCGGAGTCTGAGTGCAAGGAACAAGGCAAAGTCAAGGGTAGATTCTGCACAGTTTTTGTGCTCTGCCATCTCATGGTAAAAGCTTTACTTGGAGGGGAAAGGTGTATCTTTAGTATTTAAGGCTGTGTCATATCCCTTTCTTTCTGCTCTTAGGTGTGCAGGACAGGAAGAGGCTTGCTTTTTTGGTATAGAAGCTTTTTCAAAGCGAGATTCTTTTGGTATTTCCTAAAGGTAGCCAGGTTCAGGATTAATCACCTGGTGACTGAGAGCTTGCTCTATTGTGTGGCACTTTCAGTAAGCAAAACTCTTTTCCCTTGGTTCTTGTGATCCTGAACTTTGTAATGTATTTTATTTCATAAGGTAACCTCATTGAATCAATCAGTTGTGATGGAAACTTTGACAATGTGTAGTGAGATAAACAGAAATTTTAAATTCCCTCCAGAACATCAGTCAGGTCTTTTTTCTGTATATTTCTTATCTATTATTTGTTCCCTTGATTTCCTATTAATTTTTAGATTGGGCATATGGAAAAGTCGTCAGAGTATTTCTGATCTTGTCAAAAGATGGGAGTACCAAGAATCCTCCTTATTTTCTATTTACAAAGACTTTGGGAAAATGTTTCAGAAATGCTGTGACATGCAAATTAAAACCAAAAGCAATACTGGGGGCTATTGGTGTGCAAAGTGGCATAGATGCTGGTCACAGACATTGTACGGACCTTAGCTGAGACCTTAACTTATCTGAGGCCTGATTCAGGACTGCCACGCAACCCATTTACTGTTGAGGTTGTGATGCTCTTCACCACACATTAGCTCAAAATATGAAGTTAGTAAATTAAAATTGTTTGGCAGCTGAGGGAACAGACATGAAATACCATGTAACCTGCCTCAGACTCTGCCTGGTCAGATCTGTGGTGCCTGAATCTCCTTTTACTTCTACTGGCTGAATCAGAATATTTCATTTCAACCAAAATTATATTTAAGTTCCTTAAAACGTTTCCTTTAAGATAGACTGAGCTGATATATAAACTTCTTTGTTTCAGTCACCAAGCTGAAAACTTGCTACCTTATTTTGGGTATTCTTTTTTTTTACCTCTCACTGATGGCAAGGTCATTTCTGTCTACTTTTGTGTTTGCCATCTCTTGCAGTCTGCTTGGCATTTGGATCTGCCAACACTTTGGAATTAATAGATGTACACGAACAGAGGCAGACAGATAAAGAGTGTGTCAAGATTACATCTCCTGTTTGAAAGCTGTTGTCAATATTACAGTGCATTTGAGAGCAGTGAGATTTCCTGTGGAAGCAGCTTCTACTTTTATACAGAATATCTAAATTACTGAAGAATGTCAACTTGTCCTGTAAGATATTTTTCTAAGACTTCTTATTTCTTCCAGTATGGTTACACACAAAATGGAGAGATATATAGATCCCGGTGGTAAGATTGACAGATGACAGTGAACTCATAGATTTGCCTGGTTACATCTGAAAACAGTGTTGCCACATTTGTGTGGTGTAACACCTCCAACGCAAAGATTTCAGGGTTATATATAGACTTCTTATACTCTGTTCAAAAAGTAAGCATTTGAGAGCTGCTGGTCAGATTCTGAAATAGCTTCTTGTTAATGTAGAGACAGTGGACCTCGTGTTTATAATTGGTTTATATTTCTTGTTTTCCTTTTGTACTTACCTTTTCTCAGTGTTTGGTGTCTGTTTAGGGTATGTCAGTGTGAAGAAAGTAGTAACATGAAAGAAACGTAGACGTTCTAAAACAGCCATTTTGCTGTGAATGGCAAACAAAGACTTCAGTCAGGAGTATGAAAAGATAGAGTAAAACTTTTCTAAGTTTATTTTCTAAAAATCAGAGCTAGCAAGTCATTTACTTCCCTTTTTAGGGCTGGAAGTTTCCACTTACCATCTGAAACTTTTTCCTAAACCAGTTTTGTAAGATTTCCAAGTCCTCTTATGCAATATTACTAATATGATGTATGGTTAGAGAAGCTGTCTGTTTTAACTTGGCATTCACTAAGTGTGAAGATACCAGATCAAGTCCCCAGTTTTGTTTTAGCTTCTAGAAAGGTTAACACACTTATATTAATACAAGTATGTCTTGCATTACAGCACTTTTCAAGCTGTGAACACACACTAATTGACTTTGATCCAAGCAATTGAAAGAGTGGGCCAATGAACAGTTCATTCTACAAATATATTCCTTATTACAAGCAGAGCTGAGGGTTTATGAAATGTTCCCTGTTTAAACATCAGACCTTTGAAACAAATTGAAGCAGTTTTAATTATTAAAAAAATGAAATGTAAAAACTTGCAGAGTTTATAAGCCTTAGGGTGGCTTAATTAAAACTGAAGAGAAATTAAAATTATCAGAATTTAGGGCAACTGGAAAAGAAATTATAGGTAGGAAATTTCAGGCTATAATAAGAAAAGAAATAGCTTTCAGTTGCTTGGTAATTATAGAATAAATTGTAGAATAAAACTTCTCTCATATGCTGGCTCAATTATTAACTGACCCAAATCTCTCTAAATCATCTAGGTCTGAACCTAAAATAAAGCATTTATGTATGGATAGTTCTACAATAAAATAACCTTATATCAGTTAGTTATCATTTTAATGGAAATAAACTACTGATATTTTATCATGAACTCTTATCACTGTCGTCCTTAAAATTGTAGATTAAACTACTTTTAGATTACAAATGAATGCATAATTTAAATTCAAACTATTTTCAGTATCACTGACTGATGCAAATGTGATTTCTATCAGTCTGTAATTTTCCTGAAAAGAAGTGGGACCCACTTCTGTAAGAGTTGTTGTAACTATTGTCCACAGCAGACCATTTGCTCAGGAAGATCACTTAAGTATCCACAGCACTGAGAATCAAAGGTTTCTTAGGGATATTAGATGGTTTGTGTAGAATCGCTTTGTATTCTAGATGTCTCATGTTATTGTGCAAAATTTAATGCATCTTCCTTAAGTCAGGAGCTCACAGTGCTGTTTTCATTTATTTATCATTTTTGCAAACATTTGTGTAAGGAATGTTTTGCAGCACAGTCGCTCCATGTCAGGAGTGACATGGTGGCAAAGGGGGCCAAGGACTCCAGGGGGGACTGACATTTTTGCTGATGAAGTTTTTTAAGGAAATAATTGTTCTCTTGCTGCTGAGATATTTGCCTTCCAGGCAAATGTGTCATGGTCTGTGTGTACATTTGTCTGATCTTAGACGACAGAGTTGAAGCTGTCATTAGAATACAAGGTCCGTGCTAGACTTGAACATTATGATGCATTCTTTTGTCATGTCTTTTACACTGTTTTTGAGATTAGTTAATTATGCTAATATACTAAATGAAAAGCCAAACAGCAGTAGCAAATCCAGGCACACTGTACCATGGCATCAAGCTGTTATTCAGAGTTCATCATCCCAAAGCTTGGAAAAACATGGTATCAGATGACAGACTGCAGTTCATTGTTGGATCTGTTTGTTTAACACCTTATTACTAAGTCATTTCTGTAATAAAGCCATGGCCAATAGAAAATAATTCTATCTGCTGCAGCTGACGATTCAGTGTACACTAGTAGCTTAATATTTCATGAAGAAATTTTTCTAATGAAATTTTTATCAATTGGAACTCTCTGAGAACTTAATTATGTGTTTCCACCTACCCTTTCTCCTTTTGTTGTAGCTCTCTATCTTAAGGAATGGTGAGTTGATCTCTTACCTTTCACAATAAGGAAGATTTTTACCTAAAATGTCTACATAATGCTTATTTTTACAAAATAAAAGTAGTGGTGTAGAGAGAACCACTGCTGTAAGCTTCACATGTAATTGCTCTGTTTTTTCAGAGCATTTTTTTCTGTTAATTAGATATAATAAAAGATGTGTTGCATATCTTTATCCTAAGTTTATAATTATGTTGCATGACAGGTGAATGAACATTGCTGTCTCTGTTTTTACACTAAAACATGAAAAGTATTCAACCTGAAGAAGTGATTTAGGGACCAGGGTTGAAGTAGAATGAAAAATGAGGGTTTTACCTATGCCACAGACATATTTTCTGGGATTTTCTCTTGTGACAATCTTGTAGTGATATTCAGGAAAATTTCTCAGCACGGTGTTTGTGGTAGGTCAGACATAGGTGGCTGTAGGTAATATCACACAGTTTTAGATTCAGGCAAGCCTTGGTGGGGGAAGATGGGCAAGAAACTGCAAGAAATTAGTCTGGCCGTTGGTACAAAGATGTTGAGCATACAGACTGCCCTGCCATGGTACCTGTAAATGAGACTAAGCCCTCAAAAGCTTCCTAAAGAAGAGTAGCTTCCAGAGCAGCCTTGATCTCAGAAGAGTGCAAAAGTGATTTTCAGCCACTTCTTTCCTCTGGGTTGTGAATTCTGTACTTCTCTGGGCACTGCCTGCAATCGCAGGCTGCAAGTCCCCAAACAGATGTGCCATTCTCTGCTCCTGTCTGGGCTTTGATTTCTCAGACACGGATTGGCGTTGTTACTGTTATTCCTTCTAATCTATGGCATAGTTGTTGCCATTGTTAATTTGTTTGGGTTTGGTTTTCTTTTTTAGTTTCTTAGATGTATAGACCAGGAACAGAATTGTTTTATTTATCCACAGCAAAAAAGATGGCCATAGTATTTTTACCTACACTTTCTCTCAGTAATACCTCATTTCTAAGCTGGGGAAAAAAGGGAGTTTAGATGCCATTACCATTCTGTTGAGCCTTCATTAAGGGTGCAGTCTGTGATCTGGATTTTTTTGCTTGTCATATGTGTTCACTGGTAACCCACTGGTTTCTAATTACCCCAAGGCATTTCAGGCCTATCTTACTTAGACAAGTGCACAGCTGCGTATTTTCTTGGGGATTACTATTTGAGCCCTGTTCTAAGCATTATTTAGATTATAAAGTATAAATTGAGAGGTGGCAGGTTTATGTATTTTTCATAAGGGATATGTGGTAGTTGGTAGGTACCAGGAGCTTCAGAGGAATTAATCTAATGCACAATAGCAGGGCTGATTGTTTGAATCATCCCTTTATGTTCAGTTCAGATTCAAGCACGTTATAGTACCATGCTTACAGCTTTAAATGCTCAGTTGTTCATACTCTTCACATATGGAAATATTCACATATTGTGAGGACCCTTTGGGGGGAAAAAAAAAAAAGGTATTTAAAATGCAAGTGTTTTTGCATGAACAAACTTGCCCGTCTGTATCTGAATTTGCAATCACTTCAGTTCTGATATGTCTAAGCTATTGAAAGAGGCCTTATCTCACATGATATGCTTTCTGTTGTTACCTCTAAAAAACAATTCAATCGAAATGCACATGTGGTCAAATCTAAAAAGAATATCTGTCCTGTTGATTAATTTACATAAAGCTATAACCAACATGTTCAGCGAAACACTTGAAAAGGAGCCTCTCTGTTGGTTTCAGGAAACCTGTCTGTTCTGTGCAGTTCTAACGATGAAAATATTGAATAATACATTATAATTTTAAATTTTATAACAAAAAATGAATACTGCAGAAGTGTGGTAAAATTAACTGAAGCTTGGGTTTTTTTCCTTTATAATGAAAGATCCTTTTCCTTTCAAAAAAATTTTATTTAAACCCCCCCCCTCAAAATACTGCTATTATTTTCAGAGATGTAAAGTGAGCATTAAACTTATGTTTGACTAACAAACAATGCTAAATATTTGTTAAAACTAACAAAGAATATTAATACACTGGCAGAAAAAACCCTAAAAACTTGTTAATCTTGTTAATGCCAAGAGAGAAGGTAACCTTAGTTAAGCAGGTCACATAATTTTAACTTGCCCCCGTGTTTGTAAACACTATATTCTCATATATTGTGCTATCACAGTGGTATCAGCATGGCCAAGTCCTATAGGGGAGAGTAATAATATCCCCTTTCACAGGCAAAGACTGACCTTTAATGGTAGTCCACAGTCAGTCTAGGGATTTTCGGATATGCCAGTGCTGGGAACTGCACCAGTGCATGGTGCAAGAGAGGGAAGACAAACCAGTTTGGGTGGCTGATGGGGTGCAGCTGCAGTAGTGCAGCGCCGAGGGAGCAGGAATTAATCCTGGCCATGGGCACTGATGCAGCCATACTGCCGTCCTCTGGTGCAGAACTACAGTGGGCACCTCTGGCTGGTGGTGATATACCAGAGATGCATCTCCAGTCAAACGAGACCTGTTTTTTCTCCGTGGTTCAGAAAATGCTCAGGTTTTGTTGCCTCAGGTGTGCCCTCACATCACCAGGGTGCTTCAGTGACCTGGCATGTGAACAAATTCAGTGAGATCTCCTGCCAGCTGGGTAAATGCTATCAGAAATATTGTTTAGTTCATCTCATATGTTGCAAAATTTGTCAAATCTTGGTCTCCATCTTTTTGGTATTTATTTCATTCCCTGTATGAATGGGATAAAGGAATGATGGTCTTGATGAGTCCTCAAATCATCTTTTCACTTGATAGTAGAGAGAAAAAACATCTCAAAAGGATACTGTTTCTCTTAAAGATAATAATTTGTGTTTTGCATAAGCCTTTGAATATTCCAGGTTGCTTAATCATGTGAATGCAAGACTCAGCTGCTGAGCTTTTGTTTTCTGCCCATAGCTGGTGCCTTGCTTCAATTTAATTGCTGTGAATATCTTCGGTTTGATGACAAGATATGTAACAAGGCATCCGGCTATCTGTACGTTTGTGTACACAGAAGCCTCAAGAAGGGAACAAACAATACTACAGCTTAATATAAGATTTATAATTAGCCTAGTTACATATGTATCTCTGGGTATTTTCAAAATACTTTTTTTCTTAGTACCATATACTACTCATTCTCCTTTTCACCTGAATTTAAAATACATTTCTATCTTGCACAGGGTATATTAAATACTAACGCATTGTGTAAACTGAGATGTGTGAAAATGTCATGATGAGAAACATAATTTTTACTTGGTAGACTCTCAATTGTCACACTTTTTCTTTCATGTAGGGCACCTCTTCCTTGTATCTCTTAAAAATACAATCTTCACGTATCTTGCTATTTGAGAAGTTATGCTGTTAACAATAAACTAACAATTAATATTTCCTTGAAGTTTCATAATCTGGGGGTATTTTTGTAGTTTTTCTGCCTAAAATGGCTGAATATAGCAAAGTATTTCTATCTCTGAAATCTTCTAGCTCTGGAATGATGGAAAAGAGAAACATATAGTGAGATCTTAATTCCTTTCCTCTTTAGGTTTGACAAGTCATGTCAGAGATGTACCATATGTAATCTTAAACTAACAATTTTAATTTATTCAATAGGAATTAAGTGCCTACTTATCTTTGAGAGTATTAGCTTTAATAACTTTGATTGTTGGCTGTTATTTTGTAAAGTGATGACAGTGAATACCCTCCCTCCCTCCCTCCTCAGATTATAAATTCTTGATGAAGACTGTCACTGTCTGCTAGGGCAGAACCTGACTGGACATCATTACAGCCTTCTGTGCACTGTCATATTGCAAATAATAGTAATGATTTTACTTTAATAAAGTTATTGTTTTGTTTTTCTGTTTAACATGCACTATTACACCTTTATTCTTCATAAAAGAAAATAAGCAGACTTTTTTAGTCTACTGCCAAAAAGAAATTAAATCAGTGTTAGACACACTTTTCCTGTTGTCATTTATTGCAAGATCAAAAATTATCTAAAAACCAATTTCAAAATATTCCTCCTTTTCATTGCTATCCCTTTTTGCCACATCATGTCTGTCATTTTTATGTTCCAGAAATAATTTATTTCTTTTATCTTTTCGTTTTTGGTGTTGTGTTCTTGTGAAGAATTAAAATATCTTGCATAATTAAAAGCTCTATGCAATACGATCTAGAATTGATTAGCTAGCAACAAAAGTCTGTGTCTTCTGGGTTGGGTTATTGCAGCTGCTATAATTGTTAAAGGCAAAATTATAAAAAAGTGAAGAAAACAGAACACCATAATCAGTCTTATAGCTACCAGAATAATAAAACAGTTTAATTGCCTTGGTTGGCTGCATCACTAATGAGTACAGTTTCATCAGAAGTTCCATGGGCTGTTTAATTATAACTGGAAACTTGCATCTCTATTTTTACCTTGCATTTCCTTGGTGCACCTTCCTGGTGAAAACTATATGGCAGACCCAAGGCTGCTTTATGTGGAAAACCTCAGGAGGTCAGAGCCCAAATCCTATCTCTGCCACTCTGATCTGGTGAACATTTCATACTTAGTATGGCAAAACAAATTCTCTGCCCATTTTAATGGGCAGGAGGTTTTACTGAACAGTTTGCAATAAGAGTATTCCAGATTTAGAAAACAATTTTAGATTAAGGGGGGACTTAACATCTATCTTAAAAATTGGGTTTTTTTCTTGCTTTGTACTTATCCTCTTCAAAATGTCAGAATTCAGCAGGTCTGCACACTTAAAATAATTCTTGGCTTTTGTCTTCTAACTCTTTTTGGATAAAGGGAAAAACAGATTTAGAAAAGATACAGCTTATCAAACTATATAGATGCATAGCCCCAAAATAAAAGTGAATACATCAGAAAGGAGATCTCAGCATGCAGGGAATAGGAGAGCAGAATCATCCAATCATTCAGAAACCAGTTTATCACTAGACAGAGCTAAGGAGACTAATTAAAATATGAATCCTTTTTGATCCTCTCTTAAAATATTGATTTCCTCTCCCACCCCCACAGGTAAGGTAATTCTTAACTTTTTTTTTTCCTTCCCTGTGACTAAGTGGATTTATAAAAAGGGGTGGGGGACTTTTTTCAAATTATAATTTTAGCTACAGTGTGTCTGGCATAGCTGCATTTGCCAGAAAAAAACAATGATGTGAGCAAGGTTTCAACAATCAGATTGTCACAAAACCTCTAAGCAAATAAAGTTTGTCCTGCAGTTACTCCAGTTATTTGGGGGTTTTTTTCCCCCCTAGTTGCCTGCCATCATCAAGTATCTAAATCTGCTTTGAGTAGCAGCTCCTAAAACTGAGGAACGTAAAGAGAATATGATACTGAGCATTATCGGGAATTTTAGCAGAGACGATTATGAGAACCTTAAAACTGTCTGTGTGCATCCTCTGTATGCAGTGGCCTTGTGCTGTTACAGCCCTCCCCCCACCCTAGCAAAGCCTGCATACTACTGAAAGACTGAAGAGCATGAGGTCCTATGGGATTTAGGAGAATGGTGGTCTTCTGTGAGCATCAATTTTCCTTATGTCCAGATGTTTCCATGGAGATGTCAGAGCCTTGTTTTCAGGACTTTTCTATGTTGCTGGAGCAGCAGATCCAGGCTGATGAAGAGTGGGATTGCAGACGGGTGAGACGGTTAGGACACGGGTACACCAGGAATCTGACATTTGTGCAATATATCTATTGCTGTTAAAAATTCAAATTCTTCTGTGGTCCACTGCCTGCTCCTGCCTGGGGAACCCAAGGTGTGAGTCAAGTCTTGGATGCTGGTGGTGACCATGGCCATTAGGCAACTGCAGACTGCACTTTTCTCTGTGTTGCAGTACAGACATCTTTGATTCCATTACATTTTACTCAACAGCTAGCTGTAACCCCGAGGGCTGCTTCACTCATCTGTGTGTTAAGATCCAGATTCGTAAACCTTTAAAGCTGATAACTCACATTCTTTTATGTTACATTAAAAGGGCTGTAAGGAACACCCAGTGATAATATACTGAAAAGACAATTAACAATAAGGTTAATGATAATGATACATTTGAGCTGTGATTCAACCTTGTAAAAATAATTAGTACTTTCAGAAATACAGAATCCTTTTTTTGGGGGGTTGGGTTTGGTTTTTTTTTTTTTACACAAAAGAAACATGTAACTGTTTTATTGCAGCCTTGTGGCTTCATAGTTTTCCATTAGTCTTTATCATGAAGATTAAGGCTTTGCCATTTTAAAGTTTAATATATGAATTCCTCACCCACAAACTCCACATCACTACTACCCGTGCTCTCATGTCTATGCTTCATGAGGAACACAGCTACAGCAGTGCTTCAGATTGATTCCAGGAGGCTTTTTGTATTTCCTCTTGTTCTGTGTATCATAAGCATCACAACAGAAGGTATAACTGTGTTAACCGTGCTTTTACAGCTATTTCAACATCACCTCAACACTGTACTCCTCAGGTCATTTGTTGCCAAAACAGGAAAAATCTGTTGCTGCTTTGGTGGTTAAGAGGCATCATGGGCAAAGAGTGTTACTGGAATTAGTGTTCATAAGCAGTTTTTTCTGTCACGCCAAGATATATTTGTAGCTACAACAGAGGATGTTACTAGTAACTATTCCTATTGTCACTAATTATCTAATTATAATAATTATTTCTTATACCCTTTCTTTGAAATTAAAACTGCACATCTAGGTTCTAAGAGTATTTTGGTGAATTTGTCGTTGTTTAGTGAGAGGTTTAAATTATATTTGAGAAACAAGTTCTATGACATATGAAGATATTATCCATATCTCATACTGAAAAAGTGCAGTAAGTTAATTTTCCAAGCAAAAATGCATTTATGTATATAGCACATTTCTGTATGATGAATGCATTAAATTCATCAAAGCATGAATTTTCATTTAAGGAATGTTACATTTTCACTGTGTTTGAGTCTATCTTTGAGTTGTTTTGACATTAATAGTGACATGTTTAATAGATAAGAGGTACATCATTTGTGACAGTTTCATTGCAACTGAACTTTTGAAGATTTCATTTCTCCTTCCTTACACATGTTCAACCTCCCAAGCCATATGGTCTATGTTTCTCAAGATGTTTTGCACTAGATCATTCGACTAAGTGCATCAAAACATGAGTTCTCAGATAGAGGCAGTCTAGAGATTGAAGTACGAGGCTATTTTTTTTTCCCCTAAGAAGTCTTTGTCCCCTGATTACACTATGCAGTAGAGTGACTGTCCCTCAGCTCATATGGTAGGTACAAGTAATAAACTAATATTCCAGCAGTAATTTATTCCCTATTAGCTGTGAGGTATTGCTTTTCTGTTATCTCCATAGATACAGGATGCTGATCCCTGTGTAGTGTTAGGTTGATAGTAAACTTTAAAAACAGAGGTGTTTAGGTTTTTTATTTTTTTTGTTGCTGACATTGAGGTGAGTTGCAGTGCCCAAAAGTGAATTATTTTTTTCTTTTGGGTCCCAGCCTGCATATAATAAGTTTTCTGGTACTTCTGAGATTTTTATTTCAATGCAGAGGGTGCTAAACATATACTCTTTACAATATGAGCCACTTTCAGTGTAAAAATTCCAAAGCAGGGGAGGCATCACCTCTGTATTTAGGTAATTCTGCTCTTAAACATGTTCTGTTTCACCCCTTCTGCTAAGACTTCACTTTATTGTCTCGCTGATTAAAATGGTGGAATGTTATCTGTGGATTCTGTATTTTCAACCCGAAAAATCTGCAAATTTGCGATATCTATCATGAACCTTAAAGCATAGGTTTTGTGTTTTGGGACTGTCCATTTCCTCGCCTGTCCTGTGTATGTCTCTGCGGCACTTTCCTCACAGACATTTCAGCTTGTGAGGCTATGGTTGCAGTTCATAGAAATGCCATGATTCTGGTGCAAAATTTGACATTCTTTGTGGCTGCTCCAAGCCTAAGAATTTCTAATGCATTCTTTCAGACCAAATTTTTGGATTACTTAATTTTGCATGTCACACATTCCTTGCTCCTTTATTTGAATGTTCTGGTACTTTAAAACCAGCCAAATGGTCAAGCATGGTTTCACTTTTCCATTCACAAGGGTAGAAGTGCTCTGCCAATATACTTGGTACAAGGTCCATCTTCTCATTACCTAACTGTCAGCTTTTACAAAGTCATTCAGTTTTTCAATACAGGTGAGATGAACTTTCAAGGACAGTTTTTTCCCACAAGTGGCCAGGCGCTGTGAACCCTCTCTGACTCTGTATAATCAGGCTGATTAGTCTCTGTGCTCAGAGGCACGGTTGGTTTGATCTTCCTTAGCCTAAACAGCCTGTGTACTGTCTCTGTTGTGCTGGAGCCCACCTATCAGCACAAGCAACTTATTCGCTCTCTCTCTGCACACATGGGGAAAAAGAGAAACCCCACAAGCATGGCTGATATTCAAACAAGCAACTTTGTTGAATGTAAAGATTCTCATGTCTACTGCTGCCTTGACACCCTTTGGCCCCAACAGCAGAGGAAGGGAGGCTGGTTAGTGTGCATAGGGCTACAAGGAAGCTTATGATATAAAACCTCCCACATTTATTCATTAAGCACAGAGTGGCAAGCATTATCATGTTCCCATTTCTTCTGTTTTGTAACCACTGGGTATGATCTGAACACATCCATTCCAAAGGCTTTTATGTTCCCCCCACTTATTTGGTCATAACCAAAACAGTGATGTTCTCAGGGTAATGCCATGATTGGGACTACTCCTGGCTTAAAATGATGCTAATGCAGACATCAGCAATCTTCCTGCATGAACCAAACCTTCCAAGTGCCTCTTTTGGAAGTTCTTCCTTGTACCGTTTGAAAGGACTATATGATTGCCTTTTCACATCATAGGATTTCTTCTTTATCATCTTGATATACTTTCTAAGATACTTTTTCTTTAAGCAAGCTGCTGGAAGATGTGTTCAGTTAGCCACCAGCAATGTATTTCATTAAAGAAGCCAGTGCTTTCCTGGAGTGAAGGGGGTTGGGGGTGGAAGTGACTCCTCCTTATTATTCCAATGTATTCATCTTTATTTTTTTCAGCATACATATCATGCACAGGATGTTAATTTTAAGTGCTGTATATGATACCTGTCATGCTTGCTTACTTAACCTCAAGACAGAAAGAAATGACAAAAACTGTGCTGTTGAGGAAGAATAATCTTAATTGCATAATTCTGCTCTAATGTCTATTTTATGATGTGATGGTGTGAAGGGTTTTTTTAATTAATTTTATTTTTAGTCCAGAAGATTCTCATCCTGTTATCAAACAATTGCATTATGGAGGGTCGACATAGCGCTGAGGGATATGGTGTAGTTGGAAACTGCCAATGCTACGTTAATGGTTGGACTAGATGATCTTCAAGGTCCTTTCGATTCTAGATGATTCTGTGAGCTATTATGTTATAAAGCTTAATCTGACTTCATTAACAGTTGTATGATCATAGAGAGTGATAAGACATATCCTTTGTTTGAGAGAAGATGTTTATTTAAAAAAAAAAAAGTTTTGTTAAAGATTGCTGTAAAACTTCAGGTGTTTTGTTGTTGCTGCTATTGAGAAATCTGTATCACAAAAGCAATGGCACAATACAGGCATTCTGGGATGTGCTGTCCTTGATAGCAGTGGTTATACCTGAACTGCCCGTGAGTGCTGTACTCTGTTCAGATTGAAATTGTACTGGAAATGAGTGTGGGATGCTGCCCAGGCTGAGTTTTCTCTTCCAGGAGGTGCTAGTGTGGTGTCAGTGCCTGCTTGAGAGTGTGGAGAGAGGAAAAAAAAATCATGTCTTGTAGAGCTTTCAATATTGCGGAAAGGATTTGGCCACGAAATGCACCCAGGATGTTCCTGAGTCTCCTAAAATAGATATAACTATTGAGACTCAAATGTGTACTTGAGTTTATGATGTTGATCTCTTTGCAGGGTCAGAATCCAGGTGAGAGAGCCCTTAGACTGCTTGTAGTGGAAAGGAAAGATGCAGATTTCAGGCAAGGACAGCAAAAGGTAACAAACTACTTAAGGATCATGCTGCCTATAGGGTTGCATACAAATCTGGGAGAAAACAATGAATGTGCTTCTCTGACAGCCACAGAAGACAATACCCTCAGGTGGTATAAACTGGTTTCCCGTCAGAAAAGCTTCTAGGATGAGTCAAGCACTCTTTGACAGGAAGATTACTTTTTAAAGGCCGTTCTGTGCAGAAGCAGATGGCTGACTGCACTCCTAAAGTTTGCTTTGCGCAAGTGAGAAGGCCTAAATATGTCCTAAACTGCTGCTACTATTAAGCTTCACAGATAATCCTTCCTACCTCTTTCAAACACTTCTGTCAAAGTTAGATTAACATCTTTCCTTCAGTGTAGGTGAGGGCACTAATGAACGGTACTGAGAAGCAGAGCATTTTACATAACACGCAGAACACAGCAATTTTGTGTTTGTTTTCCTATCAAAGTGACTCTATATGACAATGTGCAAAGTATGTACAGATGGCAAGAACAGTTATGTTATCAGGTTTGTTTCCTCTGCCGATGCTTACAGAAAAATAATTCTAGCTCCCCATCTAAAAGTATAAATAAATGATGAAACAAAATAGCTTTTCCCTCCACCAGCAAGAACAGACACTTCAGAGTTTCTTCCCAGAGTACAGTTACACGTGATTAAATGGATCAAGGCATCTTGTGAAGGTCACTGTCATATGCCTTTCAAATTACATCATCTATTTGCCCCTAATTTTTTTATACTAATTAGGTGTCCTATTACATTAATTGTTAGAAAGTTATTCACATAGCCTGTAATTTGATGGAGATACACAAAACAGGATGATTAATGAAGGGAAGCTTCATTTCACTGCACATCTGTGTCTAACTGTGGGTCCTTAGGACATTTGGCCTTGCCAGAACCAGCTAGGAAACCTTGTTTGTTTGCAGTTTTCCAGGAAATGTTTTGGATCACAGCTGAGAATGCTTGGATTGTACTAAAAGAAACTAAAAAGCCTAGATGCAAGAATCCTTCCAAATTAGTTAAAAACCCTAACCCCTTCCTGTCAAATGCAAGAGGTTCAACTATGATCTGAGTTTTCTTTCAGATGAATACTTTGGTTTTATACCCTTTTAAATAAATATGTCAAATAGAGATATTTCACTTTTGTGATGGTGTAAGTACAACCATATTGGAGTTTTTAGAAAGAGAAAAAACAAGAATCTAGAACAGAGTTAAAACTGAAACATTTTTATTACAGAAGGAAAAAGAAAAAAAGAGAAAATAAGGATGTGTGTAGTATCTATGGATTCTTTATTCTGAATACTTTTCCTTCTTGAAAAGAAAGTATTATTTCTTCTGGTTTTGAATGTTTCAGGGGTCAGTACTGTTGCATAGGTTTTGTTCTGATGGGATTGCTTTTTATGAGTCTTTTCTCATTCGCGGTGTCACAGCTGGAAAATAATATGTGCAAAAAATGAAGGTACAGAATAACAAGATGGAGCAGTACAAAATATCTACAACAAAACAAAGTCTTTTTTCCATTTTTCTGGTGTTGCAATAAATAATGCATAAACAAAATTTCTAAATTCCTTCATCTATAGCACTCTTATTGCTTTTGCTTCCTTCAGCATATAAAGTGTTCATTTTCTTTATATTCAAGATGATACTTATCAGGTTTTTTCGTGTGGCAATGAAACATTTCTTTTAAATTCTGTTCATGGAGACAAGCACTGAAAAATTAATGGTTAATTTTTCTTTCTTGTGAGGTATTGAACAAGAGAGATGAAAATGTTGAACTGTGGTGAGATTCAAGTGGGATTCAGCAAACATCTGCAGTCTTTTTCAAGTAATAAAACAAAAATAATTTACTTAAAACATGATGAAAGTAAAATCTCTTTGGCTGATATAGATATTTAAAAAATATCAAATGAGTGAATCAGAAAATTGTTTTTGAAGAAATAATATTCATACAATTTTTAAAATAATTCTGTTAATCCAGGAGCTTCCATCGAGTTCCTCAATGATATATTGCTGGCACTACTTCAGCACATTTTATTTTTGACTTTTGCCTGTCTTTGACCTTTTATGTCAGTTTAAATGCTTGAGATAAGATCCTTCCAGTCAGCTGATGCAATAAAAAATAAAGATGTAGGATGTTGTCACCTTGTCAAGCCCTGTAGCCATCTCTGAGAGGTCAGTCATTCATTTCTGGCTTCTGGTGGAAAATTCTCTCTCCAGACTTTGGCTGCCAGTGGAGGGATCAGGAGGTGTCCAAGGTGTGAGGGGAGGTATGTGACACATGTGTGCACTGCTGCTCCATCAACAAATGAAGAATATAGATAATTTTGTCCACTAGGGAAAATTTCTCAGCAAATAATTTCTTTTCAGCAAATTTTATACCAGATTTCAGGATTGCTTTCCAGTTTAATCCCTAAAATGGCTGTGTAGTGGAGTGCCCTGCACTGTTGACCAGTGTAGTCTTTCTACAGAGAGAACCCCACAGTGGACAGTCTTGCAGTTAACAGTGGAGTTGGGTCCTTTAGACCAAAGGGGGATTCAGTATGATCTCACGTGCTGTTCAAATGCACATATAAAGAGTATTATAGATACCTGCCTGTGCCACAGACAATGTCTGATAGTAGTGCAAAAAGCAGGATCAGAGGTATGTGGGTTGGTTCTGATATCCCTCAGCCCTCGACAGTAACATTAAATAATTTTTTTTCTTCCACAACTTTTAACTATGGCAAAATTTAAATTCTGATTTTGCACTTGTTCTGATAGTTACACATACCTGAAAGATGTTTAAGTAGTGTAAATCAGGTGAATCTCACTGGAGAAAATCTGTGTCTGAAATATTAATCCTACAAGTTGAAAACTGAAAGAGAGAGAATCCAAGATGATTGGTACAAAGCGGAGCTTTCCTTTTCTCATGTTCAGGTACATTTCAGATGCAGGAGTTTCCATAATAGTTAAAACCACCAGTGGCAATAATTTGAAAAGCGGTTTATGGTAATGCATTTCTTGGCAATTACACGTTATGCCCTATACATCAGTAAGGTTTTATTAGTTCAATCTCTTAGAGGGAGAAAATCACTGATCAAACAGCCATCAGGGCCTATAAATAACGAATATCAGTGTCCAGTCATTAATATAAATTATATTAAGATTTTTAAGTTTGAGACAAAGTGAAATTGTGAGACTGCGTCCAGGGATTATGTTTTCCTTTATAACAAGTAGCTCACAGGAAAGAGGTACTAAGTTTAATTGAACAAGGGCCATTTTTCCATACACAAATGTGCACACAAACTTGGTATCACTACTGCAGTAGGGACCAGTGTGTATTTTCCATCATTTTTCATGAAAGTGTAAGCTGACCACTTCCTTCTAAACACCGCTTTTGATTAAATACCGCTTTTGATATAGTGAATAACGCTGCACTCTATAGCACTTGAGTGGGATTTTTGCAATTGCTTTGAATTTAACTAATTTGATTTTCACAGAATCATAGAATGGTTTGGGTTGGAAGAGACCTTTAAAGGTCTGGATTCAAGTGCTGAATCATTTATGAAGTGAAACTCCTAAATTTGCCCCACCCCAGGCTACTTTTCTCCCTATGTGAAAAGCTACATGGCTTTTTATAGAGACCATAAAAATATTCTGTCCAGTTCTGCCTTGTTATGTTTGTTTTTCCAGCATCACCACTGATATGTTCTACTCACTTTGTACCATCTATATTTTCCTGTCCTATCATATGGAAAGATAGGGTTGAGTTATTTTGGTATTTGTAACCAGTCAAATTGTTCTTAGCTGTAATTACAGCAACTTGATTATAAGTTAAGAGGTTTTAAATCGACAAATCCTGTGTTCTGTGTTTTTGATGGAATTTCTCTTCTTCTTCTCACTCTTCTTCATCTCATAGGCATCTGAGATGAAATCCCATGTTATGGAGGCTCTCAGATAAACAATCAACACCAAAAATTAAAAATTTATTATTAACACAATTAACTAGCCCTCCGCAAACTACAGGTTCGAATGTCTGTGAGAGAAGAACAAAACAACTTCCTAGGGTTTAACGACAACCCAAAATGCATAACAAAGCACAACTCCTTAGGGTTTAATGACAACCCAAAATGCTCTATCACTCACCTAACAAGTGAGGGCGCTCAATCTCCATGACCTTCTCAGGGCAGCCTCCTGATCCAAGTCACCTCGAGGAGTTTCCTTGGGCGGCGTCCTGACCCAAGGGGAGAGTCCTCAACCTCAGTGTGCTGCTCCAGGGGAGCAGCTCAAAACAGATCCCCAGGGGACTCCATTGATACCCAGATTGAATTTGACCTGTAATCAATAGCAGCTCCCATTGGCCAAATGCCCCAACTACTGTGAAGCCCTGAGAGCAAAGGCAATCAGGAGCTGCTACACTTCAGCAGCCGAGAAGCCTTATTTTCATTGGGCGGGTGCACCTGCCACACCATACTACTGATACAACTCGAGACCTCCTAAGACCACTTCTAGCCTGTGTTAATGTGTGATTTCTAAGTCCTACCTGTATAAACAAACCTTCATAATTTTACTGTTGTCACTGAAATTGTCCCAAGTAAAAAAAAAAAAACAAAAAAACAATAACTAAAGAAATCCAGGAAAAAACCCACACCAAAAAACCCACCCTGAAATGTTTAACGGCCATCTCATTTAGTGTGGATTTTGAGTTTTCTGTTTAAAAAGAAAAGGTGAAATAAATGTAGTTTACTCATTTAGGAACAAACAAACAAACAACAGATCAGGCTGATAAGGTTTTTCTAGATTCTTCACTTGCTCATTAGGTTAGACTTCTAGGTTTCATAAAGAACACATACTCAGACCACTGTTTTCTGTAACTGATGCTAAAGGATATGAAATTGCAGATACTTTTCAGAGGTGTTCCTGTGCTCTTCCATTGTGATTTATTAGTGTTTAGACTTCTGATATAAACTAATATTCAAGCACTATTTTTGCCTAGCTTTAGTAAAGAGGATGGTAATGTAACAGCAGAGTAATCTTGACAAATAGACTTTAAAATGGAATTTACTAAGCAGCAAAATAATTGAATTTGCTACTTGAGCTGTATATTGTGGAGGAAAATATAAATTCATCCAAGGTTAAGTAAAAAATTCTACTGTAATGCAAAAGACTTATTTCTTGCTCAAATTAGAAAATTAATCTTAATGAGGAATCAAAAATTCTAGAGCATCCATAGATGTAAATGGGTAAAACAAGTTAATATAAAGTAGAAATGGTTGAAGAACTCGTTGCTATACAAACTTGTGGTAATGTGCATGAAATCAATGTTATATGCACTGTAACACAGTTCTCTTCTAATAAGATAAGCAGACTCCTAAAATAATCTTGTTCAATCAGTTGGTCAAAGTGGTTGTTTCCCTTAGAAAAATAAACAGTTTGGTATATATTCAGAAATGAAGCAGCTAAAAAAAATAAAATTGAAAGAACTCTATACTTGTGGATATATCCTCCCTAAAGAAGATTTTATTTAAACTATTAGCAAAACAATCTACTTGCTAGTTCATATTTTCTTCTTCAGCAGAATACTCTGAAACACTTTTTGCCTCTTTGGACTATCCTTCTATAATTCACCATATCACTGCCTCTTGCTTGTTTTCCTAGAATGAGATAGGTTTTGTACATTTCTTTCAGAGCACAGGCAGGTAGTGCAGCTGCAACAGGCTCAGAGCTGGTTGGGGAACAGTTTTTCAGCCACCTTGGTGGGGGCTGCCCCAAAGAGTGGTGCACATGGGCAGTTTTGACCTGGCTTTTTGATGGCTGGTGTAGGGAGTTCCTAGTGATGTTACGACCTACAATATTGAGAATTGCTTTCCCAGTTGAGAGAGAAAGTTGACATCTCTGTGTAGGTGTATGAGGAGAGGGCACCAGGTGTCTAGAGCAATAAGGGTTTTCCAAAAGAATTTGATGTGGCATCATTTTAGAGGTTAGGAACCTTCTGACATAGGCAATGTTTTCTTTGTGCACTTCTAGCCGTTCAGTTTGATAAATAGGTGGAAATAAAGAACCTGAAGCACATTAGTTGGCTTGGGACTTGGAAACAACCACGCTTAAGAAAGGGAGGAAGGACGTGTAGGATACTTGCTAGAATGGCTGAGCCTGTCTTAGGGTAAGTATTTTTGGTGTGTTTTAGTTGTTATTGCTAATTGCTTGAAAATGTCTTGGTGTCATGTGGTGAGTATTGCACTGTACTAATCCCTTCCATATTTCATTCTTCTGTTAAAAAGCTATATTTTTTTAAAAAATAGGGTAATTGTGAATTGCAACTGAGCTGGGCAGGAGGTATAGTCAAGTGGTGAAGGTATTATTTATGCATTAACTCTATAATGGTGCGACATCTTGATATGATGCATATTTAATTTAAAGTTGTGTTTAATATATATTAAATAGCTTGTGTAAGTCTAAATAAAATACAGATAGAAGAAAAGTTATTTCTTTCTTAAAAACAAAAATTAAAACTTTCTGTCTAAATTATGAATATCTGAAATGATGAATCCTTTAAAATTTTCTCCCATGTTATATCTTTTCAGCCAGGGGACATGCAGAGAATACTGCAAAGCAATGATAATTACTTGAGATTAAAAAACTACCACCAGAGAATTAAAACAAAGTCTGACTTACCAGATCAAACCCACCAACCTTTAATATAGAAAACAATGTAGTCCCTTGTCTTTGTCTTACAGCTCACTTTTCTTTCAAGCAGATTCGACAATTCCTTCTCATTGCCTTTGAATTCCAATCACACCCTTTTTCCATTTTGCTCTTTTCACGTGCTCTTTCTGAGAAAACTGTCTATAAATGATCTGACTTACCCCAGCCCTTGGCATGCCCTCCCTTCCCCCCTCACAACTCTGCCTTTTTATCTCTTGGCACTGAATGTAGAAGTTTCTTGCGTACACTGTGTGTGATCTTATCCTCACCCATACCCCAGTGACCTTCACTTAATTCATCTCCAGATCTCTCTTGTGCCCCTGACTTTCCCTTCCTTATCATTCTTCTGAAGTTCTCTGCTTTTTTTTTTTTTTTCCAGCCACAGAACATTGAGGATGCTGTGCAGTAAAACCTTGTGGCACATACAAGTACCCAAAATTAATCTTCTCTTATCACTAAGATCATCCAACATGCCTGTTACCATTGTTGTTTGGAGGTAGCAAAGTCAGCTCCTGCCTCTTGTTTTCACCAAAACTTCTAAAGAGGAGAACTAGTTACAAAGCTTCACTCATGCAGATCTGACTGTTTTTTTGACTGCTTTTATTCTGTTACATATCATCTCTGATAGTTGTCTCAGAGCACTAGGTTGGCTACTGTTCTTCCCTGAGTTGTTGACAGACACACTCTTATGTGTTTGTGGCATCTCCAAATGCAATCAATCAGTTTGCATTTAATATAACCAATGAGAATTCTTGTTTTTTACCCTCAGATTTTCATTTTCTTTATTTTTGCTTTCAGCTGTTAAGAAAAGACTGCTTTCTGTTGGCCATTTAGGCCATATTATGCATATCATCCTTCATCTTCTCTATCTTGCAATATCCAGGCCCTACACACATGGCATCTTCAACACTATATCTTTTCTTTCTATGTGTTACAACTGAAATCTGTCTACTTGCAGCCGTCCCTCAGATGTGGCAAATACTAAATGCTTTGCTTGTATTCACTTGCAGTGCCACTTTCAGTTACAAAGATCTTTCTCCTGGCTTGTTCCAGCTAGTCCTTATTAGCCCCTGTCTGTGGAAATATTTCTTCCCAAAGAAGATGCTTCTCCACAGTGTAGCCACATGCACTCTCAGTTACTTTTGAAATACAAACCTTCATTTCCAGTTAGCTCAGGGTATTACCTTTCATCCCTTGTTAAAATGCTCATATATGCATGTTTTTCCTCTTGCCGTATTTCCTCAGACTCTTGGAATATTAACATGCCAAAATACCTCATTAACTCCTTTCAGATACTACTGTAAAACTACGTGTTTTTACTTTCCTGATTAAAATAGTTTCGACTAATGTTAAATGCAGAAGAGTGCTAAAGTTGATTTTTATCACTAACCAGTTTTTGTCTTTGCCTTTTTCATTTGGTTTCTCTTAATTGGACTGAAAGCTGTTTAGGACCAGACCTCTTTTTTTTATTAACTGATTCGTAGCAGAAGTTGTTTCCTTTGTGCCTTTACACTTGGAAAACACACACTTTGTAGCAGACTTTTTTCCAATTGTCTTGCATGATCACCGTCTCCCTTCCCCCTGGCACCCCTGCTGCTCTTTCCATGTACGTAAGAGTTTAACTTTCACATATGCATGTCTCATTAAGGCCTGACTGTTCCCGTGAGAAGTTCAGAATCTCTCTATTTCTGCTAGATTAGAAATCTAGACAGATACAATTAGAAAGCAGATGATAATAAACTGTTTGATGTCAAAGCCTTTGAAATTGTTTTAATTCCAGCTATCCTTAAATTCAGTTTCTTATTCCTTTTTTCTAAAGTGCATTTTCTTGAAATAAGGATATTTTCTTGTCACTGTGAGGCAGATACCCAGAAGTTGAACATAATGTGTTTATTTTTCTCTGAGTTTCACCAGGCTGTCGGTTTTAAAAAAAATCAAATTTGAAGTCTGTAATTTCTCAGAGGTCTTTAATTTTGTTTTTAACAGACTCTGCTCAATTTCTAATTTCCATTATTATTTCCCTCTGGTGATGCCTCCACAGACCTACAAAAGCAGAAAATTAGAGATGAGTTGTATATGGAAGATCTCCAGGGTCTTTGGAAAAACAAGCATAACTCTCTCCAACAGCCCCAAACAAACAGTAACATATTGTTTAGGTATTCTTAAGTATAGCTTCAAAATATTTGTATGTGAAAGAAAATAGCTAAAAAAGGAATATAAGTAGTTGGAATTAATCATAGTTCATTTTTTACATCTGTGTGCTGTAAAGTCAAATGCACCAATTTTCTGTCATTTCTTAACTTTCATTTCTGGTATGTCATAAGAAGTTAGTAGTGCATACAATATCCTAGAAAGAAATATATGGGGAAGCTTGAATAACTACCTTGTTCTAGTTCATCTGCAGTGATTTTTTTTCTTTCTTCATAAGGGAAGAAAAGTGATGCCTGACCTTCAGCAAGTAGGATTTGTAACCTTGGACTTATGAAGAGTTCATTTTAACAAAAAGTTATATTGAAAGACAGCCCATGGGATGAAGTTTCAGGATTTTTTTTACCACAGTGGTTTAAGAAGCCACAATATAAGCGACAGGACAAGAGGTAATGGCCTCAAATTGCACCAGGAAAGGTTTAGACTAGATATTAGGAAGCATTTCTTTACAGAACAGGTTATTAGGCATTGGAATGGGCTGCCCAGGGCAGTGGTGGAGGTGTGTAAGAGTTGGGTTGACACAGCGCTGAGGGATATGGTATAGTTGAGAATGGTCAGTGTTAGGTTAATGGTTGGACTGGATGATCTTCAAGGTCTTTTCCAACCTAGATGATTCTGTGATTCTGCAATATCTGTGCTTTAATGTTAAGAGGGAAAGAGAACACCCTAGTGTTCTAGGGTGTAGCCTAGATCTAAAACTTGTACTTTCAGAAAGCACATTCGGCTGTTCATTGGTCTTGAAACCCTCAATTTTGGTGCTTCACCAAAAGGATTCATTACCTACAGCCAGAACTGCACACATACTATGCTGAACCCATAGGTACCTAAGGCCCATTGGATGAGAGTTTGGGCCCCATGTCACTGTTCTCATGGGTATGTACTTTCAGCTATTGGATAAAAGAGAATAATAATGTCTGTATATCAGGCTTGCTTAAGTATGGTTCCAGGCTGTGAAAGGATGCTGTACTTCTGTACCTTGATCTTGGACCAGAAATCGGAATTTCCTCCTAACACTGTGGTAATTTCCCATTTAGGAGAGCTGCCCACTCAACATGTTGTTTGTTGGAGATCTTGTTATTTAATGTTTTGAAGCTCAGCTAACATTGATATTATGCAATTCCCCCTGTTAATGTTCCCCCAGACATCAGCTGACTTTTCTCACAGGTAGTACAACTGGTAAATTCAGCCCCATAGCTTACAGTTTTTGTTTTGTTTAGAAGATTATTGATTCTGGTTTAGAAAAGTTTTTGTGCCTAAAAGGTGTTTTTTCCCCTGTGTGTCTATTCTCCTAATGAAGATATAACCTCTGCCCCAAAACTTAAAGCATATATCCTTAGAGTGTCACAACTATGGCAACATTCCTGCTAATTCTGCATAGTTGCTGTAAATGGAATGTGTAATTAAAAGGTGTGACTTTACCATAAAGCAAAGAATGTATGAGTGAAGTACTTTGAGACTGTTGTAAAACATACAGTTTCAAGTCAGGTGCAAACAACCCAGTTCAGTGCTCCATCTGCAGAACAGGTTTTCTACTCTAACTCAACAATTTGGCCTTATGAAGAGTCAGTGATGACCTTGTAGTGCCTTATCAGTGAAAAGCTCTCGGAAGACTTTGAGCAGCCCATAATCTGAACGAGTTAAATATTTATGAACAAATAAATCAGGCAGGAATAGTTTTCTAACTGTTTTGAGAACTGCAAGACATCTTGGAATATCCCATGATCTAGATAACTAAGTGCTCATAGCAGTGCAATGAATGTCCATCTTGGCCAAATTCTCTTAAATATGCTTTCCGAATATAGGTTGATGTTGTTCACCTCTTGACTATGAAGCTTGCTTTTTATATGCATATTGGGAATTTTTATTTGCATGTATGTGTTTATATGATTCATAGAGCAACATGTCAAATACTATGTGAAATATTCATTTATATTTTTTTTACTCCTGGTTTAAAATGCTGCCTCATTTCGCCTTTCCCTCAAGATGTGATATTAATTCATTCTTTAAAGGCGTGTCATATCAGTTTCATTTTAAATGGGGTGTATATAATTTCTTTAAAGGGGAAAAAATCTGTTACTTGTGAAAATTATTTTAATGTAACTTGGCTAAACTGCAGATTGAATGAATTAACATATCCGTTAAAATCTAGTCTAAGTGCAGGATTTAATTTTGGGTGATTTCATTGACCTAAGAGGTTTTTATGTCTCATTTGGCTTCTCTGGGGTTTTGACATTGAGCTCTTAAAATATAAAAAATAGGCTGGACTTTTGATACCCCTTATAATTAAATTTCAGTGACATCCGCAATGTGATGAGACTGTTAATACAGGCCCAGAACATGAAGGCCTGAGGCCATGTCTCCACTAAATCAGTCTGCAGCCTGTTTTCCCATGAGGGCGCTGGAGGGGGGGGGGGCTTGGTGGACACAACAGCAGCAACACAGACCTTTGCCCTCAAAGGATTTGGCTTCAGGAACGCTGACTGCTGCCCAATGCTGTCTGAGCCATGCTAGCATCAGAGAGTTGTCTTCTGCCATTCCTATTTGCACATTCCTATTTATGTAGATTTGGCCAGGGCCAAAACCTAAAATGCCAACATCTGTTATCACTTCTGTTTTTTCATGACTTTGAGCTCTGCTTTTGGGAACAAAAAGATTCAGATGATTTTGAGTTTTGTTGAAACATCTACATGCTTAGATTGAAAAATACATCAAAACATTGGAGAAACATTTTTTGTCTGACAGTTTCTGAGGGCATCAGCTTGTTTGTTTATTTAATTTTTTAAGATCTTGAGAGGTACAGTGGCCTGATTCAAAAGGATTGTGAAGAACCAGTCACAGACACAAAACTTCCTTTACCCTGCTCTTGCCATTGAGTGTATTATAGTGTCTCTGTAAATGAGCAGAAGGGAAATCTTTGCACTTTTTATATTGGGAGCATAGCTATGCTTTGGAATATATTCACGATAAGACAACCTGAAATATTCCATGTGCATGACATGTATGAAATAGTTGTATAAAACCCTGCGTTTCACTGGTCCATCATCCATGAGCTTTCCTCACCTGGTGGGATTCGCTCAGTTACTGCCTATATCAGAAACAAGCGAAAAGGTTTTCTGCACTAGTCTCATTAGCAAATGCTAAGCACTTTCTAAAGGAAAAGGGAGCTTTTGAAAACCACCCAAAAGAAAACAGAAGGGCCACAGCAGAGTTCAAACAAGCTAGCAGGCTTTTAAAGCCACATGCTGGAGATACTGGTTGATAGCGTATACTGGATGGTAGCACAGCTATGGAGACTTTAGAACAGTATATTTTCTAGTATGTTTATAATCAGTTGTGAAAGAAATGATACATTCTTATGTCAGTGCAAAGTGAGATTTCAGCTGCTCTTTAGGTAGATGCTGCTCTTTTACACACAACCCTAGCAGAGTCAAATATGTCCTTTTCCAAAGGCTGGTGCTCAGATAAAATTCTGAGGTCTGTGTGTTGGTCAGGTCTTTCAGCTACTGACAGTTCAAGCCAGAAGCTTTTGCACTTGACTGTTCAGGTGTGATGTTTTTGGAATAGAAGAAACTTCATTTTAAATCCGATCTAGCAGTTTTCTCATTTGGAATCTGTGGCAACATAAAAAAGAGGTGCTTGTATACCAACTAGCATAAAAAGCTTTTTCTTCAAATGAGGGCACTTTTCAGCTAAGTTTTTCTTATATGCCTGTTTTGGTTGGTTACTTTTCTTTTAATGTAGTTGTACCTATTCATGGCTGGATGTGTTCTGAAAAAATAAATGGTCAGATATCTTGGTTTCTGGTGTGGTCTTACTCAGTGAAAGACATTATGGCTATTGTATAAGTGCCAAATCTAAATCCCTGGACTGATTCTCAGAAGACTTTCAGGCGTATAGATCCTTTCTCAATGAGAAGGAAACATAGTGTGATTTGGGTTTTTTTTTTTTTTGTTCCTAGAAGTCAGATGAAGCGTGCTGAAACTAAGACTTGTACATTATGCTTATGTTGTGATATTTATGGTGGAAAAGGGAGTAAAGTCTCTTATTTATTAAAATATCAGGACAATCATCTATCTTATGGCAAAATAATTTTCTTTCAAATACACTTAAGAAAGAAAATATAATCTCATATTTCTTTTATTTTGCTTTGTTGTTTTAATTTCTGATGGCATGGTTTCCATATTTATTCAAATACTGAATAAAGTTTATTGATTGGCAAATTTTATTCTGCTGCAATATAACTATAGATGAAATGGAGAGGTGAAATTTGGGTTCAGTGTTTCTCAATGCTGTGGGTTTGGTTTTGATCATATTTTTCAATATTAACTTCTTTTTTATATTTATTCCTTAATAAGGTATTATTTAAATTCTTATTTTAAAAGTGATAGGTGGAATGGGGTCTTTTTTGCTACCAACTTTATGGACATGAAATGTAAGAGTTTAGAAGTAGAATCTAGTTATATGTATAGCCATACATTGGAATTGTTTTCAGAAATAGTTTTTTCTAAAACACTGGATAGACTAATTAAACTAATGTTTGTGTGAGTTTTGGCTAAACAGATCAGTTTACTGAATCCAAGTTAAATCAGCAACACCTGTCCACACAGGGGATTGTATTTATACTGATTTTAAAAATGATATCTTATAAGCAGGTGATGGATTCAAATGCATGCATAAAATTTAAATTCCTGTTTGTTTATTCTCCTGTTCCAAATCATATTATGACTACGACACATTTGGTGTTACTCAGACAAAGTCTAATGGGAATTTTCTTGAGAAATTCTTTCTGTATTTTTCACAGTTGATAGGTACACAAGAGATGGTATTGACATTTTTTACAGTGCTGATACCTTTTATGTGGCATCAGATAGTGAATTTTAAATCAGATGTTCAGTTTGCCATCTACCCATGTATTTGGTCTATTAATTTTAAAAGAGAAATTAAAATAATGAACTATATAAAACAAAAGTGAAAATAACTTATTGGGGGGGGGGGGAGCATACCCATCTCTGATCATGTACACAGTTTTCAATACAGAATGAGCTTAAGATTTATCTTGTTTATTTTTTCACAGTAATAATGTTGTTTCTTGTAGCAAAATAAGTATATAAATTAAACTGAGGTAAGATAGAGCTACCCCATCACCCACATATTATCTATGGGTTGTTCTAAAATTAATTTTAAACATACTCTGTCACATGGTTTGTAAATTCAGTGGTAAAATTCTTGAGAAGTGGGGAATTACTGAAGAAGCAGTTTTAAAGAGAAGTGACTATCTCTGGCACTCTTACTGACCCTCTAAGCAGAAGGATATTTTTTCACTATTGATCTTCCCTTCCTACAGTAAGGATAGTCAACCTGCCTTGGCTACTATGAAAAAAAAGTATCAAAGTGTTTTGCTCAACTGCTGTGAGACTCAAAAAGTTGCATTGTCTTTGTTTAGCCCCATAAATTGAAGAGAGTTATGTATCATGAAAAATAGCACTTGATGCAAAAAGCTGTTTGTTTGTCTTTTCGTCTGGACTGTCAAGGTATCTAAACTGAAACTTAATCAGAAATGATTCCAATTAAACAGATATTTTGCCAGGAAAACGTTAATTTGTGAAACACACACTCTCCTCAGCAGCATCCAGTTTTAAAAACTTTTTGACCGAGTCTTATGTCCATAATGAAGTTGCGGTTTAATTCAGGGAGACATCTTTCTTCACCAAACTTGTGTTGAGAAGTGCTGTCTGGTGCTGCAGAATCTTTCAGTACACATCTTATGTTGACTTGCTGGCCCTCAGGCTCATGAATATGGCCAGTTGTGCTTTCCCATTGTGTAAATTAAAATTTCACCCAGCACAAAGCCTGACTCCATAGCTAGCATTCATAGGAGATGTGGTGAATGTTGATTCAGCACATGCTCCTTTTCTTATCTATCTATATGCAACAAAGCAACTCCACTGGGAGTTATTCATACCTGGAAAGCCAAAGGCATGGCAGTTAACACGCTTATTTCAGATATTGGATAATGGCAGCACAGGGATTTCATTTCAGGCATTAGACATTTGGTGGTTTAAGCCTGGAGTAGATCTTTTCCTGTGTAGAGTTTGGAAGTGTCTTGGTTCCATCCTAATGCAGAGGGGTAAAAATTTTTTAATATGTAACAATGTTTTTCAACAGGGAAAAATAGTTTCCCATTCAACACTATTTTCAGCTCCTTGTAAGATTGTGTGTGTTTGGGGTTCTATTACAAAAGTTTTTATTACATTCTGTGATTTTCAGTTTTTGGGATCTGTAAAAGAATTTATAAATAAATTGTTATGGGGTATGATGCATCCATTTCTACATTGAAAACTTGCATTGTTATGCTTTTGTCAATCAGCATCAATGTAGAAGTTAACTCTTTAAGACTGTGTGCTAATCAAAGAAAAAATAATTTGGGCGGAATAGTTGGTTCCTTTGCTAAATCTCGTTTAAACACGATTAGGTTTTCTTTGCACTTTGATAAAATACCATAAACTTTTATATCTTCCAAGTTACGATCTTGCCCTCTCTTCAGAGTTCATTAAAACTGTCGAATGGTATACTCAATAACACGAGCATAAGAAAATAAGCAGCAATACCTGTCTAGCACTAGCTCATCTTGCAGTCAATGGACATGTTTATAGTTTTATTCAGTAACAGACCTGCTTTAATAAAAACACACATTTCATATACCAATAAAATCAGGTACTTGGTGGAATTTGAAAGAAGAGTAACAACTGAAAATTTGTCTAGCAGCAGCTAGTAAATCTTTGATACATACATAAAAGTATTAATCTCGTGTCTGACATTTACATCCTTGTGTTATTCAGAACTAGATTTATCTTATTTGCAGACGCATATAGAAGTCCAATAACATTAACTTGGTATTGTTAGCTCATTTGATTCTTCTTCCATCTTCTTTCAAATAAGGAAAAATACTTTTCTCAGAGTATATAGAGAAACTGATCATCTCTCTAAATACCTTCCACCATCAACAATCAAAATGCTTTATTGGCAGTGGGTTCTCGTTCACATCAAAAAATTCATTAATAATATTTAATGGGTAGCAGTTTAATGGAGACTGTTTCACTGTATCTGATCATACAGAAACCTTTTCAATAGCAGGGAAAAGTGAGCAGCTTGTTTTGGGCTGTGATAACACTTTAGGAACTTAAAAGTTACCCAACAATTTCTCTCAAAAAACAACATTCAAGGCAAATTCCACAATGCAACATGCAGAATGAAGTTGTGTACTTTGGCATTGTCAAGGATATAGTTAATAAAGGTGCAGAATTCTTTATTCAATTTCTTCCCTGCCTCATTTCTTACTGTATTTGTACTTCATTTTAAGCAACTCTGCTCTCATAGTCCCAAAACCATACTTTTAATATCTTGGTGAAAAATGTTATTTATCTGACTTCTGAGGTTACTTTAAGTCCCTGTATTGCTTTTGAAGACTTCGAGTTGAAATATTGCCTCAGCCTGATTGTTTATCTCATGGGACTTGTTGAAATAACACACAAAACTATGGATGCCACAAGAAAATATCAACAGACTTCTAGTTTTCTTTTCTGTTGCTGCTGTCACTCCTAGTATATAAATTGCACTGCTGAGCTTTAAAATAAGAATGGAGCTTAGTGAAGAGGGGTATGTAAATAGGGGTGTCTTTTCAAAGTACCTTGTTGGGTGACTGAGTTAAATCTATGAAATCATAAGCCTCTAAACTTTTCATAAAGACTACTGAACTAAATGCAAGCATGTGCAAAGCCAATGCATTTTATGAGTAATCTCTGATCATACAGACTAACCATGTAATTACAAGTCATCAAAAAGATAAATAGAATCTGAAAACTAGCTATTTAGAGATACCAAAGGTAATTAAAACCAAACAAAACCCACTGAAACTTTTACTTTGCAACTACTAATGTTAAATCATAAGAAAATGATAAATTATTTTCATTTTTAGAAAGATAATAAGCTTTTAAAATATCTGAATTGTCGTATCGGGTCCAGAGCTTTCAGTGAGGCCCATTGCCTGCTGCTGATGCAGAGTCTGGACATATTAGTGCTAAATGTTGGAATTCTTACTAGAAAAAAGATGCCAAATTTAAAGTAATCTTTGAATTCCAGTGATGAAGCTGATATTGTTTTGGATAAAATTAACATTTAAAAGAGAATACTAATAGATAGACTCTGAAATTAGTAAATTCTGCCGAATTAGTTACTTGTGTATTGGATGTGTGTATTTCAACAGTAATCATTATTTTAGATGAAGCAAACTAATAAGAAAATGTCAAAGAAGCCCTTTAATTATGATATATTGACATGTATATTTCTCTTAAAAAAAATTAAAAAATATAAGCTTGTCTAAATGAAGATCAGGGAAATGAAAGGAAATGTCAACAGCAATCTGTAATTTGTTAGTGTGAAATCCAAGTACAGAAGCTACTTTCATGCACTATAAAAACAAACATCAGAAAGCAGGCCACATTTTCAGCACAGCAAAGTGAATGAAAAATAATTCGTACTGAGGATGCGACACCCTTCTCTCTTCTCCCCCCTGTATTTTGTGAGATTAGCAGTTCAAATGGAAAAATGCTTTTAGTGGATTAAGGACCCCTGGAGATAGTACAGGAATGCAGAATTTGTGCTACAAGCTTTTTATCCTTTTTATCCCTTACATATTTTTCTCTCTACATATAATAAACCATGCAATAATGCTTTAACCTGTAAAGTATCAAAACGCTTTGGGCTCTACCACGTGCAGTTAACTGGGGTTGACTTAATTTGGTAACATTTCTGTCCTTTTTAAATGGCTGTGTTTTCTTTCTCATCCCCAGTTAAAGCTAGATTTTTGTACCTCTAAGAGGATTTGAAACAGGTTATGTCTGTTTCATGTCACATTATGATGAGTGGTCCTTTATCCTGATTACTAAATTACACATTCAAATACAGAGACAAAATTTTAATACCCTGTAACATTTACATTTACCTGCATTTATTCCATTGTTTAAAAATAACAAAAAATAATATATTAATTATACAAATGAAGTATTAGTGAAACAGAATACTATTCACTGTACTTAAATATTTCATTACACTACCCAGGACAGTGAATTCATTAAACTGTGTATTATGACATACATAATATTATAAAACTAGAACTCCATTTCATAAATTTTAGAAATTTCTTGGCCAATATAATTTTTAGTAGGTGAGTATGATCAAATAGGTCAACTTGAAGAAAACCTAGACTTAAATATGTTGGTTTAGCCATGATATTGGGTATAGACTATTAACAGTGAACTTGGGATTCTGAAGTACTGAGGACTGCTTCTGCAGGGTTATTCACTGTCTGACTACTAAGCAAGTATGGTTTTTAATTTGCTGTTCCTTCAGGAAGTCAGGAACCTCTTCTAATTTGTATTTCACAAATTCTTTCCCATTTTGGTAGCCTGTTTGTTGTATTCCCTGTTTGTGATTTTTTTGCCCTTGCTTTCAAGTCTTAGGGAATTTGAGCTTCACAGTGTAATTTGCAAATATTACAAATGGCTAAGGAGTTTTAACTAAGAAGTGGTTGACAAGCATGTTATGACCAATATGGATACAGTTTCTATTCTATGAACTGATATGTCTAAGCGATGAGGCCTAGTTTACAGATAATTGCTGTGTGAACAGTCAGAGAATAGAAGGCTATAAAATCTGAATTCTGTCTTAAACCATTTCCAGTGTTGTTATCGATATCTTCTAAAGAGAGGAAAATATTGCCATCTGTTGTCAGTAAAGAGATTAGAGTCTTTGTAGGGCCTGTCAAAGCCCCACTTGGTAGCAAGTTGAGCATTGATAAGGGATTTACATCTGCAATGCATCTTGTTGAAAAACTTACATTTTCAATGTGTTCAAAGCACCCTTATATTATCTCTTCACAAATTTTCCTAACAGAATATATTGTCCATTGATCTCATGGTAAGAAATCAGTTGTTTCCTTTGGAAAAGAAAAGCAGCAGGAGAAGAAGAGATATTCTTTATACAAATAAGTACCAGAAAGAATAAGGCAATTCTGTTTTAATAGAGCTATGTTGTATCTGATACCAGTAGGAATGTCAAAATATATTTAAGTAAGTAAATTTAAATAAGTTACTTAGAAAACTAAGTAAATTTAGTTCTGTTTGAAATGTTTTTAGAATATACTATTTCATTACAGTGCCACAGTGGTGTGATTAATTCTTGTTAGTTTAAATTATATGAGGAGATTATCTTTCTATTCATAGGGTAAAATATCGATTTTATAAGTTGAGATGCACCATGAGAGGAAAATACTTCAATGCAAAGGCTGACTAATTTTGATGTGATACACAACAATCCATTACGCGCATGGAAGTTTAAATTCAAAGTGTAAAGCATCTTGGTTTGCACCAGCCAGCCTTAGCAGTTCCACAAAACTCTTCAGTGTACGGGCTTAGGTGAAACTTTGGTTGTCATTTCATAAGAACAATTGTAATAAAATTGATTATGGTCAATGATTACACCTAGTATTCCAGATTACTGATAAAATTATCAAAATCAATATCATGATGATTTACACTTTCTATGCTATTTGATCACAAGGCCGAGTCACTCTTTATCTGAATAGGCGTGCAAGTGCCTTTGCTCTAGTAAAGTCTATTTTCCAAGGGTACCTCAATGGCTGAGTGTATATGAAAGTAGATGAGCAAATGAGAGAGCACCTAATGCAGTTGTTGGTGTGTGTTGAGAACTAGCCATCCATTTTTAATCACTGAATTCCCTAAATCTGCTTTCCTCTGTATTGGTAGAATGAACTGGAATTGCAGTGCCTTGTTTCACTTGTTCTAAACCCAGCAGTTTCTAGGAAGCAGGATGCTGCAGTTGCAGTGTACTGTGCAATTCTACTGGGATGGGAGTTGCAGAGAACTCAAAAAGGATATTTCTGAAAACTCATGGTTGCCTTGCTGTTTGCTTAGGGCACTTTCTGAACTTGGTACTTACTGCTCAGTGATAGACGTATCTGCCGCTCATTTTGAAAAGCAATCTGAAGCATCTGTAGGAGAGGAGCAGAGTATAAAGCCAGACAGTGGTGATGTAAATTTTGCTACAGTGTTGATCCTTCTCAGTTGCATCCTTGTGAGGGAAGTGCAAAATCTCTGAGCAATAGCTCTGAGATTAACTCCCTTGTGGATGGCAAGTCCTTAGTAAGTGTGCAGAGTCACACTTACTAAGTGTGCTGTTCTATTTTTCCATTGGGATAGTTCTGTTCCCTTTGCAGCTTGCAAACATGGAAAACTCTCTTTGGAGGTCTCTTTCTTCCATCCTGTTTTTAGAAATAGTCCTTCAGAGATCTCTTTTTATCTAGATCTCTTCTGGCCTTCAGATTAGTGTTGCATTCAAAAAATTCTTCCTTTTTCTGGACCTCAGGTGTGTTAGATTTACTCTGCCTGTGGGTACAGATAGCCATGATAGAAAGCTCAATGGGAAGGTATATGTCCATCATATTACTTGAATTGAGAAGGTTATTAAATCTCAGTGATTTTTATGCTGTAATTACTGTGAGAGGAAAAAAAAAAAGTATTTTTCTTGTAAAGGCTCATTCTTGCAAATTTGATAATCTGTAGTTTTTCATGCTGGATCTGCACTGATACTGGAAATCCATCAAAAGAGAACAGTAAAGGAATTGGATGACCTAGAATTAATCTCTGTTAAAGCCAGATTGGGCCAGATGGTGGTCAAAATGCCAAAGTTGTTTGGATAGCGCTATGCTGTGTGGATGTGCATTGTACTTGAATTATCCTTTGGACATGGGTTATGGTGGATGAGGTTAGCTGTACAAATGTGTCTGTCTTGTATGACTGTAACAGGGTGATAAAAAGTGACCGTATCCTATGGGGAATACAGATTAATATGTAATTGTTTTCACTTGGAATTGAATTAGTTTCAGATTATCCTTCTTGCTTTGTAGATGATATTTTGATTAGATAGAAGGTTGATTTTGCATGGAATATACTTCCTGACTTCTAACAGTTACGCTCCAAGCGCTATCATCTGAAGTTTCAGGGAAAGTGGCATTCAGTGTTCCCATACTAATTGCAATGTCACAGTCAAATGCTTAAATAAAATACAGCCTTCAGATGACACATTTTCTGAGTATCATCACAATATCTTTAATTGTGTGTGGAGTAGAAAGGAATGGTCACAACCTTTCATTTCCCTCCATATTGGCTAAAAGTAATATATATGGGCCATAAAAGAACAAAATTTTATTTGCTTTACAAATGAACAAACATAAACTGGCGCAGAATTAATTGTAAATCAAAAGCATAGAAGCATAATTGCATTGTACCTCATTCTTCTCCAAAATCACCTTATGACTTCACTGGGAACTAGGCATAAGAAGGTAACAGAGAACGTACCCTGCAGCCATATCAGTAATCCCAGTTTTCCAACCTCAAATTGTATTCACTTATAGCAGGTTTTGAAAAATAATTTTGACCTACTTTTTTTTCCCTAATTATTGTGTTATAATTAGTATATTTCTGTTCTCAGAATGAATCACATTATTTTTTTCATATTCTTTGAACTTTGTCTCACCTAAACAGAATTGACAAGCAGAATGCAGAAAGTCAAATTCAGGATAATCAAATAGATAAATAACTAAATAAAAAATAAATTTTTGGTCTGAATTAGGGCAGGTTGTATCCTTACATTGGAGTTTACTAGCTAAAATACCACCTTTTATATTCACATGTGTACTAACAAGAGTAGAGATTAAGTAAGGTTGCAGACAGATGGAGATATCTTTTCTGACTCCACAAAAATTCAGTATGTCAGATCTCCTCTAGTTCTCTCCTATTTCTGTTTTAGAGATTCTGTCTCTGAAAATTTACTATAAACTAAAAATCCAGTCTGAAACATGGAACTAGAGACAAGAATGCACATTTCTGGAGAATCTGAGTAAGTCTGAAAGTTACTCCTGAATATGACTAGGGGATAATCACTGAGCCTGAGAGCCTTTGCACAGTTTAAAAAAAAAAAAAAAACTGTGTGGGAGTGTCAGCTCTGCGCAGCTGTGGGAGATTTAATATGTTAAGAGTCAAATCATGTGTTACTGGTAAATGATTAAGAGGCAAGTCGGCATTGGCCTGTCAGCCCTGCACAGCTGTAGGAGATTCAATACTTAAGAGCCAAATTGAGATCAGCTGGGGAGCTCTGTTTGGGGGAGCTCGGTGAAGGTGGAGAGCTCTGCTTGGTGAGCCAGGCAGAAGCTCTGTCCTGCGCTGGCTTGGGGAAATGCCAGCTCTACTCTGTCCTGGCCCGGAGAAGCAGCAAGGTTTGGAGGAGAAACAGGCCTTCAAAGAGAGATACTATGCTGTGCTAGTGTGGTGAAGAAAATGGCAGCACAGAGACTGCCTGTGTGGTATGGAACTGTTTGTGGGATAAGTGTTGATGACCGTCTAGCTGTTGATTTGCTTATCATGAAGTAAGAGCTAAGGTAGTGAGAGCATAAGTATGTACCATTGTAATAATAAAGGATTTTCCTTCTCCAGTGAAGAGTCCGTGCCTCAGTTGCCACAAAACTGTTTCTGTAATGCATACATAATTTCATGTCCTTCCTGATCCTTGTCTTCATGTGGGATAAGGTATGTAACCCCAACTCTATTTGCTGTCTTGCCTACAGCCTTTTAGTCTCCTCTGGAGTTCTGTGCAGTGACAAAAAAGGGCAGATACCTGATGGATAATACCATCCAGATTGTGGCTACTTTGATGTGTAATACCTGTATTCTGCTATTGAATAAATTTGCCATTGGAGATGTAAATATATAAAAGAAATCTGAGTGTTTTTAAAAGCAACCAGTTTACAAAAACAGCCAGGAGCTTGGAAATCTTCTGGAAAAGATCCTGACTACTAAACCAGAATGATGTAATGGTCTCTATCACTAACAAGAGCTCTCACAATAGAAATGACTAGAAAAATCAATACCCTTTTCCAGTATAGTCAAAGCTTGAAATATTTTATTTCAGTGAACAGTGGTAGATTTTTATTTAAAGAAAGCAAGCAATTTCTCATGCCAACATTGTTTGGTTTTGTTTCACGAAAAAAATTAAAACCCCTGAACTGGATAGTTTAATGCAGGTGTGAGTGGTAGAAAAGAGCCACAAATCTGGGTTAATGTGTATGAGTCCAGAATAGGTTTCACAGATTCCAAGTGGCAGAAGAAAGTGTAGACTCACAGGTAAAGAGTAATAATCATAAAATGACAATGAATACCATAATGACTTTACAAATAAGGTTGTAAATGTAAGGTGTGCCTTACAAATGCTGCAGTGCATGACAGTGTGTTTCTACAACCTTAATGTGTATCAGCCGGGAGAGGATGTTGCATCCAGAAAGGTGAAGGAAAAAGCAGATACTCAAGATTTGATTTGGCATTTGTATAACTTTAATTTATTCATTATGGTTCTATTCCTTCTTCTATTTTTATTCTTCTTAAAATGAAGCTTTAAATGTAAGCTCTTAAACAAAGCACTTGTTTCCCTAGTGAGGTCTCAGATGTGTCAGATGACACACATTCATATTGTACATATCAATTTTATCCACTCATAATCGAACTCTATCAAAGTGTGTGCACTTGCAGACTTGTGAGGCCAGAAGGGTTGTCATTTTATTGTTTAAAGAAAAAGAAAGGAAGAAATAAGAGACATACAGACCTCTGCAGTGTGAAATTTTCCATAAAAAAAAAAAAAAATGTACTGTCTGTCTCCCTGTCACCCAACTAAGCACCTGTATTGTCATAATAATATGCATATCTTTGTTAGACAGAAGTGATGAGTCACTGCAAAGTTACTTCTTGAGAGAGGGAGCCCAGCAATGCTGCTGACAGTCTGCTTGCCAGGACAGGAGTTGATCTGAGATATGGATATGCTCTAATTACTGAAGTGTCATGCTCTGCTGGAGCATTTGCTGAATTCCTTCTTTCCAGCCCCTTCTCTAACCTACAGAAGGATGTGTAATTTGGAGGAGGTTAAGAGCTAACAGTCTGTGCAGTCTGTAACAGGAAATGTTCAATATAAATCGGGGAACCTCAGTTGAGGTTTTAGAAATAGTCCAAGTTCTTCACAGAAACACAATGTATAACAGATTCACCTTGGTCTTAGAGAAGGGAAAGCTGTCTGTCCTTATTCTTATGCTTTTCTGCTCTAAGCTAACACAGAAAGTTTAAGAATCAAAGCTCGGCCAGTCACTGTAGCCATACCACTCTGTTGTAACTCTCTGCATCTGCGTTTGCAACTGAACAGGACACGCCTCTCTGTCTTTCCATGTGTCACATTTTGCCCTGCCTAGATAGCAATGTTCTGCACGTGTATGATAATGATTTTATGTTAGCCATTGACTTTGGGTTTGTCAGTGAATGTCTACATATTTGGGTCATTCTATCCTGAGGGCTGCAGTCTGCAGTGCTGACATTTACTTCATGGAGCAAGTAATTAGAAAGTCTGGAGGAATATCTGGGTAGGGAGGAAGTAGGACGTTGAAATCTGAAAGAACTAAAAAAAGTCGACTTTCATCTATGATGAAAGAAAATGTGTCAGAGCCACCTTCAGAAATCTTGGAAGATTTTAAAGACTGTGGCCAGTGTGTACAGAATGATGTTAGAAAGAAATTCAGGGACCAGGATCAGTAAACTTGGAGAACTGAAATAGTTTAAGAGGAAAATAACAGCTGAAAATGTTCAAAAAAGGACAATAAAATTTAGCCAATAAATCTCAAACCTTCCTGGCCACTTGTATTCTCTCATTTGACATCTTATTGTGAAGCAGTTTTGCTCACATCTATAGTGATAATCTATCTGATGCAGGAAGCAAAGCACTATGATGCTTGTTTTATTGGTGAGGAAAGGTTGTACATATAAATTGAAACCTCTTAATTTATTCAGAAGCTATTGGTCTATTCAGTTTTAACATCTTGTAAATGCAACATAGTAGATGAAAATATTGGGCATGCATGACAAACAGTATAAAAATAGGAGATTTTTTCAGTGCAGTTGCAATATCAGTGTAGGGTTAAGGGGACAGGAGTACAGTAAGAATTTACGAAGCAGAGCTATAGATGGAAGAGTGTTTCATAGGCATCTTCTTATGAAAAAGACACTTTCACTTAAGCACCGAGGAAGCTCTCTGCCCCCAGGGAATAAGGAAGACACATCTTTCCTTGTACTAGCAGTAAAACTAAAGATTCCAGCAATGTTAAAGCAAGACACAGGTTTGTAGTAGAGGCACTTTTATTAATTTTTTAAAAAGGTATTTTAATTAATTCAGAGTTATGAGGAAGCATGACTGCCACCAGGTGGATGGGCCAGCCAAACCACCTCACAGGAAAGTCAGTACTTGCTGGTGGACTTTGTGTATTGGAAGGAGAGTCAGGAATGATTGGAAAGTACGAAGTATACTGGCAAAAAAGCTGCAATGCACTAAGTCATTTAGTTTGAGACGCCCCCTCCTCTGCAGAGCTCATAGTCTAAACAGATAAGACAGACTTTCCATCTGGGAGAAGGAGCATTTGTTACTCCCACTTCACATGTAGGGAACTGAAGCACAGAGTGCTCTGATTCAGGAGATTAGCTGTGATTGGGTCATGGTTAAATGCTGAAATCAGTCATTATTTTAAAATGGAAGGCACTATATTCAGCATGCTGTCCCAGAGCTTTGACTATATGGTCATCTTTCCTGGTTTTCTTAAAAAAAGTCAAGTGTTTGAATATAATCTGTTATCTTAAGAACAAGAAACTATAAATTCTTCTGATATAAATTATATTGTTTATTTATTTCATATTACTTAGAATGCCTGTTATTTGAAGTATTTCTTTACAGAATGGGTTGTTAGGCATTGGAATGGGCTGCCCAGGGAGGTGGTGGAGTCCCCATCCCTGAAGGTGTTTAAGAGTCAGGTTGACATAGCGCTGAGGGATGTGGTGTAGTTGGGAACTGTCAGCGTTAGGTTAACGGTTGGACTTGATGATCTTCAAGGTCCCTTCCAACCTAGATGATTCTGTGATTCTGTGAAGTGAAAGCTTGGCTGTGTTTTTATAAAAGGTTTTATATAGTGTTTAAATGATACAAATCATGATAATTCAGTGATCATATTCTTCACAGCAAAGTCCAAAATTATTTTCAATACACTATTCATTATGGTATTACTACAAGCAGGGAAGAATAGACTTTTAAACTCAAGCTTTAATTTGAGCATCTACATCAATGTTAGACATTTAAATAGATGTCCTTATTTGCCTGAAGGTCAAATATTCTGACTTGCAATGTATCAAAGTTTGATGACTTTTTGTGAGAATTGGTTAAGTGACAAGTAAATATCCAAAATTGCATGAGGTGTTTTTCTGTAACAGGACAGTGTCTCTGTAATCCAAGACAGTACTCTTCATTTTTTTTCCCAGCTCTTATTCAACCAAAATAGAAAATCCATCCCACATTCTGTGTATGGAATATTAAACACTGTAAGAATGCATCTCACATACATGAGAACGACCACTGTGGGTAGATGATTCTCTGCCACTTTTGAATTTTCACAAAGCAATTCATCAGGCCCAGCTACAAGAAAATGAGTTTTGGCATATACTGAAATAAACAGGAGTGGGAGCTAAATATTAAATACATTTAAGGAAATGTTTTTTCTTCTTTTAGGCATGAAATTTCTCCCCACTACTTAAACAGTTAGGTTTGAAGCTTCAGTATTTTCAGTTTATTGCTCACTATGCTATTTGTAATCTTTAAATTTGGCCAAGTTGTTTAATCCCTCAGGGGTCATGAAAATGAATTAATTAACACTAGTTAAGCAGGTTGAGATATTAACATAAAAGACACTGTAAAACTGAAGTTATACATATTACTGTAAAATTATATAGACTGTAGGGTGAGACTTTTATTGGACAGTATATTGCCCCATGAACTTTCCATTTTAGCTGTCACTAAGGAGTTGTTTTCAGTAGGTCATTGTACACCAACATGTGTGAGCTCTGAGGAAAGCATAAAAGCACATCTTTGCAATTCAAATGAAGAGTAACCTGTTTATAATTTCATTATTATTTTATTACTGTATGACTTCTGCTATTTGTAAATGTCAAATACAAAAAAGAGTGCTTCAATTTAACCTTCCCTGTCATAGAATAAAAGCTTTATTTCCACTGTGTTTAAGGAAGTACTTCATGTCTCAGAGTAAAATATATTAGACTTAGCTCAATAAAGAATTATTTTCATGTAAATGGGGATGGGGAAGGATGGCTTTTTTTTTTAAAGATAATTTCATACACACAGGACATACAAGGACTCAGTATTTTCAGCTAAGCTTAATCAGTCACTTCAAACATCCAATGATCTTATTCCCCATCTGTTCATTTGTTGTGTTCATGTGCTGCTCAGAGAAGTTGTGGCTGCCCCCTCCCTGGCAGTGTTCAAGGCCAGGTTGGACCAGGCTTTGAGCAACCTGATCTAGTGGAAGGTGTCCCTGCCCATGGCAGGAGCGTTAGAATAGATGATATTTAAAGTCCCTTCCAACACAAACCATTCTATGATTCTATGATTTTCTCCTGCTCTTTTTTGAAAGTAGGCAGTTCATGCAATGTAAGTTGTATAAAGCTCTAGAACAGGAAAACAGATTTTTATTTTTTTTTTTGTGGATCATTAAAACCAATTGAAAAAAATGAGGGAGTTTTTCCCATAGAGCCATCAGCAGCACCTTTTCCTCAATTTGTGTGCATTTAACCCAAACATAAAACAAAAATTAAGGGGCATAGAATGTGCTTAATTTCATGTTTTCACATAGTTCTTGAATCCTAGAGGTAGATTTAGAGGTCAGCAATCTCTTTGGTTTTGGCAGCCAATGGAGGAGAGCCTCTGGTGATCTCACATCTCACTTCATGGTAGTCTTAAGTACCTTGTTGACTCAATATATGTTCATGAAGGTTTACCTGAACACAGATGATTTCTGGGAAAATAATAAAGTGTTATAGATGTTCTGTTCATTATTATGGACTGATGTATTTTTGCAATATTAATATTCAGTTTTGTTCTGCCTTGCTTGCTTATATGCAGAGACTGTCTTAAAGTGAAATAATAGTTTAAAACTGAAATGCATTATTTACTTGTCTTTTTATGATTACCTTCACTTTTCCTAAAAATATGTTTTTCTGGATTGCTGAAAATCATTGTGTTTTTGAAAAGTGATCAAGAAAAATAATAGCTATCATAAAAGGAAATAATCACAGGAGATAATTACTAGGCAAATTCCCAGTTTCAAGTTTTCTCTCTTTTTGTGGAACGTGTCTGGGAAACTTCATGGAAGCAATTGATCATACTAACATTCACTTTGTGAACATAATGTTTAACTACTTCCAAAATATGGGCAAAATGTTATTTCTTCTAGATAGTAATAATAAAAAATTCTTTAACTAGAACAATTCAGCTATAGAAGAAAGTGGATGGAAAAACCCTATTTTGATGTGTGACTCTATATTTGAGAGAGAGCCGTGACTAGAGTTCTTATGTAGACCTTACCAGTGGGCGGAGAAGACAGAAGTTGACATTACTGTGGTAAAATTGTTGTAAGTAAGCACAGGCTTTTGCTTACTCCATAGAGTTAGTAAGGATTTTCACCAAAATATTTTCTTACTCACTTTTTGCAATGTGCTGCAGAGAAAAATGAGAAAGAAATAGTAAAAACTGATGATGTTTTAAGTAGTGCAATTAGACATTTAAAGGAGGACATGAGGAACAAAAATTTGTCATATCAGGTGTAATTATTAAGTGTCATCATTAGTGATTAGGACAGTCTCTGGAGTGTTTTGTATGTGTGAGATAAACATTGTCCTTACCTGGCAACCTGGAGAGGGATGCAACTGTCTCAAGGAATTAAATTCTTTTAAAAACAAACAAACAAAAAAAACCCACTTAGTTTTTATGGAATTCAAGTGTGTAAGAAGAGTCACTCACCGCTGTTGTTGTAACATGCCTACATTGGTCCTTTATGAAATACAAAATCCCATTGTTCTATTCAAGAACTAGCTAAACCTGAGTGTCTTGAAAGACTGAAATGCCTTTCCTTCACTGGTCTTCAGGTTACCAGCTTGTGAATTCTGCAGAAGAGGGACAAACCCAGAGAGTTATACTACCACTTTTTTTTCTTTGCATAAATGAGTAATCACTCTTGGCTAGTTCTACTGAAGAATGGATGGTTAGGAAAAATAACATTCACAAGCCATAATACAGTAGCTAACTCTCAAAGAGATTTTACTGTGTTTAGGACTAGATCTGTACTGCAAAACACCGCCAACTTTCACTATTTATAGTTCTAATTAATCTTCTCCAGAACACTGGAGAAATACATTGCTGTAGTAATAAATTGAAATTAGGCCAGTATTTGCATTCCTTTGTGTGAGATCTCATCAAATATCTATTTTTTGCTGTAATCAGTATCCTTCTACCAGTTCCTTTTTTCGCCATTATGAAATATGTCTCGGATTGTCTTTTAGTCTTATAGCATCAAGTTTTGGAAATAAGAAGCTTTTTGCTCCTATCTATCAGGGAATACACTTCCATATAGGGTCTTACATCTCCATAAGCTCACTGCCTAGACCTTAGCAAGGGTAGCAGCTCTAGAGGCAAAGTGCTCTCTTCTACAGAGTAAAGTCTTGGTAAACTTGGGAAAGAGCATACCTAGGAAGCGTCACTTTATTTCTGTTGAACAACCAAAAATGACACAGGGCAGGGGAGGAGTTACTTGAACTAAATATAAATTCAGAATTAGTTGAGTTGACTTGATCATGCAACTGAAGGGCCTGTAGTAGGGAGACCATCCTTGATAACACAGGCTTAAAGAATGGTGTTGGCTTCCACTCTGCTAGATTAGGTCAAACAGTGTCATAGCAGTTTTTAAATGTCTACTGGATCCAATGTGTAACTGATTAAGACTGGATTTTTTCATGAACAGTGTAAGCCTGTCCGGAAACTTGTGTAGGTTTGCAGAAGTTTAAACCCAGCTGCCATTTCTGCATATTACTTGACTGAAAAAAGAGTCAAGCCCCACTCTTCCTTTGCTGGGATAAATGCAGAGACCGCCAGGAGCATCATGAACAAATTCCTTCGAGCTCCATCTTTACATGCTCTATAGTGAAATCTCTGACTGATTTAGAGAATGAAGCTTTAACACTGAGATGACCCAAAATAAAAAAAAAAAAGAGAAAACACTTGACTCTAAGGTTTTTTTAGTCACAGTTGGATTGAAACCAGTATATTTTGCATTCTTCTCAAGAGTAGTAATTCTGAGAAAAAGTAAAAGCACATAATATTTCATTAAGCAAACAATTCCTTGGGTTTTTGCAGCTCAGCTACTTACTGAAAATTTGACAGTTTTATCAGTTTGGTGGAAATCAGTAGGGGGTAACACATGCCATCTTCCCTAGACATTGATGTGAGAATGAGAGCTGGAATTAGGGGATAGGACAGTGATGTAGTAAAAGCTATTTGCTTCCTATAAAATCTTCGCAGTAACTGAAGCTCATTGACATAATGATGGAGGTTACTGTCTGGAAATATTTTACTTGTATTGTCAACAGATTTTTACAGACTTTTCAGGCCTGGATTCACCAGTGGTACTTGCAGGGGTTCAGTGCCTTCTCCTGACACTTTCTGTTAATTTGAGGAAGGGAATCCCACATTGCTCCTTGCAGCTGTGACTGCACTCAGTTAGAAGGGGCTGTATCCATTCCTGCAGTCTACATTTCCTTTTCCTAAATAACATTTTCTTTATTCCACACATAAGCTTAAACATTTCCATAGGGAAGAACAGTCTCCTTAAGGGTATATTTGGCCCTAGATATTTTAACCAAGAGTTCAGATAAGGATATTTGGTAGTTTTAAAAGGACTTCTCACTATTTCAGCTGGTTCTTGTTATTTCTGACTATACTTGACAAAAAGTATTCCCTGAAGAGCTTTTCAAACTAGAGAGAAATGTTTTCCATCAGAGAGTGCTAACTGGATGAAATTAAACTATTTTGAGGGATCATGTTTATTTTGATATTTTTTTCATGAAGCACTGCTGAAATGAATGACTATTTTTTGTTGTCAGTTTGACCATTCCATTGTATAGCTGAAGAAAAAAAAAAAAAGATGTTTTCAGCCTGTCAAGATAAAGGATATTGACAAGGTTACTTGTGTATTCCCTTAAAAAAGATCCTTGAAATTTTAATTTTTGTAGAAAGTTTCAGCCTATTCTTCCACTTGGGGAAAAAAAATATCAAAATAAGGAAATTTAGCATCAAATGGAAATACGAAATTGTTACCAGTGTGTTAGTTGCATTTATCCCACCAGGTATTTCAGCATTTCATGGCAATATGAGTAGAATCCACTTCATTGAACTATTCTAAAGTTATTACAAGTAGCTTACTTCTGCTCGGGTAATCTGGTCATCTGATAGCATCAAGATTTTCCATACAGACTCCTAAATGTATTGCAAGCGTAAAATTACAGTACTGAAAACTTATCTGTAAAAGTGTAAAATTTTTTATATTTCCATGTAGGTGTCACAAGACATTTGTTGGAGAAATATTTCACGGTTGATTAATGAGATTTTAAGAAGGCTTACCTGGACAGAAAACAATTATCCACTAGGAAAGTATGTCTAAAACTTGATTAAATAGTTTGGGATTTTTTTTTTTTTCTTAGAGTAATGCTGTTGTCAGTAAGATAACAAATGTAACAGAAACTAGATTTTAAAGGAGGGTTGAATCTTGAAATAGACATTAATTGGTTAATTCTTTTCTCCCGGCATACAGTGCTCATCTCCATATAACTTAAAATGGGTTTTATATTTTCTACTTTTTATGTACTTCAGTATGTTATAAGGTTGGCATGATAGCTGTGTAAAGTCAATTGCAGACTGTTTAGTATTCATGAGCATTGCCCAGTCTGCCACCTCAGCTCCTAACTGAAAATGAAAGCTAGAGTTGTCCTCTATAATCAATTATGTTTTCAAGATTTATTTTTGGATGGGAGTTATACTGCATAGGGAGTTGGAGGTAGAGGACGTTGTAATATAATCTGACTTCAGTCATCTTAAATAAGGAGTGAACGAAGTTGTCAGTATTTAATTCTCTTAAAGGCAGCAGTCTGCTGGAATAACAGCAACAGTTCTTTTGCTTGTACTAGAGCAATGACACCTTTCTGATTTTACATTTTTTGCATGCTACGTTTCTATAACTGATGCTTACAGCCGTAACAGAAACAGTAAATCATCATCTGGCTAGAACTGGTTTATCATTTTGGGCAGCCAGGCTCCAGCAGTCACTAAATGAAGATCAGCTCAATCATTTGGATTGGGCTGAACTAAGAGCCCTTGAGGAAGACTTTCTGCATCACTACAAGGCTGTTAATCAGTTACTTTCCTAACTAGTTCTGAATACTAAACGTGAATTTCTAGTAAGCTTTTAATGTACTGACATTTGTTTTCATCTACCAACATAAATTAGTGATGCAAATTGTATATGACATGTGTAAACTTCCTATATTAAGAAGTTAATGTTCTAAAACATGATGGAGCATATCTCAACATGGTTGGACCACTTTGGAATCATGGTACTGAGAGGGGTAGAGAGTACCTCAAGTGCAGGAACGGATATTTTCCCTTGCAAAGTCTGAGGCCTGAGGAGGGGTCCTCACATCTCTCTACAGCTTGTGCCTGGGGAGATAAGGATGCAAGCAAAGAAAGGGCTGTTCAGAAATAAAGATTTCAGAGACATAGCATATGTGATTAGCGAACAGAAAAACTTCTGGTACTTGTTTGTGCAAGTGTCGTTTTTTCCTTTGATCAAGTTAGAAGGTAGTTTCTAGTCTGAAATTTGCCAAATGAATGGAATTCTGCAGGGGTACATGTGAGAACCAGATCTGAAACTTCTTCTCTTGGCAATGTTATTCATAGATTTCAGTAGAGGAAGACCACATCTGAAGGTGCTGAAGCTAGCATTCTTAGTCATATCAAAAAGACTTTTATCTAAAATTTCAGGTTTTATTGACTCATTGGGCCTAATTCTGAGTTTATTTGAACCTATGCCAAAGTTAACTAACTAATGAAAGTCAGGTATTTCAGAATTCTCTCTGTATTTATGGATATAACATTGGGTAGAAGCAGCACCATCCAGATCAATGAAAATATTAATTTGAGTATGGTGTGTTGGTTCCAGCTCTTTGATAGCAAACAGAACATTTAAAGGAGATTTGTTCTGAAACAGAAGCAATTCATACAAGGGCCTGGAATTCCAGAACACTTAATTTCTTTGTGTTTTGAGGTCAGAAGCATGTGGCTTTTTCCCAGTATAATCTGATCTCAGTGTAATGACCCTTTTCATCTTAATAGTGTGAGGGGCCTTGGTATAAACAAGACTTACATCATGTGTTTGAATCTACTTTTGAATCCACTTTGTTTTAATCATTGTTGTCCATTCCACTAGCTATAAATATATAGGTGGTGAGGAGGAAAACGGGAGTTATGTGGTTAGTTTTGTGATAAATTCCTTTCAACGCAAATCCATGATATTAGGGAAGTGACTTCCTAGGTGAAGGGAACTACGTGAAAGATCCCATGTGTAGTTATATTTCTCTGCTGAAACAGAAGATAAACTCTTGATACAAAACTCATCTAAATCAATTTGGACCTTCCTTTAAACTGCTGTTGGCACTGCATTGGGTCCTGGAAGCAAATGTAGACCGCAGAGTTGGAAGCTATTCTAGTGGAAATAAATGATAATTAGTCAAACCACTTACAATACTGTGAATTATGCTCACACCAATAATTGCTTTCCCAAAATTTAGTATACTTCTAGTTTGTGTCACTATAAGTCTATAGTGAGAATAATGTGCTCTTTTTTTTTTTTGAGAATATCCCATTCTGTATTCCAAATATCTTTATTTCTCACCACAAATGGTGAATTAAACTTCAGTGATTCAAATCAGATACATTTGCTAGCTATTGATGGATCATATTCTGGAATTTTTAATAGAAAACTATTTCATGACAGATAATACTTCTGATAAGTTTTTGTATTTTTTTTTTAATGAAAAAAAGCTTTAGATACTATCATCTGTGCCACTTGCTATCAGGTACTGTCAGTAGCTATTATTTCTTATCAAATCAGGCAGGCATGGGAAACAAATTGATTAAGTTTGGCATGTTGCCCACAAAAAAAACATTGCTACCTAAATCCCTCTATTGCATTTATCCTTTTCAATGTATATATAATTTCATGAGAAAGCTTTACGTCAAGGGCTTTGGCTCTGTGTATTTTGGATGCAAAATACAAAGCAAAGAACAAAAGATGCATCTGATATGCTATTAGAACTTTCCATTGATGACTGAATCTGATTCTAGTTAGCTTCTAAGGCAGTGCTCAACATTTTTTTAAACTCCACTTGTGATTTTGTAAAGGCATTGATCTCTAAAGTTCAGAAGGAATACCAGAATTAGCTTAAAATTTATCCATTTTTCTTCTATCAGAACATTTTTATGCAAGCTTGTACTCATCTTGCAAATGAATACTCCCATTGACTTGCTTGCATGAACAGGTTCAGCACAGTGACCTTGTATGTACAAGGTGTCTTAAGAAACAAGGTGAAGAAAAAATGAGTGTGCATCTGTAACACAATATGATTCTGATTTACTGAAACACTTAAGCATTTGTCTAATCATCACCTTCTCTAAATTCAGCTAAATTTTGGAGAAGAGAAATGTGGCATTAGTGGATATTTGATAAAACAGAAAGCTCAAGTTTCTTTTTCCTTAAATTCCATTGGCATCAGTCATGCCACCAAAGATGGCTTTCTCAGTAACTGGTTATAGTATATAAAAGAGCAAATAATAATTAGTAGGCTGTCATGTAAAGAAACCAGATGAATTGGTGTTTAATGGCATACTAAACGTCTAAGTTCCCTTTTCAGGTTAAATATTTAAAATAATCGGGTAGCCATCTCCTTTACTTAGCACAGAACCAATAGAAGTGTGGCTACTATGATAATAGGATTAAGGAAAGAAAAAAATTAAGATAGAATATATCTAGAGAAGAGACCAGGATGCAGAGCATCCTATTTGCTGCAGATAATTAAATCTTTCAGAGAAACTTGAGTAATCCCTTAACTACAAAACTATTTGGTGAAGACAGAAACTGGCTACGCTAAGATGAAGGACCAAATCAGGATATAACATAACTTTTTGTCCTGTAACATTATTAAAGGTGGATGTAGCTGTGTTATTAGTTTATTTTTGAAATGTAATTTGCATAACTAATTGGCTTCAGGTTGCTTTGATATGTTAATGACAACTCTGAAGAAGACCCTGTAGATATCAATTAACGGAACTGGATATGCTTAGACATAGCCTTGGTATTGTCTTTGGTGGAGGAAAAGCATGCGAAGTGATTTATCTCTTGAGCTGATAGGATATGCTTATAATGAGAACTATAATGAGCAAGGCAGTATAATACTGTATATTCAATGCATAATATTTGTGTTTAGACAGTGTGAGAACAAATACCACTTTTTGGACCCCTGTGTGAATGAATTACAATGAAGTAAAACCGAAAGTAAAACATGTTACTGACTTTCTTCCAAGCTCTAGATATTATTGCAGTATCAACAGCATATATTCAACAGTAGTTTTGTTCCTGATCACGTTTAACAGAATTATTCTGTAAGCCTCATTTGACTGGAGAAGTTACTCCTCACATCTTATTTTCAAAATTGTTCGAGCTTATAACGATTTCTGCAGTTATAGATTACATTACTTTCCTCTGTATCTCTGAAAGGAAAGGAAAATGCACATTTTTTGGGATACTGTTATGTACCTGTTCAGAAAATAAATAATCCACAATCTTTTTATTTATGTGAAAGTTCCCTTTATAGCAGAAAAGGTTTTACCCCTCTGTGAGGCCAAGAGAGAGAGAGAGATACTCACTGCAGGTATGTAGAATTATTCCTACAAAAAAACCCAAAAAAGTCCTTCAGTCCGGTATTATACGGAGTCTACTTTGGTGTTACAGGTCTTGAAATAATTCGATTGGAGAGAAGAGGAACTGGTAGTTGGAGAGAGGAAATAGCAACACCTCTTTTTTCAAAAGGTGTATTTTACAATACCATATTCTGCTAAACATTAATTTCTTAAAGGTGAGCTTGTTCCTTAAGAGATCAGTTCTGAAGTAAAACTCTAACTTCTTCTGAAGTTAGAGAATTCTAGACACAACTGATGTCAAGTTGCAAATTAATTTCAGGTTGTGTGGATTTTTTTAAAATGTATTTCTGTTTTCCAACAAAAATTATAACCTCATTAAAATAATTTATTTTTCAGATTTACCTCAGAAAAATCTCATTTTCTACCACTTCTAGACTTTGCCTTTCTTCTTATTTTTATTTAAATATTATTTCTGCATATGACATCCAAAACCTAAAGCTACTAAAAATAGAAACACAATGAGATACAGCCTCTGGAATCCCTTTTTAAAAGCACTGTCGTGTGTTCTAGCTTTTTGAATCACTGCAGCAAAAAGGAGGAACTGCCACTCTTTCCATGCTATCTGAGGTGTTGAGAACAGTGACTGTTACTATCTGAAAAGTTTGCAGGATTATCCATGAAGGGTTCTCAAATTTGCTCTTTTTGGCTCATTAAAGTCTCAATTTAGTGACCATCAGCTCTTGTCTTCACAGGCTTTTCCCATTTTTTCCCGTTTTGCTTGGTTCAGACATTCACAAAATTTGTATTTACATTAATTGACCTTTATGAGAAGTGGGAATGGTGATTTGTTTCTGCATGTCTGTTTGTTTTCATGTTTCCTGTAGTTGAGAGGGATAAAGATTGTCCTTTTGAAATGTCAAGAATAAATGGGTATAAAATAGAATGCGTGCTCATATGAATTATTAAAGTCATTTCAGATCTGTGCCATTGAAGTTAGAAGGATTTTACAATAGATGGCCAAGCCTGTACATCAATATTTAATTGGTAGGTGGTACTTCTAGAAATGAGTCTAAAATTTCCTGACTGACCTGCAAGGAATTTGGGGACATGAAAGATGTTAGTGGTCGGCTCTGTATATGGCTCTGAGTTTGTAATAAGGCACCTATACTAAGTACTGTACTTGTTTTGCTTCTAAAACTATGAAGTTGTTCATAGTTAAATTTGAAATATAAATTTGACAGCTTCAATTTTTTAGTCCAAGATTATTAATAAGGTAAGGTTTGATTTGGTTAGTTGTTTTCCAAAGATATATATAAAAATAAGTTTAAAAAAAAAAAAAGAAATTTAAAAAGTGGTGCATATCAGTAAAGTTAATTATGTCCAAACAGATTATTTCACTACTGGACTATAGAAATAATATTTTAGAATATATTAACTCTGCCAGTACCTGTATCACAGTAAAAGAATAACGTAAGATTTGTTGCACTGCAGCTTTTAGGACCTGTCTGCTCTTTTCCCCTGGGAGAGGCTACAGCCATTTTTCAGTTATAAATTTTGAAGGTGACCCCAAGTCTGAGCTGAACATCAGCATCTTACAAACACAGACCCTGCCCTTACTCTGATTTTTAAATATAGCTCTTTGCCTTTGATGCTGTTATTGCTGTTCCACATTAATGATGGATTCAAACCACATGCCTCTGCATTTGTAAATCAACATAAGTGTAAGAGATAAATGACAGGTGTGTTGTCCTCACGGCTCTTTTAAGGAAGGCCTCACAACAAATTGCATTGAATTTACCTAGTCAGTTAACATGGCTCCTCAGTGCCTAACAGACATGGTAAATAATGCAAGTTAGTGAGATAAAGTGCGTGCTGACCTTAGGACCTCAGCTGCATTGTTGTTGTGAAGCAGAAAGTGCTAGTTATCCTGAAAGATGAAAAGAACTGTACATAGGGGTTCCAGCAGTGTCGAATCCATTTGAATCTGAATTTTATACAGCAACCTTGAACAGCAATTGATCCAGTTCTCCTGACCTTGAAAGTTTGATGTATCCTTAGGGAGAGAAAAAAGTGTTTACTTTCAATTATATAACATTGCTGGATAGCCATATGCAGGTCACGTAATTGGTGGTTTTATCTATCTTTTAACATTTGGCAACAAACAGGCTTTTTTTCTTTCAATAGACATTCAGTTCACAGAAGACAGGGAGGTCGACGGGTGTTATCTGTAAGTTAGGTAACATCCGTAAGTTCTCAGAATAGATTGCTCATTACATTTTCTTTACATTTTCTTTCTGACTGTTATTAGTATTTACTGTCAATTGTTGTTCTGATTGCCAGACCCTTGAACACCTTGTGTGTTGTTATGACATAATCTTTAAAGTTGGTTTCCAACATTGAAATGCAGAATTTCTGAGACATAGCTTGGAACAAGCACTTGTTTCATTTCCGTGTGGGCTGCTGTGGCAATATAAATGACACAAAATCAGAAGTACATAGTGGATCTGCAAATCTAGAAGATCCAGTTGAACTGTTGTGGATCCACTGTTGCTATTGTACATATGGGACAATTGGTGAGCAAGACTGGGGACCGCACTGTTGACTCTGTAGTCAGCAGCTATCTAATAAACTGAAAACATGCAGAAGGGCTCCAAATGTTACTTCTGGGTCAGCACTTCAATGATCACAACGTAGCAACTTAGCTTCTTTACTTGCCAGTGTCAGGATAATTTGTCTTGAGAGTCAGAATGAGAATTTGTATTTCAAACAAGGCTGCTCGTAACCAAGTCATAACCATGCAGGTTAATTTGTCTTGAAATATGGAAAACAATCTGTTCTGTAATCTCAAAAAAATCACCCATTTCTGGAGTGAATGCTTAAGAAAATCCTCCAAATATATATGAAGTAGTTAACATTATGTTAACTACTAACATTATGTTAACATAACTTCAAATAATAGACAATTAAGTTTTATATAACTTCAAATTGGCTATTTGCTACATGTTGTCTCTAAATGTTAACTTTGGTGTTCTATGGCAAAATTACTGTTCCTGATTTGGAACATTCAAATGACTCTTGGCTTTGGAGGAGAATTTGAGAAGATAGAAAGGAGATGAATTTGCAGGAATTAGGGAGGGAGAGAAGCCCTAAGTACTTTTGACTCCTCTCTGACATAAACAGAGAACGAACAATAGGAGCTAGTGGGGAACCCGTATGCCTCAAGGCTGCCTGTGAACAGGCCTGCTATTACTTAGTAAACTCATTTTTTATATACAGTACTATTTTAAAAATAAACAACCAAGCAATAATTTTCCATCTCTCTTATTGGTGAGTTGTCAGCTACAACAGAATGATGTTCTCTATAAAACCTTGATTATGTTATATATGTTTTTCTTGGGTATAGGATGTAGAGCCAGGGAAATCCTACTCCTTTGGATAGCTGAGGTCACCAGAATTGTTCTGCCTTTCTACCTTTTGCAATCTTGTTCTTCTGTGCTATCTTTAAGTATGCTTTTTTCTTGAGGCTGTATTCTCCTTAGACTTGTAATGCTATTGTGTAACCCAGATACAGGGCTGTGAGGTTTTTCCTTATTTGTACCATTCAGTGTGCTGCAGCTACTTTCTGCTCTTACTTGTCTGGGAAAAAATCAAGAGCAGTGCTGTAGCAGTGCTTTATAGAATCATTTAGGTTGGAAAAGACTAAGATCATTGAGTCCAACCATTAACCTAACACTACCAACTCCACCACTAAACCATGTTCCTAAGCGCCACATCTACACATCCTTCAAATGCCTCCAGGAATGGTGACTCCACCACTTCCCTGGGCTGCCTGTTCTAATGCTTGACAACCCTTTAGGTGAAGAAATTTTTCCTAATAGCCAATCTTAAACCTCCCCTGGTGCAACTTGAGGCTGTTTCCTCTCATTCTATCACTTGTTACTTGGGAGAAGAGACCAACACCCACCTTGCTACAACCTCCTTTCAGGTAGCTGTAGAGAGTGATAAGGTATCCCCACAGCCTCCTTTTCTCCAGGCTAAACAACCCCAGTTCCCTCAGCTGTTCCTCATAAGACTTGTGCTCTAGACCCTTTATCAGCTGTGTTGCTCTTTGGACACTCTCCAGCACATCACTGTCTGTCTTGTAGTGAGGGCCCCAAAACTGAACGCAGTATTTGAGGTGTAGCCTCACCAGTGCTGAGTATAGGTGGACAAATCACTTCCCTGGTCCTGCTGGCCACACTATTTCTGATACAAGCCAGGATGTTATTGGCCACCCTGGCCACACTGCTGGCTCAGTGTTGTTCTGGTTTAACTAGTTAGCTGAACAGATATTATGATGCTATACTAGAGCAGAAAGTAAACTAGTATTCTACCCTCTGACCCTGGTGCATATCAAAGTCTGAAAAAGGTGCAAGTCCCATAAAAAACATGGATAGAAAATATACCCAGTAGAAAAGTTTCCTACCAAACTTAGGAAATATTGGCGGCCAGGGAATGTGAGTCTAGATGAATCACTGCTGTTATATGGTATTGTAACAACCATTTTTGTAATCTCAGTCAACTCACAGCACAATTAGAGTAACATCCCTGAAATCAGTAGAATCTTTATTTACTTAAGTTCCCATCCTGATGTAGGAAAGGTAATTCCACTTTTATTCTTTTTGAAGATGTCATAGACTTTACCATTATTCATGTAAATGTCTGTCTTGTGATTAACATCTTAGTCATTTTTATTTGCAGAAATCAACTATATAATGAGCACAATACCGATAACTCAGATGCAGAATTTGTCATGTCCCTGCTTTTTCAGTTAGGAGAGGGTACAGCGCAATTTCCTTGTGTCATTTATAATTACATTTAAGTTTTTCCTCGAGAGTCTTAAACTTTCCACTGTCAGCTTATAATGTTGTTCCAAGTTCCAAAGAATCTTGGCTAATATCAGTTCAGAATTGGGAAATTCGCTGCTAAATCCCTGTAGAGGTCCTTACAGCAAGCTGATTGTTGGGACACTTTGTCACGTTAAAAAAGGACTCCCTTTTTTTTCCCTTCTTAATATCCAGCAATAGTTATTGGAGCAGTATTAAAAATTGAAGAAATATTTCTGGAGCTGTATTTTATTTTGACTTTAACTTTCATTTGTAGTTACATGGAATCTTCCTAGCTGAAGTAGTGTGTTTTTATATATAATATTGTACTTTCATTTAAAAAAAAAAAAAGTTGTTCCCGTGGGAGAGCAATGTGATGGTTGACACAGCATAGGCTTTGGAAGTGGCACTTATCTAAGTGCTGCTGTAGGTGATTTTTTTTCATGCCTCAGCCTGTATCCAATTCTAAATGCCAACAGAACAGATGCTTTCGACGATTTAATAAGTGCAATAAATTCTAATATTTACACCGGCATTGCTTGATAGATAAACACTAAACATTTTCAATACTTGCACTTCATCCTAAAAACTTTGCTGAGCAGTAGAATGTCTTATATGACTGACTCTTGGTCTGCTTTTTTTCTGATGACCTGGACAGTGAATGGCTGTAAGAGTTCTGTGGTGCTTTACCATAGTCTTTGACACTCTGGATCCACATGTGATTAAGTGATCATGTTATGAACATACTTTCCTCTTTATATACATTTGCAAAAGATTACATTTAAGTACAATGAGCTTTTGGTAACAATTGAGATTCAAACTCTTCTCCAGAGATCACGAGCTGATGTGAGAAACTGCTTGGCATCTGTATTATAGGCATAATTCACAGCATCTGCTGGATGCTATAACTGATGTTACAGAACCAGAAACCAGCCTGATTGACAGGCAATGCAGGACTGGGGAGGTGCCTCACATGAATGTCTGCTGGGTGGATGTGAAGAAGCCTGATGGGGTATTCACCTGGCACCAGTTAACTGGGAAAGTGATTCAGGGACAGCCTCAGTAGACTTCAGGGTAAGCCAGCTGGGTGCAGAGGCTGAGTACTTGCTGTGGTGTGGTGCTGTGTCTGAGCTAATAAGCCCTATCAACATGACTGCATGTAAGATTTTATAACTATGAATTGCACCCATGTGGTGAACTTGGTGGAGATAGCCCTGGGGTAGTCACTGAACTGTTGACACTTCACAGTGTAGACCTTCTAAGTTACCTCCGCATTGTTCAGTAAGGAGCTGAGATTGATACATGCTCGGCTCTGCTCATGAGTGAGTTCGTAGTTAAATTTGAGGAATTCATTCTTGCTGCCATTCTAGCAAGCAGTGAATACAAAAATATTTCCTTTCAATGATGAAGAACTTAACAGGAGAGGAAAGCAGGCGGTGAGTGTAAAGCACATCTTAGTAGCTTCCTCAAAGATGTCCTCTAACAGTCTTGACACATTTAATATATTGACAGATATTAAAGAATATGCCTTCAAAAGAAATGAGTGCCTGACTTAATTTCTGTGATGCCATTTTTTACCTACCCATCAAAAAGGACATGCATTTTAGGGACACACTCAGAAATTCTGATACTTAGATGATGGCAAATTCCCAAATTTTGATAAAGCTGTCAGCTGTCTACTTCAGGTAGCTAGAAATACTTTCAAAGGGCAAGACACCAAAGATAATTTTATGCTTGCTTTTTGCCAAAGGTTCAGTATTCCTAAACCAACTGCAGACTGCACATACCCTGCAGAAAACTAGTGTATGCAGGCAGTAATTAAGCTGCCTATTTAAAGTAGCATCCTGAAGGTGAGAAAGAAGATTGGACTCCACTCACAGGAAGATATGTGCAATACCAGATCCTGAAACAAACATCTGTCAAATGAAATTGGTACAGTTCTTTGCTGAAATACTTCTTTTGTATCTTAAAACAACAGTATCTGTTCTTTATAATTGCAAGTTTATGTACCATCCTCTACTGTTCTCTGCTTGTACAATCCTCTGTAGCAAGCTATCCATTTTTGTAGCCAATAGCAGTAGCTTCTTCATAGATAATCAGAAATGTTTAAATAATAGAATGCTATACAACAAATACACCTTTGTAGTGATTTCATAAAGTGGCTGGCTACTTAATGAGGAATATTACTAACATACGAATAGCAAGAACTGTATTTAACTTCGTAATCCAAACCTATGGAAAGCCATGTTGTGTTATTCCCAGGGTTTTCTGTCATCTGCTGTTCTCTCTTGAAGTGCAGAATTACTCCAAACACTTCTCAGGATGATGCAGGAAAACTTTTGGCAAAATTAAGGTATAAAAAGCTGTATTTCATCTGTAGAGAACTACTGCAAATCCATAAAGTAGATCCAAGAGAATGTTTGTGTGACAGAGTGGCATCATGTGTTGGAGACACCCACACTATGTGCAAACTGGTGCATCCTGAATGGAAAAATGTTGCATTATGTAGGATTATAAACATTATAGCCAGCCTCTGTACATTTTTAATTAGCCAGAATAAAGCATTTTGTTGCCCTTGGTTAATGACATAGCTCCAGCACATCCACCTGGCATTGCATTGCATTTTAGAAACACCCTGGTATTCAGCATATGCACTGCAATGTGACCCTGGAATGAATCATATTAAAAGAAACAAACAAAAAGAAGGATTAAGAGGGTGAACATTGGAGGTGGGATAATTACATCGCAGAATATCAATTAAATTAAAACCAAAAGTAATCCAGAAGTTATTTTGTCCTCTCTTAACTCACACCATGATGATGGAATGGAAGGGGGAAATGTCCAGAGATTTCTGTCTCAAACTGTGGCTGCACTCCCCTAGGTATTCCTCCTGTCTTTTCTAAGAAGATTTGAACTATGAGAAAATTGAGTTTATTTCCTGCTGTAACATGTTTTTAGTTCACTTGGGAAGTAGTGTCTGTTTTAAGTGACTTCTCTGATTTGGGGTGGAGGGTTGACAGTTGTCCTAGCTAAGCCACAACATGTACAGATTGTGATAATTTAGGATTTTTTCATTTTATTGATCTTGACTACCTGACATAAATACTGGAATTATTTAAGAAAAGACTAGTCTTATCAGTGTTTTGCTCAATTGCCCCTTTACCCTTCATTGTGTTTTCCAGTTCATAACTTAGAAACTGAATAAATGTGATTATGAATAAGGTGGCAAACTTGGTCAGAAAATGTTTCCTTTGCTTTAGCAGAAGTACCTAGAGTACTGTTCTTTGCAAAGATTTATTACAAAGTGTAAAAGAAGAGAATAGCATAAGTCAAACAAGCAGGAGATAGTGTTAGAAAGCCGCAGCACAGCACTTTAACAGGCAAGTACAGTTACAGGACAAAGGGAAAAAAAGTCAAGACAGAATCAGGAAAGGAAGAGGTAAGAATTGATGTTAATCCAAAAGTGTTAGTGGTGCATAGCACTCCCCAGGAGTCACTGAGTTTAGGCAGAAGGAAATTTGCATTGTACAAACAAGCTTGTGTCATTCTAAGATGAATTATTAATTTTGTTTTTCTTCCATTTCAGGGTTATATGGAAATAAGAGAATATTTAAAAGCATCTAGCAGCTCAGAAATTTCAGGAGCTCTGTATGATTGTATGGTTTGATTATTTTTTTTCCTTAGAGAATTTCAGGTTATATATAACAAATGAGAATTTATAAATTGACATAGTATAGCAAAATTCAAGCATGGGGGCAGGTATGAACTGTGGACTATGAATCTTACTGTTACAGGGGCAATACTGCACATTCTTAGCATGGCCTTATTTATTTATTGTGAAGGAATGCAGACTCACATCTATTCCTGAGGACGTTGGAGAAAGGTCTGCAAACCCCTTCCAATCACTGGTGAATGCCTAAGGCAGTTCACAATAGGATCACAAACCTTCCCATGCTCTCTTTCTGTTCCAGTGAATCCTTAACTCTTATCTGCAGAGTGAAATAACTACAACAGGCAAAAATGGGAGTGCCCAGTTAGCCCAGAATATAAATAAGCATAATTTTTGCATTGGTTTTCTACAAACCATACTGGATTATAATGAGCCATGAAATATGAATCTGAGTTTGCATTTTCCGAAGTTCTTGGTTATTCACTTCTGAGAGTACAGTAATAGTCACAAAAGTTTTTGTTCATTTTAGGAATCTTTTGCAAAACAAGTAATATATTCTGATGGCTTTTAGTGTCACAAGGTGGGTGCAAGCAGAGAGGGGAATTCTGTTCTTCTGTTGTTGGAGCATTCCTACTAAGTATTAGTTTAAAGGTTTTCTGACTACTAGCAACTACTGCCAGAAGCAACAGGAATAAGGAGCTGGATTAATACCCCTTCTAGGAAGCTTCAAGATAACCATGAAATTTCTCTATTAATAGAAGCAAGCAGAATCATAAGCATTCCAGTAAGCATGAAATAATAGCAACAAATACATAACTTTGTAACATCAGCCATGCCTACTGTGCCACTGCCTGTGGCATTGAACAAATTATTTGCTCATTTCTCTTCTTGAGAAATTCATCGCCCTACAGTTTGCAAACCTGCTTCAAGATACACCACATCTGCATAGACATACAGACTGAAATAGCTTGAGAATTACATAAAGAATTACAGAACTCATTTGTTAGTATTACTTCTCCTTTTAAAACAGACTTAAATGTTCAAGGAACTATTTCTGTCAACATAATTACCATGGTGAACTGGGCATGGGACAGCCTTTACAGAAATGGACCACTGAGTTTATAGAAGAAAATGATATGGCATAGCTAGTTTGAAAAATCCAGAGAGTCTTATTTCTTGCCTAAGAGAGATTCAAATAAAAGATCAGACACAAAAAAAAGTGTTAAGAGTAGCTGTATAAGTTTCTGGGAAGACTGTTAGGTTATCAGATCCATTCTCTTTTCCCGTGTCCTCTTAATCTTGGAGCCTTTTCTTCCATATTCTTTTCAATTCCCCTTGAGTTCAGTGAATTTTGTTTGTGTAAAGATCACAGGATATGAGTTTTCCTATGCCGTGTTTTGTTCTGTGTGAAAGGTGTACTTCAGAAACCTTTACAGAGAGAATTAAAAAACCCACCAACATGCATCTCAACAGCTGAAACAAAAGCCATTCCTTTGTTGTCCCTTTTTCACGTGGATTTTCTTTGTAAAATGTTTGGTGAGAAAATGTTGCTTTCTTAGCCTTAAAATAATAAAGCATTTTTCTGTATTTTGTTCATCTCAGAAAAAAAGAGTATGACTTTGCCCTAGTTTCTGAGGTTATTCTTTCTTGGAGTAGGGAATCCTGGTTCCTAGTCCTTAGCCAGAAATAATCATATAACTAAATATAACTTCAACATTGGATGGAAGTAAACTATAAAATATTCTCTGAGCAGAAAGAAGGCTCTTGTCACTTGTCAGTAGACTGAGTGAAAATATTTGCTTAACTATAGGAGGAAATCCTATTGCAGTCTAATGAAATGATTTTGCAAGTTTGGACTGTTACAGCTTTTTCCTCTCAATATTTAAAAGAGCTTCCTCTGCCCTCATGTGAATAAGAATACAAAAGACTTCTCTTTCCCAGTGGTTTCTGTTTTTCAGCATCATCCATTTTGTAGTTTATTCTTCTGTTGTCTATAGAAAGCAATTAGGTCACTATACTTCTTAGAGCTTTACCAGTTGCAGAAGCATTTGTAGGTTGATTAATCACTAGCACTCCTTATCATCCCTATAATCTTCTAAACTGGAATGAAATTAATTGGAATAGAAGGAATTCCATTCCTTAGCCCTGAAGGCTGCCCTGGCACAGGCCAGGGTGACAGGGCTTGGGCATGGTGGATCTCTGGTCCTATCTCCAGGGTTTCTTCAGTTGTATTCTGCTCTTTACTAACTAACTTTGATAACATCTACTCTACATCCTCAATTAAACAACATAAGTTAAACTACTTTGTAGAGAAATAAACCTCTGCCTGAAATTCCTCATAGTAACTCAATTTGAACTCTAAACTCAAAGCAAGCACTAAGGCTAGAGAATGAATTATGCATGTGGTGGGATGATCAAGGGAGCAGGTTTTAACAACACACATAGCACACTTACAAGTTCTTTTTTGGATCTGTATAGGAAATTAACTTACCTATATTTACTAGCCCCCCAAAAAAGGCAAGGTGGAGGCAATGAAAAGCACCAACTTACCTCTTTTCTAATGCAGCTGTTTATTAATGAGTAGGTGCTGAAGCAGGGCTCTGCCATAAGGCACTGAGCTCACGTTCATGCAGAGATTTTCCCATGCAGGTGAAAGGAGTTCTTCTATCCCTTCAACCTATGGTATCTGAGAATGGGCCAAGTTTTGAGGCCAGCTACATACCTAGTGTTTGCCAGTGGCTTAAAATTTTTGAAAATGTTAACTATTAAGACTCTTCTCTTTTATAAGCTTATACTATTGAAGCATCTTTCAGTTAATATTTATATTCTGTTTTCCTGAGTCATTTGATAATGTTTGATAATATTTTCAGTAATGTCATTAGGTTGGTTCCCTGTCATGTCTTAAGATCAACACTGAGAAATGGGATTCTCGTTTAGAAAATGCTTCTAAAACTACTCCCAATAAATAAATAAAAGTTTTAAAAGAGAAGGATTCCCATGACTTTAGAATGCCGACATAGCTATTTATCTACATATCAGACATGATGAAAATTATAAGGCTTTCCTCATTTTGTCTGATAAATCAGTTAAGCATTGATTTGGAATGTCCATTTGTCTCCAGCTCAAACATAAGTCAATATAGAGGACACCTGCTACCCCCTACCAAGCCAAAATACCTATGTCTATCTGCTCACATGGCTTGATCATGAATGCATTCTCATATTAGACTAACAAGTGCAACTCACAATTTGAGAGAAGCATATTCCTTGAAGCAAAAAAACCCCAAACCCCAACCTAGTTTCTTTTGTACTAGCTTATTCAATGTCCAAGTATATTCAAGCTTAACTTTAGATAAATAGGACTCTTTTCCTTAAATACTGGTAGGCTATATATCAGAAAGAGTGAAAAAGTAAGCCTGGAGACCTGTTAATAGCTTCTGAAAATCAGTGACTAAAGGCAGTATGAAGAGAATATTGGTTTTCTTCCCTTTTATTTTTTAAATGAGACCGAGCAACGTTATTATAGTGACATTGATGAAGTCACTTGTCAGTGAGAATTTTAAAATATATTCAGAATGAGAAGCCTGTTGAGCAGTTTGTCTACAGTAATTATAAGGAACAAAATGTTCTACTGAGTATTGGCAGATTCCTAACTCCTTTTTGTTCTGTAAAAGAAAAAAGGGTCATATCCTATTACAATTGGCTTTTAATGTATTATGCAAAAAAAAGAAGTCACAGAATTAAAAAGATTAAGAGTGTACTATTAAGAGCAAAAATATGAGCAACAGAATAAGATGGAACAAAAATGTTGGAATCCTCATACACACAGAGAGGATACAGTTTCATGTCTTACAGTTTGCCTGCGTTGTCAGCTAAAGCACTGTTAACACCAATTAAGTTATTCCTACTGAAGCTGGCTGTGGCAGAACAGTTTAGGCCTTTCTCTGTAAATATTGAATTTTTCTACTGGCTCTGGACTTCATCTCATTGGCAAAGCTCCCATTTATCTCAGAAGAGCATGAATTGACTTCCATTTGCATTTTTCTAAAGATGCATTGGATGTCCAAAATCAGTATCGGAGAAGTAGGTCTAATTTGCAGTGGCTGGTCTTTTTGACTGTCTACTTCTCTTCTTCCCCGCCAAAGGAAAATCTACAAATTGTTTTAATTACATACTTATCATTTCCAACTTCAGTCTTATGAGATATGAAACTTCATAGTTTATTTTCCTCCACCCTAAAATACAAGTCTGTACCCTCTATTAGAGCTCAGTTTCTCTAGATTTTTTTCTATTCAATTCTTTTTGTCCTCTTTCTACAATCACAGCAGAATAGTTTCTTCAGAAATTCCAAGTTATGGGCTGTGTAGAACAAAAAGGATCCCAGAACTCTTTGTAAATGTCTTCTAGAAAAGTGCTGCATAGCATCCATTTCATCTCCTTGTTTGCCTCCTCCTTTCCTGCAGCACTGGAAGAGGTGAAAGGATTTGATTTAGTGGTCAGATCTTGATGGATTTCATAGTGATATAGGAATCCTATGGGCATGTAATTCCTTTATCGAGATTTTTGTTACCTATCCATATTTTTGGTGGATGAAATAATTAATCATAAAGCAGTGTTTTATGTGTCATGAAATGCAACTGCCGATGACTGAAAAGGATCCATCTTTCAAAAGACCCTTTTCATGAAAATTCTTGGAAACCAAAAGAATGTGTTTGCAGAAATACTATTTACATTTTGATCTGCTTAGGTATTGCCAATACAACAATGTGGAATGTAAAATCTAGCTGATTAGTTAAATTAGAAACTTAAATTAGGTTATTTTAATTCCTGAGCTCTCTAAATTAACTATTTAAAGCTGGCGCATGTACTTCCAACTGAACAAAATTTGCTGCATGGTACTTGTCTTTTGTGTCTGTGAAAAGAGGTGATGACTTCTTACTTAGAGTGTTATTTGGTTTATGTGAATGAGTTTTCAGAACATGGGATGTGCATACGCCAAGCTTAATTCAGAAACATAGTAGGAGTCCAGCCATTTTTTTGTGTTTTAAATATAGTTTGGACTGACTATAGTTGAATCAAATACAGACAAGATAACATTGCAAATGAATGGAATAGCAGGAAAATATCATTTGACTTAATAAATTGTAATTTCATTTAATCAGTACTAACAGGCATCTAAAAATACATATACTGACATTTAGAAAAATACTCTCTGATTTTTGATAAATCATACTGTTTGTCAGGAGCTAAGTTTTGATCCTACTCTGGACATATTCCATTGAAACTCATCAGTTTGTATAGTAAAGCAGCATTCGGTGTGAGTAAATGTATCATATATTTAATACCTATAAGGAATATTTTAAGTTGTAATTACCTCACTTCTATGAATTGAATAGTAACATAGTCTGTAATACACTGACAACTTCAGTTCACATACATTTTTGAAGTAAATGTAGGGTTTTTTGTTGAAGTCTCAAGTATTAAGATTTGTTACATATTTGATATGCTGTTCACAAGATACTGCTTACTTCTGAAGAGGATGCAAAATCTTTGGCTCCCCCTCACACCCACACTGCCTGCATTCAGATTGCTGTGTATAAGTATCAGATCAGTTCATATGAAGGGCAAACTGCCATCAACCTGTAGTCATCACAAAAACAAGTAAACAAATGACCTGTAAATATACAAAGTAAAAAGTATGATACAAAATAATATTTCATATGATGTTTGACAGGAAGTGAACAATCCCAACTAGTATTCCTAAACTCACCTGATCGCAGCATGCAGATGAAAAGTGGCATAAAAAATGGGAAACTATACTCTTTGTTCCTGAGTTGAAAAAATATAGCTATATTTAACTAAATTCTGTATTTTGACTTCCTGTGTGAGCTTGAATAAATTTTCAAATCATGACATTGATAAAATTGATTATACGTTTTTGAAAATCATAGTCCCCATGCAACTTAATTAAAGTTTTGATTTGCCCTTAAAATAGATGGAGAAATTAAATTTTATTCTTTGCTTCTAGTTTCTAAAACAGTTGCATTTTTCTCAAAGAAATTTTTGCAGATTTGCTTGCTGCAAAATAGCTCAATTTGAAGCTCAGAGCAAATACTTAAAGATTTGCTTGATATTCTGAGGACGTAAATGTTTAATCAAATATTATGGTGAATACCAGTACATGGTGATAAGTGTTAATTTACTACACAAACCTACCTTTAAAGTGTTTGAGTAAGCCAAAATTCTGATTGCAAATAAGTGCAATTTTAGATAGTCACTTTGTTGTTTCCTTGGTGTCCTGATACCAGACTTACACCCAGCACCATGTATTTACCATCTCCATTTCAAATCATAATGTAAAGTATATTAATTGCATCCCTGCTGTGTTTGATTCTATAAATTCCTGTTTATATTAGCATTTTGTGGAACGAAAACACATTAATCTCAGAAGAATTAACCCTAGTTCCTATCATTCTCAGGAGTTAGAGGAGGTTTTTCATTGGTTTCACCTGGTGGCCTTGGTATGGAATTTTCAGTATTGAAGAGATTTAAAAATATCTACATATTTGAGGGATCTAGAGAGAAACTAAAAAATCACTTGCCTTAGCAAACAGAACTGTTTGTCTTAAATTTAGCAACAAGCTAAATTGTCCCCATTAAAAAAACCCCATAAATCTCTAGAAGCAATAATTTCTAATATTTCTGTGCTTGATCTTTCATTTGTCTAATTCTCGTGAGTCACTTTAGTTGTATCCGCTTTGTACCAGCAGAAGAATCATAACCTTGACAACCAACCAGCAAACTCAAAGAGGCTCATAATTAAGTGATACTAGTAAGTAATATTATTGGTGATAAACCAATTAATTGTGTGCCAGTTTTGACTGTGTGTGGTGCTACCTTAGTGGCAAATATGTTGTCATTTATCAGCAGTTACTTGAAGGACAGGCAATGGTTTGGAGTCAGCAATTTTCTCACCTGTGCATATTGTGTTCTACATTTTGGTGGTTGGTAACAGTGTAATCTGCACTATTTAAGTCTATGTGTATGTTAGGACAACGCACAAGATTCTTCAGAGCTAAAGAGCAACTAACCAGAGATGAGAGCATAGGAGAAAAATGTAACCTATATAACCTTTATACCTAAAAATTCCTGTAATTATATTTTTAATTATAATAGCTGCAGAGAGGATTCACATTCCTTTGAATCCAAGAGAAGCCAGTATACGATGAACAGCTCAGGCTATATTTTTGGGTGTTATGTTGCAGCTTCGTTCTTGTTGTTCATCTGTCCTCCTGTGAGCTGCTATGTTACTTAAGTATTAAGCAGCATTTTTCATCTGCACTGTTTCTCCATCACTAATTTGTATATCATGCATATCTCTCTACTCTTCACAGAAGCTGCCATTTAATTTTTCTCTGGATAAAGAACGGAGTCAGAGTCTAGTATATCTGTACAGCTTCGTCTCTATTTTTGAGTCACTTCCATAGAAGTGGACTGTTAAATTGTCACACACTGTCAAAAGCACAATGGGATGGCATGATAACACATGATGTCATAAATCTTCTAATGTTTTTATCGTCTATTTTTAAAAGATTGCAATTGCCATTAGTTTTTACCACCATTTTTGTGTAAGATGCTTGCCATGATACTCAGTTCTGTTCAAATATTTTGCAGGGGGAGATAATAGAATATTGGACTTCTATTGAAAATATAGTTGGGGGTTTTTTTACCTACCTTTGCACTACTGATCAAGTAGTGACTTTTTTAATTAGAAAACAAATGTTTGACAAAGGAAGGTTCTTCAGAATATTAGAATATTTACATGCAAACAAAGATAATTCTATGGCAATTAAAAATCTATTTCAGACTCTTCTGTCATCAGAATCCAATCAGATTCAGTATCATGAGGTCAGTCATAAAGCATGAACATATTTGTCATAGTGACTGGATTTATTGAATTTTGACTGATCAGAGCGTAAGTTACGTAAAATACATCCTTAAGGCTGTATTCCTAACAAGAAATAAATCATGCTAATAAAGTAAGCACAGTTAATGTAGTGATGCAATCATTCACCTACATTAAAAACAACAAAAAATGATGATGTTGTAGTATCACTTGAATTTTTTTTATTTAGCCTGAGTTGCCATAGCAACCATAGGAATAATGAGATCACATTTTAATTAAGAATCTCCTAGTAAGCCTGATTCTAATAGTTGCTTGCCATAAATACATAGTATGCTGATATGCATATTAAATGCAGAGGAGGTTGATAAATATACTGGTCACTAAAATTTTAGTATACTCGGAGGAGGGTAAATCCAGATTCAGCACATCAGGTAATCTTTTTCAATCTTGCATATTACTGAAAGATGACAGGAAAAATAAAAATAAATCTCTGACAGGCAGTATTCTAGAAAAAGCTGGGAAAAGAAATACTGTTATGTCTTTGCACCTATTGAAATCAGCACAGAGTAAGATGGTAGTAATACATGCTACATTTGTCTGCAGGACTGCAGAAAGACTGCTACCCCTTCTTGAATCAGGTGCAGATTTCATGGCTAGTGAATTTAGGAGTGACTGCTGTACAAACAAGATCAGAGACCATAAAGCATGTTAACTGGAAGATTGCATGTATCCTGAGAACTAAATATCCAGTTAGGTGGTTTTGTATTTGAAGAGCTCTAAAACCAGTAAAACATCTGAATGTTGACACTCCGTAGTTTAGAGAACTATCTAGTTAAAATGCAAACCCACTTATGGAAAGAAATAATTAAGAATCAGTTTTGAACTGACTGAACTCAGCTTCTTCCTCTATCCCTTTCAGTAAGCCAAGCACCTCTAGGTGTTAAGCATGTTACTGTCTAAAATTTGGTACCAGAAGAATTAAGAATGAAAAGCTGTCATTGCACTGCTCTTCCACTCACTCAGCTATAGGTTTCGACCTGGTTTTACTTGAAATAAGTGATGGACTAATTAATAAAAAGGTAAAACTTGTCTGTGTGTTAGGGCTTGTTTGGTTGGTTTTTTTTTTTGAGATGTGAGAATTTTTTACCTGTCCTAAACTGAATCTGAAAATTTTAAACAAAATCTTAAAATGTAACCATAAATCAGGTCATTAATGTTTCTTGTGGGTAGTAGGGATGGTTAGAAGACAAGTATTGAAATGAACACTGGAAAGTTACTTGAAGCTGGAAATTTGTCACAAATAATGTCAGCTTCTACTGGAAAAACATTTGAGGAGGAAGAAGGTTACACTAGAAACTCGTAATCACCAATACTACTCATGCAATCTCAGAAGGTAACAAGCATAGAAGAAATCAATTTCATAGTACAGCATAAACTGTAAAACCTTAAAATGTCATTGCTAAATCAGTTTCCTGAATACTATTCAGAAATATTTACTTTGGTGATTGCAACCTACATTCCTGCCAGTCAACAGATATATAACTCTTTGCACGTCTTTAACCTCTTTGATCTTCATACTGTTTAAAAATTCTGGAATTTCTGACTTCTTATAGTTTACGATAATTTCCAGCAAGGGTGTGGAATAAGCATTTCAAGAATCATAGATTTATTCAATGGGATGGAGCAATAATCTCCTGTCTTCAAGAACTTTTGATAAACACACCCATCTAACCTGCTTGCCTTCAAACCAGTATGAAGTACTGGCTAAAGGTTTCTACCAGACTATATTTCTCAGTTCTGTGTAATAGGATGTTCACGATAAAGATTGTGTTAAAATGTAGCCATATTTTGCAGTAGAACCATTGTACCACATCTGCTTTTAAGTATTCACATAGGATGCATGTTCAAGGAGGAAATCAAGAAATAATATTTATATATAGGTCAGACTAGGCTGATACAGGAAATTAGTGGCTCGATAGTCATGGGATGATTTAGTTCAGCCTCTCTGTTGCACTGAATGATGTTGCAGTGATGAATACAAGTCTTTGAAACTGACCTGGTTATGACAGTTCATACTATGCAATTCCAATGTGATATAATTCAATATCCTCTGCACAATGCATTAGCTGCTTAATTAATTGCACTAATGACATTGTCCAACATTTTACACTTAGTGACAGAAGATTAGGTTGAAGTAACATTCAGCCTAAAATCTATTCAAATAAAATTCAGTAAGAGTATCCCAAGATACCATCTGCAGTATGAGCAACTATAAATATCTATCACAGACTATAATGAATTCATTCAATTGAAAACAACGTTTCAAAGAATTTTTTACTGTTAAATAGATTTGCATGCTTCCTGGTTATGCTATTATTTAGAGTAGAAATGCTTTTTGGTTTTGGTTTTTTTTTGAGTTAGAACACATTTTCAATTCACAGAAACATAAAAAAGACAATAAAACTAATCTGAAATATCAGAGAAGTATATTGCCATATGTTATACTGAACCTGAATATCCTCTAATGGTGGCATTGAACATGAAAAGCATTTTGTCATTTCCAATGGCAAAGTTAGAAAAAATGAGAGGAAAAAATTCCCAAGAACAAAACTAGTTCTGGGTCAGAACACATTACTGATGTTATGACCACAAAAACATCTCTCTTCTCCCTGCGCAGAGCACCGCTTTGTGAAGGTTCATTATTGCTGTATCGTGGTATACCACCATTTTTTCATAACTAATTCAAGGAAAAAAAAAAAAAAGAATCTATTTAGATTAGTCCTTTGCAGTTAACACACACTATTCCATGAAAAAGTGATTGCTTTGTTTAGTTTTCTTTGTATTTCTATTCTACTTAACGTACAAATAAACCTGCAAGTAGAACTTCACATTGAATTTCATGTTCTATATTCTATTCTCCCCAGATATGGAATTTGAATGATCAAAATTTTCAAAAACATTTGGAACACCACAGCAAAATATGAGCTACTAGGAACTGAACACTCTTGAAAATATGGCTGTTTTCTTCAGATGTCTATATATGCCCTAAAACTTTATTTTGATTATTTCAAGGGAGTTTGATTATTTCAAGTATGGCCAAGCTGTTATCTCCAACAGAAAACTTAGAGAATTTTTATAGTGAATTAAAAGGCTAAATACACGCTAACATCCTCTAATTTAACAAAAGAGATTGGGGGAAGTATTCAGAAAAATGCTGAACAGATATTAAAGATATTTCATGTTCTCATGTTAAATGATAATGCAAGCTGGATGAAAAATATAGTATGGAGCTAGTGAATGGGTTACAGATACACATTTGTACAAGGTGCAGAAAACTCTTCCAATAAATGTTATGTAGAATTTTTATGCCAAATTTTGTGCTAGTGCCTGCAAAAAGCAATGTGTACTAGCAATTTAACTAAGTATATGATTAATAATTAAAATAAATGGCTGATTAGCAATTGCATCAAGAATGTAGGAGTGCCTGCCTATATATGAATCTCTATAGAAATAATCTCTAAATCATAAGAAGCTTTTAACAGCATTTAGAAATTGTTTGATGACGCAGAAGAAAACAATTTTCCATATGGTGTTCTCTCTCTGCCTCAAAACGTTGGCTTTTGTGTAGAGCAAGGTTTTTTCCATTTTTGTGCTACCCTTATGCCAGCAGCATAAACGTAGTATCATTAGTGATCTCCAGTAAGTAACTAAACATTAGGGAAGCTGGTATTAGTGTCTTGTGATTGTTTGATCACCTGCTGTTACAACAGATGACATTTTCCCTTTTGAGTAGCTGAGGGGAAAAAAAATAAAAAAGCTATATAGGAGTTTATCCTGAGAGATTTCGAACATGTGGATGGCAAGTAAAATTGTACAAAGTTGAAGTTTTTCGTGTGTGTAATCTTTCAAAATATGACCAGGAAAGGTATATGCAATCCTGTAGGTAATGACACAAGAATTTGACATTGAAATTATTCCTTGCTTTTTGTAGAATTCAAATTTCCAGGGTGTATTCCTTGAAACTGGGTTTTCTTTTGTGTTTTTTAGTCATTTATTCAAAGGCTTTTGTTTCAATGATATCTTAACCTCCTTGACAGGAAGAACTTTCGTGCAGTCAAGTAGATCAATGTCTAGCATTGTTATACATTGTTCAGTGTGATATTTTTAAAGATCTATGTAGACCTTTATGCCATACTAATGGTGTTCATTTTCTGTTTTCATTTATGATTTCTTCATTAAATGTAGAATTTCCTGCTACACAGTATATGGACTTGTTCTTTCTCTAATCAATATCTTTTTTCAGTCTAGTTGTGATACATTTCAGCAGTTCAGGGGCGGGTGTGACACCCAAAAGCTTGCAGTGTTCTTGATACATTCTGCTGCTCTGTTATTAGCATCAATCTTATGACCATATTTAATATCAGTCACACGTAGGTCTACTCTCTCTAGGATGTCTTTCTTACCATGTTGTTCCTAGAAGACTCATGCTTAGCTTGTTCAAGTTGAGTGTGTAACCATTTCTTCTAATTTTTGCTCAGTCACAAGGTCTAGAGTTTCTTGGTGTTTGAATCAGAAATTCCATCTATTCATCATGTCAGAGCAGTCAACCAGATAAATGTGGAAATGTTCTTCATTATTTCAGTACCTCTAACAAAAACTATTTGCTCTATTCAAATTAAATGCTGTGAAGAAAACAATACGTTGGAACAATGTCATACTTAAGGGAAAGGCCATGTAATTACTGTAACTTGGATATTATTAAGCTTCTGTAACATGTAAAAGCCATTTACAAGACATATATAAAATCTGAGTCTGCTGTTCTGTAGACTTTTTACCACTCTCCTGTGCCCTGGCTTTTTTTCTAATCAAGTTAGTACCAGTGGAAAGTCATTTCAATTTTAATTGAAGAAGGTGTTTCTATACCTATAGCTCTTTTAAGTCAATATGAAATATTTCAGCCACTCACTTCCATGCACCATTGACCATCCAGGTGATAGAAGGTTATAACTTATATCAAGCAAGGCAAAGAACTTCACTGTCCAATGAACTTTAGCTGTTATTAGATTGACCAGAAAAGCAACTTTATAAGTAACTTGTTCCACATCTAGAGAAAAGTAATTGGTAGCTCTGTGGTTATCTTATAAACAGCTTTTAATGTTTAATGTGATCTAATTTATGGTAAATGCATGAATTGTCCCATAGGTGTGACAATACTCAAGTATAATATTATTTACAACATTTAACCAAGAGGTATATGTTTTCCCAGTAACTATACCAACATTTGCATTTTGTTATAAAATAGTTGGCATTTGAAACTTCATTTTTGAATGTCACATTCGGCAAGTTTGGTGAATGATAATTATGATATGCTTCATAATTTCCATTTTGTAATCGTCAGTGCTGTTTATTTTATTTTATTTTTTATTTACTTTAGAAAATGAAATGCATAGATACTTTGGAATGAGTAAGTAATTACAGAGTAGAACATGTTCTAAAGATGTGACACATTTTTACAATTAAAAGGGAGGAATGTGCAAACAGATTAAAAGATTTAACAGCTGCAACAGAATAAGATAAGCAGTCTTTTGCTTGAGAAAAATACAAAGAGGACAAGAAGAGGCATCAGTCTGGGATTTTAAAATGTGGCTTCTTATCCTTTAAAACTAAAACTCAAGCTGGAAAAGATTCTGACAGGAAATAGGAGTTTATATTTTGAATTGAGGCTATTCAGGTACAGGACCTTCCCTTATAAAGACAAGTACAAAGAAGAGCTAGTGGACTTTTGAGTAGTTATGTAAAGATTCTTCTGTGACATTTTTTGCATTACTGTGGCACAATATGTTTTTGGCTAAGCAATATATCCTGCTGTGACTAAAATTTTCAATCCCTTTTATCATCTCCCATACACCTGATGTGCAAACACAAAAGATCAATCCTCAACAGAGTATAACAGCCATTACTGCATTTGTACAGTTGAGTAGAATCGAAAAATAAAAATAGGGAAACCTTGACTCTTCTGCCTCTCTGACATTGTATTTTTATGTGAAAAGCAAATTAAGTAAGCTAAAGCAACTGAAATACTAATGCATATTTCTGAAAGATGAGAGTCTTGGCAAAGACATTTCTAAATTAAAACAATTTTGATAACACTGAAATTAAATGTTTTATTGGTTTTCCTTTTCCCCTTTAAAATCAATTTTCATTAGAAATTCATAGTATTTTAATATGGTGCCTAGAAGTGGTTAAATCTTTTATGAAATATTTTTTTAACTTCAGGTGTTGCATAGGAATGTGTTAATATTAGTGATTGGTTAATTCAGAATAAGTGAAACTGTAGTTTTTTCCTTATGTTGCCACAGTAGCAATGTTTTTTCCAATATTATCATGCCCATTAATTTTATTTATTATTTTTTGTTTTAATGGTCCTAAGTTGAAATCTGTGGAGGAAAAACAAAACTAAAAAACTTCTGAATGCAATTCAACTAATGATGTTGTTTTTTAAAATGTTGGAATTTCGTAAGTATATATTTTCCTTTAATATTTGTTTAAAAAATAATCTTGTTTATCAGAGCCAAACATCATTAGGATGAGATAATAACTTGAAGGAGGAATTCTCTTTTCCTTTCATATGGTCCTTGTAATCATTGTTAGTTATCACTAATAGTGGCAACTGACCAGCTGACCCGATACTTAGGTACTAGACTAATATTGACCTACTAAAGTCAATGACGTAGGGTCAGTTCACATTTTCTGGGGATTTAGCACTATACATATCTTTCAAAGAGATGTATCAGCAATTGAAGAGAGAACTTTATTCTGTAAATATCATGCATAAAAAAGTTATTGCTCCCACAAAAAATATTGGCTGATCAAACATGTATTTAAGTAATATATCTTTAAGCTATGCATTCAATGTTATCATGATGCACTTCTAGTTAAAATACAAGAATCAAACCTGAAGGACTTCTAGTTATATCAAGCAATGTTGAAGGACAGATTAATCTTTTAAAATACATTGCTTGAAAGAAAGGAAGAAATGAGGGGTAATTTATAGCAGGACTTTAGATCCTCTTCTGTGTACCTAAAATGATTATGTTTGACAGTGGTTTATGGACAAACACCGCAAAATATTCCCTGCAAATGCCTGCACATTTTCAAGAAAACATATTTGTGCATACTCTGTGAATACCCAGTAAGAAAGTTGCCTAGAATACTTGCAGAAATATTCATAAATTATTAGTAAATATTGTTGAATATTACCAGAAGGCTAATTTGGAGTCACAAATGTCTGCACTGAGAATCTGATGCTAAGACTGACAGTTATCAAATATTTGCAGTGACTTTTCTCTGAATAAGTGAAGTACCGTTGCATTATTTAATCATGAAAATTCAAAGCGAATCTCATCATATGGAATATGGAAAAGTATTTTATTTTATATGAAAGCATCTTAATTCTTATTATTTAAGAAACAACTAAAAAGATTCATTATAGCCATTTTAAGGCACTATCATGAAATGACAATTCTTGAAAGAATTTAATTTTATATCTAAAGGTCATGGCCATTACATATAATGATAATCTGCATTAAGAAAAATTCATCAATTTATTTGTAGTTCGAAGGTTTTCCATGTGCATTAATCTTTTTCCTATAAACAAATAAGAACATAAGGAAATTTTCCTTCTTTCCAATCAGAAAATTTTGAAATATGTAAGACCAGATGTAACCAAATGATTACAGTGATAATACTTTGTTTAAATACTGAAACTCTTATGGCTTTGATGTTGCAAAAATGCCCGTGGTTGATAACTGGGGATATAGAAACCTGATTTGATCTCAGTTCTGCTGCATGAGTTGCAAAATTAACAATTTCCTTCAATATTCCATTGAGGGAGTAAAAAAAAAAAGAGATGAGGTAGACCAAGCCAGGCTGGATGGTGACTTACAGCAAAGTGTGAGTAGAAATCTATTTAAAATTCATTTTTCTGTAATATTCATCTTTGATGAGGGCATGTAGTGTATGAAAACACAAGTAGATTTGTTAAATACTTAAAGCAAGAAATACATTTTCCATAGTTCTTTGTTTTCAGTTCCACAAATCTAATCTTGCTACATTCAATATTTTCTGTGTGAGAGCAGAATAGACTAGAAGATTTTGGATATGAAATTATTTCTTCAGAATAAATTCTTTTTTCATATTCAAGGTATTTAGGGATTACTTGCACAAAAACATCTAGTCTCTGAATTGAACTCTAAAGCCCTGAAATCTAACACCATAAAAGCTGTCAACAATCTAAAGAGGATCTAAATGCCATAGAAGTCACATATAAGAGACAGTTCAGTAAGTGGGGACCGTTCCAAGGTAACCCATAGAAAATGTTGAATAAAAAAGAGTTCATATCTAGATATTTGACTTTTCTGTGCTGGAGAGAGAAAAAGCTATTTTACAGACAACATACGTTGCTTGTTGCTTTATTTTGTAATTTACTTCAAGTGTATGTCTGATGGTATTTTCCTGTCAGTGACTGCAAAATAAAAAGTAGTTTTCTGTGTGGTTTTACTAGAAACATAGTCATTTAATTAAATTTTAATATGTTGTGTTCTCTCACTTTAATATATGGTACATTAATTTTCTATGATGCTGGCATGACGTGCTGATGGATTTCTGTCTACCAAATGAAGTAAACCAGAGACTTTCCAGGCAGTTTAATTTTTTTCTGGATTCAATGGCATTACATTCTTTTTGGGAAGACAGTTATCAAAACTTAATATTTCATTAAATATTTGAACTTCTATTGTAATATCTATTCAGTCCTGTCACTGATTGCCTGTTATACACTGCCTTTGTTAGTGAAAGTACCACAACCTTATTCAACAGCTGGGCTTTATTATCAAAGAGAAATCATTTAAGAAACTGGAAGACATAAATATCTTTCCATCATGGCAGTAATCATTACCATCCTCTGTAATGTCAAAAAAAATAATCTTATCATTAAACTTTGTATGCTGTATTTTTTTAAAAATCATTGGGGGAGGGAGGATTCCCTTGAATAATTTGTTTAAAGTTGTCAGTAATCAAATTCCTTGTCCCATAATAAGTACATTTTAAAATTTTTGTGCAGGACTGTTCTGATTCTTCTTTGTGTGACTTCATGATAAGGAAAACAAGTTGCAACCCCTTTTTTTTAGTTTCCAGTTTTGGGTCAGTGATTAGTATGTACTAGAAGATTTTTGTTTCTTATTAATTGCTTTGCTGAATCAGGGTTGTCTGGGACATCCTTCTTGCATGTTCATGTCAGGAAAATGTTCCGTGAGCATCTGATAATTATGCTTATGTGTTAGTATTAGTGAATATACTTGTCCTTTTCTAGATTCTCTACAACGTATGCAATAAATTCTGTCCCTAAGAGTTTGTTTGAAGTACAAGATGAGAGACAACAGATAAGAAAGGAGTGGGGAGATAAAGAAACTATATGCTGGTATTGGTATGCTGGTATAATAAGTATTTTAACAGATAGTTTTTCAGTATTGTATTGTCATTATATCTTCACTTTGCTGACCTCTTAGTGAAGGCAAATTTTTCAAACGCGTCACTGATATTGTGAGGAATTCTTTCAAAGGGTGAGGTGCCGCACTGACAAAAACATTAGCATACTTCTGACTTTGCCTTCAAGATCATACTGGAATTCAGACTGAACTTTTCAGATCTTGATGAAACATAAGTATGGTGTGAAGAGGGTCTGGAGACAAAGATGGAGATGTGGAGGCAAGCAAAGAGACAAAAGATGTGATTCAAGCTCTGGTCTTTGTGGCATAATTCTGCAGAATTCAGTGTTGCATACAGGAAAATGCAGTTGAAATATTGCATGTATCTAGTCAAGAAAAAAGGATATTATAGGAATAGGCCATGGGATAATATCCTGGGCAAACATGTAAGGGGTGAGGGCTTGAATTAGAAAGGCAGCGGTATCTAGAGCATGGCTTTACCTAGTCTGGGTGTGAAGATTAGAGAAGTTTCTGACATTGATCCTGCCAATGTGGAAAGAAATGAGGAAGATGAGCCTTTTAGCTGCAATATATTAACTTTAGGACCATACATACAGTGTTTCCAATCTGCTACTTTGCAGACGTTTTTCTTATTCTACTGAAATTCATACTCCAAGGGCAGAATGTGTGGTGAGGAATACAAATAAAAGATCTTAAGGGCAACAGCGAAGTTCTGTTCTTGCTGTAGCATTATGAATTTCTGTGGCCATGTGCAATATGCTGTGATATGGGACTGCTTCTGAAAGGGTAGCGTTATGCAGAAGGAGAGACTTTCCACACTCTTCTGCTCATTAATTCAAAATTACTCCACTTTGTGACTGCATTGTTTCCCTTTTGGTACTTTACAAAGAATATTGAAAGGGATATTGAAATACCGTAGGTTGATAAGATGCATTTTCAGGCTGTAAAATTACAGAGGTAATAGATAACATTTAAGTAGAAAGCACTTACCATAAATGATGGTTTATTGTTGTTTTTTTGTCAGATAGGTAGTTTAATGTATAATTTATGACACTTCTGTCAAGCTAGTTTTACTGCACAGTCTTGATTTTTCAACTGTGATATGAAACTTGATTGAATTCTGCTTCTGCTCTATGTTCACATTTTAACTCTTCCAAAACAGTTGACTCCACAAACATAGCTTTTACACCAATTTTCTGGTGGAACAATTCTTGTACTCCCACTTTCAGGTGCACCATTGTCCCAAAGGGTATCGAGCTTAAATGAACGATCAACAGTTAACAACTGCAACCGTCCCTCATCTAGAATAAAATGTTGTTGCAAGTGGTGGATTATTTGGCTGTGTATATGGCGATTGTCATGATGACAGTTTAGTTGCATCGCAACCAGAATTTGCAATAGTACCCAAGCTACTCAAACTGCCACCTATGTCAACACAGTTCCTCATCTGATTGGAACGATTTTTACTATAGTAAAGCACTGAGTTTACTGGGCCCAGGCCACAGTGCTCCTAATCCTCTAGCTGTGTAACCTGTACATTCACTAGTTGTGTTGATTTAATAGAAAGTGTAGGTTATACAGAAAAGCAAAGTGCCAAATCGTGCTTTATTGCTTAGTTTTATTACACTCACACTAAAAGGATTCTCTCGTGTCTGAGAACATGGTGGTGTTTACTTCCCAGAAGCACAAGGTATGTGCTATATGGGTGTCTTCTGTATCAGAACATATTTTTTCTCCTTTCTTCCTTCATCAGTTAACAAACGTTTCTCAGCATTCTGTTGCAGCAGTTTGGCAGAGGTGACAGAGGTTTTGCTGGGTTGTGATGCAGCACAGCAAGCTAACCTAAGCAAACCTTTAATGCAAGCCATGTTGTGGTGGAATTCAGGATTAAAAGTTACTTCAATTTTCTAATCACTGGGAGGGCTACTTACAAGAGGACTGTTTGCTGTGGCAAGTGGTAACATCAGGAACTGTAAATAACAAGAATGTGTTTGATCTGACCGAGAGTTGAACTTTTGCCTTCCTAATGCAGCATGCAAAACACATTAATATCCTGAAGATTGTGATTCCCTTAGCATGTGTGTTTGCAGATGCTTCTTTCTTAACACAGTGCAAGAGTGTGCTATGCAGAAATGACTGGTTGGAGACTGTCTGCCTGGCAAGGTATCTTAGCTGTGGTATGTTTTAATCTAGTCATCTTGCCTTCAAAGTGAAAAGAAAATTTACTTCAAGGAGCTGAAAAAAATAATCCTCAAATCTTTTCTATTCTTTGACCCTAATATAATCATTACATTCACACTTTGCATTCACAAGTCCTTTAAAAGGACTCAATAATTATTTTTGCTGTTCAGACGTATCAAATTCTGAATATGATTTGTGTAATCTATTGAAGTTCTTTCTGGTTGTTTTAAACTCCTCATTCTAACACTGTTGACCTGGTTAAAACATGTAATAACTCACATTTTGTGGTTAACCAAGACAGAATTACAATAATGCCAGAGTCTATTAAAATAAAAGGCTATGCTTTTATTACTTAAAGGTCAGCAAAGCCCTCTACAGTGACATCTATGTTACAGTATTGTCTTTTCAATCTTTAGATTTTCATATGAACAGATACTGGCATATTATGTATTGAAATTCATCATGAATATTGGGGAAAGAGTATTAGAAAATAATTCAGGTTTAACATTTTTATCATGCACTAACTTGCTACCACCAGCCTTCTGCAATTTGACTGCTTTTTCCCTTCAGCAATGATTACACTATTCCTTAATTTTGTCAGACAAAATGGTAGTAACCTTAAGCAATTATGCTAAAATAACTTGTCAGATACTCATTATTTTATTTTTACTATCTTAAGAAATTAAATGCTTGAAAAGGGAATAGACTAAGGAGCTGAATCCCTCCATTTATTCATAGGATGGCTTCAGAAGAAGACCCGAGTTCTCGTACTGCCTGGCAGTGTATGGCTCTGAGTGCCCGGGCCCTCAGGGCTGTAGTGGGATGTAATGGCCTCGTGCAGGCCCCCAGGGCCTCCTCCCACCCTGCCCATGGCCCAGCACACTATTTCAGCCCCTCCCAGGCCATCTATCCTGGCTTCCAGCTCCCCGCAGTGTTGTCCTGTCTGACCATGGGCTCCACCAAGCCAGGCTTACCCACAGGCCAACATCCTGGCCTGTCCCCAGGGAGGGGCTGGAGCTGGGGCTGCACTGGCTGGGGGTGGGATGGGCCCTGGCTGTGAGGCTCTGCCCTGCCACCCTGGGGACCACCCACTGCAGGTATTTCTAGTGCTGCTGCTGCCAAGCAGGACCTCAGTGTCCTAAGTTGCACCTGAACAAGGCTATAAAAGCACATTATCTTGGTAGCTATCAAGCACCCCAATGTGACTTTGAGAAGCTCTAAGTATTTTTTACATGCTTGGCCTAGAATCACCATCTCTGGCTTGTGTTCACCCATCTCAGCCTCCAAAGTACAGGAGTGTCTTGGCCAGTCAGCAGGAGAGAAGAAGGAAGCATCTGGTTTATTGGAAGAAATTTATCCTAATTTCTCATGGGAGTTCAACCTCCTTAAGAGGGAGGGAAGAGAGGAGAAGTGAAGAAAAGCTGTGGTAACTGATTGCCTGCTCTGAGGGGTTTAGTAGAAACTGTTGTTTGTAAGCTTCTTAGCTCATGCTCCATGACAGATATATTACTGTACATGGCCAGAATAGCTGAAGTGCTGGAAGGTTCAGGGAGTCTCTCCTGATCCAGCTGGATCTTCAGACAGCACCTGGCCATCCTGCTTGAGAGGCTTGATTCTCCAAGTAAATATTAGCTTATCTCAAGGTCTTGATGGATTATTATTTTTTCTTTTAACAAACTGTCCATGGGCATCTGTGCAAGAACATGATATATGCACATACAAAGATGTCATCTCACTATCAAATTGCAACTCCACTTAGAACATGATGGGGAGAAAAAGACAAGGGCTTGCTCTTGTGGCTGTGCAGTACTCTGGAGAAGGTGTCTTAGTACCTTGGTCTTTGTTTCCCATATGAAGGAAAATGGGGTTTTGGTCTATGAGAGGTTCTTGGCCTTGCTAAGTGTAGTGCATATCCTCCCTCCCTCTGGGAGGTTTGTTTCATGCTGGAGAGCAAAGAAAACCTTTCACTGAGGTACACTTTATAGACTTAAAAGCACTGTGCGTGTTCCACAGCATATTGCTTTCAGTTTAGGGTTGTTGGGTTTTTTTCTCCAGGATTACTTTCACTAGAAGAGTACCTTATTATTATTAACAGCCTTTGAGAATGTGCATTTCAGGTAATTTTCACAGATCTCGTTGACATTATTCTAGTACATACTGCACTGTACTTCCACAAATGACATACTGCCGTCAGTAATGAATATGATAATCTTACCAATTCTAAGAGAATAAATATTCCAGCCTTTGAAATTCTCTTTATATAACAAGTGTGTGACAGTTAGTCTGCTGATTTAAACAAAAGATACATTTCATCCCACATTATCTCTTGATAGATAACTGACCATTACACCTCCTTGTTCTCTTTCATGATTATTAACAGCTTAGACATATTTCTTGCAGTATCCCTCTATATATAATTCTAGGCTCAGAAGTTTGTTTCTTTTATAAATTAAGCTATCCAAAAGTGATAGCTCATTTCTCCATAACTAGAATCTGTCCCCTCTAGGAGCAATTTATCCTTGCAGCAGCTAACCTTTAGGCATTATTTCTTTCAGAAACTTATATTAATCATCTCTGCCAGTTTGCCTCTCAGTATTTCTCTTCCCACAATCTTCTGCTGCAGTCAGAACACCCAACAAGTTTTCCAAATATTTATACTGCTGGTTTTAGAGGAGGAAGGGTTATCCGAGACATTGTTTTAATAAAACTTGATTGTTTAAACACCAGTCATCAATGATTGCACATTGAAATCTCAAATCTGACTTTGTCTGTAGAGTAGGGGATGGCTGTTTTGTAAAGTCAGTCTATATGTCAGGTGTAGATACACATATATAATCACTATGGATTGTCCTCTGGGAGAGACAGGTGCAATAAATGAAAATTCATTTGAAGCAAGATGGCAAAAAGTAGGCCTAATGTTTTGAGTTTTCCTTGCACTGGCTAGGAGGGAAGAAGTAAGCTTGTCAAGAACATCTGTCCAAGCCTCTGTTGTGCCAACCATTAAGCCTCAATGCCAGTGATTAGAGTAAGAGACACCTATATTTCAGAAACATCCCCTTCCATTCTCATCTACTGTTCAAAGTGTAGCTATGATTCCTTAGTTTACCACGAGATGGATGGACTCTATGAGGGCAGATTGACACAGCTGCCACCTTCTACTTTGCCAGAGTTATAAAGGCAATACTACCCAGAGATGAGAAACTCATAGTAAGGGTGGGATTATGCAGACTGCAAAATTACTGATCTGTGTGAGGAGATGTACCAGACTGGCGTACCCATTTAGATAGATGTTCGGGGCTGCTTTTACATCAAACAATTAAGATGTGCCTTAGAGAATTTAGTGCTGCCCTTGTAGCTATAACTCACGCTGATGGAACAGTTGCAGTTCATGTGCTCAATGGAAGTCCTTTACAGACTATTTTAAACATTATTGAGCTAGGTGTGGCTGGCAGTTGCATTATTTCTTTTATATTGATTAAGAAATTTAATCAAACGGATTTTTTTATGGCTTCAAATAGTCTAAATGATTCATACACTGCATCTTTAACATGCCGTCTTAACAACTGGGTGTTCTATTGTGTTACAGCTATAAAAGAGTATTCTTGTTTTCATTGCTATGCACATTGTTGAAGAAAAGAGCATGCAAAATTTCACACAAGTGTCTGTGAAAATATTTTTTGTGTGTTTCATGTATTATTTAATCAAATTCTATTCTCCTGATACTAGTGATTGATGAACAGCAAAGAAGACAATTTCCTGTGACGAGTCTATGTTGTAATTTAATAAAACAATAAAATTTAGCGATGCTGCACCTCAGCATATATCCTTTAGTTTAGAAAAAGTTATTTGGAATCTTATGGGAAAACAGCAAGGTTGACATGGATTAGCTGTAGTAAAACTGCTTAGAGTCCATCTTATTTCCATGTAGGTTCCAAATATATATGTGCATTTATATATATACACACACAAATTTTTATATACTTTCATATATATATATAAAAGAATAGTGAGACTGTTAAAATTTGATATTATTGACTTAAAGTTTGCAGAGTTAGAATTATTTCTTCAGATATTAATGATTGGGGACGTAGACAGAAATAGAGCTCTGAGTTTTTAAGGTGACATGAACTCCCACTCCATCTTTGAAAGTGCCTACAGATGTCTATCCGTAATAGTTGAATCTATCCATAAAAACCTTCAGTGTAAGAAATCCTACAAACTTTATAAACTATATATTCCATTACTTACCTCTCTGTACTTTGAGAAGGCTTTTCTGATGTCTTTCTTGATGTAACTTAAACCTTGTTGCTATTTTTCTTATCAGTGGTAGAGATCTTATTTTCCCCTTCTATTTTCTGAAGGGGTATTTGAAGACTCTTATCCTGTATCCCTTCAATCTTCTCTTTACTAGTCTGAAATGATGATACCTGGTAATACTTTCTCTGCCTTCTTACTCACTCTGTAATTGAGAATTTTTTCCATGATTACACAAGATACCAGTTCTGTATCCTGCAGTGTCTCACAAAGTGATTTGTATACCTCATCAATGTCATCAGTTGATAGATGTTAGGTTTGGTGTATAGTCCCCACTTATTATATTGTTATTTCTTTTTTTTTTTCTGCTGACATTTCAGCTGTATGAAGGGCAACTTCTTTAGTTTTTTATTTATGACATGAACAGTTTTCTCCTTTGATTTCTTGTTGCATATTCTGGATTGTTTAATATGCTAGAAACTGTTCTCCTAAAATGACTTCATAGACTTCATTATCTGGGATAGGGTATTTTAATTCTGTATTGGCTAAACTAGCATGATACTGACAAGCTCCTTCCTTCGGCTGTGACATATGAATGCTTCTTGTAGCCCATACTTCTCAGAATAAAATGAATTTGATTTCTATTTTATTCACTCTCTTTTAATCCTCCCATGAGTTTCTCCCAATGCATCTAATTTTTTTATCCTTTTCCAAAATATTATTTTCCTTTAGAAATATTTTCCATAATCACAAAATCGCAATGTTTTCCTTGATCTGGATTAAAATATTCTTGATGAGATTTTTGTTTGGTTGATTTCTTCACAGAGAACAAAATCTCATATATGTTCCCTAAACCCCTTAAACCTGAAAGCTGTAGCTTGTTCTATGTGACTATTTTCCTATAATGTTCTAACAGCAGTTCACTTCCAGTTGCTAAGGAATGTAGAGTATTTCAGTTTTGCAATCAGAATGTAAGCATTTCTATATGAGTGCAAATGCAGGTGGGGAGGCATTTTTTTTGCTAGCTGGATGATGATAGAATATAGATCAGCATCTGAGAATAGCTCTTCATTTTTCTTTTGTTATGCTAATTGTTACGGTTTCTGACTCCCTAGAAAATGAAAGGCAGAAATGCCACTTCTTTGAAATGAACCCACTCTGAATTAGTATTATATTGATGTGTCTGTTTAAACAGGTAGAACATTATTTGTGTATTGGTTTTGAAGGAGCTGAAAGTATTGGTTTTGTCTGATGATTTTTTTTTTTCCTGTTCCTGATAGAATAGTCATTTTGGAAGAGAGATTGGTATACTCCGCCCAATTTGCAGATCCAGACATTACCTTGTGTCTTCAGGCTTTGAAAGGGTAATGACAAAGAAGTGCTTATAAATCTTGTGTTAATTTAAGATATTTAGTCTTCCGTCTCTTTGATGAATATACTTTGGCACTTTAATTAACTGCTTGTTAATTCTAGACTTGCACATTCTTCTGTGCAGAGGCTTTAAATAAGATATGCCTATACTGAGACAATATTAACTGGCATATTTTAGCAGTAAATAGATTCCAACTTTGTTTTATGCATCCCATATATCATTTGGCTTGTGATTCAAAACACACAAGACATGTTTCCAGGGTTTCATGTACTGTAAATAAATGTAAAACAAGCTCCTTGCACAAAAGTACTACAAAGTAATCAGCACCAGGAAGGCTAAAAAGCTAAATGGTACTTGGAAGACTGTAATTAATATTAATCTCTTGCATGCCAGAACAAGTGATTAAACTACTCCACCTCTTTTGCTTGATATGCAAATATGGCTGAATGGCAACATTGTATGATAAACAGAGCAGCCACAGGTTGAATTTTAAATACGTAGCAGGAGGGGAAGAATTTAAGAAAGAGTGTGCACAGCTAAAGAACTTCAGCAGCTTAAAGCCTGTCAGTGTTCTGTTTTCGTTGATAGTTGGAAAGGAAAGAACAGAGATTATAAATTTTTTGTGTGAATTGGTTCAGGTAGAAAACTGACCTCCAGTACTCTTTGCCAGCATGTGCTTTTCCTCAAACTCAGAAAACCAACACACAAAGCTCCTGGTAAATATGACTGGACAGTTGTCCAAGTGACTACTGAGAACTGTATGTTCCAGCCGCCTTCCTGCTCTCAGCATGTCTCCAAAATGCTATTCCTATTGTCCTGTTACAAAAGCTACTCTCCTCAAGAGACTGTTGATCACTTTTCTCCTCTTTCTCTTCAAGGAAGCTCCATTCTTCTTCCATCAGTGCTGGAAGAAAGTCAGGTCACGCTCTAGTTTGTTGCCTGCTGAGGATTTCATTCTCTGAATATTCAGATTACTGTAGAATCAGTTCAAATTCAGAATTTTTTCCATAGTCAGATGCTGTGCTTCCATGTTTGAAGTAAAGTTTGACACTTCAGTCTAGGTCTCTCTAGATCAAGGCTTTGTAAGATACTTCTCCTTCCTCTGAGTCTCTTATTTGGCCAGCTGATTTCCTCCTGATTTCAAATTCAGAATCATTTGAGACAAAGACGAGATCACTTTACCCATTGCAGTCCCGATTCAAACCCTGTCAAAAGGCACAAACTTCTGTAACAGTATTTTTTCCTAACTGTAAGAATGACACGGACATAAAGTGCATTTTAGCTAAATTCAATTTGATTTTTAAACAGGGTCAAACCTTCTCATTAGACACATACTGATTAATAGGGCTTATTTGTAATGAGACATACATTAAGCAATTGTAGAACTCGATAACAACTATGCATACTCTGTGTCAGGTTTTAAGTGTCAGTGCAATAAATTTAACAAGATTGGTGTAATTCATTTTGCTACCTAGGTAGCTGAGAAACTCTGTTCTGTGCGGACATGAAGCTCTTCATTTTCTTGACAGCTTTTTGGATTTATTTATTTCAGTTACATCCTTACATTTTAGTCTTTGGTTTAGGTCTTTATAATTTCTGCTAGGTATTGCAAAAGATTACCAAAACCTTAGCTTTGATGGTCTCTGTATGACAACTAAATATATGGCAATAGAATGCGATGTCAGAACTTCTGACTAGCTTAAGGTAAAAGATTTCCAACAAAGCAGAGAACCAAGAAGATGGTAAATCAGCTATATTTTTAAATTATCCATTTTATTCACAGAACAACACTATATCTAAAGGCTGAAATTATCAGAAGCAGTCAACATTGGATTAACGCTCCTTTTTTTTTAGCTGGTATTAATGAATTGAGGGATGTTTCTGCATCTTTCATGCTGTTCCCAGAAGGTTGGCAGTCAGTTCACTCTACTCGAAGATTAGGTTTACATAGTCTCCGATAATGACATTTTTTCAGACCTATTTTGACCCAGAGATGTTTGTTCAATGCTGTCTTCTGTGGGCTAACATAGAGGAGAAAAAGCAGAATTTCTGTTCCAGGCAGATCTACTGGTGTACTTGCAAGACTTTTGCAAAATTAGTAGTTATAATTTTCAATACATGGGACAGGAGCTTTTGAGTTAGAAGATTTCAACTCTAAAAAGGTAATTTTCTGTTTTGTCACTGTTGTTATCATTTCAAGAGCTGGATGCTGTTATAGTTGATTTGGACCCTGACTTACAGTACGATGGCCCTGGGTCAGGCTCACCTCTGAAGATATGCCTTGACCCTTTGATTAAGCTTTCTACATGTAACACTTAAATGGGCAAATTTTCATTCCCACCCATTGCAGTTAATGGGACAACTATTTTTTTCTCTTCAGTGACTTTATTTACAATTATGCTTTTCTTCCTTTAAGACAGCTGTGTGAGATGAAACCCATCTAACCCATCTACTTATGTGGTTTGGACATTGTCGTTTCCTTTGCTCCAAGGGGGATTTTTTGCTGTTTGATTTTGAGTCGGGTTTTTTGACCCTTGTGGTATATCCATACTGATAGGGATAATTATTTGATTTTCCTGGTACAATACAAAATAAAATAAGTAGAAATGAAGCAAAACAACAAGAAAAGTATGAGCTGGCTGTTATGTTTACACAAGCTTGCTGTTATGGTCTGGCTCTTATGTTTACATATAGAGCTATGATGTTAGCTGTGTTTTTTGAATGGTATTGATAGGCAAACTTCTGGAAAACAATTATTTGATTTTTAACAGCAAAGCCTTAGGTGCTGGAACTTTTCACACTGTCATAGTGATATAATAACCCCTCTGTTATTAAAAGAGGAAAAAATCCCACCCTATACAATAATAACCTGACAATAACTGATGAGGTTTGTTTCTTGTTTTTTATTTCATTCCTAGTAGTTGTGTATTATACTGCTGATCAGTGTACAGTTTTCTGAAGATGTTGAAAAATGGAAAGACAAACCTGTGTATTCATATTCACCTTTTACATATTTCTTATTTGTTATTCTAGGCAAACTTTTCAACACTGGGAACCTCTGCTTAGCTGCCTATGAAAGCACTGAGCTGAATTTGTTTGCCTTCACACTTAGTTCTTCCTTAATTTTCTTTTCTTGGTTTAAAGTGTTGGAGCAGCTGTGCCATGTGCTGTTATTCCTAAAAAGGGATGGTCAGACTGACTGGATAGAAGTGAATGGATTCTCTAGCACTTGCTTGGCCTTTTCCAGTCATAGCAATCAAAATTTCAAGAATTAGTTTTGTTGCTGATGCTGCATGGTTTTATCCATGTTTTATGCATTTGCAGTGTCAAGATTCAATGTTGTTCAGAAACAGAAGATAGGGTGTTTCAAATGCATTTGGGTGGTTTTTTCCACCCATCAAAAGATTCCTCAATCTAGTTGCTTGGGTTCCAGAGGGCTCTGGTGCTGCTTCAAACCAGTTGTTGGCTTAAATCTAATGATCTGTTGACAGATTATGAATGCATCATGAATTTACACTTTTAAGCTAGGAAGAATGTACTGTACCACCAAGTTTGAACAGTGTGTGTTCTTGGTTTTGGGTTTTGGGGTTTTTTTCCTTCCGAGAATCTACCTGCAATACAGATCTCCCAACAGCAGATGGAAAATCAGTGATGCTTGAATTATAATTAAGAATTTAGCTGCTTCACCAGTGAGTGTAAAGAAGATGTAAGTTCTGCACACATTTTATAATTGTTCTTCCACTTTCGTTTTTCCTTCACATCACTCTGTTGCATAATTTGAAAGAAGTGACATTTCTAACAAAATCCTTGTGGAAGCCAAATTTCTTCTGTCATCCTGATCAAGCTTTTCATATATGCTGTTGAAAAATATTGACCAGGAATTTATTTTCCCTTTTCTAGCTTCTAAGCAATAACCTATACCATCTGGCAATAGAATTTCTCCATCATATTTCAATATCACATGAAGGTTTTTCCATTACTTCTAGTATCATTAGCCCTTAAGTTAACAAATGCAATTAATAATATTTTTTTTTGTTAACGTTCAAGGGCATTTCTTTATTTTTTACAGGAGTTTTCAATCTCTAATCTTTATTCCAAAGATACCAAGCAAAGCACTTCATGTGCAAATGTGAAATTCTAGTTGTTAATATGGAATTATCTCCTAAAGTCTTCTTTTCTTCCTGTTGTCAAGTTTCTTCCTGGTTGATAGATGGGATGATCACTATGCTTTGGGAGTAATTCCCATTTTAAAAACAACATATTGCTCCCAAAATGCTTGGTAGATCTATAAACTATTTTCCTCTTGACATTTTCATAGAATTATCTAGGTTGGAAAAGACCTTGAAGATCATCTAGTCCAACCATTAACCTAACACTGACCGTTCCCAACTACACCATATTTCTCAGCACTGCGTCAACCCAACTCTTAAACACCTCCAGGGATGGGGACTCCACCACTGCCCTGGGCAGTCCATTCCAATGCCCAACAACCCCTTCTGGAAAGGAATGCTTCCTAATATCCAGTCTAAACCTTCCCTGGTGCAGCTTGAGGCCATTCCCTCTTGTCCTATCGCTTGTTACTTGGTTAAAGAGGCTCATCCCCAGCTCTCTGCAACACCCTTTCAGGTAGTTGTAGAGGGCGATGAGTTCTCCCCTCAGCCTCCTCTTCTCCAGACTAAACAACCCCAGTTCTCTCAGCCGCTCCTCGTACGACATGTGCTCCAGACCCTTCACCAGCTTCGTTGCCCTTCTCTGGACACACTCAAGTAATTCAATGTCCTTTATGTAGTGAGGGGCCCAAAACTGAGCACAGTCATCGAGGTGCGACCTCACCAGTGCCAAGTACAGGGGCAAGATCACTTCCCTGTCCCTGCTGGCCATGCTATTTCTGATACAAGCCAGGATGCCATTTGCCTTCTTGGCCACCTGGGCACACTGCTGGCTCATGTTCAGCCGGCTGTCAATCCACACCCCCAGGTCCCTCTCTGACTGGCAGCTCTCCAGCCACTCCTCCCCAAGCCTGTAGTGCTGCTGGGGGTTGTTGTGGCCCAAGTGCAGCACCCAGCATTTGGCCTTATTGAAACTCATACGGTTGTTCCTTAGCCCATCGCTCCAGCCTGTCCAGATCTCTCTGCAGAGCCTCCCTACCCTTGAGCAGATCAACACTCCCACCCAACTTGGTGTTGTTTGCAAACTGACTAAGGGTGCACTCGATCCCCTCGTCTAGATCATCAATAAAGATGTTAAACAGGAGTGGCCCCAAAACCGAGCCCTGGGGGACACCACTTGTGACCGGCTGCCAACCGGATTTAACTCCGTTCACCACAACTCTTTGGGCCCGGTCATCCAGCCAGTTTTTACCCAGCCAAGCATGTGCCCATCCAAGCTGCTAGCAGCCAGTTTTGCCAGGAGAATGCTGTGGGAAATGGTGTCAAAGGCCTTCCTAAAGTCAAGGTAGACAAAATCCACAGCCTTTCCCTCATCCAATGAGCAGGTCACCCTGTTGTAGAAGTAGATCAGGTTTGTCAAGCAGGACCTGCCTTTCATAAACTTATGCTGACTGGGCCTGATCCCCTGGTTGTCCCGCATGTGTTGTATGATCATACTCAGGATGAGCTGCTCCATCAACTTCCCGAGCACTGAAGTCAAGTCTTATGCTGTGCTATTGGTAGGCTAAAGCTTTTTTTTGCCCTCAACAGCTTTGTACAGGGCCTCCTATGGAGTTTTTTGTGGGTTTTGTTGCTTTGCACTTTTTGTGAGTGTGTATGTGTCATTCATTTCTTTGTGATTATCTCCATTTGCCTACCTGACTCTGCATTTAGCTGTCCCATTTTCTGTAAGACTGATTTTCCTGAAAAGCTTTCTGCAAAATATAATGTCAAATATTTCAGTCTCTCTGATTAACCCTAACAGATTCCTTCTTTGTTCATGCGATTTGCATCAATTTTCCTCCTTTTATTTTTGCTTATTTGGACTGTTAGAAGTATTGAAATGATAGTTTTATCATCTTATTTCTCAGTTTGAACATAAACATTGGAAGTATTTGTTGTTGGTGATAGTATTAAAATCTCCACAGTGACAAAGGAATAACCATTTTCCTTTGTTGTGCAGAATGATAGATGGTAGATACATGTCACAGCCTTTCTATCTGAGAAGCATTTAATGTCTTGTGAGCCTTTATGAACTTTGCTTAGTGAAGAAAATGCGTGGTGGATATAGTTTAACTTTACTCCGACATGCTTTTTGAGTGTTACTATTAAGCAGAGCTGTTATCAAAGGATGGGAATGGAAGGACTAGAAGAATAGGGATTGCACTTAACTTTTTTATTGGCTTATGTATTTATTTTTATAGATTCTTATGTATGCATTTGTAACTGCTACAAATAGGGATATAACGTCTGAAGTACAGGTGCGTAGCCCTTTTTAAGTAAATCTTTATTTCAGTATTGTTATTGCTGACATACAGAGGAGGAAATCATACTCTCATAACGGCATCTTCTACATTGTATTTGTACAACTGCATTCAGAGTAAGGGTTTTTATTATTTCATCAACTTTGAGTAAGAAAAAAAATCACCAGCAGAATTGTTAATTTTTAAAAAAAAAACAAACCACACACACAAAGCAGAGAGGCTAATCCCATAAAAACCTCATATTAAGTAGTATGTGGCATGCTTATATAGATATCTCCAATCTTACAGCAGAGAGAAGGAATACAAACAATCTGAAAGGTCACACTTCAGTTTTGGAGTATATGCAACAAATTGTTACCATTTTGATATTTTTCAATATTTTAAATCAAGATTTCCATTAATTTAAAACTCATTTCATGTAAACAAAGATATGAAATCACTTGTTTTCAATTTTTACAAATATTGGATAGATGATATCACAGATCCCTTTCTTTTCAAACCTTCTTGGAAATGAAATTAAGTCTAGTTTTATAGTTTAGAGCATGTCAGTAGATTTTTAGAGAACACTTAAATTTTAAAAGAGGACTCCCTTTAAAGTATCTCCCTGTTTTCAATATTTTTATCAATCCTACTTGGCAATTACTGAAGCAATATGAACAGTTTAATTGTGGCTTGAGAGAAATCTTCCCTGAGAAATTTTATTTGGTGTAATATACTCGTGATATTTGGACAAGAAAAACATGAATATTTTATCTTTCATATCCAAACTAAGACAGACTGGATTTGATGTGTTCATTTATTTTATTATTTAGTAATATTCTCTTTTGGTTTTTGCCAAGGCCTAAGATTAACTGACCATCTGTCTATTTTACTACAAAGCAGTATCTGCTGCTCATTATTGGGAGTTAATTTTGTGGCAGAAATTCAGAGAATGTGGTTTGATATTCTGATTTATTCACTGACATTCACAGAAATGTAGCACATAGAATCAGAGAATTAAAGGATACACAGCAGAAGAAAAGTGTCATGAAAAATATTCACAACTGCCACTATTTAAAAATATGGCAATGGTATGCTTCCATGTCATACTACTTGGCCAGATTTACTCCAAATAGCTCAAACTTTTATTAGATATTTTCAACAGGAAGATGTAGCATTATTGGGTACAACTTTAGAATATTTATGCCTGTGTGAGTGGTCTTGTGTCTGCACAGTGCGCTAATAATATGAAGACATTCTACTCCCATGTGTTACATACTATAGACTCACATCTGTTTTTACATTATATCCTAAAGTCATAAATATGTTATATGCTATAAAAGTATGCTTAGAATCAAAAGGATAACTGGAGATGATCAGCTGTTCTCTGTTTAACTTTCAAAACTGAAAAATTATTTCAATTCTTCTGTTTTCCTGCAAGGTTTCCAGAATATTTGTAGACGGAGAAACACATCCATTCCAACAAAATCCACCATTTGAAATTTACTACTGTTGCAGTTTGTGCAGCTTTAGATCTTCCTTCTGATTTTTCTCATTTCATTATTGTTGGTGTACTTAGATGAGATGTAGATGTCCTTATCAGGGCAATTTTCATCCTAATTCTCATTCAGTTAAGATTATGATCTTATGTTCAGCAAAGTTCTTCACAAAGCTGCTGCAAATAATTGGTCCTTGATCCTTCTTTTGTCCTCTATGTGTTAGTTCCCCAAACTTTTTGCCATTACATTGGAGTATAAAATGAACTCAGAGCTAATGTATAACAACTGCACTTCTTCCTATTTTTACAGTGCATAATTCTCCTTCAGGCAAATGAGTAAGGGTTGGCTCTGCTGTTCCTTTGTGTTAACCAGCATGCCAAACTGTAGTAATTGGAGGTGCTTATTTCTAACAAAACTGCATCTTTAGAGCAGCTGAAGGTGTGTTGTGCTGCAGATTGTGGTGTATTTAAGAATACCTGTGTTAACTTTAAATATAATAAAACAGAGACTAGAAGCATCTATGTAGCTCTATTTAGCCTAATTTTTTCTTGGGGAAACTCATTCTCTGAACAAGACATAATTTTTGCTGCTAATTGAGTAGTTCATTCTCCTAAGGTACAGGGATATTCTCACAAGTTACTTGTGTGGCCATTCTCAGTGTTGTCACTCTTGTCCAGGGTGTAAACCAGTTAGCACTAATATCCAAAGCTGTTGTGATTAGACTGCTTTCTGTAAACTCACACTGGACTTATAGAGCTGGGGTAGATGCTTTGAATTGACAGAGCAGCAGATGGATCCTAATAATGCAAGTTTTGGGAAAGAATTTCCCTGTGGGACAAGTAGGCCAATTATTATACATTGGCAGAGGGTTGCTATGTGATAGTTTTATGCTTTACTTGTTTTCATATTAGGCTTTTATTGTTGTCCTGTTCATAAAAAGAATCAGAAACACAGAGTACCTTTTCTGTTGTGTTCGGACAATTCCCTGAGCCTTTCAATACATACTGCAGAAGAACAGCATACAAAATATGCAATACAATGTTAAAATAGCTGTGTTACCTTTTGGATGTCCTGTGTAGACATAAAGTCTTTCTCAAGAATCTCTACCATGTTTCTGTGTTGTACTGTATGTGTGGTCTGGGTTTGTCTGAAAGTAATTATAAAGCATCTTAGATTTGTCAATAATTGGTATTGCTAGTTATACATAAAAGCTCATTTTACAAAGCTTATTGGTATCAGCAAAGATTGGTTGTGGAATTCAAGTTTATTTCAAACTTGGTTATATAACTAGGTGTACATATAAGAAATCAAAGCATATCATCAGAAAAGTAAATATAATCAGGAAATTAAATAAAATATTTACGTGTCCCTGACAGAAAAGCAGCTGTTCTGTTCCATTTAAAAAACTGCTTTAAAACCAAGAGAGGATAATCTTATTATGAGGAAATGTTAATATATACAAGGTATGGTGGCTTAGTATTTATCATAATTTACTTTTTTTTTTTTACATGTTTTATTGCCTCACTGAAAGAGAATACTGATATATGTATAGAGAACAACTATTAATTTGGTTCTTATCCTTTTCCTGTTAAAACATGGTAAAATTAGAAAGATTGCATGAGAGAGAGAGCGAAAGTGGAGACATGTGTTGGAAAGTCCCAAATTAGTGAATGGTTTAGGAGGAAAGGCTTCCTGGTTTTTGTTTTTTGTTTTTTCATCCAAATCTACACTGCCAGTGTTATACTGACTGGTATGTACTTTAATCTGATGGCAGGTGATATTTATTTCTAGAGTGTATATAAAAAACATGTACTCAAATTCTTTAGAGATGCTCACAATGAAAAAGGAGGTAGGTGTGCAGATGAGTAATCACATTTTTGGACATTACATCTAGTTTTGTTGCAGCAGAAAGACACACACCTCTGCTCTCAGAAGTAAACATTTGTACGCAGTTACCATCCTTATATCAAGTCTATTTCTCTGTATAAAATGATACTTCTATAAGAAGATTATAGCCCAATGTAAATGCTGAAAAGTGGAGTTGACAGAAAATGTAGTTTGAGACATTTTGAGTGTTAGATTGTATTACAAAATGGTAAAACAACTTATTGATACTCTTAAGGAGTAATTTTCAACTTCAAATTATTTTATTTGAATGGATATTGCAATATGCACTTTTAAAATTAAAATATTTTTATATTTGTTAATAAAAATTTATTTGCAAAATCACCAACACTATCAACTTTTCAGCATTGTGTTTGAGTTTTTTCAAATTATTCCAAAGGGAGTTTCCAATCTGGTAAGTAAGGTAGAAAAGTCTGTGTTAGGGAGTAAAAATATGTATGCTTGATTTATATAATTAAAGTACTAATTTAGGCCCACTTCTTACAAACCCTTTCTTACGTGGAGTGACATTGAAAGGACATGTGCATATGGTTTTTGGAAGCTTGACACACCATTTAATGAATTGCTTAAATACAGAAAAATTTCAGGCGGTAGAATTTGTATTGCAGAACCTTAGTTTCACTTGGAATATTTAGTGCTATCAGTACTTGTGAAATGTTTTTATATAGAATTAGCAGGATGGAGGGATGCAATTTATCAAATGCAGTTTATTTCCTGTGCTCAAATAAGTATAAATTTTAATCAGAATTTAATATTTTAATTCAAAATTAACAATTTCATTCAATGTTAGTAATTCAATCAAATGAACAAACAAAAAAGCAATTTTCCCTCCCCTCTCACTATCAAGTTGAACTTCTCAGAGGTGTTACAAAAGGAGTATGAAATATTTTCTTTTCATTGACATTATAATGACACTTTGCAGGTGTCCTTAGACTCTAATCATCCAAGACTTTCACATATGCTACACACTGTGAACAGTCCCTTTGAAGTTAATTGAGTTTCACCAATTTACTCCAGCAGAGAGTGAAACCCTGTTTACTGAATTTTAAATTAAATATAAACACATTAAAAAATAAAACTGTACTTTAACTCCTGGTAGTTCTATTACACATGTTGTAGGCTTTCTCAATTAAAACACATCCAATTAGATGTATTTAAAGATGAAATTACCCTCTGAGGCATTGGGTGTAGAAATGGATTAAAAACTAATTAAATGTAGGTCTCTGGGGACCTAAATTACTTTCCCTTCCTGCTAAAATCAGATATATGTCTAAATAAGAAGGAGATCTGAAGGTTAGTGATAACCTCAGGGTTGTTTTTATTTACTCTCAGATTACCTGTCATCGGCTAACCTGTTCCATCATATGAGTTGTTACCTTCTTTTTGGCTTTTTAGATAATGAAATATGACTTCAGGTACTCCAAACACTTTTATTGTTAAGGTTAAATAACATGCCTTTTTAACAGCTCTTTCCTAAATAAAGTGAGGAAACTACAATTGAAACTTGACAGAGGAAAGGAATGTAAGCCAAAGCACAACACTACAACCACAATAAGTCCATCAATGAGCAAAATGAAAGCATCAGAGAAAGGAATTTCATTTTCCCAAATGCGATTGTGCATGTCTACTTGGGGGTGAGCAGAATTTGAATTGATTGAATGACTTTGCAGAGAAAATTTCATTACTCTGGCAACTAGTTTAAAATTAAATTAGAATAAAATTAAATTTGTAGTATGTAATGGGCAAGATCATATGTGATTTCAAGTCAGTAGGAACTGGGCATTCAGTATTACCCAGAGCTTAGCTCAAAGTCACCTTAACTCAATTTGTGTAACTTCTACTAGTCGAAGATGGCACACATTTATTAAGGATCACCATTGTGTCTATACCTGGAGGATATGATTCTGACAAAATTAAAAAGAAGTAATTTTTAGGTGATATTAAAAAGTGAATCTCATGCAGTGATGCATGGTGCATGGTATAAAAGAAAGATCTTACTCAGCTGAAAGTGGCAAAACCTGAAAGTACTTTCAAGTGCAAAGTTCCCACGTGTTGGAGAGTGGCACTGGCAGAATGGAGAGTAGCTGTCGTGGGATTTTCCAAAACTGCAGCTGGAGGTAGTTCATTCCAAACTTGTGTTGTGCTCAGTCATTTGATTACTATTATGCCTGTGCTCATGAAAAGCAGATAGTAAATCAAGGAATCACAAGCAATATAAGCCCAGGAGAGTAAATTGTGATTTTCAGTGTCAGTGTACATATTAGGCTGAAATAAAATTTATGCACATAAATTATACTTAGAATTGTGGCGATACTTCAGTCTTTTTTTTCAAAAGGGGTAAATACTTGGCTTACATTTTTAAATAGTACCTGAAATGTCCCTTTAATCCCTATAGGTCTGATCATATTTTACTTATTTGTGCCATCAGAATGTCAATATCATGATAAAAATACAGTCTAAAAATCTCAGGAAATTATCAGAAGAGCAGTCTCATTGGAAACGTTTGCATTTAATTGAAATACCAGAGGAAGAAAATAAGTGTATAAGGATACAGTTGTCCCCAGGTTGCAATCATCTTTAGTGACAGCAGTGTTCCTGGTGATGGCTTGCCTGGCAATGGAATCCTAGCTCCCAGATAGCTATTTAAATTACTCTTGGAGCAAATATATTGATATGACATTTTTATTTCATTTCTGTATAAAATCTCTCTAAAACTATTGTTCTGTTACAACATATATACCTATCACAATGCCTTTTTTTTTTTTTAGCTCTTTCTAGCTCAAATACTTTAGTCTTTACTTGTAAGGCACTTGCAGTAACCCCAGTGAAGTTTGCAAACCAGTGACATTTTAGTCAGGAGGGAGCAGTGATTGATAGACTAGCACCCTGATACTGATGCTAAGGAGAGCAGAGGGTATTTCTTTAATAAGTTAATGTAGCTTTGAAACTGGAAATGCAGCAGGGGACATGCTTTGGAAGGAATGCATTCTAGTGAGAAGGATCTGCTGGCATATCCCTGGCATGCACCAAGACAGTGAGAAACAGACTGAATGAGGAGACTTTCCTGTGAGTCTATAACAGTTCCAGCAAGTGTACTTGAGAAGGTCCCCTAAAGCAGCATCTGCATCACTGAACTGGAACTGAGGAGTAGTAACATCTCTTCACTGAGACTGCCTGAATGTTTCTAATTCCTGGATGTTGTTGTCTTCTCCTTTCTTATTCCCTCCAAATGCTCTAGAAGCTTTTCAAATTCTGTAGTTGTGCACACAACCCATTAACACCACCAGCAAGGGACACAAACTTGATACAGAAAATCTTTTTCCCCTTACATGGCAGAGTCCTTTCTTGAAAATTTCCTGGATGATCCTAAAGTGCACAGTGCCACATGACTGAAGTCAGTGGTTAATCAAGTTGTCTTTAATAGGTTAGACTATTGTACATCATGGACTTTTATGTTGTGTCAGGTCTATCTTAATATTTACAAGTTGGGTGTTCTGAAATTGTAATAGTCACACTTCGATGCAGCTGTCCATATACGTTGATGCTAACCTGAGAACTAACAAGATGTTCAGACTATGCTTTGGGCTATAATGTAGGGTCTTAAGGTACAGAATAAAGACATTAAAGACGGATTCTTGTTCTTCATGTGATTAAATGTGATTCCTATTGTTACTATAGTGTGGTTTTTAATCTTCTGTGTAATACTTTAAGGGAATCTCTTGAATAGAAACCGTAACACTATTAATTTGGTGTAACACTAAGCCTCAGGAGCAAATGCTAAATAACATTTGGTAATGGGTTTTATAACAACTTTATGGAGCTCCTTATGTGTGCTTTTCACTGTTTTTCAATGCTAATGTTACTATACATTAGCACTGAGATGTTTTCCTCATGATACAATAGCTATGGCAGTCTGCATACACAGACTCCAAATAACTTAATCTAACGCTTGTTGAAGATAATAGAGAGATTTCATGGGTGTTGTATCAGATCCTCTACAAAACTGGCTTAAAATGCTGACACACCACTTTTGCATATGCCTCTATTCTTCAAGATGAAATATGTATTCTTGAACATGAATTAATATTTTATGTACATTCTATCTCTCCACACAAACAAAAAGGCAAAGATTTGTCAGTGTGTCTAAAGTAAAGTTTGTACTGGGTGTAAGGAGCAGAGTGAGGTAGTTCAGTTGTATTTTAAGAAGTTTACTGGTCAAGTGGTCATAAATCATTATTCCATAAGGCAGTAGGAAAGACAATGTAATACAAGGTGTGACCAATGCTGTTGAAAGCAGTGGATTCAGTGATCTCTGACTCTTTTCTTGACTCTCTTGTAGCTGAGCCAAGTGGGTATTCAAGCTCTGCTCTGCAAATGGTTTTAGGGACATATCTGTGAACAGTGTTCTCAAGTCTGTGAGATTAGAAATGAAACTGTAGATGGTTATTTTTCATATATGTGCAACCACTACATGTGGTCAGCATTTTGGTTGTGGTTTTTTTTTTTTTTTTTTAAAAAAAAAAAAAAAAAAAAAAAAAAAAAAAAAAAAGGATAATACTTCAAGTTAAGACAGGTCCAAAAGTGCTGGTAAGAGGGAATTTTCAGTTGGAAGCCCAGTCAATTAATTATTTATTAACTGGAAAAAGCACTTAGTAAAACAGTAGCAGGAAATTTGCCATATTGGACAACCTAGTAGGCCTTCCTCATGAGATTTCGGTGATGTGTTTTGGTCTCCTAAGAACTAAGACTTGCAATTCTTACAGACCTAGTTTTTTGAAAACCGTAGGTCAAATGTCTGTTTAATACATATGGCTTTAAGACTTCTGTAATGACAGGTTTGACATAATAGTATATAGTGATGGCATCAATAGTACTTCTTTTTAGGGTATTATTCTGTATTGACTTTTAATTTCCCCACCTGAATGTGTTGTTTTTCCCATAAGTTAGCACGGTTTGTTGTTACTCATACTTAAATATAACCTATCAGATTATTATTTTAGTGCCTGTGACAAGAAAAGTGAAGTGCAACAACATTTATATTGATTTGAGTTTCATTTATCTTCTCATGGAAATGTCATTGTAATATCTTACATGGTGGATTATTTCATATTAATATGAATAATAATTATAATTATTACAATATTATAATAATGGTGGAGTTTTTAAAATGGAATAATTTGTGCTGAAGAAATCAGAGAAGGAAGAAAGATTAAAAAACTTTTTATATTCTCTAAGATCAATGTCAAATGCTCATCTAAGGTAGATGAGACTTCTGTATTTATTTTATTCCTATATCAGTTCTTTAATGGCTTTTTCAGTTTTCAGCAGTACAGTTCACTAATTGCACTATAAATATGCAAATATTTATTATGTCAGTTGTATTGTTTCATCAAAATATTAATTCCAGGGCAGATTTTAAAGATTTTCTAAATAATCAAAAGGTTTCAAGTGTTGCTGAACTACGAAATAGCATTAGGTATATTTTTGTCTGGGGAGTTTTGTAACAACTTTTCTGCTACATTGCAGCCCTGAGTTAGCCATGGATTCATCAAAATTAAGTTGCACATTTACTTCCTGAAGCAAGTTTGTATCAGTCTGCCCAAAACAGAGGTAATAGGAAGGAGAAAAAGTGCATCTCTTAACGTGTCTATCACAGGAATCCAGTTTAATGAATGAGTCACATAGTACTTAAACATTGCCTCTAGCTTTTTTATTTTTTCCCTTAGTGGTTATCACCAAATTTATAGATAGAAAGAAAGGCTGTTTCTTCATCCAGCCCATTGTTACTGACAGTTCACATTTTCCTCTAAAGTATAGTTTCTATTGTTGCATTTTGTTTAGCACTAAAAGGTCTGTAATGGGCTGATCTACCTCTTCACCTACTTGTTGCCTGGAGCATTGTGAATAGCAACCTCCTTAGACTTTGTAGTCTCTCTCCTGACTTCACTGCAGTGTCTGTGGCACCTGCAAACAGATTTTTCAGCTCTGATGTAGTAAATTAGTGTGCTCTGTGTTAGTAATGGAAACAAAACCAAGAAAGAGACTGAATTAAGACTTACTGCACTGTTGTTATTGCCCAAAGGAAAAACTGCGATGGGTAGTAGATGTCTCTTCTTATTTGTGATTGCTTATCAATTTATGTAAACATCACTGCTTGAAAACTGAAATACAGCCATAGCCATGAGCAAGATGATTTAGCAGGCTTTTGTAGAAAATATAAAGCCCATGCAGACATTTGAATATTACTTATTTTCAGTGTAATTTTTCATAATAAGAGGAGCCAGTGGCAGTTTAATGTAAAGCAGTTAGACTTGGCTCAGTGACCAGAACTCTAGATTTTGCTCTCCCAGTTGACGGTTCAATTGCTAATGTAGAGAGCCATGCTCCTGCTCTTTGCTCCAACAAATCTGGAATATGTTAATGTATCAGTGTTCCAATGGGAGGGTTGAAGAATGCCTCCATCCGAAATACAACCTACATGTGTGTGTCCTATTGCCAGCCGGTAGGCTAGATCCCAACCCTGAGAGCCTTCCAGCTGGCCTGTTGCCATTGAAAAAGAAGGGCAATGGCCAAATTGCTGTGAATGATGAGAGTTGGAGGCTCACCTTCTTAGGGATGGAGGGGGTTCAACTGAAGGCGCATCCACACCTATTCATGCATGTGGTTTGTTTTTTACGGTCACTGCAACATCAGTTAAAGTCTGTAAAGAAGTGTTACATGATTGAGACTCAGTTCACATGACTGAAGAGGTGGAAAACCTTTACTGTCTGTAGGGCAGTCAGTAGGGAGGGGAAAGGGAAAATTTGAGTCTTGGTACAAAAATTAGGGTGGTGACTCAGAAGTGTAGGGACAAAGCATAAGAAAGTGAATGCTGTAATCTTCCTGAGTTTAACTATAACTACAAAACACTCTAAAATAGCGTGTTTACTTTTTCTCTTTTTTCTAAAATAGTGTGTTTACTTTTTCTCTCTTTTCAGCAGCAAGATTAATTGAAAAAGTTTAAGCATTTCTGAATCACATTACTTGCCTTGGGAAAATGAAATGGTAATGGTGTGTCTTTTCATAGTTGTTTCAAATCGCTCATGTATGTGTTAGCTGACGTTGACATAAGTAAATTGTTTCTCTGTGGTGTTTCATCTTCTTGGTTGTTTGGAATTCAGCTTAATTCTCAATTTGTCTGCTTTATGCAGGCATGTATATCAGCATGAAACTATTCACGCTCATTTTCCCCCCATCTCCCTGACACACTTCCATATGTGGATTCACATTTAACTAATATACATAGATAATTTCACGTACCCTGAAGCTGTATTGACTATATTATCAATTTTGTACTGTCATTTAGAGTTAGGCTCAGTTTTTGTATGTCTTCTTACATCCATCTGTCAGGGATAATGCAATACAATAAGGATATACTGTCTGACTTAACAAAGATATTTTAACAGAATGAAACTGTTATTTACATCACTTAATTATTTTACTGCTGTTCATTCTGCTTTTCTTTTAACCACTGCCTGTCTTTTTTGGTTTTGTCTTTACTAAATGCTTCAATAAATATTTCTGTTATTATATTGTCACTGAATTTGGTATTCACCTGCGAAGAGCTCTGTAACAAAAGAGCTGTTCCCTTCCATTTTCATAAATGTTGAGACCTTGTGTGGAAGTGGTAGTGATTCCTACATTCTGAGATTGCATACCCTTGTAGTGAACTTAAGCAACTAAAACTGTATCATCACCTTGGCATATTTCTTTAACTGTGTTGTATTTTTTAGGATTGGAGTCAAATTTAGATTTACATTATGCAAACATGGTCCAATTACCCAAAAGGCTTAACACTGTCTGATTTCTTAAGTTAATATTTTCTGTAGGCATTAGTGTCAACATTTATTACTCGTCAGTTGTTTCCCAATCTTCTTTTTTCCTTTTATCTCTTGAACTATTGAAAGTTTCATGATATACCAAATCTCCTTTTCTCTTTCATACCAATCCTCTATTCTGGGATAGTTTCTGACTTTTTCTTTGGGGTATCAGAGATGAAACCTCATAGTTAAAATACCATGCATATTCTGAATTATCAATGAAAAGCAACTACAGGAAAATGTTGACTGTTGAAAAGTATGAACTGAGAACATTTCAGAACTGAAGTAGCAAGATTTCAATCTTCAAATAAAGGAGGAAGAATAGAGAGGATCACTAACTGGAACAAACTTAAGTGACGCATGTCATCATTAGAAAGAGAAGACTTCAGAAACAATTCTCTCTGAGACACACTGTAGATTGGAGCAGATATAGAAGTAATTGTTAGAAAGGATGAAGGGCCCCTGGTCTCCCTAGGCAAACAGGACGAGTAAGGCAGTGGTGGGGGATATGGCACTGGATGTGCACTTCTGCAGGCTGCTTTGCATCTTGCCTAATTTAAGGAATGGGATACCCTTCAGATCCCAGCTAGCAGGTGAAAACCAATGGATATCAGTTAATACTGCATAAATACAGAGAGACTGCTAATCTGACACCTGAAACTTGCATCAGCTGCAGCCCATAAGGAAGTTTTCTTTTTTTCTATACTTAATATAAATTAACACTGCATGACAAAGCAAAGAAATACACCTTTCCTTGCTGGAATCAGCAAATCTATTGTGTGGCAGTTAAAATAACAAGTTAGGCTTTTTACCTGTTTAAAATGTTCTCTGCAGCTCTATTCTTTGTATTATGGGAGTTGTGAGCTATGTGATTAATAGCCATTTTTGTTATTTAATGAAATGTCAAGAAGCATGTGAAAGTATTTGGGGAGAACACTGGAAGGTTACTCAGCAAAAAAGAAAACGGGATATATTGAAGCTGGGTTAGAGATTAAGGAGAATTTAGGTGTGTTCCAAATATTACATAAATACTTCGTTCTGATTTTGATAAGGATGCTGATCATGTATTTGAGTCTAGTAGTAGAGACCACATGGGAATGATAATAGAACTTTTTCTATCCAAAGTGGGATCAAAATTTAACTTATACTCTGTATGGAAATCAGGATGCTTGGATAACCTCTGCTGCAAACTACCAGCACGTGAAATCATAAATCCACAGGACATTTTTAATTGATCTGTCAATGCCACTTTAGTGGCTGGAAAAAAGAAACATGAACCCAATATGAAAACAAAATAGAGTTGAATGAGAATGCGCCATCTCCTTAGTATGACTTCAGTACTAAAAAAATTTGTATTTTGATGGAAATGATGGCTAAACTGAAAGTAAGAGAGGGTGGGGAAAAAAAAGATACATTTGATCCCAGTGTAGATTATGTCAGACTAATTCAATGTTTCCTTTTAATAATTCCTTTAGAAGAGCAATAATAGGGTAATTGGGGTTTTATATGATAACAGTATAGGAGACCTGATTTAGCCATTTTTTTATATAGTATCATATCTGATATAGTGTTAAAGTATAGGAGAGTACTCTTTATTTAAGGTGGTAAATAATAAAATTGAAAGATGTATAAGGTGCTTGGAGGAGACTGGTTTTTTGGAAGTGGGAGACAGTGGGTTGGACAGAGGTTTCCAATACTGTTTTTTGGAGAATAGCTCAAGGATACATTGCCAGATTTGCTTTTGAAAACAAATTTTTGCCCATGACAATCCCAAACAAAGGAGGGGTTTTTAAGTGCTGTTGAGCAGCTGTATTTTTCTGCAAGTTGGTTTCTCATTCGTTTCTGGACCTGCTGAAAGAACAAGAATGGGATCTTTCCTGTAAAGAAGTCTCATGATTTTGATGTTGTAATGCTCAGAAACAACATGTAACTACTCTTTTCATAGTGTGGGTCACTGTTTGCATTTCTCAATATACATTACCAAACATTTTGCATCATTGGTTTAACATGAAATGTACTACAGCCTTTTCATGCAAAAATACTAATAAAATCTCCTATGTTCATTATCATATTAATATAAAATCAGCCATTGTACCTCCTGCAATGTTTTGCAGTAAATACATTGTGTAATTTCTGCAACTTCTTACAGCAAAGAAAGCCTGTCTTCATTTTTGCCCATTATAATTACCAGCTAAAGACATTTTTCACAGTATCTAGTCTGATGATGGGCATCTGATAATGAAAACTAATTTGCATAAGGTACCTGCTGGAATGAAAGACCATCTTCCTTTGCAAATGCACTATAAATGAGCATAAACTAACAGATTAGGTTTAGATCTTCAAAGCAACCTAAGGGATTTGTGGCTTTGAAAATCTCAGCCACAATGTGTACCACTATAAATGAGAGCAAAACAATTCAAATGCATAACTGTATGGGGAGAAAAAATTAACAAGTCTAAATAATTTAGATATGAGACTGTTCTTTGGAGGACTAGCTATATTAGCTTCATCATAATAGCTGTTGAACATTGCTGGGATCTGCTGCATTGCAGTAACAGTTCATCTGGACCCAAGAAATGCCTCTATACTCTGATTTTCAGGTGTATCCTTTGGTAACATAAGAACTCTCCCACATAGGGAGGTGGAAGTATCTGACTGCCTGTGGTGAGAAAAATATATGTATCTTCATTTCAGTCCATAGAGTGAGAACACTTGGGAAACTGAATGGGTCAAGGATGCTAAAGAGGAAATTTTCATTGGGGTGGTTGTTTAGAGTTTACTCAGAAATAGTGGTTGTTATTGAAGGCCTTCAAAATTGCATTGGATATCTTTGTAAAGTTCTTATAGAAAAGGAGATATTATTCAGGTGCTCATACTTATTTTGTCTTGAATACAGCAGAAAAAACATCTTCAAAGAGCTGTGAGACAGGGGAAGAAATCTGTGGATCTTTGTCATACTCAATAAGAAACAGAAACTAGAATGTTGCAATTCAGTCAACCCCGTTTCCATCTTTTAATGAAGATTCCTTCCTCCTACCTTTCTAGTAATGGACAAGAAGCAAACATTTTACAGCCGCTCACATGGCTGAAGTTAGAGTTGACTGACACATTCTCAGTAAATTCTCATTAATTTAACCTGTTGTCATTAATTTACTCCTTTTAAAACTCTTTTAAAGAACCCTGCCTTCCAGAAAATCTGATTATTAGAAGCTTCTGCTGAATCTTTTCCACTTTTTCTCCAATGCTTTTCTGTCACAAAGATTTCATATTGTTTTCTCTTCTAAATTTTTTTTTTTTCTTCATGACTGTTTAATGTTATTTAGTATGTGTTAACAACAGGGTACCAGCACACAACTCACCGTATATTGTTGGGAACTCTTAAGATTTTTGGTACAGTTTTTGTATTGCTTCCTAAAAGGTGCTTGCAGCTGTTTCGTGTATGATGATATGCATTAGTCTCTGTTTAGTGACTACTATGAATTTCTTCAGCTATAGACTGAAGTCTGAACTGAAGGAAGGTTATTGTTTTTTCTCTCCTGTTTTGAAGTTTGTTTTTTCTCCACATTTTTCCAGGTAGCAGGTAGAAGAAAGGTGGGACAAAATGTCAGCTAGTGAGGAAAAATAGGTGAAAGCATGACAGGGTATTGCCTTCTCATCCATTCTTCCCTGGACCTGTCAAACGTCATGCAAAACAGATGGCAGAGGCAGCACTGTGCCACGGGAGAGCTTTTGATCTTTGTTGCAGACTTTCACAGCAAAACTGTCCAATCACCTTGTGAGCAGGCAAAATGCCATAGCAACAGATGAGGAGGAGTGTGAGTAGCCATATATCATATCTGTTTGTCGAGCTGAGGCTGTCCAAAGGGCTTTGGGTTCAAATAAACAGCTTGCCTGCACTTCGTGCAACAAAAGGGCAAGGAAAGGTGATTGAAAGCTAAGTATGGTCTTCCCAGTTCTTATGCTACACATTGACATTGGAAAAATGCTCTTTGATATAATGTAGAGCAGCATAAAAATAAATCTGTTAGCAACTGGATTTTCTGGTAGATTTTTTCCCAGAAACGTAGGTCTGTTCTACCATGTTGTCACGCTACCTCTGATGTTCCCTTATGGTGAAGCCACAAGTAGGATGCTTAGGAGACCACCATGGTGTGAACATTCACTTAAAATGCCTACGTTTGTCAAGCTTCTGGATTAATCTGTAAACTTTATTGTTCCTTGTGCAACAACCAGCAAAATAAGGTTTAGTTTCATAATCAAGATCCTTAGACTCTATGTCAGTGCATTTTAGTTAGTAATACACAGTGGTATTTGAGATTCTGTGGACACCTTTTCTATCACTAGATACGTTTTCTATTCCAGGCTTGTTGATAAGTGTTTATGTTCAGTGCACAATGGTAGTGGGTTTTTAGCTTTGGATAGTCATGTTCCATCAAGAGGGGAAATAAAGATATCTGGCTTACATGCCATGTATTTTTGTTTAATAAGAATTTCTCAGTGAAGAAAATGGAAAATTTAATGGCAATTTCCATAACAGTGGGGCTTTCAATCTCAATTTGATTTTGCAAAATAGTATTAATATATATAATACATAAATGCTGTTCAGGAACAAAGTACAAACAGATCCACATTGACTTACTGTCTCTTCATATGGAATGAAATTTCCTATGGCACCATGTTCTAATATTTTCTCAAGTATGTCATTTCTAAGTGTAACATTATTGAAAAAGCTTAAAGATTTTAAAGATTAAGCCTGTGCAGTTCAGTAGAAATATAATTTACCTCAACAAAAATTGCTATGAAGAAACCAGAGAATTAAATAGAAGGTGAAAATGTTGCTATAAGCTTTTGAAGCATTTTATCAAAGGATATAATTTTCAATGAAATTATGAAAACTTTTCCAGAAGGATAAATCAGAGATCAAAAATAATATAACATGAAAATCTTATTCATCTGAGAAAACTGTATTTACTCCTTTCAAAGACATATCCACATAAGATTTTGTTGAGTAGCAATTTTACTATTCAATTTCATGATTTTATTATGAGTCTTAGCATCTCTACTTTTCAGCAACCAGCTTGTAGAATCAGCTAATTATTTTGATAATTTTATTTTTCATCGAAAAGAAAGGAAATCACTGTCATAAAAAAATTATAAAATTATGCTAAACCGTAAAGGAAAAAAGAAACCTAGAATGCAAAAACTAAAGTAATCCCCCCTTTTAACATGAAAAAGCATAACAAATGTCTTGAAATATATTAGTTAAACATCTGGATTGCTAAATACAATAGCTATGAAAACTGCTATCAGAATTTGACAGCAAAGGAAAATATCAAACTACATTTACTTTTTTCTTTTTTCCTTTTTTTCCCATTTTTTTCTTTCTTTGACAAAAGAATGGAGAGTTCAGCCTAGTTTACAAAGTATCCTAAGAATCCTTGGGAAGCAATAACAGAGGAATGTAGATCCATTCAAAATGTCACTCACACTTTTGTACAGAAACAACTTTGTTTAATCTTCTGGAATTAATTCTCAAATTGCTCAGACAACATTTTTCTGTGCTGATTCAGTGAAGGATACAAATTACAGACAGTGATTCAACATACTGTTTTAAGGGTACTTTCTCCAGACTGTGTTACTTGGGTTCCTTTTGCATATGTAGACGAGGAGATTTTTTATGAGGAATTTAATGATGAGAATGCTGAATAAGAAGTAAGCACATCTTTTTTAATTTCTCTCCCCACTGTTTTTGAGCATTCTGCCTTGCTCTTTTTTCCCTGTACAGATGAGTTTTCATAAAGTGGTCCAGGCAGGTTATGAATATTTGTCCAATAAGTTTGTTGAGTTTTAGTTAAAAAGAAAAAACCAAGACGTTGACAGTCAATTTTCGAATGAAACGTCTTTTATTATAACAAATAAGAATGTTCCAATGGAAAGCCTTTCTTTGTTTCTAAACTGGTGAGTCTACATAGCAATACCGAGTCTTTTCCATTGCTTCCACTAGTTTTTGTTAGCATGCTCCAAAAATTTCCAGTATCGTTGTAGAGGATTATTTTCCCTTCCTTTTTGGTGCATTTTAGTAATCAGAAGAAGCCACTAATCACTAGAATTTATTATCCCTTTTACTGACAGTGAGCTTCTGTGATTTTAATATGGTATTTTAATTTTGTAGTAAGTCCCCTACCTTTCTTATAAAAAAAAAAAAAAAATCATAATGATATGAATCAAGAGTTTTCCTGTCTGGTTTTCAAAACGTGAAAAACACTTTTTACAAACTAGTAATCCCATATCACATGGTCAGCATAGCAATATACTCAAGCATGACCTCTTGGTGACATGAAAGATTTCTAGAATTTGTGGCTAGATTTCGGCTGTTAAGAAGAAACTGAAACTGTAGAAAAGAAAAGAGAATGACAGTAACTAGCTGCATAGCTGTTCTGGTTTTTTGGTTTTTTGTTTTTTTTTTTTTTTTTTCATTTCTATTCTGTTTCTGCAAGGCAATTCAGCACGAAAACATTGTGGCAAGTATCTCTTTTAGGTGTTAACAGTGTAAGGACAAGTAAAATCCTAAAATGCTTTCAAGCCCCTCGTCACCTGCCCTTCAAGCTCATTCCTTTGGCTGGCTGTTCTGAGCTGTAGATGAGATTTCTCTGCCTCTTCATGTTCAAATACAAATTCAGAGTTGAGGTCAGCATATGTTTTCTTGCTTATCCCTTTTCTTTTTTCCTGGGTACCCATGACTGGGTATTACAGTTTTTCTGAAGCCGCCACTCTGATCCTACTGTCTTAGGAGCAAAAATCAGTGGTAAAGGAGGTCTCACAGGCCCCTCTGAATCTTTAGATTTCTCTTTCATGTTTCAACTGTTGCTTAACAGTCTGTAGGCCTCTTGCTGTGATTGTAAGTGTTCCACTTATCTGACCTTTCGACTGAGAATTTTATTGCTGATTTTTATTTTCTTTTTAAAGACTTGATCACTTCAGATGCAATTTTTTCAAGACAGCTCATCACTAGCCCAACTCTGCTTCCATTATACATAGGTAAAATAATAGGAGATTAGGCATACTCAATACTTGGTGTGTTTTAAAATCCTAGCCAATAAATTTCTCAGCACCCTTCTATAATCAGGTCATCCCAGTAAAACCTCATCTGTTTGTTCATCTCAAGAGTCCTTCACAGAAACGTGTCAACAAATGTACTCAATATTGTCACAGGAGGTTAAAGTTCATGAGAAGAGATGAAGTCTCTGCAATGGTCAGCCTCCAAATTAAAACCATTCTGTCAGCAATAGATCTAGGGTTTAAATACATTTAAGCCAGAAGTCAGATTAGAAGTGACACCAATCTGCAGATACTAATTAGCAATGTGGCTATATTCGTTCTTATTATCAATTAACCAGTGGTCATGTTTCATACCATGAGCATTTGTGTATCTCCTCAGAAAAACTACCCACAGCAGACATTCAGAAAAACACATGACATTTTGTAACTAAAGGAGGTATTTTGTGTCTGGCCAAGCAAAAATGGATGAGAGCAACCAACAGCAGTGCAATATCGACAAGGCCCAGGTCTAACTATTGGGATAAGCATCCAGACTCTGATGTATTTCAGGATTTTTACCTCTTTCCTTGAAGAGTTGTCACTTTGTACTTGAATAGCAACAATATTGTAGATACTGGTAGTGTATCTTTCATGGTTATTCATAAAATGGTGAGGAAAGGGCAAGAGAGATTGCCCTACCCATGATTTTCCTTAATTTGATTTTGACCTAAACTAAGAAGGCTACCTCTGTTGCACATAGTTTGGTCCTTCTGAAGAAAATAGTGAAAGTTAGCCTATATACTCTCCTACAGACTTTGATAAGTGCACTCTGTTGTCAGCTACAGAGATTCGGTTTAAATGGATAATGGTCTGGACTTGGGGTGAGGGGACTTTTTGTGTCAGCACTTGAAAGTGGGCATTTCTTATGTTCAGTACCAGTGCACGTGCACTACTGTCAGATATAAACATGCATTTGCAGTAAAATATGTTTTAAATTATTAGGTGATGAGCATTCTGGTTTGTTTTGCTGTAAACTGAAAATTTTCTTTTCTCCTGTAAATCTTTTCTCCTATAAATTCCATATGGATTTCTTAAATAAGGTTTATAAGCATGCATTGTGTAGTACAATAAATAAAATCTTATTTGTGAGCAATATAATGCTAATTCCTTGATTATTGGTTGTCTGGAGTGGGCTGCCAAAGTGTTCTAGTTTTGGAGAAAGCAACTAGATGTTTCTACTTGACCTTGGTTGCCAAAATGATGGGTCCTGAAGGCTAACCCAATTTTAAGGATGAATGCTTAAAAATCTAGAAATCTTTAGAGTATTTGGATAAACATTCCCTTTTCTGAGTCTCTGTGGATCTGGGTGCTGAATTAAGCAAAGGAAAAAATTCTGATAGGCAAACAGTATAAAAATGGAGCAGATAGTTCACTGCTAAAATAGATGGTGAACATTGTTGGTCACTCCGTCTGCAAGCAGCAGCACTGAGATGTAATAAGCTAAAGAAGTGAAGTGGCAGTATTGCTAGCAATGAAAAATTATTGTTTACTTCTTAAAAGTGAAATGGACTGCAAGTTTATGTCAGAGAAGGGAGAAGCAATCCTTATCTTAGCATGCAAATATGTCTTACTAATTTTTTAAAGCAGTAACAAGTGTGCAGATACAGCAATGTGTCATTGTCTCTTGAAAAAAAGATTTTTTTTTGATTACTGTAGAGTTTAAAACAGTCTCTGGTGAAAATTTTCTGGAGGAAACAATGGAGAAACATCTCCTTACCTCACTTGTTTTTTTAAAATACACATCTTTTCTAATATTCATAGTTGTAAAAGGCTTTAATGTTGAATCACTTGAAGAAAGGAATTAATACAAAATTCATGAAAAGATGAGGGGTTTATTTGTGTCCAAAAGTCTTTTCAGTTACATCAAATATATGCAAAGCAAATCTGTAAGGGAACGGCTATATTCAGTTTGATAGAATTTTGATTAATCCATAAGATTTTTTTTCTTACTGCCTTTACAGAAGTGTGAGACTGCAGAGAAGTGAGAAATGATAATGCCATTAGAGTTTACATGTAGGTCCACATTTAACAATCTCGGCAAGCATGAAGAGAAATATTTCCCTGAGTACTCTGCTGAAAGAGACCCTCAGTACCCATCCTTGAGATCAATGTGTGATGTAGTTGCTTAAATAATGCTTTGAAATCCCACTGCAAGTGGAAATTGATTACAAAAGGGCTGTAACTGATTTGGCTTTCCCTGTATATTCCAAACATTTTTTTTTGGTGTATTTTTTCTGGTAAGGTAATATAGGTCAATGTTTTAGTTAATTCACAATGTGTGTACACTCTGAATCTCAGTTTAGAAGGGAACAGCAATCTGCAACCCCATTTAGTTGTGGATCCTTTAAAATGTCGGTTTTGGAAGGGGGCTATGAAGTAATAGAAAATAAATAGGAAAAAATATACGTTGGTGTTATTCACCATTTTAGTACATACACTAAATAGATGTATCTAAATATGAAATTGTGTTATTAGAAGTAACAAGTCCACAGATGCAGTGAATTTCAATGCAAATGGTGACATTTTTATAGCATAATTTTGCAGGTGTAATTCATTCCCTGTAGGTGTCCTGCTAGAATTTTATGTATCGGTGTAATCCTGAATCATCTGTGTTAGTGATAGGTGGTATTCTTGTCCAGGTGCATCAGTGCCAAGAACACTTCTCCCTTCCCACCTTGCCACAGTCCTGCTTTTCTGGGCTTGTCTTCCCTTCCCCTCTGTCACTTCTACTCTCTTTTACCTTTCTCTTGGTCAAGGTCCTGCCCCTTGGAGCAGCAAAATTAAATTGTTCAGAAGACTCAAATCACCTTAGATTGAATCAAAATGGCTTAACCTAACTCTATATAGAGGAAGGTTGACCTCTCTGTATTATAACACTATTTTATCTGAAAGTTATCTGTCTTACTTCTGCAGATGTTACAAGTTACTGATTAAAGCTCAATGATTCTCAAGCCAATCCTGGGACTGTCTAATCTTATTTTTCCTCCCATCCATATTTCAAACTTCTAGCATTTTCTTTAACTATATTGAAAATTTAAAGTTTGTTCTCATGTTTCTAAGTTTCAGTTCCTGGTCAGTTGTCAACTTTTCTTTGTTGTTCTGTTGTTTTGGGACTGTCTTGCTGATTAAAGAGCATGTCTTTTCATAATTGGTCTCTGAAATCTGTTTCCTTTTCAGTGCATTAACTAATAGCATATGTACAACATTGTGAATATTATTTGAGAAAAATAAATGCATCTGACTAGCTGCCCAGATAAAATTATTATGTTTTGATTGCAGTTATGCAATTTTCATAAATATGTATAATGACTAAGGGAAAATTTTTTTGCAGAAAAAGAAAGTGTCATATACATATTAGAAAATTTTGAACTTGATAATGTATGCAAAACAGAAACTTTATTCTAAAAATTATACTCATCATTTAAAAGAAGGTATGCCTCATTATTTGTAAATAATATATGATGGATCAACATTTTCATAACAACTTTGAACTTCATGAACTGTCAGTGGGGTTCAGCCCAAGCACTAGTGACAGAAATATGCAGATATAATGCTAAATAATTTCGGATAGTGTGAAAAATAAGGGTATTGTCATGGGCAACCTGTGAATGGAAGAAAATACTGAATCCAATAAATAGATAACTTGCCAGAAATTATTTCAGTTATTTTTAGTGTTAGGCCAAGTTTGATTTGCACATATATATGACTTACTGGAACAGCTCAGGTGCTTAATATTAACCATAAGATTAAGTGCTTCACTGGATCAAGACCCTGTTTGATAGTACCCTGTATTCTGGGTTATGCTAATTCATTTTCTGGCTGATTACAGTGGCCTATAAGGAGTGTGAAATTGCTTTCCGTTAGAATTTTCTCACTGCGATAGCAATGTGTGCATCTTTTGAAGGTTATTTGCCCAGAATTCATCATCTGTGGTGCAGTGAAATTCTCCTCCCTATATTTCTTTCATGATCCACAATTTATACATTTTAGCTCTATTCAGGGCTAAATAGAAGCAGTAGTTTTCTGTCTCATTTTCTTGAGTTCTTGAAATTACTTTTCAAGCTGGGACATGTTTTGAGGGGCTTCTGCCAAATCAGCTTTTACATAGAGGTTGTATGAGTGTGCTGGGAACTTCTGTTGTTAGTGGCATAATTACAATAGGCTTATCTTTGAAACCTTTTAGTTGAGGGGATGCAATGAGTTAATTTCTTTATCATCGTACTGAGTCCCTGTAAAATATATTATTATTGAAGCCTCATATCTGAAAGGGGTTTATTTATCAGATCTGAGAAACTTCACCTTTGTCTCGGGCTATGCCAGGCTGCTTAACAGGCTGAGAAAAAGAAAGGAAAAGGGACACCCCCTACCCCCCTAAAATTTTTCTGATACATGAAATACTGACACAGGTTCTGTTCAGTTTTGGCACAACAACACTTTCCCAAATATGCCAAATGATTTGCAAAGCATGCTGCTGCCCTTGCAGAAGGAGAGTCAGGACCAAGAGACTTGTTGGTCTTTACTCCACATCTGTGGCTAGGGATAAAAAAGTTTCTCCCGTGGTGTCTTGAAGGAGTCATGAGCTGGTCGGAAGGGGAATTATTTTGAGAAAGGAACTTCATTTCTAAACATACTTCAGGAAGTTAATCTGTGTGCATGTTGGCTTCTAAATTTTATGAATGATGATTGATAGAGTCATAATTCAGCATTAATCTCTAACATTTTACTGGGTCAAATTAAGGAAGCCTGTGAGAAAAGGTACATATTCAGCCTAGTTTTGCAACTGACGACTGTCAGTTGGTGGCCTGTCTTTGTAATTAGGAAGAATCAGATGTATGTCCTTCTACTATGCACTTCTGGTTTAAGATGTTTATTTTGCTTAGAGAGAGGAATGGGGAATAAATGGTCTGCAGAGGGATGAGAAAGCAGCTGGAGGAGTGTTTTTCCCTCCAGCTGGCCTGCTTACTGGAGAACAGGAATGGGGATTACTAATTCCAGGCTGACCAGCTCTTTGAAATGAGCAGATGAACCCATGAGTTTAGTACATGCTGCAGAAAACCTACCTAATGCTTGAAAACCTTTATTCCCCGTTGAACTTCAGTCTTCCTTAAATTCAGCTGAATCCTAAATGGCCCGCGTTTGAGGTCCACAGTCTCAAGTGATCTAAATCTTCTATAGTCATTAGCTTTCTGGCATTTGTGTCAAAAGGCAAAGTATTATGTATTACCAAGAATATGAACCTGTTTATCTGCAGAGAAAACTGCATGTTTGGATTTCCATCCAATCTACTTGAGACTTTTAGTTTTCAAATAATATGATTCTTTAGAACAGATTATTCTTAGTTGCGCCTTCTTGCACAGCTTTATAACCTTCCAAGTTTTCTTAGAGGAGAAAATACATCTTTAGTTTTAGAGTCTCATTTTTTCTCTTATGCCTTTCATTCTCTGATCACAAAATCAGTCAAACATGCTAGACAGCACCAGCTGTCTCCTAGGGATCTAAAACTCTTTGTCAGTGCTCAGTAGGAGATCAGCTGCAGACCAAGAATAACAGGAAATACATTATTTATGTGCTCCATTCCTTCTGAACTGCAGCTCCAGAATTCTGAGAGGTGTAAACCGTATTGAATTTTCCACATCTCAATGTAAATTGCAACATGCTCTTATTAAACATTCTGGAAGTCCTGAAAATATTTCTGTTACTGGATGATCTCCATCTTTCTCTCTGTTCTCTTGCTCTCTCCTTTCTTCCCCTTCTTCTGCTGTCTTCTAAATAGGTTATTTATGCTATTCTGCAAAAACTGAAGTTGATAAATGTTTATTCTACCTAATATTTGATTTATGACTCCCCCCATTCCTGTACTCTATTAAAAAACAACAACAACAAAAAAAAAGGCAAAAAAGTTTCATACTGTGAAGACCTGAGATGTCTCTAGGACAATCTTTACAAAACTGTCTGATAAATTTGGCCATGCCCAACTGCCCTTGGCCAGATCTGCTAGTGATGGCCATGAGATATGGTGTTCTTTGTAGATATATTGACTGGAGAAACGTGTGTACAAAAATATTTTGACTTGGAATATCCTCATATGTCATAAAAGCAGAACAAAAGAAAACCTCCATAGCTGTCTTGAATACTGATTTTACTTGTTCAATTCAACCTAAGCTGTTTAGTCTTTTATAATAAACAGAATAAACACACTGGCAGCACAGTTGCCCTCCTTGTGAAAGGCCAGTGAAGAGCCTGCATACAGCTTCAGGCATATTCAAGCCTCGTTTTGCTTTTAAAAATAGCAACAAGGCAGAGTTTCTAGCTGCTACATATTCAGACTGAATAGATTACCCCATACACCTGTAATTACATGCCCTCTAACCTGATGGGTGGTGTGATTTGTTTGAACACATTGGCAAAGGGTCAGATTATATTGTGGTAGAAGAGTTGAAGCAATTTCTGACATAATTCCACCATGAGACATGAAATATATTTCAGGAAGAGCATTTTCTGTCAACAGTTGGATCAATTTCTACAGTGGTGTAAGGAATGCATGTTTGGTTTTCAGGTTTTAATTAGCATTCCAGTGATCTTGATGGGTTTATTATGCAGTTCAACTCTACCTCTCACAAATTATATGTTTGTAAAACAGGCTGCTGCTTTTCTGTACTATGCAAGAAGTAAAAAAGGCTTTATCTGCAACTCACAGAGCAAGCTGCTTCTTGTCCTCTTTAAAAATCTGTTTGGAGTATGGCAGTCAAAGAGTAGAGGTGATATACAAGCCAGGTCTCTAGCCGCTCAGTTTTTGAGATATGCTTTCTCAGTTTTTAGAATGACAAGACCAATCTGACCTTTTAAATATAAAAGCGTATTTCTAGTTGTCCGGTCTGTGGAGGTAATCCTCAAAATATAAATTTTATGTTGGTGTTTTCTCTCTTGCTCTTTTTTTTTCCCCTTGTTATTCTCATACTTTTTTTTTTCTCCTTAGCCCGATCAATGTCCTTTCTCTCTGCTGTGCTACACTCTCTCTCCTATATTCTTTTTGTCTGTCTTTTACTAACTGCCAGATGTTATCTCCCTCTATATAGACAGCAATTTGATTTATTTTACTTCAAAAGCAAGTGCTGTTTGACCAAACACCATTGTGTTAATAAAAAAGCAGAGAAAAGACTCTTTCTTCCTAATCAATATGATGAATCCTGGCTATTTAAACCGTACTAATAAAGCCATAGTGTTTAATGGCTATGTCTAAATTAGCAATACTGTGATTTTTCTAAATCTTTTTAGTTACCCTGGTAATGTCTGTATAATACAATAGAAGAACATCCATATACTAGCTTAGTTTATGCTATGTGATTAAATAGTAAAATATAGATTTCATATATGTGACATCATTCTACATCTTTACTAATCTTTTGATATTGGAGTAGTATTCTTCATTAGAAATTAAATAAAAAGGACAAATGTGTCTTTCACTGCCTGTTGCAATAAAAAGATGAAATATCATGTCATTATTAATGTATTCATTATATGCATTTTTAATGACTTACATCAATAATAATGGATAAAACTAAGCTCAGATAAAGCAAGAGAAAATGCATCTTGATTCTTTTTTATATAGACAAACAAATTGCAAGCATTGCAAAGGATTCTGTAAGAACTTTTTTTGGTTACGTTCTGTTGAAAGTGAATTCTGCATTTGTGTGTTTTAGAATATGTATGGTGTTAAGAACTGATACTGGTATTGTAAGCCATATTTTAATAATGGTCTCATTTAAATCATATTTACCTGTATTATTGATCTGAAGTGCAATGGTTAAATGCCCTTTCTCTCCCATTGTATCTATAATTTACTTTGCTTCCTCAGCTACAATTCTAGGCACCTTTTGCTTGTCTAAGGATGGTGCATTCCCAATGGTAGTTGAGATAGGGAACCCTCAGTGCTTTTTGCTTTTATTTAATACTTACAGATATACGCACACTCAAATATGTGTAGATGTCAATCTATATATTGTATTTATATAATTATAAAGATTGCGTATACTTTACATTTAAATATAATCTGAAAATCTTTTCAACTGTGATCCTAGCTTTTCTTAGGAACAGTTTTCTGTCCCAACACATTAACACATTTAAGACATCGCAGGTCAGGAAATTTTGGGGTTAAATCTTAATTCCACTGAAATCAGTGAGAGTTTTTCCCTTGTTGACTTCTGTGGGCCTAGGATTTTGCTCCTCTAGCATGTGTGTAGAGCAAGAATCCATTATCTTGTTGGAAGGTCAAGACAGAGGCATTTGCCTCGGTCCTCCTCATTCTCAAGCTTGCTTCGGTCAGAAGTTTACTTTTTTCTCTCATACAGTCAATGTTATATAAAAGCCATATTATTTTAATCTTGCTTTTGAGAATGTCATTCATACTGAGCATCAGTGAGTACATTTCCTTGGTTTCAGATATATTCTTCCATCTGGAAAATTGTAATATACTCTTGGTTTACATTTTCTTATGAAAAGATGTCTTTCCCAGCTGCATGCTATCACAGAATTTCTAGATGCAGACCACTGCACCAAAACGAAAATGCTGACACCTACTGCTAGTTTTCAAGGCCAGTTTTCAGATAAAATGCAAAGAAGGAAACATGAAACATTTTCATTTTGGAAAGGTCTTTTAAAGTATCTACATGAAAAAAGGTTTGATTATCAAAAAGCTTAATTACTTGTACCAAAAGGTGTATGACCTGAGGTTTTTTTTCCTCCTGTGTATGGCTTATTACTAGTATTAAAATAATTTAGAGAAACAATCCTATGATTCATAAATTTAAAAAAAAAAAAAAAACACTTGATATTTTCTGTGTTGTTATTATTTTAAATTGACCAATTTTTCTTTCTCAAATGTTTTCCTGTTCTTTTGATTTTACAAAATTTTTGATAGAAAATATTTTAGTATTGTTTCTTCACAGAAACTTTTTTTTATAAACCCAATATTATTGACAAAACTGTTCCCCAGCTTGCATAATCAGTGTAAAGTGCATACCCTTAAAGATCTGTATCAGTGAGCTCCACCTCTCTGAAATACCAGTTCATCATATATCCTATCAGGGAATTCACACTGAAAAAAAATTGATAAAGCCATATTTGGGGAAATACATTTTTAATAGGCTAGTTTTTAAAAGCAAAAAAGCCCTGGTTCTAGCCTTGGCTAACCATTTGGATTTAAGTTATGGAAACTTTCCACATTACCATTGCTGTTCCATTTACAAATGGGAAGAAAGCCAAGAGAATAATGATGCCATCTGTGGTAAAAAGAAAATATTTCTGTTGCAGTACAAAGACATTGATGTATATTGTTGTTTATCAGGAAATCACATGAAGTCCACCCTCCCACAATCGATTGCCTACAGGAGTAAAAATGTAAAGCATTTTCAGTAACTTGCAGCTACTGTTGAGTGCTTTATTGACTCTTGCTTCTTGTGCATCAAGTGTGTAGAAGTTCTGTGGATTTGTGACAGTATTGTTCTGAAAGCAGAAAGCCTCAAACTTGCCCATAGATTTACAGAGAATGAATGTGTTCACTTCCTAAGATGAAACAGGCAACAGACAAAAGCAACATAATAATGTTATAAGCTCAACCGTTTCAAGCAGTTCCCTTTTACCCATAAATGAAGGAATTCTCTAATGAAGAGTGACAGAGAGAATATGGATAAAAGACTAAGTACTTTGTTGTTTTCAATGAGACAGGTTTCCAATGTGTCTTCTAAAAGAAAACCAATCTACTAATAAATAGGCACCATAACAGTAGGTTGAGTGTGTGTATGTGTTGGGAGAATCTTACAACAGGAAATCTTGGGCTATTCATAGCTGCAAAAATTTGTATGTGGAGATAAACTTCATTAGTTACAGATTCTTACCCAAACAAGATGTGCAAACAAGTTAGGACCATGTAAACCTAGAATTGCTCTTTAAATCTCTGTGATGATGTTGTTCTTGGTGCTATTGGAGATATTTACAGTCCTAAAGAACTTGTGGTATCCTTGAGGACTCTCTTATCTAAGGCATATCTTGTCCAATACCCCACTGAACTACTAACTAATCCTCTGGAAGAATTTTTCTTTGGTTCCTAGACTCTTCTCACTCTCCCAAGTATAGAAATAGACTACAAATCACATTCAGAAATAACAATGTAAGCCTTACAGACAGAAAATTTTGTATATATGTATCTAATTAAAATAATTACAGATGTCAGGGGGTGGGGTTGGGCAGGGGATGGACACTGCACCAAGAAGGAAATGGAGTCAGGAAAGTAGAGGGGATATTACATTTGCTCAGCTGAAGACTAAAGTAAATGTTCACATCCTGCTTGAAAACCCACTGCAGTCATAAGTGTCTATCAAATGACTTGAGTAAGCTTTAACACTCTAGTGTGCTTCATTTGCTGGCAGACAAAAGTCCAAGCTGTATATTTACATATTCTGCAAAAATAGAGTTTATGCTGTCCTGTAGTACAATCTAGATAGGGAGGTTATTGTTGTTGCTTGAAATAAAAAAAGTTGAAACTGAAATGAAAATGGTCCTATTAAGTTCTGCAATAGTAATTCAAGTAATTCTATTATGTGCATCAAGGCTTCTGATAGGCAATATTAGTGGAAATACCTTTCTCATCAAAACCACACTCAGTTATAGCTGAAGCGAGAGAGAAAAGAAAGCTTTGTATAAAATTGGCATTGGAGCTGACAATTTTATAGAAGCTCCTGTTCTCTAGGAATGGGAGACATAATGACTAAATAAAATAAAACTCATTGAGATGCCTGAAACAGGAAAGGTCCTTTTAGACTATTATGACTTTAGACAATAATTGCCTCAGATGTACTGCTAAAACAGGACATACAGGCATAAAGACAGAACTTATCATAATCATCATGTTCTGTAAAGGACTATTTTAATGGAAGAAAAGTATAGCATGAGAGAGAACAACATCCACTTTCAAAAACCATCGATGTCAAATTAATAAAAATTATTAAAGCTAGATTAAAATACAGGAAGAAATTCTGTTTTCTTAGTGCATAAAATGAGCTAACCTCAAGTCAAATAATTCTTTAGAATATCTACTGCACATTCCATTATGATTTCTCTATCTGCTCTTTGTTCAAGAATCCTAAAGGCACCACCATACTCCAAAGAAGCACAGAATAATAGTAATAATTAAAACCCTGTAACAGAGCTTTCTAGTGTATATGCCTGTTCATGACTGCAAGAAAAATAAACGGGCCTCTGTGACAGACATTATTTATAGGTTTGGGGTTTTGTCTTAATTTTTTCATACTGCCTGACAAAAACTGAATGAAGTTAGACTCCCTAGAGAATGGGAACTGTGCTACAATGTATGTTGCAAATGCTATTGTTTCTTGCTTTAGAAAGTAGAAATACTAGAAAACATTGAAGCCTCTTTAACTACGGTTCTGACAATAAAAGAGAAAGAGCAATGGCTGTCCTTGTGTGTGGAAGTTTTTCTTTCCTGACTCAGCCAAAGCACATAAGTCATTGTTTGCCGGGTACCCATGCTGCCAACTTTAAAACCTGCTATGGGGATGACTTGGAACAAAGTGAAGTTACTGATATTTGTTAATAGGCTTTTGTGGTGTATTATGATATTTCATAAGTATTATTATACTTAGACAATGGTATACATTAGTTATACAATAAATTATACTTAGTTTAAAAGTTCAGGCAAATTGAATTAATCACCTATACTCACACTAGGTATCTTCAGTGTGCCTTTAGCAAGGTGGTGTTTTGTTTTGTTTTTCTTTCCTCCTGTGCCAGGAATAGATCTGAGTCCAGCTATTGCACACCGCAAATTCAGGCCTACTTAATTCATCTGGGGTTTTTCCTCCATTTATGTACATAAAACTGGAATAAAGTAATTCCCAAGGAACTATAAACAAAGTTTCTTATTTATAGGAACAATAAAAATTTTAGATGTCTATCTTACATTGAAAACTAAATGATTTATGACATATTTTATGCTACCTATGGAGTTTGCAATAGCAGTGAGCACTACTGGCTTAGACACTTATTGATACTTATTGCCTTTTAATGGGTGACACGGGATTTGGGGAAAAAAAAAATAAAATTGATCTATAAAGATTTTGATGGAAACAAATTGAAAGTAACGTGATATAATTTTTGTAATCATTTTGGAGAGCCCAGTGATTGGATGTAATCAAATATAAAGAAAAAGAACAAATAAATTCAGTCATAAAAAATGTGGAAAGAGAAGAAGCAGCAAACAAAATTATAAATTGTCACATTTGTTCATCAGCTGTAATTAGGTATGCAAGTTATAAATTTCAAACTGATCCTTATCTCTGAAGATATCAGGAACTTTGACTTCAGGAGATGCAGGATTGGGCTCTAAGTGTTAAATGAATACTATTTTATACTGTAGCAAATTCTCAGTCTGACAGGATAAATAGAAAAACAGATAGATTAAATTGCTCATGTAAAGCAATTCTATTTACATCCTAAATATGTTACATACATCTATTTATATTTTGTTAGCCTTTTAAAATCTAACACCTCTGTGTAATGTACAATGCTGTGTAAATCAAGTGATCTACACAGTATGCCATATTTTAGTTTTGTTTAAACATTATGTCCAAGATATATTATAGAAAAAGGTTGTCAGCAAAATATTTCTCAGTCCCTGCAGTTGTCTTTACACTTCAAAGAGCAGATGTTCAGTTTGTCTGATGAGCTGAGAAATATCACTGACTGCATTCACAGAAAAATAATCTTGAAAAAAAGAACCTAAACTTTGTGATATATATTAGGTACTGCATCAATTTTTCATTTACTTACAATTTTTATTGCAAATTTTGTAATGCATGATAAGTAGTGCCAGAATAACACATGCAATCATGTCGTGGGAATTGATTTTTGTATTACTGTGAACTGCTGACTTCAATTCATTTTCCTTCCATTTTGAAACAACTTCTCAAAAAAAGAAAAAAAAAAAAAGAAAAAAGATACTTAGCATGAGCAGTAAAATAGATCTGGTAAAACTGAGGTGTGGTGCTTACAGATTTTATTGTATCTTCAGGCAGAGCACTGAGCAAGTGGGTAATTTGCTCCACACCATCAGTACCTCCAGCAGCACCTCCACTAGCCTTGGTTACTCCTTTGAGTTGCCCAGTGAGTCATAATTCCACTTCTGCTTTCATTGCTTGGGTTGGAGGGAGAGGAATTTCCCATGGCCTGTACCAGCAGCAAATAGGATCCAACTTCTGACAATAGAAGAGGGAGCAGAGTGACATTTTCTGTTAATTCTCTGCTTCCTCTCTCCCTTCCGCTCTCTAGGACTAGTCAGTGTTACCTTCCTTCAAGCCCAGAGTCAAGGTTGGGATATTCTGTATGACATTGGTTCCTAACTATATGGCCCAGCTTACTTACCAAGTGATGAGACAATAAATTTATGGGATAGCATTTTATTTTATCCACTTTGACTATGAGTAATCATAATGACAATAGTTTGTGCTCTAAATGACACTTTAATCTGAAAGTAGGTAATTTTCTGCATCGTTTATGTGGGGAAACTGAAGTATGAGCTTATGTGATTGCTAATTGTTAAATGACTAAAACTTAAGTGGCAAGTTCCTCACAGGAATTGAATTAGGGTGCTGGATTCTCAAAAGAGGTGCAAGTATTAATTCTCATAAAATCCATACTACAGTTTAACTTAAGGCACTACAGGGAAAAATTAACCTCAAGACACATTTTTGGATGCAAAATGAGTAGACATCTTCTGAGGGACGCAAGAACCAGAATCCAGGAGTGTTTCTTTCCCAGACTTCAAGGGGAACCTCAAGTTGGCAGGGTTTTTTTGAGGAAGTTTGCTATACTCCAGAAAGGGCTGTACATTCGGATCACCACCATTTTTCCACAAGAATAATAAAATTTTAAAAATCTGAAAATGATCTCCACAAATCAGATTTCCGGTTTTGAACACAATGGTTTAAAAGAACAAATTTCAAATGTAGAAGCCATTATCTGACAGCCACTCTGAAAATCATCTTCCTAGACATTTCTTTAATGCTAACAGAAGTGGAATTTGAGTGAAGAGAACTTGTTAAAGAGAAGGAGGGGATGTTAAAGAAATGAGGGCAAGTAAGAAATAAGAAAATCTAACAGTGGGTTGTACATGAAAAGACAATAGAAAATGATGGACAACTGAAAAAACTTCAAAGATATTACGGGCACCTAAAACATTTTTTGTTGACAGACCCCTATAAAGAAGGCCATAAATAGCACCTTATTTTGTGAATAATTTGTCTCCATTTATTTTCTATTCAGTGACAGGAGGATGGTGATAGAATTTGAACTTTTTTACATATATCACATGTTTATATTAATCTGTAATTTTTTGTCTACTATGTTAAAGTACCTGATGTTTATATGAAGCCTTTTATCTATGGAAGTCTAAAAAGAAAATAATTAGGCTATTGAGAAGCCTAATTAAATATTTTGCTATATTCTGACAAAAAAAGAACTGATGTGAAAGAAATAAGCATGGTGCCATAAGCCTATAGGAATGTAGTGCTGCACCTTTTTGCTTCCTAGTGTGTTTTTTCTGTTTATTGAAATAAGAATAATTAACTTCATGGTGCATTTCTTTTGGCTCGACAAGTGGGTAATTTCAGGAAATAGCATTTCAATATGTTATGCCTTCAGTGGTGTTAGCAAAGTCATATTTTGTTGAAAATAAACTTATGATACCTGCAAGATAAATGCTTGACAACATTGAGACTATAATGATAATGTTATATATGGATGGTATAAGTGTAAATTTATTCAATAAAGGTCATTCAGACTGGATTGTAGAGTATATGAACTATGAATAAGGGCATACAAAGGGCTATATAAATTGGATTTTGTAGGATAGAACACATTTAAGAATAGTGGTTTCAATGGTATAAGACCTCTATACCCATGATCCATTTTAGTCTTGCCAAGACAAAGAATGAGCATAATGGTCCAAGTTTTCCTTTATGTTGATAATAGTATTACTCTTGGATCTTTTTACTTCTCTTTGCAAGCATGCAGTATTTGCTATAACAACTTTAATAACCATCGTATGATTAAGACATCTAATTCCAGATGTGCAGTTATTTTTGTTTAACTTGAAACATCTACCATCACGTAGCTTAATACCTCAGTTGGATATTCTTTCTGGAAGTCCTTATGTCAGCTAGTAGCTCTTTGGACAGCAGTAGTAGCAGAAGGCTTCTGAGTTCAGCAGAACGTTTTCTTCCATCACTTTCCAACACAAGTCACTCAGTTGTTTGTTATGTCTCTAAGCAGAGAATGATGTTGTTCTAGTGACTAAAAAGAAATTATGAAAGTTATCACAAGTTCTGATGGCCTTAAGTGAAGCAGTAGAATGCATAAATTCTCAACACATGAAGTTGTCATGGACAATGTTTTCCATGCTTGAGTAATTAAACCAGTTAAAAGCAAGTTCTAACTTCAGATGTGCAATAATGTGTGTTAGAGGAAAAATCCACTGTAGCACGCTTGGGATAGTTTGAGATTTACATTTGCAGTTCTTACCCAGTGTAAGGCTTCTGGTAGCAACCAACATTTGCTAACAATATTTTAAAAATTGTGATTATGATCATTGAAACCCACAAGTTTAAATTTCTATATCATATTTTAAAAGCATGAATTTTTTTATTCACTAAGATTTGAAGAAATTTGTAGACTTTACACACCATCATCAGCATGCAAAGCCTTGTCACTTTGACCACACAACAGCTCAAAAATACAATTCTTTCTGTCTGCTAAACACAAAAAAAGAGAAGAATAAAAGGAACCTTTCATTTCATTACTGCTTTTTCATGAGCTACTTCAATCTCCATATATGTGCTTTATCAAAGCCCATTCCCAGATTGCTAAACAGAATGCCTTTCTGTATCTATTCTTTCAGGCTGGTCACTTGTTCTTTTGAATATTTCTCCTGATTACATTATTCTTTCACTATGTAGCCTCTGCTTCCAGTGCTCTATTGATCTTATCTGTATGTGTCTCCATTTCTTCCTATATCTACACCTTAATGGTACACTGTGCCTCTTCACATTTTCTTTGAATAGTTTTTAAGTGTTCCTTGTTTTTCTTTCCCTTCACCCATCAGTTCTTTCATCTCTATTATCCAGGCATGTATCTGTTGCTACCCTCACATAAAATTCTCTAATTGCATTGTTTCGTTGTGGTTAGGGTGTAAACATCTCCAGTTAATGACCTATCAATGCTATATCAGGTGCATTTTTAAGCACTATGGTAGCAGTGAAGAAAAAACAGTCACATCTTGTATGACATCAAGTGATTCGGGACATATCAGTTTTATGATGATGAAGGAGGATAGCAATTTCTGTGTTTCTTGGCATTACAGAAACTGTCAATATATGGAAAGAATAATTCCATGAGTTTCACCAAATAGACCTATAAACCATAACTGTGGTGGTAACTGAGGAAACATAAAAACCTGGTAGCTTTGGAATGGACCCATTCATAAATACATAAATATGGTCTATTCCTGCTCAAAAAAAAAAAAGGCCATTTCACAGTGCTATCAGTCAGATTAATATACCGCAAAAGTATAAAAATGTGACAAGCTGAGAGTTTTTGATTCTTTTCTTAGAAATTATTTCTGTAGTGTCCGAGACACTGTTGAGGACAGACTCCAGTAACATTTCAGAAAAGTTCTTACCTTCAAATCTGAAAGCTGAACTGAAAATATTTCTCTGCTGAAATATTAGACCAAATTTGTTCTTAATGTTTCTATACTATAGGAATAATATGGGTCTTTTTAAGTCAATGACATTACGTACTCACTTGTGATAATATAAGAGTTTTGTGCAAGTGGAGTCCCATTTATTTTTTGAAGGGTAGATCTGAATTCTTTCTATGACTGCCTACAGGGAAGACAAAGTTCATGGTGTTTTAATGATTAAAGGTTTGTTTCTATTTTGTATTGTCTCATCCCACGTGGTGGGTTATGAGGGAGGTGAATCTTTTGAATTCTCCAAGAGCCTGCGTGCCAGTGGAAGAGCCAGTCTCTGCTCAGCAGAGCCGCAGGGTGGGCCGAGTCACGACAATGACTCAGAAGAACAATTATGCTGGTGACTTTATTAACTGACCACTTTAGTAAGTGAATGGAGACAATTTGGCAACAATCAACTGATAACCATCTGGAGAATGAATAAAGGCACTTTGGCGATGAGACTGTTTTCCTAATAACCCGTTAACAATCAGCTGATCACAATTTGTACAAAACTTATAGACATTAATACACATATAAGAAAGAGAAAAGAGAGGAAGAGGGGATAGGAAAAGGGGAATCACCACCTTTGGATCCCACGTTGTTACAGAATAGACAGCTTGGTCCATAGGTGGTGGGTCACCAAAGACACACACGGGGTGTTGCCTTTATATAGTCTTTCTTATGCATGTGCAATAGGTTGTTCCAGAAGGTTCTCATTTCCTCTGGCTTGTACCTGCACAGTTAGGCAAGTTCTGTCTCTGGGCAACAACAGGAGCTAGGGGGAAAGAAGCGGCCCACCACCCCACCTCTGCAGACCTTGGTCCACTTCTTCCCCACAGGGCATCACACTGGAGTTGTTTGAGACATCCTCTTTACAAACAGTTTGGGACATCTATGGAGTGGCGTAGATTAGGAGAAAGTAGAAGCATAATAAGGTGTGAATGAGGTGGAGAGCCTGATGTTACTTTCATAATTCATTTAGATTGCATCAGGGGAGACTGCCCCAAAAATTTTCTCCTGATATGTATGAGATTATTATTTTGCACATAGTAAGATCTATTCTGTTTTTCTGCTGCATCAGGATGGCTGTGCTAGAATGTATATAGCTACTCCCTTTACACCACGGACAGGACTGGAATTATTGGAGGTGTCTATCTTTGTGAAAAGCTCTTGAGCAAATGAGCCTTCTGCAGACTATAGAGATGTATGTCAAAGAATCAAGGTGTGTAACTTGGAGGTGTTTAAAACTTGACAGGACAAAGCCAGGGGTAACCTGATCTGAAGTGGGGGTTGGCCTAAATAACCTTTCATGTTCCTTCAAACCTAAATTATTCTATGATTCAACTAGGTTTATTTTAAAAACAAATAGCCCTTCTGTCATCATATGCATTCAGTTCAGGAGCTTCCAGCCAAACATGTCTCCCAGTTGGTAATTCATTTTTAAGTTTTCATTTCAGGAAAATGCTTCTATTTTTAAAAAAAATCAAATACACATTTTGTCTGTAATCATTTTTAATCTGCAACTCTGTTGCAGACTGTAGTGTGTACAGAAAGGGTCTGAAAGGGAAGATGCTGAATGTTGCTTGAACTATCAATTCACAGGGACATGCTGACAGAGTAGTTGGTTGGAAGCGGAAGCTGATATCTACTGATCAGAAGCATGGGCCAGAGATTAATGGTGAGAACAAGAAAACAGCAGAGCGCCTTTCACTGTCACAGCAGTAAAAACAAATGTTGTTTATTACTGGGGATAGGCAGAAAAGAAACCTGTAGTAGTTGATGTGAACTATCCACCCTTTTACTGGCTTTGACTTTTAGGTATAATGTTTGAGATGATGTCAAAAGTGCCCCAGATGGGGGTCCCATAATAGTTATCTCACCTGAGACTTCTGTTTAGTAATGATGGTAGTTGATTTAGTAGCATCCAGAGCCAGAGTTGATGTGAAATAAGAATTCAGTTACGTTTTAACTTGTCATGCTCTAGCACAGGTTACCTTACATTGCTTCAGAGATTTTCTTCCAATTTTGTTCAGTCAGAAGAAATTTTAAACTTATGTTTATTCTTTGATTCAACTGGATGAGACTGCCTCTGGAAAACCAAAAAGTACTGATGCTTCAGCAAATGAGACTGTCCTAAATCAGTTTTCTGTATATGTTCCCGTTGAAAAGCTGCTAGCAATAAGTGAAACATAGTTTGCTGTGGTAGGTATTCTCTGGCTAATGTGTAATTTTTACATTCTGTGCAATGAATCTATGGCATCATCATTTTGCTTTGTGTAGTTTTTTGTGACAGTACCAGTAGAAAAGACCTCAGACTATATCTACACATGATTCATTTTATAGTCATGTCATCTTGATACAGTTCTTCAGTTAAAAGACATGGGGTAGATAACATAGGGAGAAAAACATCATGATAACTAACAGTAGGAGAAAATTAGTTGAAGCTTTTAGTGTTTTCTGCCTTTTTTAAAAAAAAAAAAATGAAAGCTCGGGAATGCTGATATGGTAAGTAGACTGCTGTGATGAAAGAAAGTTAAACACATTGCTATTCATCAAAAGTTACAGAATATGAATACTGACTACCCTCCTCCAGAGTTAGCTGCAGATAGCCAACTGCCCTGCTTGACTGTGGCTTTGACTGTATATCAGCCTTTGACTGTGAGTTTGTTTCCTCTGAAATCGCAACAGGGGAAGCAGTTTTTGCTTTCATGAGGTAATTAGTTGTCAAACGTGGGCTCTGTTTATGTGTTGTGGGTGTGCTGAGGCTGTTACTGTGCTCATTCATTGTGTACGTAGCTGTAGGACTAGAGGAAACAGGACGTGTGCCCTGCACAGAGACTGCTGAACTCTTCTGCTCCAGTGTACAGAATGCACTTGGCAGTGGGCTTTGCTCCAATGGCCAGAAAGCAGCCCTACTGTAAATACTGCCTTTCATGTGTAAATGAGTGTGGAGTTTTCTCATTGCTGCAGGGTTATTCAGGTCTGTTTGCTCTCAGGATGAGATTATGGTGATGCAATTTGTAAAGAAAATGCATCACTGCCACATTCGGCTTCTGAAGATAGTGCAAAATATTTCCATTAGTTCATTAATATCTGTAGTGAGAAAATATTAGATAGGTGCTTTTTGACCTTCAGTTTTAATCAGTTTCTGGATGGAACTCAAGATATTGATCATAACATTTAATTTGGTAGGTTTTGGAGCCAGCATACCACATGAATATCCTCTCTGATTGCTGCATATTAGCCACAGCTGAGGTTTGCAAAGGGAATTGGCTGAAACTTCCATAGTATAAATGAAAGAAGGGGAGCCAGTTTCTGCATAGTATTTCTGCAGGAGAATTGCGGTTTTGAACTTGTCTTCAGCCCTGCATCCATGATGAGAATAACAAAAAAAAAATAAAGAATAACAAGCAACGGGACTGGGATTTAACAATTCCTTGGCCATCTTTGAAAAGGCATCATTCTCTTCAATTTGTTAAGATAGTTGACTACAGCATGTGCTGAGATGGATAATTTATATTAGTCTGTGATTTAAATTTATGGACAGGATTCCAAGAACTTTTGCAGTGGGTTTTTTCCCCCCTAATTTTTAATGCCCCTTTCCCCTTAAAATATGGTATTAGTTAATTACAATTAACTCTAATAGACTTGTCACTGGTATTAGCAGAAGAGTGGTTCTAGTTATCCGCAATTTTTCTGTTAATCTAGCAAGATTTCCACTATATTTGTGGTCAGTTGCATCTGTGTTGGGATCTTGCTTTCTTTGTACGCTTTTTAAATCATCTCTTAAAATTTTAAAAGTAATTATCTTTTTCTAATCAGAAAACATAGCGATTCAAACATCTGGCATATATTTTTCTTTTTGTGTATTGATTTTGAAGGCTTTTCCTTGTGTAATTATTAGGCAGCTAGTCTTATAAATCATTAATATTTTAGGACTAATAATATTAATTTATAGATGGATTTGGGGACAAATCTGTCAATAAATAGGGCTCTGGAGCATGGAGTTCATTCTTCATCTGTGCACACATTGCACTATATCTTGAAAGTCCAGAACGTGGGTCTTTGGGACAGTGGTGCCATTTATTGAAAGTTGGCATTAAAGTAGATGAGTTAGTTTAATAACTAGGTTCATAATAATACTGTTTTTAATATTACTTGGCATAGTATCATCATCAAAGATCTGTCCCTGCACAAGAAATTAACCAAAGGTCAAATTTTCCCAGCTGGTATTTGAATCTCTTTTACCAGTTCCTTCTCTTTGAAATACGTGTTCATATGGTTTAATGTGATATAATGACATTACCAGAGAGACAACGTATCCAGAAAGCTAGCAGTTAGTCTGCAAATAATTCTTTTTATTTAAAATAGATCTCTAAGAAACAAAAACTGGAAAATATCCTGAAGTATTTTTACAATTTCATGTTAACGTTCTCCTATTGTTTTAGAAATGATGTAGTATTCTTTAAAGCCCCAAATGTGTCATTTTAATTGTCTGGAAAGAAAGAGATATGCTTTTCTAGTAGATTAATGGATATCAAGTGTGTTTTCCATCTTTTTTCTTTTCATATATCAGGAAACTGTGGGTTATTTGTAATGATTTGTTTTTCAGAAAGATTGCACATAATTATTTCTTTCTAATGTTCTGCGGATATTATGGTATACTTATATAAAATTGGAAACACTAAGGATAATGCATTGGCCAGAGGAAAATAAGGTACTAAATTAAATGAGGACCTGGTAATGAACTGGAAAATTAAGAATTTAGATTATAAATCATTCCTTTTGCTATGACCCTGAATATATACACCTTTTGGAAATCACAAAGACTAAAACAAGAGCCAAAAAGAAAAGAATTTAAAATATCCTTGTGTCACAGGTAATCAAAACAGCATTTTTTAAATGTTACCATATTTTATTGAGCACCTCCACAGACATGTTAGAAATACATTATGTTTTTAACATTAAGGTTAGATTATATTTGGTATATTCAGTTTGACCTTCTGTTCTGTATTTAATCATTTCTATAGGTAGTTGTTTCCTTCACCACAGTGTTCATTAACAGTTTAAAAAGCAACAGCTGCCTTCAGAGGAAGGGGCATGCAGTATATTGTAGTTTTCTTATGGGCTGCATATTTTCTCCTTTGGAGACTTATTTTTAATTTCTTGTTGACCTACTGGTGTTTTTGAAAGCTTCAGAGAAGGTAAAAAGATAAAACTAGGTCTTTTGTGAAACCTTATGTATTTCCTAATGCTGAGAGCTACAATTTAGGTTGTAATTACATAGCTGTCTTCTGCAATGGAGTATTGAAAGTGTGTTAAACTACCAGTGGTGTGCACATTAAGTGCTTTCCATAGTTTAAAGCTCCATCATTTAGAGTTAATTCATTACTCTCAATTTTTCTTCCCTAATGATATAACCTTTCAGAAGTAGCCTCTTTGCATGGCTTTTATACTTTAAAATAAATTTTGCTCACAGATATGGATTTTCAACATGATCAGTAAAACTAAGATTAAACTACTCATGGATTGCATCATTTGCTCCCCTTTCCTCACCTGTTTTATCACTCTTTAAAAGTGCCATGACTAGACTAAAACACCCAACCAGGAAAAGCAATTGTAACCATCTCATGCATAAGCTGGTAAATGGTAGGAACTGTCCATGACTGAATTTCACAGTTTTACTGAGATTTGGAATGGGTAATTTTCTGCAGATAATTCCTTTTGAGAGGAGCCTTCTTTTTGGTGTGCAGAAGTGCTGTTTAGAAAACTAAGGATCACATTATATTCCTGGTGTTAAGATACATATGTGAAAAGTGAGAGTCCTGGATTCAAATCGGTTTTTACGAACTGGCATAGGAACTGAAATGTGAATCGTTCTCCACTTCATATTTCAGTGCCAAGTGACCAGTCTGCTACTCTCGCATATGGCCACTTAGCTACTCTGGGAAAATGTTTATATTCTATCTAAATATTGAAATATTTACTGTCAGAACAGGAGCCTCATCTTCCTCAAGTGACTGTCTGTGACAGTGGAAAGCCTTGCTTTTGAAATAAAGGATTTATATATCTTGGGCTCTCATATCCAAAGCAAAAATAAAAATAAGTATTTAATCCTTTTTAATTTGTAATTCTGCATAATTCAGGATAAAATGCAGTTCACCCTGCCATCATGGAGTGAAGAAATAGTTGCCTCTGGAAAATTATTACCTGAAGGCAGGAAGTGAGATACTATTTTTAGGGAAACCTTTGTCATTGTTTTTTTTAATGACATCTCTGCCTGAAATTCAGAAAGCAAAAATGGACACATGGACATAAACCCTTCGCTTGGCATATCAGAAAGTAAGGACACAACATTTACAAATAGCATTTGAAAAAGACCTCTTCCAGCTGGGCATAATGTGTGTAGGCTATTGGATTTTGCTCTACATAGGCAAAAACTGGGCTCAGCTTCTCTTCTCCACAGTCCTGTCCCTTTTCTTGGCCTAGAACGGTGCAGTCAGGTCTTGCACGTTGCTCTTTGCATGTGTGTTGCATTTAAGGTAACGAATTAATTTGATAAGAGATAAATCCCCTTACATTCTAGCCGATCCTCAGAGATTAGAGGGGCCAGGGGCAGCTCGACTTATCTCTTCATAGGTATGCCAATTATTGCCATTACTATAGGCCTGACACCAGATGCACAAACAGCCCACACAAACAAGAATTTCAATCACACAGTCTTAACTCCTGGGTAATAACTCAGCATAGCCAAGGGCACAAATCTTACTAAAAGTCATCCCTTCTCACGGCGGTGGGGGCGGGGGGGTGCGAGGTGAGGAGAACAAACCCGTCGATCTGTCCCTCTGATTTGGTATCGGATTATCATCCGTCTGAGTTATATACAAACTCCAGGTAGTATTTATCTAAGTATGTATGTGTGAGTGGGTGGGACTGTGGTCAAGCCATTGTTTCTTGATAACAACACAGCACATTCCTTGGTGCAAGGTGTGTGCTGGTTTTGTGGGAAAGGAGGAAGAATAAGGTCCACAGAGTTGTGTAAAACAGCCCTTGAGAGAAGAGGAAAAGCAGGAGATAAATTACATAGTTGTGTCAAATATTCCTTGAGGAAAGTGGAAGAATGGGAACACACAGCCTCCACCCTGCTTCGCATTCCTCTTTGGTGCCATGGCAACACAGATCACCGGAACTTCATCCCGTCCTGTGTTTGTTCTGGGCACCATGTGTTAAGGCAAAGTGTGTTTTGCAGTTTTTTTCTCTGATTTGCTTTTCCCACACTTCCAACAATGTGGCTCTTGTTGCTGTGATGCTTGTACAGGCAGGGTAGCATACATACAGCACATGTGGTATATGTGCTATAGCATATAGCATAAGCTATTTTGATGTTATGGATATAACCTCACAGACTGATGTACTTCTATAGGACCTTTCAGCTTTAGGGATGTGAAATCATTTGACATATACTGTTTAGCTGAAGAGCTACTTTGAAAAAAGCATTGTTTTCTGTTTTCTCCAAAATGACAAGTTTGGCTGTGGTTTCACACCTAGTGACACTGAACTGATCAAGCTGAAAGATTTTTCTTTTTTTTGTTTTTTTCCCAGTGAAATCAGTTCTTTATTTCAATTCACTACAGTAAGGGCTCTGGCAGCTGTGCCAGCATTACCAGGTGGTGGTACATGAATTCAGATGCCTTCTGTAACTGGGGGGCAGCAGGGTGCTTAAGCTATCACCAAAGAGATTATGTGAAACAGCTTTTGACATGTGGTGGGGTTACTAGTTCACTCAAAATCACACTGAAATTGGTCACAGATAATGGTAGGAGGGCATAGCTGTCCTAAGTCTTTGCATTAGTGACAAGACTAATCTGCAACGGGAAGGAATATTGCATATGGTGTGAAGAAACATCCTGTCTAGAATTTCCATTTCCTCCTTTGTTTCCATCTATTTGTGGAATAAGGTTTTTTTCTTGTTAAATGCCAAGTTTCTTTTGAGAAAATCAGCAGGGATATATTTGCAACTCGCCCACTAATTGCCCCAATTATTTCTGAAAGGTAAGGAGTCTTGAAAGTTAGGAAGAGAGATGGGGAGTCAATTAAAAAAAAAAAATTTGGTATTTCTTTGTAATGCTTAGGCTTGTGAAGGAAAACTTTGGTAAGGCTGTAGGAGAGAGATTGAATAGTAGTATTTACTTACTATTGTATTTATTTTTTGCTGTATTGCTTTTAGTTTTCATGTGAGTAAAGCATGACTCTTTGTTATTTAGGAAAGAAGAAATAAAACATTTATTACAGCATTGAAAGATGACTCTGTGTTTGGGGCAGTCAAATAAAGATTGAAACTCTTTCCTGTTACATACACCCGCACCCTCAAAGAAAACACTTAAAGCCTAAAAAGACAGAATATTTCTGGGCTGGCTTAGGGGCTGACACTTTATTAAAATCAGGAAAAACACATTCTAGAAAAAACCCACACAGCCAAACCCTATTTTGCAGTTGGATAAAGAGAATAGGATTAGAAGTCCAACCTGGGGGAAGGTTGGCCACAGACAAGAAACCAGCTGGCTACCTGCAGCTCTGCAGAAGATTTAGTGAAATAGTGGATTATAAACAGGAGCTAACAATGTGGACTGTTAGTGGGATCAAGTGCACCCTCAGCAAGTTTTCCAATGACAGCAAACTGTGTGGTGCAGTCAACGTACTGGAGGGAAGGGATGTGCCATCCAGAGGGACCTGGACAGGCTGGAGAGGTGGGCCCATGCAAACCTCATGAAGTTCAACAAGACCAATTGCAAGGTCCTGCCCATGGGTTGGGGCAATCCCATGCACAAATCCAGGCTGGGCGATGAGTGGATTGAGAGCAGCCCTGCGGGGAAGGACTTGGGGGTATTAGCGGATGGAAAACTGACTATGAGCCAGCGATGTGCGCTCGCAGTCCAGAAAGCCAACCGTGTCCTGGGCTGCATCAAGAGAAGTGTGGCCAGCAGGTTGAGGGAGGGGATTCTCCCCCTCTACTTCATTCTCGTGAGACCCCACCTGCAGTGCTGTGTCCAGCTCTGGGACCCCTGACATAAGGACATAGACCTGCTCAAGCAGGTCCATAGGAAACCACGAGGATGATCGGGGGGCTTGGAGCACCTTCTTTGTGAGGACGGGCTGAGAGAGTTGGGACTGTTCAGCCCAGAGAAGAGAAGGTTCCAGGGAGACCTTATAGTGGCCTCCCAGTACTTAAAGGGGGGGCTACAGGAAAGGTGGGGAGGGACTCTTGATCAGGGGGTGTAGTGACAGGACAAGGGATAATGGTTTTAAACTGAAAGAGGGTAGATTTAAATTAGGTATAAGGAAGAAATTCTTCCCTGTGAGGGTGGTGAGACACTGGCACAGGTTGCCCAGAGAGGTTGTGGCTGCCCCCTCCCTGGAAGGGTTCAAGGCCAGGTTGGACGGGGCTTTGAGCAACCTGATCTAGTGGAAGGTGTCCCTGCCCCTGGCAGGGAGTTGGAACTAGATGATCTTTAAGGTCCCTTCCAACCCAAACCGTTCTATGATTCTGTGAATGTCATACTGAGAACTTTGATGGGGAGAGCAAAAATCCATCAGCTTGTGATGGATGAACTGGAACAGCATATAAAATGTACAGTGTTTCACACTGCACATTAGTATTAAGGGAAGTCCAGAGGAGAGCACAGGGAAGGCTTAAAGAAACATGGCTTGGGAAAAAGAAAGTACTGAGTAATTGGGAGGCAAAGGCTTCAGATACAACTCTTTTTTGTGTCTATGGTGGGTAGGCTGAGAAGAAGACTTTTACACTGTATCAGGGAAAGGCATTAGAAGAAACTATCTAAAGATTAAGCACTAGCCTAGGTTGCATATGGACCTTATTAAATCTTCACTGTTGGAAGTCTTTAATAACAGATCTGAGCAGGAATTCATAAAATATGGTCTATGTAGCCTTGATGCTCTGTGACCACATCCTGAGAAGTACAGCTGCTGGTGGATTTCTCCATATAGGAAGGGGCAAGTGCTGATCAGAACTGTGTCCTTTTGCATGGAGGTAGGTGATCGGCAGTGCATAATTCCCTGCAAGTACATCTAGAAAACAGAGGCAAACAACAAACTAAGATAGCTGGACTGCAGAGATATCTATCTCAAACAACATTATTACTGTTGCTGATCCTGCCCTGGGACAAAGGGATGAGTTATATCAGCTCTTGAAGGGCCTTCTAACCCTGTTTTAAGCAGGATTCCATAAATAAAATTTTTATTTTGCTCTAAATGCTGTAAAATTGTAAACATATTATAATAAAGTAACTACCGAAGAATGGCTCTAGTATAGTTGTATGTCCTCCCCAGATGCTAATGGGGTAACTTGCTAACCAATAACAAAACCAGAATGGAAAATGTACAGAAGAAATTGCCTAGAACACAGTGAAAGACAAGAATATGAGGTTATTGCTGTTATTTTTTGTTTGTTTAAAAACACTTCCATCTCCAGCTAAATTGGCCTGTGGCAATATCTGCACTAAGATTATCACTTGTGCAAACAGTTCTGCTTTATTCTTTTGCTAAAGCTATTATAGTGGGAGATAACAGTATAGATAGCTTTTGTGTGGGAGAAGTCTCACTCTCAGATTTGAGTCTAATTATTTAGTTATCTTTCAGTCAGATAATGCTCCGAGAGTTCATACTTGTTTGCTAAAACAGTAATTTGAGTTGTCACCTTGCTTCTAACCTATTAGTTATTATTTCTAATATTTGAATTAATTTTCCATGTGTGACTTCTAACCAGAAAGAACTCTGTCAATACAAATACTCCTTTGCCTTGGATGCCTCACTCAGGAAAATATCAAAGACCTTTTAAGATCATAAAATAACCAGAAATCTCAGATTTCTTTTCCTCTTGCCACATTTTAGAGGATATTACAAAGTCAGCATATCCACCACCCTCAAACAGTACACCAAATATTAAAACTAACAACTAGAGTATTGGAAGGAAAAAATAATACCCAAAACCAGTCTCTTAATCAAATGTATATAAAACACTATATTTGATCTCCTGATTAAATGATTCAGCTGTCAGAACTAAAAGATATCAGTACATCTGGAATTTGGCCTTATCTTTTACAGGTCAGCCACAGGATTTATTCCACTTGCTGCTGTGTTATCATGTTGAACAAGTTCTACTAACAACATATTGGCAAGCTTTGGCTTCAAGAAGCCCCTCTGGAATTTATGCAAACACAACTTTCAGTGGTTTATGGCTCATTTCACCAGGATGGTAAAAACCATCCTGCTGACCCAGAATAACTATTGAGAGATGCTCTAAAAAAATGGAGCATTTGAGACTTGCACCATTACAATTTTATGTGCTGATACAATTTAACATCCATTTGACATTATCAAAACCATGTGTTTTTTCTGACCTGATTCTCTGAATGTTGTGCCTTTTTTAAAATAAGTCTCAGTAATAATAATAAAAAAATAGAACTAAAATTTAGCAAAGTTATATGCACCAGAAAACACAGTCTCCATAAGAAAGTATGTTATGAGTTCCTGAGGTCTCTGATTTTTGTCTCTCTTGTGTGTTTCCTGTTTTTACAAAAGTGGCTTTGCTTAATGCATGGCAAATAGAAGACCTTTCCTGCTGCCTCTCACTGAGCTTGCCAGCCTGTATAATTGGCCTCCAAGTAGGTCTAGCACCCTCACGGAAACATCTTTCCCAAAGAGTGTTTGACAAAGAATTGTGTAATATAGAGTTTACCAGTCCCTTAAGGGTTGAGATATTGTAGTGTTTGTCAAACCAACCTGAAATTACTTTTCCCCTGAACACTCTTTAATAATGCAGTAAAATCAAGTTCATTGTAATCAAATTCAAAGTAAAGAAGTTCTCTTGTGCTTGGAAACAGGTGCTATGAAATGAAAGAGCAATAGCTACCTGCTGCTTTGGTTTAACTTCAAGGTGTTTTCTTTGTACTGTGAACTGAACTACCAGGATGGTCTCTCTGCTCAGGTGTCAGAAATGGGTCCAATACTTAGATAGTTTGCCTCTTTCAGGCATTCTCTTTCCATGTAAAAACCACTGTTTGGAAGCAAAGTCTTCCTCTATCCCCATCTCCCTGGGGATCTCAGGAGAGTGAATGCATCTCTAGGGAACGAGGGTTACTCTGACTCTTGATAATTAAATGCAGCAAGAAAGTAAGATTTAACCTGTCTACTAATGAGTTATCACTGTTCGCTGGTAGCGCTTGATGTGTAAAGGTCCTTTGAATGCCACTTCCTGATGACAGACCTAGAAAAATTTAATGTTTAGCTGTCCAATGCTAAACCAGTCATACAACGCATGTTTCACTCTGCCCAAGTACATAACAATTCAGATTTACTGCATAAAGTCCTCATCAACATACCATCTGTTATAGCTTGAGAACCATGTAAAACATGTTTACATTAGTGAAAACATTCTCTACTAACTATCGAATGAGGTGTGAAGACAATGACAAACATTGGGGAAGGTTTGTGTGTGGATTTTCTATAATTACAAAACAAAATGTGCTACCCAGGTTGTTTGATTTAACAGAAAATCCTGTCCTCAGTAAGCTAATTTCTTCTTTCTCAGCTTAATAATAATTTCTAAAAAAAAAAAAAAAAAAAAAAAAAAAAAAGAAGAATTTTGTCTTAGCTGGACATATCAGACAGTGTTATAAATAGTCTTCTGGCTGTTTTCTAGAATTCATACCTTGGTGTGACAAAGATGTATAGTCGAAGTATTACCTTTGGCTTTAAGAACTGTTTAAACACCAAATATCAGATTCACTATGTTTTTTGTTTATAGTTTTGAAATCTAATGAGTTACAAAAATGTCATGCCTTATACTTTAGTTGTCTGATAAACCCACAATCTAGCAAGTACAATTTAATTTAAACTACAATTTAATCTGGCTTTATTAAGCCAGATCATGAATATTCAGCATCCTGGGTTTCACCCAAGCTGGGGAGTGTTCTTCTTTCCTTGCTTTTGTCAGTAGACAGAAAGAGAGAGAAAGCTCTAGCTTTAGTCTTTTTCTATTACTTTGTTCTTGTGTCTTATTGTCTTTCTGTTCTGTGTATCTCTGAGAAGGGCAGGTTATTTCTTAATGAGTCAACCACTGCTTTTATCTGGTTCAGTTTATCAGACAGATGGAGAAGGCAAAAGGAGGGAGGGTATAGAACAAAAGAAGTTTCAAATTCAAAGTCTCAAGTGCAAAAATAATTAAAAGATTTTCTGCTACTGGAAGAAACAGAATAGGTATTGTAATGTAGTATTGTAATATTGTAATGGCACCAATTGGGTATGGGGAAATCACATCCATATTTCTACAAGACAACTGTAATATTTTCATATACTAACAGAAAAATGTTTAACCACAGACATCTAAAATTTAATTGAATGTCACTTCAGTGCTTACATGTCTTATGACAGAATGTTTACTACAGTGGCTGAATTCTCTGAAAGTGTGACCTTCATTCACTTTCATGCCTGAAAGGAATAAACTGTATTTATAAAAAACATAAATATATCTGGGTACATGAGTATTTAGATACATACATTTATGTGAGTATAGACTTTGTAGTATTTCTAGCACTGAATTCAGAACTTCTTAATGTAATGGGAAGGTGTAATAGAAAACACTTGTCATCTTTGATGCAAGTTCTAAAAGTATGTATGCAAGTTACAAGAGTATGTAACTCATTAAGGCAAACAATGGTCCACCTGGGGATGAGCCATATAAGTACATTTTAAAGTACATTCTCATGGGTGATGAGCTGATAGACAGAAAAGCTTTGCAAATTTTAAAGATATAGGAAGAAGATTTGCAGGTGTATCTGTGGTATTGATATTGTCATATAAGTTACGGGTAAACCCTATGCTAAAGCAAAGCCCCACCTCTTCCTTTCCTGTCTGTCTTCATTCACCTTACAAAGCAAACTGTAACCTCCTATTCATGGTTGTTCCCAGCTTTCAACTGTGTGTTTTAATTGTAAATTATCCTTTGCTTTCCTCTCACCACACACCTATATATCCTCACCCCCTTTCTTTTAGCCCAAGTTCACCAGAGGTAACTAGATATGGGCAGGCTGGACACAGCTCCTTGAATATACATTGCAGGTACCAGCAGAGATTGGAAACTTCTAGTGTGAAAGATTAAATGCAGTTTACTGGAAATAAACATGAATTACTAACATGATGGGTGCAGTAACGTATACTTAGTGTTTGCTTCAAACTTTAAAAGGGTCAAGGACAGAAAAATATCTGACCTTTAATGGACAGACTTGCCTGGGAATATGTTTTACATAAAAGGAGAAAAAGAGGAGAGGCTTCTACCTTTTTAGCCACTGACTGAAAATCAGGTAATAAAGTACTGCATTCTAATACTTTCCCATTTTATATCTTATTGGCAGTCATTGTTTTAGAAAAATCTGGACTAAAAGCTTTTCAAGAAATCTATTTTCAAGCAGATATTTACTAATGTTTCCAATTACATTGCATCCTCAGCTTTGGCTGGGAGAGAAGGGGAAAAAAAGATGGATGGCAACTAACTGAAATGAAATGTGCTTTCTAATTACATAATGCTAGGAATTAAAGTTATTTGTAAAGTTGTGACTTTAAGTCTTCACTTCAATTCCAATAAACCCTGCATAAAAATCCCCTTATTCTGAAAGAGATTTGTTATAGCAGTGTAGCAGAACAGTTTATTTTAAACAAATAAGATACAAAAACCTATCAGGACTCTCAAAGCGTAGGACATGATTCAACAAATCCCTATTTTCTTCAAGAAATATATCTCTAGGGAGAACAAGGTCCTAAGGACTCAAAAAAAATTAAACAATAGTCACTTCTCCCTCATGCCTACAGGAATGCAGGCTTTCTGTCTTTGGTACTTGTGTTTTTTCAGTACTTTCCCTACAACCTCTCAGTGCTTCATGGCCTCAAACTTGGTGTGTGTAGAGACTGTCGCTGCCATTCTGCAGAACACTCTTTTTGCATTTAAAACAAGCTGGTCTTCAGGGAATGATTGCAGATGCCCAAAACAAGTTTGTTAGATGTTTAGGTGCCTTGCTGTACTTTAAATGTCTGTCTTTATTGTGGGAAAATAACCCTTGTAGAAATTCAACATCCGGAAGAGGTTTATACTTCAGAACATAGTAACTGGGGAGTCTTTGTGGGCATTAAGTCTTGATCTGGTAATGCAAGGGAGGATCAACTATGTGAATTAAAAGAGAGAGGCAATTATTCATTGTGTTTAGTGTGCTCCTGGTTCTCAATCCATTTTGTGTTGTTTTTATCTTCTAAAGTTTTTGGAACATTAAAAAATATATTAACCCTTTCTTTGTACTTTCTTCTCCAATGGATGAGTCCTATGTACTGAACCTTTACAGTTTAGTCTCTTACCACCAAGGACAACTCCAATGTTGATCCTGTGTCATTGTTCCAAATTACACACTCTTATTTGGTGCCTGAAGCTGTAGGAGAAAGTCCAGTGAAACTTCAGAGCTGATTCTCTATCCCACACTGACTTTGACAAATAATAGCCAGTTTTCAGCAGACCACTGAAAGTTCTACCACCAACTCTTGGTCTAGTCTCTGCCACGTTTCAAGTCACTTTCCTGAATCCACAGTTATCTTCTGGGCAATATCCTACAGCAGAACTCAAGAAGACTCAGAGCATCTAAAATATTAGGAAATATCTTGTTTTAAAAAACAAAATCTTATTCTAAGATTAGCATCAGAAATAGCTGCTTTCTTATCCATATAACCTGGTGAGCGGAGGGTATGCAAAACATTCACAGCACTGATGTAACTAAGATATATTTATTAAGATTCTCTGGAACTCTTCTGGAAACCCTTCTGAAAAAGTATTGAAGCCTGTTTGGAGTTTAGGTTTGTGGTTTGCCTTGAACTGTGGATGCTTTTGAATAATGGGTCAAAAATGTTAATTATCATACAAATTAATAATTGCAAGGCATTTTGTTTCAGTGAGCCTGTTTGGATCCACATCTACAAAAAAAAAAATGGGGCAAAGAGGGAGATCAAAGTCAGTGATTGAAGGAAGGACTCTACAAGGTCAAACATTCCTTTTTAATTTATTTCTGCCGTTCTAGACTCTGTGAATTCCCTAGAGCATGTTTATAAGCAGTATAAGTTTTTGCATTTTAATTTCTCAGTGTAGTAAAGGAAACTTTAGCCTTTTAAATAGCATCTCAATTACAAAATGGATTTTAAAAAACTTGACTACTCTTCTAATAACCATAGTGGATAAAATCAGTGGTGGATAGAATCAGTGATATTTCATTATCCCTTAAAAAAATTAGGCACTGGGGAAACAGGCTATTTTCAGTTTTCTGAGGCTGATTTATGCTAAGGGAAGGAAACATTTTGCAAGATTTGAAAAAATTTTCCTAAAGGCAATATTCTTCTAAATTTATAATCTTCTCAATAACTAAGAACCACTACATACATCATCTCGACATTTTTTATAGTAGAAATTACTATCATCCAATTTCATAGTGTTAAATTATATGTGCTTATAATTAACTCTCTTTTGACATCAAGAATATTTAAAACATCAAGAAAAAATGCTTTTGACAAGGAGCTTATTTTGTCTTTCCAAACTACTATCACTGTGATCAGAGATTATTTTCATAAGCCTCTGTGCAAATCACATGCATGCTTCCTTCCTTGGAATAAAACAAGCTTCACAAAAGTCCTGCTATGCCACCCAGCATACCCAACAGATTGGTTATATTCTTTTAACAAGTGTTATCTAGCAGGAATGTATTTGAAGGACTAGATAAGTGCATACAGGAGATCTAATACAAAAATGCCAGGAAAAAAAAGACATTTTGATAGCCCATTGCGACTGTTTGCCATCACATTTTTACCACAAGCAATTTGTAAAGAAGCAGTTGAGTTTAAATATGCTATCTATTTCAGGAGATAAAGTTTCAACACTGTGTGAATGGTTTACAGCTTGGTAAGGAAAATATGTATTTTGAATATGAACTCTATTCTATGTCAGCTGTAGTCTGAACAACTGTGAATGTTTCAGAATGAATCCATTCCAAATTTTCTGTTACTTCCCTTTCCTCATTAAAGGCTTTAAGTCTTGCTTCAGAACCACACAGATATCTTGACAATTTTTAAAAAAAAAGAAAGTCAGTGCATGAGAGCGAGTATTTTTGTTCTTGTTAAAACTGTCTTGCTAAGTAAATATTGATCAGATACCACAAAACCCTGCGGCTGAATTCATTGCATTTGAGGAGGAGGGAGGAGGAAAAAACTGCCTCAGGCTACTGTAACTTATAAAACTATGATGAGCAAAATAGGCATGCACTGTACTTTCAGCTGGGATGCTGGTACAAAAAACAGGAGTTTTGAGCAAAGTCCTTTGAACCTATTAAATTCTCTCTCCCTCTTGCAGGGTTATTGATTAGGCACACTCCAACTGCAGATGAAGTCTGCAGGGAAAGAAGCACATCTTCAGTTTGCCTCTACAGATCTGCTGACATTACTAGCTCTGGTAAGAGCTGTAGCTTCTCAGCAATTGTGGTGGGAGAGCTGTGTGAGACCTGAGTGCCGTGTTTTGTCTTCTTAGCTCTCTTCCACATTTTACAAATATTTAAAAGCTTATCAAGTTTCTTGCCATATCACATGGAATTTTGCCATATCAAATAGTTTCCAGTACAGGCTTTGAGCTATGCCATTCTGGGATTGCTACCAACAGCTTACAGAAGAGGATGGTTAAATGATTGTTCTCCCTGAAACAGGGCTGGGCTCTGCCTGATTCCACAGAGTTTGGTGAAGGGGGATGGCACTAGGATCACTGAGGCAGAGAGAAGAAGCAGCCTTGTAATTCTCGGCTCATGGAGACATTTGTGCTGTCACTGACCTGCACAACAGCAGAGGGGCAGCAGCCAGCCCAGACGGACTGCCCACAGCAGGCCAAGATCTGAAATGAATGGAAATAAAAAGAGTTGGGGCTGTGTATACATGTAATATTTCCTTATGTTAATGTCAAGAGATTTCTTGTGATACCATCAGATACAAGCATGATAATTACTCTCTAAAACAGTAATTGTTTACAGGCCCACTTATTTATCCCCCATTCATCTTACTGTAAGCACTGATAATCACAATTGCTTATATACTATGAAACTTGGCCCAAAATATTTTGCTATTTCTATATCCATTTAATTCTGTCTGCTTCCATGTCACTTTTTCATGTTTCTGTGTGTAATTTTGGTCCCACAGCTTTTATAAAGGACAGAATTCTCAGTTGCTGAAGTTTGTACTGCACTCTGAGGTAGCCTCCAGGAGATTTTTCCACTCAAGGTCAAGCACGGATTCTCTATAGGTGGTCTCCAAATATCTTGGAAACTTTTCAGGTTCATTAGCAATCTCTGGGGTTCATATTTCTAAGGCAGGAGTATGTTGGCATTCATCACCCTAGACTTTGGAGAAATTTGGAACTGCTGAGTGCTAAAAGGAATATTTTCTCCATTTCTTCCAAATAGATGTGGTTAAATTCAGAAGCTGATTATATAAATTATAGTGCAAAACTAATCTACAACTTAATATTGAGTTACAGAGAAGAAGATCAGCTTTGCTTAAACACAACAGTATGAGTTTCAGACATCTGTTGTGTTTACCAAGAAATTAATGTCTTTTTCATTTTTTCCAATCTATATTGGTATCTCTGTATATTTTTTTTTTTTATTCTTACGATGCACTGTTTTCAAAATAAGGCACTCAGTTATGTCTTTGAACAAACATGAAATGTTCAGAATCTGATATTTTTTACCACAATATTGTCTTTGAACATGCTAAGGAAAAAATACATTACATTCCTACTGGATTTTAAGGATGGATTTATTTCTGGTTTCCTGATCTGTTTTGGTTTTTAATTTGTTAACACTGACGAAGCTGAAACATCTTATTTGCTGGTTAGCTGTCTCTCTGTAACACAAATGGTATTAAAAAGGGTTCAAAAGTTCATTAACAAAATCCTGCTTGTTTGCTCACTGCAAAAGACAGACTTTACCACAATACAATTGGTAATAGAAAAGCACTTTAGCTGTACAAGCCTACACCACAAAATAGTTATAACACCTAATGACTTAACATATTTATACTGATGTCTGGGTAGTTATACACAATTGTCTGTGTCTGTCTCTTATCAACATATATATTTTAAACACTTAGACTTTAACTTAGCACTCTCCAGTGGGTTTTTTGACTTCAAGTTTCTCCTAAAACTGGCAACTAATATGGCAGTTGTGAAAAGCACAAGTCTGTTTCAGTCTTTGAAGTTGTTCTGTATCTGTTTAAGCTTTTATAGTTTTAAAGTTACAATTTTTTTTGTGCTAAATCATTCCATATTTAAAATAATTCTGTAATTTGCTAATAACATTTGAGTCATCTGAAAGTCTCAGTAATTTAGTGGCAACAGTAAGAGAAAGCCTATACTAAGTACAATTTGCAACATTATAAGTAAAAAAAGATAATACAGTGAATTAAAGAAGCTGGTTTTTATTATGTACAAACACCTGCTACCTATGCAAATCTCTCAGTTTTGTTCAGTCATGCTTGAAAAAGAAGGCTTAGTATGAAAATAGAAAGTTGTCACCTTCCAATCATAATTTCTTGAGTTGTTCTCTTTTTGCCACCTTCCTTTGAAATTCCACTGTGCAGCCTTGAAAATCATGAACAGTGGTCCAGTGCTGCCTCTCATCTTGTCTATGCTGCCTTCAGCTACTGTCTGTGTTTTCCCTTTTTAGACAGCCTGCTGTAAATTTTAAGGGAAGATGATCTGACTTTCCTATAACACATTCCAAAATTGCGTGTATTTGACATTTTCAAGATGTACGGTGTTTTTCTCTATTCTTTCTTGTTTTCTGAAATGCATATCATTATTACCCACTGGGTTCTGAGAAATACACCTGGACATAGCTATCCTCCTTGGACTTGATAATGATTTTTCATTATATTTCATAGTTTTTTACTGGCAATGACAATTAAATCCAATAATCATCTACAAAGGAACAGAAAGGAAAAAAGGAACAGAAGCAAATGTTTTCTACAGGAATTTCATTTTACTGTAGGCTAAACTAGATTTGTTTTAAAGGAAATATTCTTCCTATTGGGTTCATGTGCTTCATAAATCCTGTGATCAATATCTAATAAATAAATAAAGACACAGCGTCAGATTAGCTCCAAAGAAAGATAAGTGTTAGGATTAGTACTAGGAATAATATCTGCAGTAACTAATCACTTGTAATTATATAAAAGAAACTGATCTAAAACTTGGAACTCATGGAAATTGGAGTATCCTAGACATCAGATTCATGACAATCTGAACATGAGACCTGAATAATCCACAGGAATTAATAAATTGTATTGTCAAGAAAGATGTGGAACAAAAAAGTAAGCAAATATTAGATATCACACAAAACATTATTAAATTCTTCAGAAATTCCTCCGAGATAAAAATGTTAACCTTATTTTGACAGTTCTACAAGCATTTCCCGCATATTATAAGTTTTGGACTAATTTGAATTTTGAAGTGGGTTTTAGCTATTGTACCTTCCTCAGCCTGTTTCTGTTGAAGAAATGTGGGATCTTGTTTGGGAAAACAAACAGATTAGATATAGTCAAGGTACTTTTTTTCCTTTCATAATTACCAGAAATGAATATATTCTTAAATATCAAACCTGTTCTTCCCCGAGAGGAGTTAAAAAATACACGATATTTGTAACTTTTCCAGTCAAGTTTTATATGCACTCTGACTAAACTCCTAAAAGTGATCATCTTTTGTCTCGCTGCATTAACTTGCTCCTATTACAGTGTTGGTGCCCTTGAACCCAACAGTAACATCGCTCTTACTGTCTGCATGGTACTAGTAGAGCTCTTTAGTTTCTTTATTTTAAATACCATTTATACAGCACAATATACAACTCATTTTCAGTTATTACCTGATATGAAACACATACAGTAATCCCCAAGGCTGGCATCCATGTACATTTTTTATCACTTTGAGACTCAGCATATCAATGTTTTCTGATTGCCTTATTTTTAAGCTAAATTCAGCAAGAAATGTTCCCTGAGGATCTAAATTGTTCAGAAAGGTATTGCTTTGTTATGACAACCAAGCATCCCTTCTCACCCACATGGTCCTGTCTCATTTCACATTATTGCTTTTTTTGGCTATACTTCTTATATTTGAAATATATAGTAAAGCTTAATCTCCAGTATAAAAAAATCTTTATTTCTCTGCTCCCATTTCTTTACATTATATGCATTGCACACATCAGCCCCTTCCTCCCATCTACAAAACCGAAAAAAAAGATTCTCTTGTAAATGTAAGAATTATCATCATTATGTAGAATAGCAGGTTTCAATTCCTGGATCAAAGAGTGACTTTCCTGGGAACATCACTTAGGGTCATCTCCCCACCTGAGATTGCTTTCCCCAGCTGAGCACCACAGAGCCATGCAGCAGACATTAGATCTGCTGGCTCATGATCATGCATGTCCTCATTACCCACCTTTTGGATTTTTCATAAAATTAGAAGAATCAAGTTTTGGATTCATAACTTGCAAACTGGGTTTGTAGCCACATGATTCAGTGTTGTTTCTAAGCTTCAGGGAAGATTTAGTGGTTGTTTATCATACTTGTGTTGGCTTTCAAAGGAACCATACGTATTTGGGAGCTGGCCAGTGTATGACATTGTTGCAAATCTGCTGAGTTTCATAGCTTTAAATCACTGTAACTGAAAGAGAAATCTAGAGATTAATGTTTTCTTTTCTTCAGAAAAAGATATCCTTAAGGCTATGCAGTGAACAGAACAAACTTATCATTACTATGTACTGAGCCATGATATAGCAAGAATATCCTTAAGCTTTGAGAAATAGTTCTAGAAATGCATCACCAGATATTATATTAGAAAGCACCCATTATAATATTCATTACAGTAGTAGAATGCGAACTGCATGTTATTGTAAAAGAAAATCCAATTTGCTGCCTACTGCCTTCAATTTGGTTTTGACAAGTACTCAATCTTTTGCTATATTTTGCTTTCTACATTTATCTTCTCGGGCATATTCTGCTTAGGGCAGAAACAATAATCTTTTCATTTAATTTAGAGAAAAAGCTCATGTATTCTCTATGCTTACTAGGTACAACAATATGAAAACAAATCCCAGTTGCTAAAGATCCATTTGACAATATGAAATAGATTCTGACTTTTTAATTTAGGCATAAAACTGCAGAGGGCATATAAGGGATGCAGATTTACTGAGCTGTACCATTTATTTATGAGTGGTTGCAAGGGAGTGATCTGCAAAACCCCATATAATTTTACCAGTGATGGATGAACCTAAGAGAGTATAAAAAAAGTTGCATTTGACCCCTGCAGAACAACTCTGGAAAGTACCAAGCTTATTTGGCTCTGTTAAAAATCTGAGAATTTGAGTTCCTCAGTTTCTGCAATGAGTATTTCCTCAAACTGAAACATAGTTTTAATTAAATTGAAGTTTGCTTATTTGTAATTTAGCTCACTGCAAACTATGGGAGGGAGGGAGAGAGGGGAGAATTTCAATAGGAATTCAACAAAATCAGCACCTCTGCTGAATTGTGCTTGAAGCAATACTGTGTGATCAAAGGGAAACTAGTCTTGCCAAAATTTGCATTGTTTTAGATCTGAGGTTTGGTTTGCTTTATGTTCTTTCTAAATAATCACCTGAATTTGTCCAGTAGTTTTTGTCTGGAAATGTCAAAACAAAATGTTTTCTCTTGCTTATGGTAATTTGAAGGGTGGTAAAAATTAATCTCTAATTTTCTCATTAGTTTTTCATGAGATGCAAGTGTGATTTTTTGGAGAAGCTCTTCAATTTACCTAACCATAAAAACCTCCAGTGCCCTACTCCTCAAGACATGTCTCGGATTTTAGAAAATAAAGCTTGTAGAAATTTTTTCTATACAGCTCACAGAATCAGGTAAGCTGACCACACTGACCTAGAAAACCATTTTTTTTAGCCAAATCCCTCCACCTCCTTCCAGAAAATAAACAAAGAAATAAAAGGATCTTAAAGTTTGTTCTTTCCAGTGCTGTTAAACCTGATGTCTTATTCCTTCAAACAGCATGCAGCAGCATCTTTTCTGTCTCCTCATTTATAACAGTGAATAGCTGAAGGGAGCACAAGTTAGATTCATTATTTTTTCCTGGGATAAGCATCAGGCTGAATACTAGGAGCTATACTATGGCCTTATGTATTAGGGATTGCTTCCAATGATGGCTGAATAATTCCAATTATTCCTTATCTCCTAAAGTTGAAGGAAGCAACAAAGCCTCAAGCAAAAACAACTACAGCCACATGGTTTGTTGAGATGTTTTTGTAGAATCAAATACTGCCAGAGCCAATTTGATGCTTCTCAGACTTCTGAGTTTATGTTTTCAGTTGGCAAAGTATATCCTTAAAGTTTAGTAGAGTTTTGTTCCATAGCCAGAAATGTATTTAATTCTTCAGAACCAAATACTGCAGTCTCTGGCTCAGTAAAATTCCTGTTGACTTCTAATATAATTTGTCTGAGCTGGCCTATAGGATCTGACCATCTGGGAGCTAGTCTGCAAGATATCAGACTTTTGATTTACTTGATATAAACATCCGATCTGTTTTATGCACTTGTGAGCAATTTAATTTTTCTCACCAAGGCTTTCAGTCACTATGGAGATAGGTATGATTTTAGAAACTGTGGTGTCACATATGCTCTGGAGCCCTGCTCTCAGTACATTTGGAACCAATTGCAAGTATTTCTACATGATCTGAAGATGCCCCAAAGGCTGAAATTTAGCCAGCAAGTACAGAATTGTGATTCTGCAAATCCCACCAATTTGCTGCATTACCCCAGTCTCCCAGGATTCTTTTTTGGCATAAGAGTTTCTTCAGACTCTTAGCATTTCATTTACTGGTGTGTCCAAAGCTGCCTCTGTTGTGACAAAGCTGAACATCTTGTGACTGAAGCCTGATTTACATTATCTGGAAAGAAAGATCAGGGTTTTCTGTCATTTAAATTGCTGAGAGGCTCAAAATTTAGGAGGCCTTTTAGAGCACATTTGCAGAATTAGGTACTGTGTCATCACTGAAAATATTGATGAGATTAATCCGGGGACAGAAGCCCCCAAACACTCAGTGCCACCTTCCCTTCACACACATGTGCTGGCAAGGGTGATTTTCTCACCTGATACCTGATGTCCCTGTATGAAAAGGAGTTGAGAATAAAGGTGCCAGAACCAAGGCATGCCGCAGCAGAGCCTCTACAGAGGTACAGACTTAGAAAGGCATTTTTGTAACCCTTAGGTCTGAGAGTATTAAAGTCTAGATTTCTGCATATTCTGAAGTTGCTATAATATTAAGATACTCTAAAAGAGCATGATTTCTTCCGCTGCTTGATGGTTTTAAGTTTGACACTCTACTTTGAAGTCTAATTTCAGTTTCCTAGAAATTATTCAATCTATTTTTTTGCATAAAGCTCTTAATCCTTAGCCAATCTGGAAATGCAGAAGAACTTCAAAACTTCCTCCTTGGTGATTTGGTCTTGTATGTCTTCATTCTGCATCAGACTGTTAACAGTCCTCCTCTCATCTGTTGACTTCCATCTCTCTGCTGTAAGCTTTTTGCCACAGAAAGCCTCTCATAGTAATCAATAAATTTCATATACAGCAATTGTGCTGGATAATTAAATAACAACTCTATTTCAAATCAATTTAAATCCATCTGACTTTAAGAAATGACAGTTGCTACAGTGTAAAACTAGTGAATAAAACCCTTTTGAATACTTAAATCAATCCCAACTTCGTTTCATCTTAATCTTCAGAAAGCAATTCCTGCAAATGTCAATACTGCCTTAATAGATTAGGTGATGATATCTCTGTATGTGTTAGCTTCAGAGATACACTTGTATCAGATCAATTAAATTACTGTAATTGTTACTTTTTTACACATCACAGATAGCAGGAGTTTTCTGGCATGGTGCTTGAGATAAGGCATGTATTTACTGCAGTGGTTAAGTATTACTATTGACATAACTGGATTTCTCCTATTTATTATGTATTGCAGATATACAGCAGCTGCTATAAACAGCCAATAATTCTGTATGGCTATGCAGAATGGATATTTTTGTATGGTTGGGGAGATTATTTTTTTATTGTTTTGTTTTCTCTAGGATCAGGGCCCAATTTGGACCTGTGCTGTATAAATGCACAAGGAGACGTAATCCTTTTTCCTTAATCAAAGGCAGAGAGTGGAAAGAAATAATATAACGATAGGTTACAGAGCAAATCACTGGCATAACAGAAACCATCTCTGCTGAGTCCTATCCGAGTAGCCCTATGCAATAGAGCATCTGCAAGATACAAAATTGCTTTGTATCTTTTTTATGTCTGAGTGTCTGCTGTATCAGTCTATGAACATCAAATACCTGTTTCAGTTCATATATTGACAAAGAGGTTTGCAATAAAGTAATGGCTAACGTATGTTCCTGAATGATGTTTGTTTAGCTACCCCTAATCATCTGCAATCCTGAATACAAAAGTAACTGTCACAAAATTATCAGTCTTTATATGTGTCTGGTGATAGCAGTCATCTTATCCATCCCAATAGGTTTTGTAATAGTAACAAAGAAGAAAGAACAGGAATTAGCAGGTGCCATTGCTGTATGTATCCAGCTACTTGTCTGGCTCTGAGGGTTCAGATGATTTACAGTTATTGAACAATAACAGTCCAAATAACTAAAATTAGTAGAAAATACATAGTATTTGTACCTTGTTCAAAAACTGCAGCTGGCAGAGATAGTTAATTAATCCAGGGTTTACCCACAAAGCACTAGTTATGCCCTCAACTGAAACAATTAGCTTGGGTTGTAATATGTTTTTAATAAGACTCAAAGTTCTTAAATCTAAAATTTCATTTCCAGATAGTATTGTAATTTGCCTGTGCTTTTAGTGAGAATTGAAAACTGTCACAAATTACATTCTTCACAGGTAAAATTATATTTATGGTAGAATTTGAACAACGGCTATCTAAAGGCTTTTTCAGAATGTCTGGTGGGCTGAGCAGCTCTCTCAGCTCGGACTGCAGCCACTGAGTTAGCAGCAGTGTTGCAGGAGGACTGTATTAGTACACTGACGGTACAAAAGCGTCCAGATAAATGAATCTGAGCATGACTAACCCAGGTCATATTGGCAAAAGACCCAACTGTCTAAAAGCAGGGGAAAGTAAGAAGGTAATGAAAGGTAATTTGGCTGTGTTGCAGTATCTTTAATACTAAAGGAGACATACAGAAATGGAAAAAAAGGGCAGTTGGCTCTCATAGGCTATCAAAAATCTTTAGCATTGAAATAAGCCAGGCTAAAGTGCTGAGTGCATTGAGATTTACTAGGGGTAACGAAAGGAAGAGGATCTATAGATACATTAGATGAAAAAGAGAACAACGAAATGAGTCAGACTATCAATTAATGGGGGAGAAAAACAGTAGAAGCCAGGGAGGAAGCATTCAAAGCCCTCCTCCTGTCTTTGCAAAAAGGTTAACAGTGACCAGATACTTTTGAGTCTAATAAAGCATTAAGAAACAACCAAAACAGATTTATCAAGAACTAATAGTATCAAACTGATTTGATTTTCTTCTTTGACTGAAAGCTTAGGCTCTAAGGAGAAACAGTCAATGTGCTGTACTGGAAATTTGGGTAAAGCTTTGTATCCTGTTCACTGACATGTTCATAAGCAATTGATGGAAATACAGGCTGGAGGAAATGCTCTTAAGGTATGGTGGGACAGTCAGTTTGGGAAACTATAATTGAACAGCAGTTGCCCATAGGCCTTTCAAGTTTCTGGAGCAGTCTTTGCATTTTAACATATTTCCCCTTTTCCTTTCTCCCCTTCTCATTTTCTTTTCCTTTTTCTTTTGCCAGTGAATGAAATAAGATTAAATAATTGTAGTTTAGGAATTACTTACTTTACATTTATTGTCTTTGCCAATTAACAAAATTTTCCTAAGGTTGGAGATGCTCAACACAGTGACTGAAAATGTACATAAAGATTATGTTCTCCTTGATCTCAAGGGAGAGAAGAAGAAAGACAGGTTTTCCCTACATTAATTTATGACATCTTTGGGTTTGTTTTTTAAAAATTCTATGAAATTTATTACTCTCCTACTTAAAAATATGATGTAAAGAATTTTGTTTGTTTTTTTCATACATAGTTCTAACATGCATATTAGAGGAGGCCAGATCAGTTTGGAAAGTAAGGTGACGTTTATTTGTTCTTTCAACAGAATGGGCTGAAGGGGAGCTGATGCACAGCTGAGAGAAGCAGAAGGGCCCCTACTAGTCTACGTGTCACTCAGAAAATAACTTCTTATGCAAAAACTTTCCGGTTGCATGATTTGTGTTAGTACTGTCAAAAACCATAACTGCTGAATAACAAAGGTTAACATGCCTGTGGCCACAAGTAAGTTTTTCATTTTGTTATTTTTAAGCTTCTCATCTCTGTGATTAATATTTTGTCAAAAGGCTTGAATTCTAGACTTGGAATGTTAAATACATTAGTAATTAGAGCTCTGCAAAACTGCATTGTAAACAGAATACCCAATGAGCTATCAGATATGCTCTAAAATGCAAAGACCTTTTGAAGGAGGGAGAAACAAAGTTATGTAGAACAGAGGGAAAGGGAAATGCCTCTGCCCGGAGGCTGAGTCCTGGCAGAGGCATGGGGTCTGCTTCTGGCCGTTTCCTCACCAGACTCACAGCCTTTTCAAAAGCATGTGGGAAAGACATGTTGTTTGGGGTATTTAAACCACGTCTTTGGAGGTGAGAAGGACAGAAAGAGAGTGAAGGGAGGCTGGGAGTTGGAGAACATGGGAAAAGCTAGATCAGTTATACCAAAGTCTATGAGCATGTACCAAAGTTGGTGTGTTTGACACTTCCAGATCCAACCTAGGCAGTAAATCCCCATGCTTACTCACAGCAAAGAAATGGGCCATTACAGAAACACATTTTAAAAAGATATATAACATAGCACATCTTGGGAATAAGTTTATAAATTTTTTGTGGGACGGCAAGGAAGTTTTAACTCAATAGGAAGTTGAAAATTTAAATTGCCTTTTAGTCTAGGCCAAGAATAGGATTAGATTTACAGAAGAAATGGTCTATCCCACTCTCAGTTAAAATTCCAGGAGGTTTACTCTGTGTACATGATTCACAACTGGGATGATCCACTCTCCAAAGACAACAAGCCTTAAAATAGTGCATTATGATTCAAACTTACATTCTGTCCTGTGACCAGTGAAGGGGCACTGCTGGGAGATCTAGGATGGTCCAATTCAGATCTTTTGAATACTCTGAAAATCATCCTAATAAATCCTAATCATACGAATCCATTCATTTCAGTATAACGTGGCTATCAGCAAGGTCAAATTCTCTTTTCCTTTACTGGGGTGGAGTGATAATTCTTGGAACTTGACCTCTTGTGTTGTATGAACCAGTGATCATAAATAGCAATTGGAGATCGTCACCGTAAACCTCCTTGGTGATGAAGTAAAATGCTGAGATAGAAACATAAGGTAGATAATATTCTGAATAACAGTTGATAGACTCTAAATTGGTGCTGTTGAGCTGCTACCTTTACATTTCAGGACTTACATTTATATACAAGAAAGTGCTCTGGTTTTATTGTTACATCATGAATTTAGAAAAATCTGTGGAGATAAAATGGAAGTGCTTTTTCCTTAAGCCAGCCTATGTCTTAGTCACTGAAAATTCTGAGGGAGTACACTCATTGCTATCACTCATGTTATTATTGTGAAAGCTGATACAAATTCTCTCATTAAAATGTGATTGATGGTCTTTCAGTTGTCCATTAGACTCATGAGTTCTGAATGAAAATAATAAATTCTCTAAATAAGTTGTAGTTTCCTTTTAAAATGCTAATTTAGGGATAATTGCAATCTACCAAGAGTTGTAGAACCAGTATTACTATCCATTGCTGTTTATGGGTTCTGTAAATCAGTATTTTGCAAACTTTTTATTTACAAACTGTGAATATTTTCAGGGGGAAAAAACCACACAAGAGGGCCAGTGTTACTGCAATGCCTTTCATTTATAACTGAAAATTAGGCTAAGCTTTGGATAATCGCTCTTGCTTCTATTTTTCTTTCTTTTTGTTGGTCATTTGTTTGTGTGTATTGGAACACATGCAGCTGGGTTTTTTGCTCGCTTTTTTTTTTTGTATGTGGTAATTGTTTCACAGTCATCTTCTGATCTCTTACAGTTCCCATGACCACAGGACATGACAAAAAGAAACACTGCTAACACGTTAGCTCCTACATCTGGTGCTTCTCTACTTTAGATGTGAACTCTCAGCCCAGTTGTACACTAGTTAACCAAAAACCAGTAGCTATTTTATTAAGATGGAACAGATAACCGATATGACTGAGCCTCTTTCGGACCTAGCTATATAAACATTTCAGCTACTCATGCTTGCGTAGCTGTTTTTCTCTATCCTGATGGTGAGGTATTCAGTGGCTTTTTTTCACTTGTTTTATTTTTAAATGAAAGAAATCACAACTGATGCTTGGTGTCTTGGTCAGTACTTTTCTTTTCTGAATAATTGCCAGATTCCGGTTAGATTTGGATGTTTTACTGAACTCCCTTTGCTGCAGAAAAGATGGGTGCTGGTTCAGATCCATGCAATTAATACCTTTTGCTTGGACTTCTCCAGAGAGCTAAAACATGTCTTTCCCTGATTTTTGCAGAAGATCCTGCAGTGCTGATTATTCTCCCAGTCTCTGGGAAAGCAGCTACAATGTGCCAGCATACTGTGAATTTCAAAGATGGCATGGAGTGCCCTCCCTCCTGCTGAGAGGCTCATAAAAATAACTTGACCTCAGTAAAATTACCCAGCAGGCCTTGGTGAAAATGAACAGAGTAGACCAATTGTTAACATGATGATGTCAAGTGTATCGTTCCACATCAATGTAGTTTCCAAGAAGGAAATGGGAGAAAAAGCTGCTTTTCTATCTACTTCGGCCTTTCTTCCCACGCCAGAAAAAAAAAAAAGCAAGCAAACAATTAATGATATCCTTGCAGGGTAGCATAACTTAAAATGATGATGTTTCTTTCAAAAGTTTGTTCTCGTTGTTAGTATTCTAGGACCTGAGATGCATTAATTAGCAGGCATTTCTAATTCTAGTCATTACTGGAGAATGAAATAGGAAAACCCTGCCTACTCCTCTGTTTTTAGGATGTGCACAAGTGTCTTGCCAACTGTACTCTAGAAACTGTAATGCAGAAAAAGGTAAATTCTCACCCTTTAAATAAATATCTTAATTCTTGTAATATTCCATGCTGATAAATAGTGCCTTCTCTGTGTATTCTCATAGTCCTGATTATGGTTTACTACCCCGGATTTTACTCAGAAACGTTGTGTAGTGCTATGGAGCCTGTGCTGGGGTAGCTTTATACTGCCAGGGAACATCGCTGTGCCACATTGCTCATTTCATTCATGGGAAATGGGGTGGCTTTTACACAGATGCATGTGTGCATCTCTGGATTTATCAGGCTGTCTATGTATATTGTATGCTTCTGCTGTCATGCACAGCAGGATTTCTGGATATCCAGCATTCTGGCTGGAGGTGTGGCCACTGCTGTGAAAAGGCTTTGGACATCCTGAAATCAGACACAAATATGTGCAATTCTAATTCCAACTGATTCAGGTTTCCTGGCAAAAAATTAAGAGATATTGTGGAAGGAAGTAAAATATATAGTAGCCCTAGCCCACAAGTCTCTCCTTCCTTTCATCCTACTTCGCTGCCTCAGCATGCCTTCCAGCACCAAAGAATTGGGTTCTGTTCCTGACACGTGGAAATTGATGGTATTCTACTGTTTCTACAGCTCAAGTTGCCTCATTCTACTTTCCTTATACCTTTGCAAGAGCTAAAATTGATTTTATATGTATGGTGCATTATAAGATTGTTTAATATGCAGTATTACAAAAAGATACAAATTCTTTCTGATGAGCTTTAATAATATTCTTCATATTAATATTTTCATACACATGCACTGCTAATATATCTATCTGAGGCACAGTGGCAGGACTTTTGCAATATCAATATGATTGAAAGCTGCCCTTACCAGGAAATGGCAGAGATTAGGAAGTTACTGAAAAGAAATCATGGAAAGTTTAGAGGCTGACTTCCAACAGGATTTGAAAATTAAGGTTCTTAATAGATCTTTCTGTATTTAAATGCAAACACTTTTGCATACACATTTGTGTAGCCACACATGTATATGCTTATGATATGCTCTAGGTTTTCTGAGAAATGGAATTTTGTTCGCTCTGTGTGAGTTTGGATGGCCTGCTTAGGTAACAAAGAGAGGTATTTCAAGAGTGCTGAACATTTTAAGAAGCAAGAAATATTTTTTGCAACCACCGATACAACCTACAGTATACCGCTTAAGTAAAACAAGCAGCACTAGTTTAGAGTGCTCACTTGTCATTCCTCTGGAGGATTTTTCATGTACATCTGTGTGTCCACAATTCTTGAACCTGTTGCTCAATTACAGATTTATTTAACAGAGGGGAAGATGCCACAGATAATTTCAGTGGCATTAAAACAGTTGGTCAGTTAGAGGAGAGAGGCCCTACCAGTGCCTTCTCTTGGGAACAGTTGAATGTTGAGATAAATTCTTACTAGATATCAGAAAGAAAGAGAAACATTTTTAAAATGCTCCAACTGTAGGAGAGGCCTCAGTCAGAGCTAGCACCAAAAGCAGTTAACCATGGAACACACATCTGAAAGAAACCAGGTTGGGAAGGGACTTGGTTAAATTTAGTTTGGGTGTTGTGATCTTCCAATTCTGCTTGTGTTTTCATTGAAATCAGTTTAGTTTCTATGCTGTATGTCACAGAAGGTCAGATATGCACTTGTTTACTGTCTTTGCAAAACTACATATTTTGAATGGACAATAAAACATTGATTTTCATTTCTTTGTTTTTCCCCTGTGGCAAATTATTGTAAGGAAGTGCTCAAAAAGAACAAGAAAGAGGGTGAGGTATATATTTTGTTACAGTTTACAGAGAGGCATGGCCAGTCAATTATGGGTAGAATTTCCTACGAGGTCAGTAGCAGGGAAAATTATTCTTAATGCTCAATTATGTTTATATATAACTTTCTTGCAGTTGTGTGAATAGGTGGAAAGAAGAGCAGTAAAACTGAAAATAGCAAAACCTGATATGTGCTCCCGTTATTTGCAGGAGTTTCTTGTTATACGTCCAGTTTTGAACATCTCATGTGGAAGTTGTAAATATTCATTTGAAGATCACCCATTCAAAGTGATTTTAGTGGGCAATAGGTGCTTAAATACCTTTACGAATGCCAAACTAAGAAGCTACATGGCAACTGCTGAAGAGCTGATTTGACCAGTGTGTGTGTATATATATATCCACCAGATAGTCGCTGGTTTTAGTTGAAGTTATAAGTCCTGGTGATGATGCTGAAAAAGCATTTTCATCCAGCTCATTCTTGACTAATTGGGTTGCTTATGGAGTACCATTGAAGCTTTCTTCAAAGGGAAGAAGACGTGACTGAGCGAGTACCAGGTAGAGCAGATTTGTGGGGGAAGTCAGTGCTACTTCCAAGAGTTTTTTCATGGTAGGCTTCCTGGCAAGAGAGAGAGGCAATCATACATCTGGATGTGGTGCAGATAGGAGATGCTTAGTAAAGTGCCTGTTGAGTTGAGTTCCTCCAAAAGCAATGTATGCTGAGACTTCCATACCTAACCTGCCAAATCATTATAAATATATCTCGAATTTCATGAATTTCAATGAAGGGAAATGCAAAGTCCTGCATTCATATCCTCAGAGAATGAGCAGGGATTGTTTTCACTGGAAGATTAGTATAAGGAAGGCTTATAGTTACTTTTGTATCTTTAAAGCCTGATTTAGCTCTGAAAATAATCTCTATTTGAAATACTGTTATGTCAGGTTACCGACTCTTCTGTTTTCCTTGAGTTATCTTTCAACTTTTAAAGCTGTTATCCTACTCCCATCTCGTCTGACTGAAATGTCATCAGCTCCATTTTGGTTCATTTCTACCTTCCAGCAAAGGATTTGATGTTCGCACTAAGTATATTTTATATTCATAACCTTACTCAGCTTTAGGGTTTCACCTATCATCACCTAAAATACACTTTTCATCCAGTGGGACTGCATCATTTTGTTCTCATTATTGAGAATTTTGAATTTCAGCCATGTCTGAGTTCTAGGAGATCATGTAGAGATGGGTGGTCATTTGAGCTGTTGCTGTCCTGGCTTTGCTCATACTCTGAACAGGACTAACTACACTCACAGGCATACTGAAAAAAAAGACTCAAATGGTTTTCAGGCTGATATCTCCAGATCCTTACGTGACTTTTAAGAACTATGAAAGGTAACTTTAAAAACTACTCAAAAGAGTTAACTGCCCTTATTACAGGATCTCACTTTTAAGGGAAATTTTTTTATAATTGATGAACTGTGAAAAAGGTTGAAACTCTTACCAAATACGTGGAATAAAAGACTTCATATCTAGGTATAACAAGGATAATTGTCCTCAGCTTCTGCTTTACCTAAGCAATTTCACTGTGGTTTGTGTTTGAATTACATACTGGTGGATGAAGAAATTATTTTCTTAGGTGGTTAGGAATAAACAATGATTTTGTCAATAAATTCTCAGCAGTTGAATCTTATACATCAAAAGCATCATCATTTTGAGAAATCTGAACAAATGAACTCTTTTTAACTTTGAATAATCCAGCATTTTTAGTCCTCTCATATATTCAAGCTTACAAAAGACTGGAGATTTTTGCACATGATTAATAGTGTATTAATGGCAAAAATTCTCAGCTACTCCTTGAAATATCATTTCCTTTTTTTGAAGTGTGTAAAGACTATATTGTCTCAGATTTATACAACTCAATCTTTTTTGCTGTATTTTAGTTCCTTTTAATCTCCAAAATAAAACATGGAGATGGTTCCCTAACTGAATTCTGTCTGAAGTGTCACTAAGCTAATTACAGTTCACTACAAAGTGAGATTCTCTCTAGATTCTCTTTAAGACTAAAATGTTGTGATCTCAAAATACAGGACATTGCAAACATTTGAGTGTAAAGACAATCTTTGTAACATCAAGTCACCTTGATGATAGATTTTTAAATTAATTTTATTTTTGTATATGTAATGTAACCTTTTAAGAACTATCTGAAGCACAGTTTTATATGGATAAGGTTGACTTAGCACCTGTAGTAAACTCCATAAGTGAGTGGCATAGATCCACCATTTTCTTTTTCAAAGGACCTGAAGCCTGGTCTACAATTTTTCATTCTTCAGGGTGTTTTCATATTGCTTAGCCTTTGGTTTTGACTGATTTTACACTTTGAAATTTTTCAGTGTTTAAAGGAAATATTTGTTTATTTTGATCACAGAAAGTACAAATATTAGATTTAATGGTATGAAGAAGAGCTAAACACTGCTCATTTGAAAGTTGAAAAGACAGAGAAAAAGGATCTGTATTTAAAAATGTTCCACATCATATTGACATTTTAAAAAAAAAAAAAATAGAAAAAAAGTTTGAACAAAATGTTTTTATGAAGATGTTTCATTTAAAAACTGATGAAATTCATCAAGTAGATATCTTCAGAATTTTTAGGTAATTGGATTTAGATTTGTGAAATGTTTTGTCGCTGCTGAACTTGCATTTCTCTTTTAAAGAAATATTGACTGAATTTTTTCACTCTGATCTATTGTTGAATAGTTATAGATGTATTTGAAACATAAAGAATTGTTTTAACGACAAAAAATATGTCAACTAGTATACATATGTCCTTATTACTCAAGTAAAAACTTGCTTATGTTTTAATTCCTAAAGAGTATTAGAAGTAGTTATATATACAGTCACACAGTCTCACATCATGTGTGTTATACTGGCAAGATATCTTTTTTTTTTTTTTTAAATCAAATGTGTCAAATGAATATCCAGTAACCTTTCAGCTGCAGGATATGTTTACAGTACTGAAACTAGTATTGTTTAAAGGACTAGGAAATATTTTACATTGACCAAAATTTTTTGACCCAATAACAAAATACAGATCCAGCTATTCCAGAATGCTTAGTAAATTTGCTTTACCTTTTGCTGAATTGCACAATATGGAAAAAGTATAAATGCAGTGTTATTCTGAAATCACCCCAGAACTATTTTCAACACATTTTAAGCAACGTGTTTGTGATGGACTCTTGTAAAAGGACTCTTTTGGTTAATTATATTTGATTTCTTTGCTCTTTAAAAAAAAATTTAAAAGCTTTAAAATCTATAATTTTATTTCTATAAAATCAACCTGGTTTTAACTCAGTAGTGTTTCCATAATTAAAGATAATATATTGATTCATATTAAATTTCCTATCTCTTCTGTTAAATGCAGGTAAATGTATAAGAGACTACAGTCCCACTGCTAATTCTAGGTTCTGATTTATATACTGGGAAAGAAGCAAGTACTTCCATATTTCAACATATTCATTAGTGATCTTCTAAATGGAATGAGCAGTGATGTGATGGTATTTACTGTCGTTAGTTATTTAAGGTAAAAAGGACAAGAATAATTACAGAAGGATTTTGTAAGACTGAATGACAGTGCAGTAAAATGGTAGGTGAAATTCAGTGTAGATAAATTTAAAGTGACACAGAAGAAGAAAATGGTTTGAGCTCTACATATAAAATTATGATCTCTGGGCTTATTAATTGTCAATTTGAATAAGAACATTATCCATAATCAGCAAGTCCTTTCAAAACTTGGATCAATGCCATGCTAAAAGTTCTCCATTCTTATCTCTTGGTGCCAAAGGAAGGAATGAAAAGAGAGAAAAAAATTACAATAGACATTCTTAACAGCTGGTTTAATCAAGTAAGCACTTATCACTCCAATTTGTTGGAAAAGAGGAGAAATAGCTCACTTTTTTGAATCTTCTGACCTTGTAAGTTAGACAGGCTGGTCTGTTGTATGACAGGCTCAAAAGATAACCTTCTCTTTCCCTTTTCTGAATGAAAAGACACAGGTTTCTGCAAAGGGAGAAGAAGAGAGACAATCAGGGCTGTATTTACTTTAAAAAAGGCAAACTGTTGGGAAGTGCACTGACTGATCTGAGGGAGAAGGAGCTCTTCTCTTACTCCATTTTACAGGTTCTCTAGTTCGTTGCGTAATACAGAAGAGTGTCAGTAGTATCCATGGGAGAACATTGCGATCATTGAAGTGACACAGTGGGGAGACCAGAATAGGCCTCCTTTTATCACCAGAGTGCATACAAAAGGGAGTGGAAGCAGAACCTTTTCCAATATTTTCCAATCCTTTTCCTTGACTCCCTAAGAGTTTTTAGTTTTTGTGTAGGGAAAAAGTGCATGTAAAAATGCATTCAAAATAAGCTTCATAAATTTAATATGCAGATTTATATATATATATATATGCCAGTAAGAATGTTTTAGGTTTTAAAGAGAAAATTAATGTGGAAGTTAGAAATGGTCATAAAAATTTGCCTTGGAGACTGTGTAGGGGCACCCTGGAGTACATGCATGTATGTCCCCACACTTCCAGTACCTAAACCCATACTGCCTGGTTATTTGGGAGAGCATAGTTTATACAGAATTGTAAGGAGAAATTTTCAAATAAATCCTTTTTCTTTGTCCTTTTAGCTACTCAGAAATAACAGACTACATTTTGACCTTATCTACCTGCATTCATTTTGTTTTACTCTTCTGTGTAATTGAGGTGGTAACCTCAGCCCTAAATATCCCATGCATTTCCAACTTTTCAATTTCCTCTCCCTTTTTCCATACCTCAGTTACAGAAAGGTTGTGTGGCAGAATGTAATTTTAATTCCACTGTGCTCTGAATGACCTCAAAGCTAGGATAGCTGTGCAACTTTATAACATTTTCCTTGCTGCAAATACATGCTGCAGGGAAGGCTCCCTCCATGGATCAACACTATAGGAATAAAAACATTCAGATCACAGAGTATTTTGCAAGGATTTAGTGAATTACTTGGCAGTTTTGCTCGCAGGAAGCATGAGTGAAGGGAGCAAGAAAGGAGATCTGTACCAAATGAGAGGATGGAAGAAATATTGGAAAGAAAAAAAGACTAGGAACCTTGCCACTGTTGATACAACAGAGAAAAAAAATAATGGTCTCAAATACTGCTTTAGCTACCAAAATATTTGCTTAAAATATTGGCTAGAGAAACAAGTCATTTTTAACACCTACAGCTGATCCGATGTGAAGCAGGTATATGTTCTACCTTTTTGCACTAAAAATTTCCTCCCTGAACTAGTCTCAAAGTAATTTCTTCTAACAGATTCATCACTTTTAAGCCTGTAGAGTCTACTGTAATCATTGAGTCTGTCTTTCAGCATATTACAGGCTAAGAACTTTTGGTATCAGTGTTACAGCACCTACCTAGAAATTAAGAATTAAAAATTTCAAATGGTGAAAAATATATTCCTTCTGATAAAGTATTCTAAAATTTAGTAACCCTTCAAGTTAAAAACATGTACCTTTTTCTAGATAGAACTTCAGCTTCCAGACTTGCTCTCTCCATTTTTATATGCCTTTTCAGATCTATCTCTCTCTCTAAGAAATTAACCAAGTTGCCGTGAAAACAGATTATGATCATTAAATGTCTTTTAAATTTCTTATGCTGTGTCACTCCCCTCATCCCACACACACACCCAGACCCAATAATCAAGTATTTTGAGAAATGGATATTTAGACTTAAGCTAGATGGAATTCATTGTTCCACCTTCCAAAATACCTTAACAGAAAATAAGGCCAAATTAGACATAAAATTGCAGAGGAAATCTGAAAACTATCACCACAAATCAATTTGCTGGAAAAAGACTTTCCTGATTTTACTTATATCCATTTTTAAAATGGCAGCCAAAATAAAGAAATTAGTTGATTTTATTGGCTTCACACAAAAATGGAGAGGTTTATTTTCATCATGTCATAACAGATTCATATTGTTCCAGTTTGTATTTAGGAAAAGATGACTGTGTGACATTTGACATTGTGCTTGTTTACTTGTATGCATATATTACTGATCGTCTGAGAACCGCTTGAAATAGAACCCAGTTTGCAGCTGGAACACTAAGCTTGAAGCTCAAAATAGAATTATATTTACAGTATTAAAATATTTGAGAGGAAACAAATAGTGATTATTTAATGGTGTTTTCTTGACTCCCAGTTCTACTTCTCACATTGTTTTATAAACTTCTGTAAAATTCTTATCCCAGAACTTCTTGAATGCAGACTTTCAAAAACACTTCTTACTACTAATCTTAGAGTTTCTCTCAAGTTATTTTTAAAAAATCCAGTCCTGTCTACCATAACTTAATGGGGAAGAACAATGCAAGAACAATGCATATGTATTAATTCTGTCTTTCAGAACAAGTTTTAGAAATTGACTTGTGAAAACCCGTAATCTTTTCTCTATTTTAAATTCTATTTCTTCCAGACTAAGTCAATTTGTATTTTTTAGCCTGAAAAGTTCTTTCCATGGCTGAATGAAAGAACAGTTTCCAAGAAATTAGATATAAGTCATTGTTTCACACCAGAGTAGTTTTCTCTCTCTCATTGTCGTTGCTGGTGCTGAGGTTTGGGTGCTTTTTTTTTTTTTTTTTCCTTCCAAGGTTTTCCTTTCAAGGTTTTTCAATTACTTTGAGGTCAAAACTTTGGTTAATGCTGGAAAAAGCATGGAAATGTGTCGCTACAAATGTTATCACTGGGTAAACAAGTGGTCTTTCTGTTACCACTTATTGACAGCTTCTTGACAATATTTTCTATTCATATTTCCTAGAAACCTTGCTTCTCAAAATATTTTCTCTTTAATGCATCCACTTGGATGTTTTCTGGCCTCCTTGGAGCAATTTCATTTTGAGCATCTTCTACATCCTGCTCAGTTTAGAAGCCAGAAGTTGATGAAATTTCCTGGAATTTTGTCAATTCAGCTTCTTCAGCTGGTAGTTTTCAAAGATATGGGCTTTAATTTTCTTTTTGGATTCTTAGCAAATTGACTGAGACTTTTGTGAATCAGTCTGTTAGCCACAACTGAGTTGTGGATATCAGCCCTCACTATATGAAATTTCATATTGCAAGAGCTTGGTATTTTAAATTCAGTTTACATGATTTAATTCTTTTCTGTCTTTATTGCACGGCCAACACTTTCCAAGCCGAAGTCATCCCTGTGTAGGCTGTTTGAAGTCCTACTGAGAAAAAGGGACATTTTAGAAAGAAAACCATCACAGCTGAGCAGGTGGTAGAAAATCAGTGCCTTAAACTTTGCTGAATGTGGGGAGATATTCCCTGAATTTTTAATTCCATTAACTCTAGTTTCATTTTCACCGAGTAGTTGAGCAGATAATATATAAGAACTTACATCTTTGTAGGTTTTGTCATTACCTCTGTCTCTTTAATACCCACACACACCCCCATAGTCATGCATAAATGTTCCTTTAACACATACAGGAACAAAAACAAGCTCCCAAAAAGAATGTAAATGGAGGAAACAAAGCAGAAAGATAGCAGAATACTTGCTCAGTTTTATTTAGACCAAAATGGGAAGAGCCTCACGGATTTGATGGAGTAACTGTTGCCAGACCAAGAAAAGTTATCTCCCTTCTTATAGAGGAAAACTGAGATAACTGATACATCCTAATGACAGACCATATCAGCCACTTTTAGCTTATGCTTGTTAGTGAAGTCATCCCATTGAATTTATTTAAAAATTGTTTGTTCGCTTGGCTGAAATTTTGGGGGTGGGGCTGAGGGGAAACATCTTTTCTGGAATCATACGTTTGCTTATTCAAGTTATGTACACTTGCAGAAACCTTTGGGGACCTAATTATTTTCTCCTTGTTGGATCACTGTTGATTGGAGAAGTTTCCTATATTCCACATAAAATTACTATTTTCAATTACTCGTTTAAAATATTTTCAGTGATCATTTTATGTGATCACCGAATGTCTGGTCTCCAGAAGGTTTATAAATCTCTGTGAGGCTCTCTGTCTTTTCAGAAGTATAATTGCAGATGAGCCCATCTGTTCTCTTTTCATTTCCATCTTCCATGTTTGGCAGTATATGGATGGCAGAGGAGCTCAACAATTGGTGAAAAGATGGTAGTGCTTGATATTGTCAAGTCTGAAGAAAATAGAGCAAATTTTGAAACTTGAAAAATACGTTGTAATAAATACATGAATGACTTCAGATCCAGAGTTTGTGAACAAAAATGGTGAAAAACTACAAATCCAATTTAAGTCATAGAGCTAAATTCCTATATAATATGTTGTGAGGGTAATATGTGTTTTTCCAAAACAACTAAATATTATGCATAACTGCTGGACATCAATAGTGGCACAATTGATGCATTAGCAAACCAATAGGGAACTAGAGGAATTATCAACAGAACTCTTGGAAAATTTCAAAAGCCTGGAAAATGTCTTCCTACTGTCTTGGAGCAGTCATGCCACAAGGTTTGTGCAAGTAACAAACCAGGTAGGTCCCCTACATATAGAAGCGCATAAAGTTTTTTATTTGGTTCATGCATTTTAAGCTCAGGATGAGAGGAGTTTGGGGTTTTTTTTAAAGATCTTCAACTAAATTCCCATCTCTGATGAAAAAAACGACTAAGAGAAATGGCAAAGTAGTTGCTGAGAAACCTCTCAACTTCACCTTCCTTTGAGGACTGATCTGGCATGGGTTGAATGTTCTTTGGTGTGTTTTTTGTTTAATTATCAGCAATGAGAGGAGTTCACTGATCATACAAAGGATTTAACTGCCACTGCACAATCTGTGTGGGCTACCTTAGGGGTGATGATGTTTTTTGCCTGAAGCCACTGCAATAGCTCCTGCTGCAGCATAAGTAGGGTACAGGAAGGTAATAACAACCATGCTTGCCCAGAAGAGAGAGGGGTAGAAGTTAACAAGTGTGGAATAGGAAAGAGTCTCATTTTCTCAGGTGACAGAACAGCTGGGAACCACTTTTCCAGATGCTGCTGACTGGTTTAGTAACCCAAAAAAGCTCCAGAATTCTGCCTTAAATTTCCAGCTCACAAACAGTGGGGCCAAGGAATTTGCAGAAATCTAGTTAAGTTTTCTGTATATCAGCTCACAATACCCTCACATCACTCATATCAGAAAAATTTATTGAGACTACCCTGACAATTCAGACTTGTCATACAGGATGTACTCCATAAATTTACTCACTTTGTATATACATAGAAAAATCATATACATTTATGTAAAGTTGGTGCAGGTTATATGTGAAACCAAGAAATACCTAGTGAACTTTCAGTTTTGATGACCAAATTACTCATGAATGACAGAAGCTTTAGTGCATCATTACCCATCCAATAAAATGTTTGTATCTCAATATCATGTGCTCTTCAATATGCCACATGTTTGGTGACAGGGGGATCCTTTCTAGCTTTGCAGTCTTTAAGACTGTTATAAAATATAATATAGCTGTTCTTCGAACACAGATACACTGGTAGAGAAATTCTGTACAAGGAGTCTAAAGTAGAAAATCATTCTCAGCTGATGACAGTTGGTGTTTTTTCATTTATTTGTTTCTCTTTTTGATGTCTTCTAGCATGAGCTGTTCCAAGCTGCGATGGGAGGCAGATCAGCAGATGGAATGTAGGTGAAGCAGACAGGTCCATGATGCAATTCATCACTAGAATGTTGTAACATTCTTAAAGAAATTTTTACCTATATTTTTATAATGCCAAAAATAAAAAGGCAGTTTCCTTCATTATTCTGTAATTTCTGACATTGGAGCTCTTCATATCACTTGTATACAGTATTAGTATTAATCCTATTTTACAAGCTAGGACATGATGCATAGAGATTAATGCCCATGTCCAGTTATATTAGAGCTGAGTTACTTCTATGAGGCCACAGCAAAAGTTTGTATTATGGTAAGCTTCCCAGGTGTTAGGGTAATATCCTAGGCTAATGTTAGGCCCATCTTAAACTCATCTTTGGCTAACAGTCCTGTACTCCTTTTTTAGTAAGGAACAGTAACAACTGCCTACCTCAGACAATGATTTGTTAGGTATGAAACATATGCAATTTGTTCATCATTCAGATTTGTTACACAGATTCATCATTCAGTTTGGAAAACTTCAATCCATATTGTTAGAAGGGCATTCTGTGAAAAATATGCTCTCTATTTGCTTTCCAAATATCCACTCCTTGGCCAACATTGGGACCAAAGTACTAGACTAGAGGTATCTTTTATCTGACCCAGAAGAACTGTTCTGTCCTTGTGCAATGATTGATTAAATCTTGCCAGTCAGTCTGCTCCGCATTGCAAAGCCCTGGCAGACAAGCTGATGCAGGGCATTACTGCATTAGTAAACTAAGCTGTGTAGGTCTTCCCTTTCTCAAGGGCTACAGCTCTTGTAGCAGAGTTGATTGGAATGAATGGTCGTCTGCAATGCATTTATAGGCATTTTCTGCTTGCAATATCTATCTAGGTATGTACACAGTCCTCAGCATCTTAATTATTTTTTCCATTACTTTTACTACCTATCCTCCTTTATAGGTACAGAATTGAGATAAAATACACCTGCTTGAGGGCAAGTGGGTGAAGACTGTTGTGAGTCAGAACCAAATCCAGTACTTCAGTCTTACTGATTATCCATCCGTTTCTGTTAGAATGAATTGCCATTCTCTCTCCCAGGTCACTGCTTTCCTGATAGCTGGAGAGCCTTGTTCTTGCAATTCTGCTCCCATTCAATGTGCAGTTCTGCAAGTTTGTACACAAAAATATAAAATACTAAATCAGATTAATAAAAAAAACCCACCAAAAATAAACCTCCTCTTTTCAATGTGTCAATCTACTCAAGGAGTGACTTGTTATTCTGAAATACAAGTATTACAAACCTAATTTCAAAAGGGTTTTCTTTTCTCCTGAGCAGTTTCCAATTAATGCATAATGTCACTGTACCATGAAGCATTTAACCTCTCACTAATTGTCGCTAATGACATGTAACTGCATCAGTAGTTTTTTATAATAGATTGAGTGATGGTTTTAACACAATTCCTGAAGTAGTTCTCTCCTACTTCTTTATCAAGGAAAGATGATAAAATACATGCAGTATGTTTCATTGATGACTTTCATTTTTGGAGTTGGCTGATTAGTCGAAGGCAGTGTTCTTGAGCATAGCATATTAAAGTGATTTCTGCGTTATACAGACATTTGACATATTTTATAGAGCATCTGCCTCATAGTCTTCTTTTCTCTCTAACAAAGACTTTGTGAATTCTGTGTTTGTTAGAAGCCAGATTGAGGCCCTTGCACACATTGTTAATTTTTTGGGACTCAAGATAAGAAACATGAATTAGCTAGGTAAGGCCCCCTCTTTTTCTGTCATGTGGAATAGTAAGAATTACACAATAAACAACCTCTTTCTAATGGAATAAGAGAATATTGGAAATTATTATCAGCATGCAAAGAGAATGTCTAAAATGAAAAGGTATATCTCAGTTGCTTCTATAAGGCAACACCAAATACAGAGTTAAAATCTAGAAGATTGTTTCTGTTTCTGAGAAAATTGAATAGTCTTAGAAGGTACTTGGAATTAGACTGAAATGTAGTACAGATTTGTTTATTTTTTTTTACAGTTAACAGAAGACTTAAAGATACACTTTTTTAAAAAATGTAGGTATTTTTTCCGTTAAAATTATTCATTCTACATTAACAAATAATAGAGATGTCACTTCATTGACATCTTCCACATCTCTGTATAATGTAAATGCAGCTGTGACGTTTCAGGTTCCTGAAAGCTGTCCTAATGGACACTATTTAATTAAATGGGCCCTGCAACTCTGTCAGTGATTAGTATGCTGCAAGACCTTGCGATTTGGCAGTCTGCAGAGGAATAGCATAAGATATGGAATAAAATGCATAGTTTCCTGCTGCGAAATCTTGAGGTTTGTAAGTTCGTCAGAAGTTACCGTACAGAATACAGGGCTGTCAGTTCTAGTCCTCTCCACTGGAGGACAGTCTGCCATAACGTCTTGCTCCCTGAACTGGCAGCACTACTGGGCTGGAAGGAATCTCCTTCAAGGAAGGGAAAGACAAGATTACCATTCCTACAACAAAGATCTGAAGTTTAGGCCAGAAGCATTATAGGCATATCTAGGTTTTCCACAAAGGCAAAGTGAGTGCCTTTTCCAATCTTACTACTTTTCCATGATACCTGGAGATGGAAAATGCCATTAAAAATAAGAATCCACAAAGTCCAGGAAAGCAAAACATCTCTGTAGGATTTGGGCAGATTTATACAAAGACTGTCCAGGAGTTGGCTGGCCGATAAAGTACTGAGAAGTGAAAATTCTTTTTGCTAGCACTGCAAGGAAACCTGAGGGAACTGAGAAGGAATTAAAGGCAGAGGTATGGCCTAAATGCACTGTAAAAAAACTGCTATAACTTCCTCAATGTCCTGATTCATCTTCAACCAACAAGAAAGAAACTAACAGCCTTTATAAATTTGGATAGATCACAAGGATATCACAACTTATTGCCTAGTGGTGTTTGCTTCAGTCATCAGCTGAGCTGTAATTCTTGCAGAATGCAGTCAGTCACTGTCCCTGTCCTGCAGTATTGGACAGAGACTTGTACCCAAGTGCCTGTTGAGTATGAAGAGTCGTTTTCATTTTTTTTGTTTTAGTTTGGGGTTTTTGTCTTATATGTAAAGAATAACATTTACCGTGCCTGACTGTACCTTTGAACATTTCGTCCTCATTGAACAAACTTGCCTTAAAGCCATTTATTTTCCTGCAGGGTATGGGCATGCAGGACTCTCACTCTAATTCAGAAAGCACCATAGGGATGTGCTCAGCATTACATCCTGAGTAGATAAAGGATAGCGTAATAGTTAAATTAGCTGGATTTTTAGAGAACAAAACACTTGAGTTCAAATCTTAATGCAGATTTCCTCTCTGACCTTGAGTAAATCACATGTAATCTCAGGCTCCATTTCCTTGCTGCAGCATGAAGGTAACTATGCTGTTCTGCCTGATAGGCAAGAACTGTAAAGACTTTGAGGTATTTTGGTAATGAAAACCATGATTACACACTTACACCTATTCACAGCCTAATGAACAGGGAGATGCATATAGACTCTCTCTGCCCTCTGCACTAGGCAAGCATGGATTTAGAAGCTACAGAGCGGATTTGTCATTGTAAACACCCATCAGGTATCTCTGAAACATATTCACTCTTTTTAACACATAACAGATAAAGATCTGTTAGTGCTCCTTGTAGAGTCTGGGCAAGTTTTTTTAATATCTTTCATGTAAAAAACATTTGTCAAACCTGGCCTAAAAATGAATTATTAGACAAATGCATGATAAAAGTAAGGCGGAGAGGTCCAGCAAATGAGTCCCAAGGAACTAAAGTTCACATTTGGTAATGTAAGGTAAATGCTTGAGTGGTTTCATTTATCCTACTTCACAAACTATTGTTCTTTCCTACTTCTTGTCAATGACAAGTAACAAGTTGAAAGCTTAAAATTTATCTTAGAAACCTCGATTCAGTAGAAAGTTATACTTCAAGGTAAAGGGAGACCACTAAATTCTTATCAATCAGACACATTATTTTAATTCTAGTATTATTCAATATTGCATGCTTAGAAACTGTATGTAAAAAAAAAAAAAAAAAAAAAAGGCAAACCTAAATTGAAAATTGATTAATCTTTTAAAAGAGAAAAGGGTTTCTGGTAGGTGAAAGAATGTAATTTTCTGCTTTGGTTCTTTCATTAATATGGTCAGATTTCATAATACATACTGTCTTAACAAAATGTTCTTGAGGTTCTCAGAAATTGCTGTAGTTTACAAACACTATTTCTTATGGATACATTTCAGTTTCACAAAATACACTTGTCTGAGTACGGGATAGCATGGGCACTAGCTGTAAAATACTGATTTCTTCTGTCATCTCCTAGCAGCTTGCCTCTATCAGCTGGCATGTCAGATGTTCCCTAGCCATGTGTTTGACTGAGGGAAGAATTCTGGGGCTGCTACAAGGCTTCTGTTTACTGGACTTAGATATTTATGAGACTCATTTCTTCCTTTACCATTATTATAAGTTTATGATGTTTGATAGACATGAAAGACATCTATGGCCCCTGTTGTACCACAGATACATCAGCAGTAGTCCATCCCAAACCACATTCAGGTAACATGTTAGATGTTTCTCAGAAAGGAGAAACCAGTTTTTATTCCAGCATTTTCATGTGTTCCTAGGTATGTGGAAGGAGGAGTTCTTTTTGAACTACTACCGAATTACAAAAATTTTCACTGCTCCTGTACAAAAATGGGTGAAATGTCAACATGGAATTTCATTTCCAGGTCACATTGATTCTTCCACTGAACTATGATCACTTTTATTTGGCTTCATATTAGGCTGCCTTGTAATATCCAGAGGAAATTGATGTGGCAATATAAGGGGAAGTATTTGCATTTTTGACAGTCAATAGGTCTAAAAGTCTATGTTAATCATAAGAGCAGTGGTATCATTTGACATCAAAGGCCAAAACCTCTTTGTTTTATTTCCATGAACAGTCAGTTTTTGAAGGTAGCATGAACATTGCTGTGCAAAGACAAGTACTGTGTACCTTGAAGCTAGAAACAAAGAAATAATACCCAGAAATATGTAATATAAACATTAGAATTGTACTACTATAGAAAAGTTTGCAGCATATAAATGGTAAGCTTCCATACCACAATTGTAGCAATTGTACTGCAGTATGACCAGCAGTAAAAGGACACAGTGGAAGTCACAACTTTTGAGTCAGAAATAATCAGTGTCAGTAGCTCTGCCAAAAACCATCCAGGATAGAATCAGTCTCAACAGACAAAATAGCCTAAATGGTTTCTTTCTGTCTCTGTCCATTCAAAAATTGATGTTCATGTCTTCATATTGTCATGCCACTCAGTATTATCTATACATTTTTCATATATATATATACACACACGTACCTGTTTCCTAACGAAACATCTTGAATTCAAGAGGAAAGTTAATGGTGTCTTCCAAATTGTATTTTTTTTCTCTGTAATTCACGGGAATCTCACAATCTTACTCACAAATATGCAGTAAAATCCTGTTTTCAGTGAAGACAATGACAAAACCAATTGGTTTGCAAAGCAAACTGTTTACTAGTTTTCAAAATTGCTCACTATCTCTTCTTCCAGGGCTTTTTTTCTTCTCAGTTCCACTAAGCCTCATTTTTTTATAGTCTTAGGATTTTAAGAAAGTCAATTGTATCAACATGGACAACATTATAGATCAATTTGATATCTTTAAAAATACTTTTCACAAGTGTTATGTTAATCTTTGGAAAACATGCGTTCATCTAATTCATCCTAGAATCTGAGTTAGTTTTACCCAAAGACAGGCATTTTTTATATGTTAGTCTGAAGCATGGAAGGAAAACTCTGTGTACTTCAGAGCTGTCTATTAAGACTGTAATTATCAATGCATTGTAGCCTACAGGGCACAACATAAAACAATCAGATGAGTAGCTACCTTATTTATTTTGCCTATATGCAAAATACATATTTTTCCTTTTTGGTCCTTTTCAGTTCATTGTTGATGCAGTGAGGTTTCTGAATTCACTGAACATGCAAAATGGGCCAGGACTTCAAAAAAAAAAAAAGGCAAAGTTAAATACTAAATCTGTATTCCAGTTAGACAGCTGTGCAAACTAAGGTTTTCTGAACTTTTTTCATTGTCACCCATAAATATTTGCATAACTCTTCTCAAGAAAACTTGGCAGAAGCATTAGGCCTGTTTCCAATTCTTTTCATTCCCAGCACAAGCATGGAGAATGAATTTCCAGACATAGTGGGCGTGCACAGAAACAATAAAATATCAACATGCTGATTAGTGATGGTAATTTCCCACTTGTGGCAAAGCATTTACTTGAATCACCATAGGAGAATGCAACTGGGATAAAAAATAAAATGGAATAAAAAGTAAAATAAAATAAAATGGAATAAAAAGGAAAATAAAATAAAGCAGGATTATAATCTAAAGTTTGTAGAACTGATACAGGTTCCAGAGGAGAGAAGTTAGTTAACTGTAATCTTTAATTAAAGATCACAGAACAAAATAGGCACTAATCAGATTATTTGTGTGCTGGTCATTGATTAAAGCTTGTTTGAGTTGTTCTGCAATGATCTTCTCACCTTGCTTGTCATATTGACACCAATATCTACTGTGCTGTGTGAAACAGCATATGCTTTTTCTTTCTTAACTTGATTATTGGAAGTCGTATCTGCTGACACCTCATATCAGGGAAAAAGACACATTACAGTACTTTTTGTCAACCTAAAAGTGTTTCCTGTAATAGCTTACATTTTAATTCTTTTGGTTACCTTCCTGATATAGGAAATATGATGATGAAGATCTGGGCTTATTAAAGAGAATGTTTTGTTTCATTTGCACTACATCTGTTGTGACCTATACAAACACCTAAGTTTTAGGGACAAACCATATTTTTAACAAATACCTTTTCTCTACACCTTGCAACCAAAGCAATACTAGGAATGTCTTCTAAGAAAAGAAACTTCCTCTCAATGCTGAATGAACATTCAGAATAATCTGCATCGGAGTCGCTTGCTACCGTGATCCTGCAACTTTAATAATTCCATCATGCTGTATTTTTTATATTTTGGTGCTCTTTTCAAAAACTACTATAAGGAAATGAGAGATGTGATCCTAATGAATTGTGGGAAATTTCTGTAAGATCCTTACAGGCTGCTAGCAGCTCAGAACAAAGGGAAATGTGGTCATCTGAGCATTTTTGTTTTATTTGGCTCCAGTAGGGACACTGTCTTCCACAATGATAGGAAAACTTTCCCAGAAAACCACTTTGAAAATGAGAAGCCAAATAATTCATACACTCATAAAAATTTTAAAAAAAATATTAAAAAAGGAAAAAAAAAAAAGTTTCTATACTGGTTTATATAGTAAAAATTTTATAGTTCTCCTAAAAAGCTTTTGTACTTTACCGGATAAACTCAAATGGCTTGGCCTTTGAGGGGTTGAAATTTGAGTTGAGGTATGTGTTGTAACTCTGATTTGTGCCTGTCGAGTGCTTTTCTTAACCTGCTGGCCTGTATTTCTGTTTTATTTTTTGGCATTTTCACCCCTTTACTGGTATTTTCATATAACTGAGTGCATAAAATCAGTGGAAAACAAAGAAGTGTTGGAAAAGTGTAACCAATATTGTCAATCTTTCTTTGGAGAACTTTACAAGTACAGCTTTTAAATCCAATGAACTATTTCTTCTAGATGTCACATTGCCTTGACTTACTCTAGGTAAGTCTGTGCAAGAGTGGCAGATTTAGACAAATATTCTCCTCATCCAGCCCTAAAGGAAGCAAATGGCACTGATAGATCTAAAACCCACAGATACATTACCTTTATGAATGAAGGTGACATGAGAGTGCAGCTACTCAGTAGCAAGTACTGAAATGCCAAGTAACTACAAATGCCAAACTAAAATCAGAAAAGGCAGATTTCACTTCAAGATCTGTGCAAGACAAACTCATAAGTGAGGTAGGGCTAGCTGCCTGCTTTCAATGTTCCCATCTTAGCTTCTTTTTCAAAGATAAAAGAAAATATCCTGGTTGCTGTACCATGAAGCCAGTTGTTTTGTCCCTACTGTGTACTTTTAATTCTGTTGTTTTCATTTATTGTAAAAATTATAGTTGGTCACAAAGAACCACCTGCACTGAAAAAAATGACAAAGATTTGAAACTTAATTGTGTTTTGAGGGATTTAGTGGCCCATCACACATTAGAAACAGGAGTTTGGGTTGAATGGGAGCTTGTTGATAATACTGATTGTATTTTCTCATCTGAAAATGTTTAATTACCCTTTGAAGGGAGGGGTCAAGCTTTGACATCATTCTCGTACGCAGAGGTGCAGCCTGCACGTTTGGCTACATTGCTCTACAGTAATAGTAGTCCTGACAAGGAAAGCAACAAATTATGGCAGAAATACCAGAGACAGCGATGTCCTGGTTTTGGCCAGGATAGAGTTAACTTTCCATGGGCTGAGCGGGAGCCCAGCTGAGGGGCTGGGTCCTGATCGCTCATTGATGCAGTCCATGTCAGGTGACATCAAAGCTCAGCATATAGGCAGCACTCGTTCTCTCACGTGTTTGGGATGGGCTGGGTGGGTGCGATCAATCGAGATTGCTGCAGGGAACGGGCTCTGTGCCCTTCAGTGAGCCACTACTGCGTTTTACCCGTTTTGGACTACTATCGCTACTGTTATTTTTGCTAGTAAATTTTTGTTATTTAACCTACAAATTTCTTTTTTTCTTTTCTGTCCCTTCCTTATTTCACCGGGGGGGGGAAAGTAAACAACTGGCCACATGGGAATTTGCTACTGACTGAGTTCAAACCACAACAAGATAGAATTTTTATTTATCCTTTTTATTTATCAGAAAATGACTGTGGGACCTCACCATATGAAGCTTTTCAGTGCAGTAGACCAGTTAAATGCCAGGGTCCAAATGACTGCATACTAAAATCTTTGCTACCACTGTTTCATCCTAAATATTGATTAATTTCTCAGTCTAAATTTGAACACCCCTTCCATCTAGTTCAAGATGTTTGGCTTTGGATCCGGCCTCTTCCAGAAGAAAAGGTAATCTTAAGGTTGTGGAACACTGCATCCACATGCGCAAAGTAATTCTGTGTTGCTTGACAGCAGAATCTAATTTCACTCTGTATCAGGACATCTGAAACAGGTGCATTTAAAATTGATAATCATCTCAACTCGTGGAGTAATTGATAGCTTAAAAGATCTAATTTTGCAGATATTGTAAATATCTTCAGCTTTCACAGAAATACATGTATTTTTAAAACATGTAATATGTGTTCAGTTGCAGTGCAGATCTGTGTTCAAACCTACAAGTAGGTCTTTATGTGTGTGCTTTCACCTTGTTTTGCATGCACCAAAAAGAAACTCTGCAAGAAGCTTGTATGACATTCATACATGTATTTAAAAATATGGTGGCAAAAACAGCCTGTAAGTATGTCCACAAAACAGTAGACAGAAACTATGCTACAAATTAATTTTTATAACAGTATATAAAGCCATAAGGCATTCTCACTTATATATAAAATACATAGAATTATTTATTTAGGATTATTGATGTCTTTTCCTTTTAGAAAAATCTGCTTTCTCTTTTGCCTCAGCCACCAGAATGTCATCAGTAAGTTAGAGGTCAGTATCTCATCACATAGTGAGCATATCTACTGACTCCTGTGCAACATCAAAGATATCTTGGCTTATTGTCAATATTTACATTTCCCAAATGATTGTGAGTTTTGAAAACCATGCATCTTGAAAACTGAAACAAAAAATGCCCCAAATTTCCCTGAACTTCCTCTGTATCCCACTTAAGAAATTCACCTAAAGTCACCATGAATGATGCACTCTCTGTATGTGTATTGTGTGCCATTAGGATCTGATCACAGGCCAGTGGAAATGGTGGCTTTTTCTTTGGATTAGGATCTGGCCCTTAACATTACTTTCCATTTCCAGCAAGAAAGTGCTTGATGGTCTGAAAATTGTGGAATCTTGCCAACTGCCGACTAATGAATGTTGCAGCTATACCCTGTAATTAGGAAGCAGAAGATTGCAATTCCATTTTCTAAAAATTCTGCCAAGGTTATTTTTCTATTATTATAACAGAAGGAAGGGAGGGGTTGGCAAGCTTTCTGGAAAAAGTATTTACACTTTGTTTTTGAATAATGTAAATTTGTAATAGGCTTTATGCAGTAGAAAAATAACGAACAAAAGATGCCAGCGTAGAATGGAACTAAATAACTTGTCATGTTATCAGACAGGAAAAAGCATAAGCTGTCTAAAAGCACAACCGATCTTGGATCTGGCATTTAATATCTCTGCATTTATTATAACTTATATATAGTAATGCTTCTGGTGTGACTTCTTCAAAATCAAAAATCCTCATTAGAAATAAAAATGTATCCTGAACTTAGTGTTATCTCAGCATACACATCTACTGGAATTAAAAATTATATACATCACTTGTTTTTCCAATAATGAGAAACTTTCTACTTGCAAATTCATGTAAAAGGCAGTTTTCTGACTTCTGATATGATTGGTCCCTTTAACCTTTTGCAGTGTTATCCTGTTACTTCTATTGCCTTGTCAAAAACCCTGTGTTCTGCATGTGACAAAGACTGTGTATATTAACTTAATTATACTTCTTCCAACCTTAATTATTTTAATTACTGCAATCATGGTAGTATAGCACCTGCAATTCAGAGCAATCAACTGTTCTTAGATTACAAAAATTAAGTGTTCATATGAAATATTAAGTAGTGTGAACCTTTGTAAAGGTCTGTCAATAAGTCAGCTATAAGATGACCTACTCTGTTACAGCCCTTTCTACAATTCTTGAGAGAAATAAATTGTTCAGAAAGAATCACCGTTGAATGGTGTTATATGAAGTTAAAAAAAGAATCTAATGGTGTACATGTGTATATTAACCAAGTGTGCTCTATGTAACTAGCTTTGCCAGAATGATTGAAAATACAATGAGTGGAAAGAATTAATTTGGAAGGTGAATGGCAGTATGAGTTCTTAAGTGTAAAAATTTTCCTACATAAAATAAATCTGAGAATGAAATGCAAAGGCATTTTTCATAGGAGAAATGCCAAAATAACTAGATTAACAGTATCTGTAAAAGAGTTGGGCATCTCCTGCCTCAGAGACGTTTCAGAATAGTGTTTGTCAGCTCACCAGTGAACTCGGTACTGAGATAGCCAGTGGGTAATAAACTGTATCAACTTCCATGCTATTTGATGTGCCAGAATTCTGAAAAAGAATGATCTATAGATCCTTGACTTATTTAAAAGAACTCAATTTTCTTTTAAGTCACTAAGTAATTGGTGAAGAATTTAAACAAAGGTTAAAATGGATATCTTGATTTATCTGGGGATTTATGCCACATGGGGTGGCATAAGATAAGGTTTCCTAGAATTGAGATTAATATTGATTAGAATTATTTACCTCCATAAAAGTGAAGAGAGATGCCTATTAGAAAATTACAGTACTGAACTACCAAGACAAAGTGAGCTCCAGAGTTTATAATAGTTAAGTTCTAAAGGCAAGTGTCCAAACGTATTACTGAAGAATTTATCTGCTTAAAAGCTAGATATCTTCCTTTGTGACAAAGAACTGGAACAGCAAAGCAGCTGTCAGTCTGAAATGCAATCAGTTTCCTACAACATATGCTTCATGACATGTAGAGAGCAGTACAGAAAATAAACATCATGGAGATTTTCCTGACTGAGAAAACATGCAATAGAGAAAAACATACTGGTTAAGAAGATTTATTTAAACAGTTAGTGAAGCTAAAGTTTCTCACAAAACTCCATTTCAGGCTCCTTACTCAAAACAATTTGAAAGCCTTTTGAGGTTGCTACTAAACAAAGTAAAAATAATGTTCAATGACAGAAAATAAAATAGAGTTTGTTTTGACAATTTTTAAACAAAATGTTTCAAGTTTTCATTTTGCTACGACATTTGAAAATAACATTTAACTAAATTCAACATTTCAGGGGTCAGAGAATTTGGAAAAAATATTTTGACAGAATGAAATATTTTGTCAACTTTAAGTGTGTTTCTTTCACATTTGCATTTCGGTAGAAAACAAAACTAGCAGTTTTGTTCAAGTATATTCAAAACAGATTGTTTTCTTTGAGTGTGTTCCTCACCACACCACACACACTGCACCAAATAAGAAATCAGCCGATTCACAAATGTTTATACAGACCACTGCTCAGTGTTATACAGAATTGCTAGAGCCTAGTCTAAAATTTCCCACAGTTTTTAATGATCCCACCTCCAAATCATAAGCTAAAGCTGTAAGACTATGATAAGAAGTAAATTTAGAGTAAAGCTGTTTTACTATAAAAAATGGTCACTTTTATTTCAATGCAGTCATGGTAACAATCTTAATTGGTTAATAAAATTGACATAAATAAAAGTCAATTCTTGTTTCCAATTGGATCATAAATATTTCTGAGATGTGCCATGGTAGAAGAATCTCTAATTCTTTCACTGAGCACTTCTGATTTTCTTTTTTCTGGGTCTGTTGCTGCTGCCAAGTGAGCATTATGAAACTGTGAATGTATGCAGTCAACAAATTCATATTTGTGTTAAAAGTTTTAAGGTGCTTGTCATAATATTACATTTTTTAATATTATCTTCTTTAGCAGACAGTAAAATAATGTAGATCAATATCTTTCATGATCACTATCTTTCATGATGTTTATTTCTGCACATTGCCAAAAGATATTATGAGCACTAGAGAATAATACAGCAAAGTAGTTGGTTTCCTTACCTATTATGTTTACAGACCAAAGCTTTACATGGTATGAACGTCATGCCTTCCAGAACTACAGAAACTTATATGTATGTAGTCTAGCATCCAAACTTTGCTTTCAGAAAGTGCATTCTTATTTTTTGCGGGTAAAATGCATTTTCTTAGGCCGCTAGTTGGTTTCAAAGGAACTGTTTCTACGTAAATTGTTTATGAAGCTCTTGTCTAGAAACTTTTTAAAGCCCAAATCTAGTAATCTAAATGATATTAACACCAATGGAAGATCAGTGCAGCAATTTAATTTTGAAGTAGGATGATAGCTGGTAACTGAATTCTGCATTGGAAGAGAGGGGGAAAAAATTCAGTTTCTGAATTAATTATTCAGTATATAGATGAATGATATTCAGTTCTTCCCATTTCTCGTAAGTAATGTGTATGATCTCAGAGTGCATAAAGGCAACAGTAATACATAGCTAAAGTATTGCAATACATTGCAGTTTCTGAAATGTGGCATGCCACCAAAATGAAATATATACAAGGAGATTTTCAGTGGTGACATGTTGCCTCAGCTGTAGCATGTGTTAGCAGAGGAACTAGAGAATGGTGTGCTTTTCACATGTAGAAAGACTGTGCCGTTACAGAAGTCTGCAGTCTGCTCTCATTTCTAGTCAATTCTGTTCTCTTTCAAACACAGGATTCTCAATAATTAATCAAACTGTTAAAAAAAAAAAAAGTTTTGACTTGTGATTGTTGTGTATTACATTTAATTAGCTATTTGAAGAATTGTGTTTGTATCATGACACATATTTTTAAAAAGCAGGCAAGAGAGGCAATAAATCTAAACATTATCAGAATTTCATAAATTACCAGATTATCTGTATTTTGCATCTCTCGGTTAAAGGAACCTGTATAAACTGTTTCTTCTAAATTAGAAGAATGTACAGAAGTTCACATGTCAGAACTTTAGCTGGTGTAAACACATAAATAGTGTCTCTGACAACATCTATATTTATAGTAGATAAAGAGTTGGTCAGTTGAACAATTCCCTTGTGTGCTAGTTTCACATAGCTATATGTTCATAAGCTTCTTAGAGGTGATTTCTTCCTTGATTTGTACTTAGGGATTTTCCCTACTCTGAATTTTGGAAAAAACTTGTTAATTTTCTGCTCTCTTTCAGTCAGACACAAGTAGTACCTGACTGATTGCTTTTCAATGTTTCTTAAAAGATCTGATGATATGGGCTCAGCAGGCCAAGGTCAAATATCAGTAGCCAGGAGCCAGGTAAGATCTCTTGATCGAGCTTCTCCTTCCATTTACTGTATAATGGAAGTAAAACCCTTAGGCTTTCTGCATCCTATTTCCAGCTGGGAATAATGAAGTTTACCCATTAAAAAGTGCACCAAAATACTATAAATAATCTTGTTCTGAATCCTGAGGTCCTGTTGATTTCTGTATGAGTTGATTAGTCCCTATCATAGCTATACAGAAATAAGCATGCTATCAAAATGCCATAAAATGGTAGCGCTTTAAGGGGTAAATTTTGACAGAATTGTAATGACAATGGTTACCTAAGAAAAAACCTTGAAAATGCCTGCAGCATAGAAAAGCAAACTCCAATATTAATTAATAAATGTAGCATTAGTAGAAACAGTTTCTGAGTAAGTATCTCTTACTCACTTTCAAATTACAGATTGTTTACTTAGCGTACTTCATTGCCAGTAAAACTTTCTTTTAAATAGAAGTTTATAAAGCAAATTATCCAACTGTGAAATTGGAAGCACAACTGTTTCAGCCCATCTGAATTTTTTTTAAACGTTCCCCCACAGTAATCTGCACTCGTCTTTATAGTGCCTACAACTGAAAAGGATTATCTAGTCAAAATACATCAGTATATAATAAATGTGCTTCATTTCTTCCACAGTCCTTAAAGCTGACAGCCAAAATGAATGTTTGTCTCAGCATTGGCACCACTGGTACTTTTGCAGAGACTATTTCATGGTTCATTGGACCCTAAAGGACATTGTTTTTAAAGGCATATTATCAAAAAGAATGAAGCATACCATCAGAGTGCATATCAGCATGTGTTAAACTTAAGGGCAATAGTATTGCTTAGTTGATACTGTAAGGCTCTCTTGTCAAAATGTATTAAAACTAATCTTTATGCTTTTATAATTTTTTTTGTGTCTAACTAGTAAATACAGGTCATGAAAGGTACTTGTAGATATCCAGTAACTTTGAGAGACGAACAGAAAGGTGCTTTATAAGCAAAATAATTCATCATCTTTTCTGTATGTGTATAGAAAACCTATCACAACTGCTGTTACACTAATGGGCTTCCCATACAGTGCCACATTAATTAGCTGTCAAAGTAGCACAGCTCTGAATCCCATTTTGCTCAAAAAAAGCTACGTTCCTTTAAAAATATGCAGACTCACTGTTAAGGACATTATCATGAAGTAATCAGCTTTCTTGGAAAAAGCTGTTGAATTGCTCAATGTAAATTTCTGAATCTCAAAGGTTGGGGGCTCATCAGAATGTTCATTGGTCAAATCATAGCTATGGTAAGATTGTACAGGCAGTGCCTAATTTGATACAAATTGCAGCAGTGTTCATTGGGTTAGATGCTGCATGGTCCTGACAGCTTAACTGTCAGATAAATTGCTGCAGTTATAGCATATGAGCAAACCCATAAGCTGATCATATTAATGCTACGAAAATATGACACCAAAAACTAATAATGTTCTTTGAGACATCTGGACAGAAACAAAATCTAATCTTGTCTAAAAGATCTCCATTAACAGTAATCATTCTGTAATATGATCAACATATTCTTGTCAAAGCAGATAGTACTGCACAGTATTAGTAAGACTGATTAAACATGGCATGCTATTCTAAAATAACCCTTCAACTCTGAGAATCAGGGCCTGCTGATTACACTGGGTTTGTTGGTTAAAACACGTGCAAGCCATTTTCAAAATAGCTACTTCTTGTGATTTATTCTTAGTAAGGGAGGAATATACAGTAGTAGAAAAGAATTCAAAATGAGAAGTTAGGCCGTATAAAATTGGAACAACTCGAGGAAGCGGAAAAAAAATATCTGAGAAGCGTTGAGCCCTTAGTACAATAATCTTTCATTGCCTCACAGGAAAATGTAGGTTTATATATCCTTTGTTTGTGATACAATTACATAAACAACCAAAGTTCCTTCAAGGATGCACGTTCTTATAGCTGAAGAATAAATACATCAAGAGCACATGAGGCTGCCTACTTCTTTGTCAAAAAAGGCCTCATCGTTTGGGGTAAGCCTTTCCAAGTGATGGATGATTTGCTGCAGGTTTATGCTGTGAAACATATGGTCCAAGATGCTCCGATGTTCCTTGCAACCACTGAAGTTAATGAACTTAAAATAAGGGAGAATAAAGCTTGACATGAAGCATCATGCATTTCTCAATATTGTTGCTATAGGCCAGGGAAGTTCCATGCATGATAATCTAGAGCAATGGTAAAGAGCTGGAATTTAGTATTAAGAGAGCATGTGAATGGTTCTTTATTTGTTTGGGGTTTTTGGTAAATATTTTTATTTAACTAATTATTCTATAAGATCTCCAGAGTATTGCAGAATCCAGCTACTCTACCAGGGATGTGCATTCACCTACCAAATGAGCACACAGACCCTAGTTTAAAATATAATTGGAAAAACATTTCTCCAGCTGTGAACTGATTCCACTTTTGGAGTTATAAAAGTATCCAAATAGATCTGAGGAGCTTTAGTCTGCACCATCTCAGTTCCTTAAGGCTGAGAGGATTCTTGACAGGCTGTAATTACAGCCTGCAAGTGTTTACTTTGGCTGGAAAATTGCTAAGTACCTTTAACAGCTGGCAGCAGCTAAGTTTATCCAGAAAAGAATGAGAAAAAAGGTGCAGCAGATAAGGATGGTGGCTCCTGCTTTCTTGCCTGGAGGAACTCAGCTGTGTCTGATTGCAGACCCTCTACAAATAGAGATGAACTAAACCAGGAAAGGAAGGTAAGGCATTGTGGGAGAGATTTTTGGAGGGACACAGGGGATTTTATTCTTGGAAGATGGGGAGTTGCAACCTGTAGGGGTTGCATTTCAGAGATGGAGCCAGATGGACCCGTCAGTGTTGCTGTAACTGAGTGAAAACGATGTCCTTCACATGACAAAGGGATTGTGTTAGTGCAGAACTTATCTTCTGTTATCTCAGAAGTGTAAACATTGCTGTGAAGTGCTACCAAAGAGGAAACACGTAATTTGCAGACTTTTAAGTATGTTGCGAAAGTTTGAAGACAAGGTGGAAAGAGCAGGGTGATCCTGCTTCTATGTAACAAGAATTTAATTAAGAGCAATTTAGGGGTAGTTTTATTTGGGAACTTGACAGTGATTGTATGGGTGCAAGGGAGGGTAAGGAAAGTGGACAGAAGAGTAAGGAGGGAGTAAAGCAGTACACCCAATGACAAAAGATTTGAGAAATTCAAAAAAATACGTTTTTTCATAAAATACCCACCCATAATTAAGAGTCTGGTTCCAAACTACAAGGGAGATAATTCAGTTATTTTCTGTGATGTAAAGACAAAGGCAACAACCATCAGATAGACAAATAATATGTTTTCAGCACACTTTTTATATTTTCTTTTACTCAGCCATTTTGAACTGAACATCAAACACTTCTCCACTGATGAAAGGACAGTTATTACACTAGGATAAAGTATTTCCCAGTATTTATCCTTGTAAAGTGAAAAATAGGGCTAAATGTTGGAATGTCTCGGAAAATTAAGTTTAGTTTCTACTGGCACGACCTTGTCTAACAGGATGGGCATCTGTATCATGATGTTATAGTGTCCTCAGGAGAGAGATGCCTGTTTTTTACACTAGTAGAGCTACTTTCAAGGTGAAGGATGTTCAGAGTTAAATCATAAATTCAACAAGCCTACTCTGACACAAGAAACAAATTCAATTTTACAGTAAAAATTGTACACTGAATATCTGTGCTTCTAAAATGGAGATGGGCTGGTGATAAATGAGATCAGAGCTATAGATGTCAGACCCCCTAAATTATATGGGCTAGACTTAAAGTAGTACACAATGAAGTAAAAGGAAATGAGAGTGCACCGTTTATATGAATATTTATATGCTAAGTATATTTTAATTTATGTGTGTGAAATAGATGGATATACCTTCACTTTTCCCCATCTAGTGGGATTTGCTGACCAATGTCAGAAAGTCTCCCTGGCACTTTTCTCCCCCTTTACAAGAAGCAAGAAGGCAGCTGCCACTCAGACTGCCTCTGTGTCAGTCTGCCTCCCATGCTGATGCACTCATAGGCAACTCCTTGCTCAGGCTGCATCAGGAACCAGTTTTAACTTCTGAATATAATGAATTACTTTTTTTAACTTTTTTCCCTGATGATTTAGCCCTTAAAAGTTAACCTCATAGCGTACATCATTTAACCATGATTTCAAAGCAGAAATAGTACTTCAGTAATATCTTATTAGAACCAATAGCTCACTCTGTAATGAAATCTTAACTTTATCAACAGACAAACTGAATGAATACAAAGGGACAAAGCTGCTGAAACACTGAAAACCAATTATTTCAGTTTCTTTTCTGTCTGTACCGTGCAATAATTTCCCCTTATTAAGGTGGTGTATTTCAGAGGAATTACAATTTGTGGACAACGAACAATATCTTAAAATAGCACTTGGAGATTTTCAGTGAGAGAACTAATGGGGAGACCTTTCACTGGAAGATGTAGAAGCAGAAATTAAACTGAAAAAGTTCTGTGTGCTATTTGTAGTAGGAAAATAATGATACTGCATTCAACAGATATGCATTATAAATACACAGGACCAAATTTATGTATTTCTTTTGAAAACTTTAGCATTGAGTTAGATTTGGTAAAATGTCTTTTCAGACTCACTATATTGCACTGTATCCTCGACTTTTGTTAATGATTAAACTTAATGCTGTCTTCTGATTTACAGCTGTCTAGAGATGCATGGGGTTGCCAAAGATCTTGGGCATGCACTAATCAGCACAGATGATTGGTGATCTCAGAGATAAAACTCTCTTGGGAGTGACAGTGTGCTGCTGTTGTGAATCATCTTTAAAGCCTTCCCCATTATGTGTGAAGGACATCCCCTCAATTAAGGGGTTTTGTGGTTTGCTTAAGTCAACATTGCTGTGGTCAACAGGTTTGCAATGAAGAACAACTCTGCTGGATTTCAAGATACTGCCATGACTGGTAACTCTGACTCAAATCCTTGCTTATAAATCTCTTTTCTCTAAAATTTATAAAAACCCGCTTATGTGTGTTTTCTGTAAAGGGTTTTCTACAGGTTTTGAAAGTTGAGGAAAATACTATCATCCCTTTCTTCCCAGTAATTTGTGTTTTAAATAGGATGGATTATAAATCCTTTCAGTCCTGATGGATAAGAAATATTAAAAAGTTATTTGACCTCCTGGCAAAATAGAGTTGCCCAGTGCCCACTAGCAATGGTGTGTGGCCAAACTATTGAGGTTTCAGCTACTGAAAATTACTATGACCTAGACTGTGATGCACTCTAATATAAAAATCAAGAGAATAGGAAAGACACATAGTGGTGGTGAAATATGACAGGGAGCTTTCAGTTCATGTGTTACACCACTTAAAACTTCTGATAACCGTAAGTTGCCTTGACCTTGTGAGCTCTACAGTCCAGTAGGTCTGAATATAAGTGTATTACACAGAGCACACACATCTAAGTCAGGCTGTATGCTAAGATACAGATGAGTAGCCCAGGCATGTACAAGAAAAAAAGGAAAAGTAAAAGCTTATATATATTTTAATTAGGCAGAGTGATGTCTGGCTAAGAATTTAGTAGCCTGAACTCCCATTGCTGAGAATTACCTTACAAATTTTCTGACTGTCATTGTGGGTATGAAGTATGATCTAAACAAACTGGTAATAAAAAGGGGACAAAATATGAGCATGCTTCCCACGCAACATTCATATCTATTCAACTGGCAGAAAAGCTCTTAGAAATGGAATATTCTCAAGAGTCAATTTTTCTGACCACAAAGCTCTTCCAGCAACACATCTGTGTTTTGGTGAAAAGTGAAAAACCATCAGGAAGAGGGTAGATCAGAATGATTCTTGATTATTAAGAGTACATGAAATATGTTGTGTGTCTGCATGTGTGTAATAGTCTTGTGTAAATAGTAAAAAAAAAGTAAATATCTTAGAAGAATAATGTTACAATGTCACTGTTGCTGGGGAAAGCTTTCCTGGTATTTTTGGAAGAGTCGGAGGTTAAAAATCTCAATCTTGATCTGAATTTCCCTAAAGTTTCAGAAAAATCTCATAGCTCTACTATATAAGAAAATTTTAAAACTTTCAGCTTTATTATTTGTGTCAGAATTCTTACAATATATGCTCTGTGTGTGGCAATTTTGGTTCCTGTTTAAATAAAATATAATCAAACTATTTATGAGAAAGGGAAAAGACATTACCAAAATTGCTCTTTTGTATTTTGCTTTGCAAGTGAACTGAAATAAATAAGTGACAATGGGGTGTTTTATTGCAAGGAGAAGAAAGAGGAATGAATATCATTTCCTCAGGAAGAAAATGCTAGTTACGCTACCAGATGTTGAAATGATGCATGTTAAAATATTTTTATACTAATTCAACTTCTTACCAGGAATTCAGCTCTGTGAATAGTTAAACTGAACCTTCCTCAGTGGGCCAAATGGGTTAACATAACAAAACAGCACGAAGTATTGCAAAGGTACTACTTGTAATTCAGCACTCAATGCTGGAAATAACTGAATTCTTGAGGAAGAAATTACTTAATGTTTTTAATTACTGTAGTAAAAACTTGTGACCCAAAGGTTATTTGTAATTGCTCTTGGTAAGTTTACTTTATGTTAATTTTTTCCCCCGTTATTTTTAAATTTCTTCAGAAATGGAGAATAAAGAGTTGTTCCAGTGAAGTGAATCTAAGCTAATACAAATGCTAATGAAATTAATTGGGTATTGTTATATCTTCTAAAAAAAGTGATTCAGAAATATTTTACATATTTTCATAGGATAGTTGGATGTTCCAAAAATGCAACTTTAACAAACTTATTCCAGTGAGGTAGTTATTGCGGACTGTGCACCTACATAGGATTTACTACACTAAGGAGTTTAGCATTTGTTTATTTCTAAAAATTGAAGTGACAGGGGAAGTTTCATGCTTTTTTTTTTAACTACTTTGCTGGACTGAGGTCTTAGGTCTATAAAGTTACATTTGACTTGTTTCATAGTCACCATTATGGCAATGGCCTAGGGACCATTTCTGAAAAGTTTACCTAAACTCGTGTTTGAAGGTAATGGAATAAGAATTTATACATATCCCTCTCAGTAAGAACTTATTTCCCCATCTTTTGTAAAAAAGACTGTGTAGTATGCATGTCTCTGGAGGCCCTGGAAAGTTATTGACTCCAAAAGGAATTGGAACCAATGTCATAGTGTATTCCTAAATGTCTTATGTTGACTCTGTGGAAGGATTTTTTTCTGTGGAAACTCAGAATGGGGAGGGGTGTTACAGGGGCACTACTAACAAGAAACAGATTGACTTTTAAGAGCAGAAACACCTCCAGAACTGACTGATGCAGTGGGAATGGTTAGGTCCTGCCAAATGTGAAGGGACAGGTCCAGGAAGTCTTTAAATCCATCTCTCTCCCCTTGTTCATACTGCTTCAGTGTCAGGTGCCCTGCCACAGTGCTCATTCACTTGTACCCTGCACGGGTGGCCAGAGGGCAGCGGGCTGAGCAGCGACTGTGGAGGGTTGGGCTGAGCCGCTGTGCAGAGGGAGGTGGGTCCTGAGACCACAGGCAGGGGGGAATATGAGGATCACCAAGGCTAGAGGCAGAAATGGGCCATGGCCCATGCTGAGAGCAGCTGTGGAGTCATGGCGAGTCGTGGTGGGCAGCAGGAGCCAGCATATGAGTGGGAAAGAGTGTCTTAACGGGGCTACTGCAGAGCCACACAGAAGTTTAGGAGAAATGGCCATGGGCTGGCTCTGTGTATGCAAGCTTTTAGAACTGTATAATATTTAACAGTGTTTATTTCTGTCTATCAAAAGAAATAGGGTTCAATTCAGATTCAAGGGATGCCTAGTGTCAGAATTTTGTTCAGGACTTTTTTTTTTCCTTTCCTTGAATATTAGAGTCTAATGCAGTTAGAAAAAAGTAAGAAGCTTGATTGTAATGAAAAGAATTTTAATGAGTTTATCAAGTAAGTGCAATTAAAATCTAGATACATAAATAATATGCCATCCTAATTAGAAGTAAAGTGTTTTTTTCCAGAGTATGCTTACTAAGGGTTTTTTTTGTGGTTTTCCCGTTTTGTTTTTTTAAGATTAATTGAAAATATAGGCCACTCCACACTGAGAAAAGAATATAAATTTATTTTGTTTTACTTAAGCTTCAGCAGTTACCCAATGTTTCTGGTTATCTTTCATCCTGCAAATTTTTTTTAAAAAAAGTTTGTCTGCGCTGTCTTCATTAATGCTCCAGCTGTTTTGCTTTGTTAATATTCATACCAGTAAGTCACTATATTGTGATTGAACTAATTCTATATATTTTATTTAGTTCGAGTTCCATTTTTTAGGCCCAGTCCTCCATTAAAGTGTGCAGGAGTCTGTATGTGAGTGTGAGTATGTGAGGAGAGAGTGTGTACGAGGGAAAAGGAAGAAGACATATCACTCCTTGCAGAGCCTTGTTAAGGTAGGGGGGATTTGTTTGAACAGAGCTTATGGCGAGATTAAGTGTTAGATATTGCAGGATTTATATCAGTGCATTGGAGATCACCACCATCACAGGAGTATGCTCTAGGCTCAATTACCTTAGTGCAGGACACAGACCATTAGGATCACATTGCTTATGTATCCCCAATCTGAGGAATTTGGTAAAACCACAAAGTATGCAAGTGATTAAGGTTTTTGACAGTGTACCAAGATCTACTTTCTAAAAGCATTACATGAATGTGCTAATAGATTTAACTATCTAAATATTATTTTTCTGCCAAAAATCAAAATCTTGGAAGACTGTAAAACAAATTAGTGGCTTGCTGGCATATTTTTTCCTCCATTCTGTAAAAAAATATTGACTGGGTAGTGTATAGGCTACACATCATAGGAGGAGGAAGACATAATTTGTTTTCAGAAGTTCATGGAATTATAGACATGAGAAATGAAATGGTATATTAACTTGTTAATGTACCTGTAAGTATAGGATTACTGTCATGCATACAAGTTATATAATTTTTTTGACATTAATAAGTGAATCATGGTATTCTGCTCTCTAGTTCTGATTTTCTGCTGAAAAGGTTCTCCTTAAATACTAGTTTGGATTGCTGAATCAGGAATTGCATTGACTGAGCCAAGAAAATAATAGCTTGAAAGGCTCCCAGAGCCTCACGTACCATGGTATTACAGCTTTTGGTGTATTACAGATGAGATAGACAAGTTTATCAGACAGAGGGAACAAGAGATGATTAAGACAGTTCAGTTTCAGAGACTGGTAAAAGGCATCAACAGAGAAAGACTGCATATTTGCTGGTGCACACCATGACCAGTCCAACATGAACTGGGTGTGCAAAAGGGAAGACATTCCAACTTTGAGTGGGAAGCAGAGATGCCTAGAATAGTGCAAAGCCTGAAAATTTGCAGAAGGAAGAGTTGACCTGCTTTGACTCTCCACATGTTCTTTTATTTCAATTCAGGAAACCATGAAGCAAAAGGAAAAGGGAGGGATAGACTGAAATTAAACTAAAGAATAAGGATCCTGAATACTAGGTGCCATGCAAGTCTGCACTGTCCATAGTAAATATATGTCTACTCTCTGTGGGGAACCCTCAAAATTAAGGCTTGCTCTTCCATTAATTAAAAAAAAAAAAAAATTGCACCCACTGCTCTGAAACTCATCCCTGGATTTTATCCTTAAATACTCTAACCAATTAGTGAGTGCAAGAGGACTTAAAAGATTATGACAAAAGATAGTCTTATATTAAAGACCTTACTGATGTTGAATGAAAGCTGGTTGCCATTTCTAGTCACACTGTATGATTCCCAGTACTGGAGAACAGCAGTCCTGTGAGGAACAGGGAGATTCTGACTCCATGTGCATACACTATAGTCATACTGTAGCATTCCCTATCAATGGTGTGCTAAGCAGCTTAGCTGTAGAACGCTTCACGTAAATAGCAATTTGTCATTAAACTGAAGTAGAGAAAGCTAAGGTTAAATAAAAAGCATTTAAGCTCTTATCAGGATAGCCAAACATATTTTTCATGTTGGAAAAGCATGTTTAGACATTGAGTAACTGATGTATGTAGTTCTCATAGCGTATTGTAAATGCAGATAAACTTGATAAGCAAAGACACATCTGCTGAATAGGAACATGGTTTATCATTTTTCTCCTGAGGTAATGACTACCTATTCACCCTCCCCTGCCTCACCAGCATCTATAAGACTTGTCCTGCATTCCTACGCAAAGTGACAGTGCAAGTTGTTCTACTTATTATTCTTGTATTGCCAACACTGTGCCTGTCTTTTTTAATGATGTATGGCCTTGCCTTAGTGGTGGTTAATCTAATGATGGACTAACTCCCTGGAGGTTACAGGCACCATTTTCTGTGTTTCTAGCTAGCAGCCAGCATCACATGGTGATGAATGTTCTGGTCTTCTCCCACCCCCCCACCCCACCCCACCCCACCCCCATGCTGACTATGTGCACATTTATCGCAGTGTGAAATTATAGCTATAGCTTCAAAAAGATAAATTCCCTGGCAAGGCACCTTTGGTGTCTTAAGTGCTTCATTCACCAATTAGACTGTATTGAAAATAGAATTAATTCATTCAGGAGAGCAACAAAATGCAGGCATGGTTCCATGATGAAAGCACTAAAGTTCCTTAAGTGAGAAGTAAAAACAAGCTCTATCACTTAAATATCTCTGCAGATTCAATAAAAAGCTCAGACCATCTTATTATGTTTCAGCTAGTAACCTTCAGCATGCTGAAACATCATTTGACTGAAATCTGGCCAGGCAGTTTCAAAAGAAACTCCATATAATTGCAGGAAGAGTTGTTTTCTAAAATACCAATTAAAGCATGTCCTGAAAGCTAACTAGAATATAAACTGCATGATAAAGGAGAACTAGTACATTTTGCATAGATTTCTCAGGAAAATTATTAACTTCTCCAGTAATATAAAGCACATAACTACATTCATCATGGAAACTTAATTGGTAACTAAACAATGATTATTACTACAAGTGGTTCAAAATCACTTACAAACCTGAAATTTACTTTATGCAAAGTAAAAACAACACTGATATTAAAGCATAATTTTGTAGCACACATGCTTATGTTGCTATCGTGAAAGATGCTTGGATTTGAAGTTAGTGGTCATAGGGCATACCAGAAAACGGTCCTCAGCATTCACCACCACACTGTGTACAACTTGTTATTTTTAATTAAAAGCTACTACTCTGCACTGACCTCCTGCTGGTCTGCTCACTTGCCCTGGCCAGTGTGTTACCTGTTATATTATGGTCTTACTGATTTCATCCGAGCACCATTTTGATGTAGTCTGTTTTCCTTTTTAACTGAGTATTTTCCCTTTTATGGCCAGTCTATGTCCTGATGATGCTTGAGTTTTCATTGTAAACATTTGCTGTTGGGAATGCAAAATAATACTGTCATTGTGCACTTACCATCTTAGAAATTAGGGCTCCACTACTGCAGATATTAAAGTATCTTGAACCTTCCCTCAACCTGACAGGATCTAACACATTGTCTCCTAGTGCCCATTTTTCCATAGAGCTCCCCACTCCAGTTACAGTTCATTTCTTATCACTTGCTCTCTGTAAAAGGAATCTCTGTGCATAAAATATTCCAGGGAAAAAAAAAAAAAAAAAAAACCAAACCAAAAACCAAACACAACAAAACAGTAACCTGCTAGATGTACTTGAAAGGGCATGCTGCCACAACAGGCTAGATGAAAAAGGACAGCAAAGTTTTCTCCACAAGACGTTCACTGCAAATGAGGTGATGCTGTTTGCAGCTGTCTGTTTGAACTCAGAGAAAGTGTTTAAAGACACATGATAGGATTGTTTCTTAATGGTAATGGTATGGACCACTTCAGTCTCTGAAATGCAAGAAAGCTGACTGCATTAGTACCCCAAGGAAAGTCAGCAGTTAAAGTACATTAATGAATTTATTTTAGGAGCGTTCTTTTCCAAAAGTTTCTTATAATTTAGTAATGTTGATATCGATGCTTCAGCATGTGGCTGTTATCCTACAATAGCTGTTTTGCTATAAGAATGCTAAATAATAAATAATGCTAAAAAATACAAATTTGCTAAATAATAAGAATGACCTAGAGAGAACAAAAATAACTGATACTATTTGGGCATTTGCTTAACATGATTTATTTCCACTGAGTGTGTATGTCTCATAATCAGACATAACTGCAAAATCTTTTAAAAAAATAGAAAATTTGACCCTTGTAACACTGCTTTTGCAAATTTCATTTCATGAATTATATTGAAATCTCAGTCATGACCTAACTTATGCCAGAAAACAGTTTACAAAGTTTTGTTTGTGACTCTGTGAGTTCTTTAGGGTGTTTTATTTGGAAGAACTGGTGAAGAGAAGATTTGATATAAAACAAGATTTGAGAGAAGATTTGAGATGAAACAAAAGAATACAGTGACTTCCACCCTGGTTCTAATCCTCCTTCAGGGCTGTCTGGCTTAAGCAAGTAAATCGTGTCATCCTCTCATTAACTCACAATTTGTTGACCCTCCCTGGTTTGTTACAGTAGTATGTGTAGTTAACAAATTAATATTTTGTTGCTATATGTATGGCAGAATTATAATATTGCTTCCCACAAATAATTATATTTAGAAGCATCTAATCATAAAAGGTGTTAGTCCAAACTAAGCATGTGTTCATTCTGTTTGCACAGTGAAGCTTAACAGAGTTGACTTAACTGAAATGGATTTTTGTGTTATTTTGGCATTTCTTTATTTAGTGTTTTGTGGTTGGTTTTTTTTTTTTTTACTGAATTTTGTTGTTGATTTTGATTGTTTTGACATAGAAATTGCTTCATGGAATTGCTTAAATAACCCCTTTCCCTAGTTTTTGGTAGAAATAGTCATAGAATTCTGTTGAAAACTCATAACATTTGATCACCCCAAAATTGTATTTTTATGAAGTTAAACTATTTGACTAAAGACATTTGCTCTATATTCGTTACATTATCCTTTTCGCAAAATTTTCTGGTTTTGAATATGAATTAATGCTTTCCTTTATCTAGTCCACTTCTATTATAAACTTCAAGAGGTGTTTAAATTCCATGTAAAATATTAAAAAAAATATTGAATGTGCAGGTATTTTGAAATGGAAACTTTAAGGTTTTTGCATTTTAAATTGTTTATTTTTATATAATCTTAAGAAGTCATCCATTGATCCAGCTGCCTCACCCAGAGCTTTCTAGTGAAAATTGCCTTGCAGTTCATAATGTGTATGGACTTTGCAGAAATTTATTCATACACATTTTAAATAAGGATTATATTTGAGAATTTCCCAGTCAGTTCACACACAGTTTATAAATAGGGAAAATTAGAAATAATAAAATTATTTATGATGAGGTGTTTGTTCAGATTTAGCTATTAGATCTTCTTCTGACATTTTTTAAGTCTGGTTTATCTTAGTACCTCAGTTCTTTTTCATTGGATTTCTTGGCTGTTTTCATGCTATACTGTTTCCCCTGTGATCATTGCAACTCAAAACCTGAAACTTTTAATATGAAACTTTAAGATGCAAATTATTCTGGGCTTTTTTTTAGGACAGAGCAGGATTGGATTTTAGATTAAGATTCATGGAATAAATTTTCCTATTTTAATTGCATTTTATGCATAGATTAAATAGATTATGGGTAGATTAAATAAGGACTACAACAATGGAGTTTAAATCCTTTAGAAATCTGCTGCAGACAGCAGTATACTGTGCAGTTTATTTCTAATTTAATGGCTTAGAAAATCACTTCAGTTCTAATTCTCTAACTGCCTGGTGGAGGAACTCAGGAAGAGACAAGATGGAGTCTCTGAAAAAGCTAAGCAAACAGGGGGTGAGCAATTTCAATTCACAGTGTTACAGTGCTGATGTTTCCTGTATTCCCATGACAAGCTCAGGCAAGGAAGGTTGTAAAATCATATTCTTGTTAGGTTTACTATATTTTATACTTCCCAAGGACCAATGGGATACTAGGTTCAGTCAGACAAGGCAGAAGAGAACTCCCAAAATAAATCATTTATTCCTCAGCATGGTACAAAAAGAGTTCCTGTAAGAACTGAGAAAAGAAAGGCCACTGTAATATAATGAGATACAATGCAGAGGTCCCTACATATCTCTGAGGTGCACCCAAGTTTGTAGAGAATGTTTCATCCCTTATCAGACACTTACTGAAACAAGCAGATCCTGGGTTTTTTTCTCTTGTCTGTAATAATCCCTTGGACCTCCAACACCAGCATGAAAGTCTTTTCTTCCTTCCTGAGGTAAACATCCAGAAATCAATACTGGTTTTTGCAGCTCTTCATAGGAGATATACTCTATCCCAATTCCCTTTAAAGAAACTAATGTCAATAGCATGACTATTTAAAATCTTTTCTGCCTTGAACCTAAGTATTTGATCTGTGTTGTGGACTACATGGAAGAAACCTCCTGGGCACTCTTTAGTTTGAGTATCTTTAAAAGAAACAGATGCAATCTGACTACAACCAATCGATCCTCAAATCTGGGTTATAAATATTGTAATACTTCTCAGTGATACTAGCAATATGACCTTTACAGATTAATGTATTCTTGTCTTTGTAAACAACCCTATTTATGGCTGACCCAATTACTTAAGAGCTCATTAATCTGAGATCTAAATTGTTAGATGGGGAAGTTTAGAGTTGTCTTTAGAATCAGCTACTCATCTCTATTATTTTGAACAAATATAATCAGACCTCCTGGGGATCAATATTCAGCTGATTTAGATTTACAATTAGAACAGGCCTTCTGTCAGTGCTGGAGAAGGTAAATGAAGAAAGCACAGGAATGAAAAACTCAACAGCATTTTCAGTGCTTACAGCTGGAATTGTCTCATTCTCTGAATTTCCCAGCCTGAAAACACAGAGAGAAAGCTGCTGAAGTAATACTGCCATCTTTTCCCAGCCTTAAATCACACTAAGTCTAAACCTTAATAAATATTTCCACTCACAAAATGAGCACTTACCACACTCCAAAAAAAACCCAACCAACCAACCTGGAGGTGGTGGTGTTAAACTTGTGAGCCCCCAAGCTTTCTTTTGTTGTCACTTAAATTCACTCCAGAGAAATAGCCAGTTCATCTTGGGCTGCTCAGCCCCAAGCCTTGCCCAATGCCCAGCCTGGCCTGTATTAGGCCTGAAGCATCAACACCAGATTCTTCCAAAAGGCCAGAAAAGGTGCTGTAAGAAAAGGTGCTGCAGCCATACAGCGTAGCTGAAAATCCTGTCTCACCACTGCCAGGCAGTTAGGAAACATTTCAGTGTTTCCTGAGTTACTCACCACCACCTGTAACTGTAACCTTAGGCATCACCACATATTTTTGGCATAGGAATAGCAGTCTTGCCTGGGAAGAGACACTACTCTCTGCTTCCATTTTGTCACATCCATAAGCTCTCCTCTCTGGAAATGTGGATTGGCTTTTCATGCATTATCAATCCCTGCCACAGCCCCAGGCTGACGGGAGGCAGCAGTGCTCCTACCTCTGCTGCAGTGCAGAGAAGGAGGCGAGTTTTATGCAGGTCAACCCTCAACTTTCTTTGGCTAACAATTCAAAGAATAAGCCTCACTGGATGTCTTCTCGTCCCAACTTACAGACCCAAGCCCTAACCTGAACATGAGAAATAGCCAAGTTTCTAAAGGGAGGGAGGAAACCTTCAATACCACAGCAGTGCAGGCAAGGACACAGACCTCAAAAATCCTCACTCCAGAATTCATTCTTCCTCTCACCAGTTTGGATTTGTACTAAGGAAACCCTGGCCTTAACTCTCCCTATATATTCCTCCTGTAGTAGGAGATCACAGTGGTTCAGAGCAGAACAGGGGGTTGAATTCAGAAAGACACAGCCCTGAGGACTGCTTGAAAATGCTATCTAAGCACACTTATGGTAAGAAAGGTGTTAAATGGCTGATTATACTAAACATTTACTCAAAAATAGTCACCTGCTAATAGCTGACATCCATTTAAAGAAGGAAGATTCCTAAGATTATTATCTACTATTTTCTGTATGGATTAGTTACATTTCAGATACATTATAGGGGAAAAATAATTTTAAAAGTATTTTCTTTTGAATCTTTATAGTGAGGTATAAATTACTTTAAGTACACTTCATATAATTGTGTTTATATTAATTCTTAATGGTCTTAACATTTCTAAATAATCCTAACTAGCTAAAAATGTGGATAGAGGAGACAACTGCAAAAAAAGCTGTGATATAAATCCTCTCTATAAGTTTTAGACTGAATATATCAAAAGCAATATATATATGTATAGTAGTTGTGTTTTCTGTATCTCTGAATTTGTTCAGTTTCTCACATAAAATCTAGAATAAACCTACTGGTTGGTTTAATGCCATGGCCACATTCACATTAAATGCAATATCTCTGATAGCTGCAACTGGGTTCAGAACCCATCAGTCCTGACCCCAAGGGATAATCCAGTCAAAGTGTATGTGCAAATAAACTAAAAGGCACTCTAGCAGTGCATGCACATGTACACCCCAAATCCCATCACAACAGGTTCTCGTAACAAGTCAGAGCATGGAGGCCTTTGAATTTTTTTTGCTAAAGCAATAACTGGTTCTGTCAGATACCAGTACCTTCATTTGACAGCCATAATATTCCTACTTTGTCTTGATTTGGGACAGCATTGCTCCAGTGGCTAGAAAACAACAACAAAGAATTGTAACAAGTAGTAGTTCAAAACAATTTTAAAAACTCAATGTGGAAGTGATTAAAATTATAAACTAAAAATATGAGAGAAATCAGTGTATATTTAACAACATCTTTTTAAAAGCCATCCTTATATTATGATGGTCTGTCACAAGCTCCTTATGAGCAGTGACATTTTAAGAAAAGCTACTGTCCATTTCTCTTCCCACTTACCCTACAGAATGCTTGCTTTTCCCTTTGCCCTTTTCTGTCAGGCTGGCATTGTTAAAATAAGGGGAAACAGTGAAAAGTGCTTGGTAGAAAAAGGAGAGAAGTTTGTAAAACTGTTAAAAAAAGTTAGCTCATGAGTTATAGGGTCCTGATGGACAATCTCTGATGTTCATTGCTGAGGTGCTGTGTTATGCAAGTGAATTTTTGACCTCAGTGCCAGGTGGAAGGCTGACAGTAATAGTTTAAGTATGCATTAGAATCTGGATACAACTTCATTTAATCACGTATCTCCAGGAATATTGACTATCCAACTCATAGATACTTGCTACCCTGGCAGTACAACAAGCATCAGGGAAAAATATTATACTCTTTATATTCCCCTAGACACTACACTGGAGAAGGATAAAGATCCTCCCCTACAGTGACCATTGATCTGTGCTGTTCTTTCCTCAAGGCTTTCCAGCCTATCACCTGAAATGTGCTGCTGGAGATTGTCCCAACCTAATGTCACTGGAAACCACAGCTGTAACAGATATACAGGTAGAATGAACTGTGCATGCTGATTCTGGGAGGATAAAAAGCCTTAAAGTCCTATTTAGACTGTTTCTCCTTGTATTTTCATGAAATTTCCTTCCTGAATTCTGCATCTGGCTCATTTTGCAACCCTATTCTGGCCAAGTAGGTTGAAGCAAAACCTTATAGGAACTTCTAAAAGTTGGAAGAGTATCTAAAGAAGTAATAGCTAGAAGAAATCCTCCTCTGGGGAAGGTGGCCTTTCATACCCCTACACTTCTATCTCTATGCCTTCAGGCCTATGCAGTCATACCAAAATGCTAAGAGCAAAATGATTTAGGGAAAAATACATGAAAGAAAACAAAATCAAAGGAAAATAATCTTCAAGGACAAATCTCAAAAATATTTTAAAAAATTGTCCCACATTCAGAAGTCATATGGATGAAAACCCACCCCTTTCCCAAAATGCATTTCAATCAGTAGGACTTCTCAAGAAGTAAGTTATGACTCGAACTTAGAAATGTTGGCTCACATCTGACCCTTAGCAAAGATGCAGATCTGTTCGTAGCTTCCAGAACTCCTCTCAAATAATCAATAAGATAGAAGAACCTTTACATCTAGGAAATGTTTCTTGTATTTTACTTTAATTTCCTGTAGTTGAAAAGGAGAGTTTTGAGTTAATATAGGCAGCAATATAAGTTATTTTAGTATTCAGCTAAAAATAGTTAGCTATTCCTTGAATGGTTATAGCATGAGAAAGCCATCCCTTTTACTGTTTCAAATTTGCATGTGATTTGGTGATGCCTTATTTTGCTTTACACCTAGCACTGCTGGTGCTTACACAGTTGTTAAATGTTAAAAATGGCAACTAACACTTCTTTCTGATTATGAGTTAATAAAAGAAAGTCTCCGTGTTATAAATTCTATATTATTCTTATAAAATCTGTGACAATTTTGTCATTGGCCACATTAGAAGTTCAGCGTGTTCCTACAGCAATATTATGATGCACGGGTGATGGAGTTTCTGGAGGAATCAATACATGTGGCCCTCCCTGAGCAGGGTAGTTGGACAAGACCTCCATAGGCCCATTCCAACCTTAACCATTCTGTGACATGTGGGCTATTGAAAAATGAACTGTAATTAATAATATCCATCTTTAATAACAAATACACTACTAACAATTTTGAAATAAAATGTCCCCACTGAATTCAAACTTTGTGAAAGCCAAAAATTTGAGTTTAAGCAACCTTCAGATACAGTATGCTTGCAAAGTGTAGGGCTATTTGGAAAGACAATAATATCATAAAATACTTCATTTTGGAGGTAGGTTTGTACTAGTATAAATCATGTCATTTGACTTAATTATACAGAACCAGTGCTTACTGTTATTATCTGATTATTAACCCCCACGTGAGCTATTTACATCTCAGTCTTGAGTAATCAGCATAATGATTATCTACCTGTTGTGGTAATAATTAAATAAAAAAAGCCAGCAACAAAATAATAAGATTTTTAATATTCTTTCTAAGTTGGACATAATGAGCATGGAGTGTAACAGTGGGTCTTGAATATAATGCAATTGGGATTAATTTTTAAGAGGGCTGGTTTTTTTCACTTACAAATATTTACTTTTTGTCAAGGGGAAGGTAAAAATGTTTAAGAGCAAAATAAACTAAAAGGTCTGATTATAATGCATGATATGCCAGAAGAGGAAGGGACTGCTTATACCTGAGCCACACTTGTACCAGTATTCGCACACATGCTCTGTATGCTACCCAGAAGATCCTCACTGGTGTGCAGTGTCACCCCTCCATTTCCATTGGTGACACTGCAGCAGTTTGCACCAACTAATGAGTAGCATCAGAAGAAATCTTTTAAAATCAGTGAGCTTATTCATCGCTAGATTTTTTCCAGGCACCTAAAGTTATGGATGTCCAATGTTTATTCAAACAAGGAAGATACTTTCAGTTTAGTATCAGAATAACGTCATGTAGGGCTGATCTAGGTTGCAGAGCTATCTCCAAAGGGAAATGACAGAAGTTTGCTGACTGTGGGCACTGGAAATTAGATTCAATAATGCTCTAAAAAATTTACTGCAAGGTATTAATACTGCAAATGTTCTAGTGTATAGCATATGGCTCCGATCTGAAAATACTGAAGCATGAGCTCATTTTCAATTGAGTAGTCCTGCGGGACTAACATCTTAAATTCATCTGGAATTCTGCAGCTTTGGAGGATTACTTGTAAGTGTTCATTTTGCCAGCATATTAATCTACTACTGTATCTCATTAATTTTCTTCCATTAATCCCAAATTAAGCATTTTTCACTACAATTTCTTAGTATATTCTGCTCTCTTCTCAGTGTTGACGTCCTGATGAACATATAATAGTCCACAGAAGCTAAAGCCACTGACTGTTTCATAAACAGTTACCTTTAGTAGACCAGACCTTTAGAGATTTTATTTTCTCTCCAAGCTTCCTTGATTTTGTTTAGTTAATTATCTGCTTTTCATCTGAAGACAACTCAAAGCAACACCTTCAAGCCACATTATAAATATACAGAGAGACTCATCTCCATTCTTGATAGCACATCTGAAGTATGTTGGCATTATTTGCTACATTCTTACAAAGTAATCTTATACGTACGTTGCTTTCTGTGCTGGGAGAACTCTTTTCTAACTTCGTCTGAACCAGGTTTTTAACCATACCTCATGTTTTTCTTTTAGTATTTCAAACATATTTGCATTGCTTAAGTATATTTCTGTTTAAAAGCCCTCATTACTGTTGGTTAGTTCAGGCTCACAAACTATGGTAGGAGGAGGACCCATGCTAATCATTTACAGGTATTTTCTCTGTGTAGGGAAAAAAGATTAAACAAATCATTGATGATATCACCTTTTATAAGATTAAAAAATCAAAATCTTCTTTGTTTCTTTAGAAAAATATGTTCATGAAGTTAGTGGGAAACTACTAAGCTGTCCATGGATTAATAACAAAAGCTTTAGTATTTTTATTTGATTTTGATTCTGACCCCTTTGAAACATTGATTGCTTGTGATCATTTTCCAACTCTGTTCTCAAACATCTCTTTCGTCAGCTCTCTGAGTGCTACATGGAGCACTCAGAAAGCCTCACACCAGTTCTCCCCTGAGGCTTTTCTCATCTGGTTTCATTCCTTGTCTTTTTGTGTAGTTACATTTGTGTATTAAAGGTTACCATGTTACTACTGATAGACATTTTGGGATGGTTTTTTTTCTAATGCAGAATAGTATTGAAGGCCTCAGGTCTGCAGTAAATTGCATAATCAGTCCATGATAATTACAGGAGGGCAGGTGAGGCCCATCCAGAGGTTATTGTATGATTGAAGCCAAAAGAAGTAGATCTTATGTACATGTTAAGGAATATGCAGCACCTGTTTACTATAAAGTCCTCTGATGCTTCAAATGCTCATGTATATTTAACTTCACAGACACGAGTAATTCATTGACTGTGATGGAACTACTTGTGTCCACTTCAGATTAAGTGTTTGCTTATCCAGGAATGAAAGTTTATGTCCTCAGTTGCAGTACAGTTCCTTGGAGGAATATTTTAACTTGCCTTTTTTCTCTCAGTGCAATGAACCTTGCATAAGCCCTATATTTGAAGAACTATGTCTTTAAACAAAAGGGACCTGTGTCTTCTACTTCCAGTGGATACATGTTTTACAACCAGGATATTTTAAACCTTCTATTAGGGTTTTTTTTAAGCAAGGTAGAGATGCTTTTGCTCAGTGAAGAAAAAATGCTGGCGTTTTGCTTCGGTATAAGGATGGGCTTAAAAGAAGTTGTTCGTTATGCTGCATGAATGGTTGGAGGAGAGGGAATGCAAAGACTAATAGCTTTTGTTTCTTAACCCTATTTTTAAAAAATATTGTTAAAGATGAAAATGTGTAGAGAAAAGATTAAACTCCACCAAAGCATCAGTAGATTGAAATGAAGATGAGTTTAATGTCTAAGTTTATCTTCTGAATACTTTTTTTTTAAGTATAGCTCTGTCAGCTAAATATAGTTCAGATTTTTACATTTTTATAGACCATGTGAGTTCCCTGCAGGCACATTGTCTCTCTTCAGTGATTTATATAGTTTGAATTATAGGGGATGATAAGCATTTGCTGTTCAATAGTGTAGTTAATGCTCAGCCCCCCGGGTAACAGAGCAGTGAAGCATTTACTACTCAGTGGTAGTTCTGCAACAATCAGCAGCAGTGTGGCTCTATCACAGTAAATTTACATCAGTACACTTCATCCTCGGGGAGCTGAACATTCACTCAACATAGCCTAGGGAAAACAATTAGAATGGACATTTTCCAGTCTTTTTGGGTGGCGCAATGGGAGAAGTTTACTATTGTAACCGGATCAGAAACAGAAATCACAGATGGTACAACATGGAAATTACCCAACTTTTATTTTCTCTCCTTTTTCCCCTCCAGCATAAAAAAATAAATACTTGGACTAGAAAGTTTTTGGAAAGCTGAAAGTTGAAAAAGTTGCAGTATTGGCAGACCCACTGCAGTTCTGGTGCAGATGCCAGAGGCTCTGGGAGGTCTCTGAGCCCTTCAATCCTATACTTAGGAGGAACCTCCTCTATCAGGTAGGTGAGCTTACAGGCACTGTAGCTATATAACCCTTCTGTTCCTGTGACTGTGATGAGAAAATAGCAAAGGCTGCATTAGCCAAGCAATAATAGCTTTTCTCTTGCAGGATATTTTTCTTCAGTAGGCCTGAAAGCATTTTATAAAGGAAGCCAATATAATCTTTGTATGAAAAATGGTGAAACCAAAGCAAAATGAGGCCCCAGGAGTTGGCCACAGTCCTTTAGCAAGACTGTGACAGAGTAAAAAATACAGCTGAGGTTTCCAGGGTGTCTTGCTTAATGCAAGTTAAACTGCTGCAGTCAACACTGCCCTCTCTCTCTGAAATGCACCTGGAAGCCTCAGGCTGCAGTACAGCCTGCAGCAAGAATAAGGACTGACAAAGTTAATTTTTCTCTTGTAAGATATAAAAGATGAGGCAGAGGAATCTATAGCAGGCAAGATGAGCTTCAGCCTAGAAAACACAGTGGGAAAGTGTGAAGTGGGATTTCTGTAAGTACTCTATCCCCACAGATGCTGTTATGATTGTGAGAAAAGATGATTGCAGTGAACCGAAGAGGTGTAACTCTGCTTTGGTGACAGGGAATCTATATGCAATGACCATTAAACCTACACTGCATTTTTAAACCTGACTGGTCATACAGTGGAGAGCCAGGAAGCATAAACACAGACACGCTTAAGTGCACCTCTCAGGGCCCTCAGATCTCCACACACGTCCATTTGGTAGCATATTACTGCACCAGAGTGCCTGAACAGGCTGTCTACAAGAAGACTTCAAGCTGAGAGGGCAAGTCAGGTTTCCAGAAGATGCCTGTGTTATGCTCTGTGCTTGCCTGCCTGCCACAGTGTGGAAACAGCATAAGGACATTCTGAAGAGCCTCAGAAAAGCTAATGTTGACAGGCAAGTGGAGAAGATTGAGAAAAGAAGCATGATTTGTGTTAAAGTCATGGAGACAGAGCTGCTGACATCCCCTGGCAGTGGTGGGAATGCAACACTACGCTGTGGTTGCAAAGAATTAAAAAGCAGCTTGATATCATTAGAATTGGGACTGTTTTGGAATCAGCGTAAAAATTAGGAGCTGCAAAACTTTCAAAGAACAGGAATCTGATGAATAATGGGGGTAAAATAAAATTAAAAAAATAGATGGCTGATTGGCTGAGAATCTTGAGAAGATCCCAGATGAGCCATTCCAGTCAGTGCTCTGATGGGCATCTGCTCCTTGCAGTCAGTAGGCGTGAGCGTTGTTCCCCTACACTCAGCCCGCATCTGACCTTAAAGCGTGGACACTGATAATAAAGCAAGGAGGACTACTTACATAAAGCCTGGGATGAATCCTATAGAACTGACAAAGATTAATATTATCCAGTAAAAAAGTGTGGCCTGTTTGGTCACTCTAGTCAAGAAAATCAAAATTATGTTCCAGTCCTAGAAGGAACTCTGAGTTTAAAACTGAAATGGAAAAAGAAAAGAACTATGAATAAAATCATAGAGAAAAATGAAAAGGTCACACTTAGAGTCAAAGAGAAGATGAAGGGGCACTAAACTAATAGCAAACCAACTTACTATGAGGCAGAATAATAATCTCAGCAACTTCAGGGTTCAGGTAACTGACCCGTTCCTTCACCTAAAGCTAAAAGGCAGGTCTCTTGGGAAGAGTGGTAGTAATATTTAAATAATTTCAGTAGTAATATCAGAAGGAAGTTGAGAATAATGAAGGATTCATCAGGTTAGGGTTCAGAATCTGTGGTCTCAGAAACAGGAGAAGAGCAGCTATGGAAGGAAGATACAGTATTAATGTTGTAAGATTCAGTGCACGTGTATGTAATACAAAGAATCTGTATCACTTTATCTCTGATAAAGCATTTACCTCTGCTGTTACCTCCGTCCTCTTTCCTGCATCACAGTATGCCTAAGGCAATAAGAGTGAGCTGAGGCATAATGTGGAGTTACACAATGCAAATAAAGGTGAGGGTTCCACACAGAACATCTATTATAAGTGATAGTATGTATGATTGAAAGAGCAGATGTCTTCCACTGATACGAAAGAAATATTTCTTTAAACTTTGTGTGACTGAGAGAGAAATCATTGATTCAATCAGAATGGCACTGTACCAGACTGGTTTTATAGTCTCTTTCCAGAGCAGAATCACATATGGAAGCAATTTTGGATAATGTGCTGTAAAATACATTCCAGGGAATAATCCCATGCTGGCAGAGATTGAACTAGACAGATTAATAAACCTTCCATCCCTAATTTCTTTCTGCCTGTGATTCTTTAAACTGAAGCCACATAATTTTATGTTCTCTGTAGCTTTTGAGTCATCCAGTGTCTTCTGATTTACAGCTTGACCTCTGTATAACGCACTCCAGGTTGCTTGAGGAAGAAAGACACCCCAATCATAACAGAAGGTTTCAGATATGACATTGCCAACTCCAGACCCTCATTTCATTTATTTATTTAGTCTGTGGAATGAAATATACTGATAAGAAATATCTGCAGTGGCCAGCCCCCCCTAGGACCTTTATTAAATCCTCATATTAAGAAAGTGCAGAGCAGTAAAAGTGATATAAAAATATGAGGCAAGACACACAGAAATTAGATTAAAAGGATTTGGGTGAGGCCATCCTCATTTCTTAAGTGTGAGCGTTGGGAAGAGTAGTGTCATATCATCAGATGTGCTGTATGTCGGTGTAGCTACCAAAGACTGTGGACACTGAACAGCCTTTGATGAGCAATGTCTAAATTTCATATTGTGTGGATCCAGAGAAGATAACCCATTTCTTCAGAGCACCTCTGAATTTCTCATCTGTATCAGGATCTGTTGGCAAGATAAATTTTTGACAAAAAGTCTGATACCTGAAGCCCCAGCTTGGCAGTAGCTATTATGGAAGAGAGAGGTCTTCAGTCTCATCTCACATAACTGTAGACATCTAAATCTTAAAATGAGAAGAATCACCTTCTGAAGGTACTGCTCTCTCTGTAGTTTTACAAAGTGGAGACACAGGCATTTCCAGAGGCCAGTTTATCCCACGTGTCTGTCACAAGAGGAATGACTTCAGATGACTGAGAGTAAACCTTATCCTTCACAATTCAGTAGATGAAATTTGATGGAATGAATTTCAACCAACAGCTGGAATACTTCTGAATTTTTTCAGGAAAAAACAGTAGGTGTTTAAGAAGGCTGAAGTCTGTAACAAAGTTGCACTAGGCTCCAAGGCTTTGACGCCTACATTCTTACCAGCGCAAACATGAGGATAATTGTAAAACTGCTAGAAACATTTATAAAAAATTTTCAAAAATACTTTGATCTCTGCAAGAATACTGTTTGGGGAAGATGCCTTTCAACAAGAAGCTGTCAGGTGAGCTGTTGACTGTTTTGTTGATGAACAGTACAATCAAAGGAATTCATGTGAAATGTTAATAGGTGAATTAATTAGAAATTAAGATCTATGTGATTATAACTATGTCATATCAAAAGTACCAAGATGAATGCTTCCCCCCTCCAAAATTGTATTCATCGTCACACTGAATGCTACACTTTCCAAATTATAATATTAGTAAATGAAGAAGGACCTGAATTGCATTTATTTAAAAATTCATACCCAGAATTTTCAACAGATGGGGAGGGGGGAAGAAGGAGGGACAACAAGAAACCAAATAATATATTTGTTTGTAATAATTCTAAACATCATGTAATATTCTATTTTTAGTGGAGATTTAAATAGAATGGGGACTGATTATGAAACAGTAAGTCATAACTGATTATAAATTAATTTTCATTCCAGATGTAGTCTCATGTTTTGGAAGAGCTCTTGTTTGAAATAACTAGAAGTTTAATTTTTATATTCAAGATATGATTGTATCACCTAGGATTCCACCACGAAATTTGTTTCACTATGAATGTGTCAAACTCAGACATGGCAGTGTTGCTTCCTTACGAAGTAAATACTCAAAAAGTAAGTGACTGAAAGTATCAGCTGGGTTGATTTTTCTACCAACAAAAGCTTGCTAGGTCTGTCAATAATACAGTTCAACCTGAAACAGGATAATTAAACATATATATGATAGGCTTAATCCTGTGAAATACAAAACACCCAAATGCTACTTTAACAAAGCAATGAACAGTTTATTTTAATACTGTGTTTAGATCTGGAACATTCCTAAGCATGATTGCTGTGGGGGCTGACAGAAGTGACTGCCCAAACCAACCTCCCAGAGGTGTGTGTGCAATGGTGTGGAAAGTCCATATTCAGTGTCCCATGGTTTTGGATCAGTTTGAGGTAAAATTTGCTATAAAGGAGTAAATGTATAGTCAAGAAAGCAAGCCAGTTTTTCCAACCATTTAACGTTAATTGAAATCTTGGTATAGGCAATACTTAGACTGAGGTTTGCCAAATAGAGATTGCGTGTTGACTACTGATGCCAGAAATGTGTTTACAATAACTTTTGTGATACAGTCAAAAATGAGAATAGGGGGTTTGCACTGAAATGTGTTTGAAAAGATCTTCAGAACTGTGTTTATTGCTAGATTTATCCCAAGAATATACACAACCTCAACCCCAGTCCTACTAGAGAAATCACTGGCTAACATAAGCTACGGGAGCTGCACCTGACCCCAACAGTAGGGGTTTAATGGGAAAATAAAATCTGCATGGTCTTACCTTTGTTTGACGTTCCAGTCTGGAACATACAGAGGAGAAGTGCTCAAACAGCTGAATTAGTAATGGAAAAACTTGGTGTACATGCATTTGCCTTCAGCTGGACCAGTATGCAATTTTCACATGGAATACTGCAGGCTCCAGAGGTGTTCAGTGCCTGAATGTGACCTGGTGAACTACTTTTATAAATGTTTCAAACAAGGATCAACATTATTTATTGAAAGAATCCTACATACATGTGACATTCATGTTATATGGTGATGGTGAAGAGGGTCTGTGATTTGTATTTCCTTCTTCCAGAATAACAGATCTAAATTTGAAACCACATCTCGGAATAAAGTACAGGTTTGATGATGAGGTAGCAAATGAAAAAGGTAATTGATTTGTACTTGCAAATTATATCTTTACCTTGAACACAATGCAATGGTCCAACTGTGCTGTAGACTTGACTTTGTTCAAGGTAATTTGATATTGATCAGCCTTCAGCTGTAATGTTACAAGAACCAAACTGATCAAATGTTATGCTACACAGTTATGGTTTTTCAGGCATATTATTTCTATGAGAAGTCATCACATCACGGAGAAACAAGGTGGACAGACAGAAGCATGTTTATCATGCTTAACTTCTTTTTCTTCCTTCTGATGTATTTGTATTTTTTATTTTTAATATTTGAAAATGACTGAGAAATACATGGTTATTTCAGACATTCTATGAACTTTGGTTTTTCGTTTTCAATCCTCTTAAATGCACTAATAGTGTAAACAAAGAACTCAAAACAGACATTTCTAAAAGAGGCAATACCCTAAAGTGTTTCTTTTGAATTCGATTATTTACTCCGACCAATCTCTGAAATTCAGTAAGTTCTCTAAATTCAAGGGAGACTTTTCTCACTTACTTTAGTGGAAGAGAGTGTTTAGACCCTGTCAAAATTTTTATCTATAAATGACATGTTCATCTGGCTTCTCCTAACTCTCTATGTTACAATGCTGGTGTGTCCATTTCCAGTGTAGCAGTATGGCTTTTCTGTGGCTTCCTGACTCTATATACCATTTGCAACTGATCAACACAGTGGCCGCTTAATCTGATCTATACACTTGCATAGATAATTCTGTTGCTTCTGTTCTGACACTAGGGTTGATCAAAGGTGTATTGACAACTAGAAAATGTGTTGGGTCTTTTGACCAGTATAATTTGCATTGCATTTCTACAACCAGGTACATTTTGAAAGGTATTTTACTTATTGAAAAGGTATGAATGTATCTAAACTATCTTTTTTCCTGCATCTTCAACATCTTAGTTTTAAGACATATTTTTCTTGAAAATCAAAAAATATTTAGTTCTGTCTTCAACTTGGAAATAGATGTTCTCAAGAGTCTTGCAATTAAAACTTGGGTAGTGATTTACCTTAATACTAAAATGAATTTAGAGTTATATGCTTCACTCTCATGTTCAGTATGTAAGTAGGGGTAAGCAGTGCACTTAATCCATTTTCAGTGGGAATTGCAGCATCATTCAAAATTCATCAAGATGTGGACATATGTTACTCAGTCAAATAATCACCATAGTCTTTTTTAGACAATTAATGGCATTAAATCTTCACATACTAGATTCTGACTAACAGAGTCGTGGGCAAGCTTCTTATACAAAAATATGTTAATTAATAATTCTAAGTGCAAACTCATTAGCTTAAGACTACATAGTAGAAGCATGAAAACAGTTATGTTTTTCCCCTTGGGATGACAACTTCACAATTATAAACAGAGCTTGGGAAGATACGCTTATGAGGCACTTCTTTCAGATCAGCTAATTAAGAATCTTCTGTTTATTTTTGTGTGCACCCAAGTGAACAGTATTATTAGGGCAGAAGGAACTAGAGAATTTTTAAGTCCCCTTCACAGTTTGTTCAAGTGGTTAAATTTGGTTGCAAGACAGTGGTTCAAACTGAGGTTGGACACATTTTATCCACTATAATTTTAGCAGATAATAAAATTGCAAACAACTCTTTTGGTGAGTCATATCACCTAAAGGAGGAATTCAGGTGTCCTCTTTAAATTAAAAACACTGAGTTAGAAAAAATAGAAACCATAGCAGATTCAGTTAAATGCTTAATAAAAGATTTAGAAACCATGGTATTCAGAATATTCTTGTCCACCATTCAAGAGCAAGAACGTAAGTCTTTTTTCTGTGCTGCATTTACACTTGCTGCAGCATCATGTCTTGTGCTATTAAATATCCATGTACCCATCAAAACAAATCCCATTGGTTACATTGGTACTTCATTTTGTCATGATGCTTTACCATCTGACAAGAATTGATTGATATCAGTGAAATGACCTCAGCAGTAATCTTTGCTGATGTATTCATCTGTTCAGGAGCAGTAACATTTCTGCTGAGAATAATTCTTTTTATTCTATCTTGTGAGCAATAATGTTAACAATAAAGTAGTACAGCTGCAGATCTAGCCCTAAGCATATAAAATTTCACAGCAGCCTCTTCCATTGTAATATTCTGGGTCAAACAGCCATTATTGCAGGGCAAATAAAACAGTGCAGACTACATGCCTCCTTACTCCCTCTATCAATAGGTAAGAATCAAGTGAGATATCATAATTGGGAAAAGATCTCTAGCTGAATTGCCAGAATATATTGTATGTAAATGTATAGCGTGCATTACAGAGAGATAGAAATCAATGCAGTCAATCACTCCAGGGAATGTGTCAAAAAGCTGTGTGGGAAATTCTACCATGAGTAGATATATTGCTTTACTTTTGCTTAAGAGAACAATGTTAATTTATTCATTCTTGTTTTATTATCAAAATGCATGGCAGTCAGACCTGGAGCGACTGCTTCTTGGAAAACACCATTGAAATTTGCGAGTTTTCCTAGTGGAGAAAAGAGTGAGGTTTCATTTGAATTCAGTATCCACAATTCTACTTTGCTCACGGTATTTCTAAGTATTTTTTTTTCTATTGGGAAAAAAAGCATTTTGACTGGCTTGAAGGCTTAATATGCTCCCATGCACTTTTTATGACTTAATCATTAGAAACAAACTGCTTCATGATCTCTGTTACTTAATGCGAGTCTATTTTTTTTTACAGTCCATCTTGATTACAGGAAATAGAAATGTCTTGCTGCCAAACCAGTAAAAATACTTTTGCAATCATTTCGTAGCTGTAGAAAATAACTTATCTGAATCACACTCTTGAAATTTAAGCAAAGAAAGTTGCTGGGTTTTATTCTGAGACAAGCAGTTGTTGAGCAGTGTTGATGCTAATGAGATTCCTGTCTTGCTCCTTGTACCTCAATCTGTCCCACAGTGTGTGAGTGAGTGGTTGTCTATATACCCCTTCTTTTGAATTGAGTGACTAGTTTAAACTGAAGTCTCACAGATATTTGTGCAAGTCATTACTACAAATTTTATGAAAATAGATAGCTGGGTAGAAGAGGGAGATTTAGCATACATTCTCAAAGGTACACTATTCTTTAGGGGAGGCAAAGGCATTTTTTCTTCTATGCAATTGAAAAATAACCAGTCACATTATCATTCATATCTGACCCAAATAACATAGTCAGGTAAATTCTCCGAATTCACTTCCCATGTAGTTCTTCCAGATTCACAGCTGCTCTCGGCTGAAATCGCTGGAAAGTGCTAAGGCTGCCATTCTGATTGCAACTCTTATTTAAGTTAATAAAGAAGTTTTCCTCCAGCTTCGTTGGATTCCAGCAAAATTCCATGAACTCTCCTTATGAGAAAAAGCTTTCTATTCCTGCCTAGTAAAAATGGGAAATTTGTCTACTAGATGTCTTGTTTTCCTGTGATTCACAAACCTAATAAAACAAAATGTCAGCAGGTGAAATGGAAATTGTAATGCAATTAAGTTTTCAATACCTTAATAGCCAAAGAGTTGTGCAGGAAATCACCCAGGATCATGAAAAAAGAAGAGAACATTATGATGGTACATATGTATACAAGAGGTACCATTTCAACCTGAGAAATGCTAGTTTCTCCTTGAACAAAACAACTTATTGCACAGAGAAGGAGGTTTTACATCACTTCATGTTGCATATTTTTCTTCTTTACTTGATTCAACAGTTCTAGTAAAGTGGGAACTTTGGTGTCAAGACGGCATGTAAGCCTTAGCAGGAGGCTGGGGGTCTAAACCTTTTTATACTTCCAACAATGTAAAAATAAAGTGACTTGACTAGAAAAAAAACAGAATAAATAAAATTTCTGAGTCAGGCAGCCTGCTTAAAAATTGAGTGCAGCTGAAAGAGAGTAATTTAAATTATCATAGTTGTACCTGTTAGACACTTCAATGCCTGAGTATTTGGCATTGTTGTGTTTGGGATGTTTTCTTTTCAGGCCCTTGTATATTTGTTGGGAAAGGGTTGAGCTAAACCAAAGGTGGCTATGGGTAGAAGGTATCCAACTCAAGAAGGAGGACTCAGAACCTGAATTTATTGTTTCACTAAAAAAAAAATAAAAATCAACATTTAAAATAAAGATAAATATATGAATATTCTCACTATTTTTTTCAAATAAAGAAAAAATTATTCCATGCCGTATGTGGAGAGCTAGCAACCTGGAGACCCTAAGAATCAAGACTTCAGATGAATTTCTTGAAACTGTAGGTGTTTGAAAGTGACTGAACTTGTAGAAAACGAACCGGTCTTACTGAGTCTTGGTATGGAGTAGAGGTAGTCACGGAAATGGTAGTTGTCAGTCAGAGGGTGGTGACAGAGCTTACGTATGAGATGAGACACCAGATTTTTCTCAGCAGTATCACAGTTGCTGTGCCCTGATCAGGTTTGTTAAGATACCAAGAGACTTCCCTGTTAGTGCTAGACAAGTAACAGCAACTGTAAGACTGTTCTCAAGCCCATACCAACAAACCATATCATGTAAACCTTTCCAATCAATTAATGCTGAAATAAGAAAACTATAGAGAGTACTGGTGCAGATTACAAGGTGTAACACAGACTTATTTGGGTTGAGATGGTTGACCTTAAGTTGACCTTAAATATTGCTGTTGTGTTTGTTAGTTCTCATTGTGCAGAAGACAGTTATCCTCATAGTTAGCTACAAGGCTGTTTAATAAAATGTTAGGTACTGGAGTAAAAAGTTAGGCACTGGAGACCTCCATTTGAAGCTTTCTCTAAGCATTTTTTCATGTGCCAACTTCTTAATGAAAAAATTCCTGTATTTCTGCTGTGCTCAAATTAAATGTCAGAGGTTAATCCCCACTTTTCAAACTTGAACCCGGTTCCTTGTTTGGCAGATTTGAAATATGTGTAGATATGGAAAGAAGTACTGTAGATTTGTTAGGGCTTGACACCAAATTAAAAAGAAGCAATTTGCTCATCTACACGACCTGACACATTCTGACTTCATCCATTCTGAGTATAAAAAGTGAAATTCATTAGTCACAATGCCATGTGAGCCCAAAATAATAGAAAAAATTAATTTTTTAAAAGTAGAAAGAGAATTTGTTCCCAGCTGGGTATTTTTATACTCCATGGCAGAATCCTGTTAAACATCTGAGGAAAAGGGTTCCTGAAAATGAGAAAGGTCATCTTCTGTGCATTATTTACATCCATCATAAACCAACCTTAGGCTTCTGCTGAAAGGCTCTATGTTCAGGTTTGATTGCCTTTTAAAATTGCAGCTCTTTTACTCTTTTCTTCTTTACTTGTGGTTCATCTGGAGATGCAAAGTCTGTGACAAAGAGCAGGTAAGGAGACAAAATGGGCAGTGATGAGGTAGGAGAATATAGACAAATTAGCAGATATGCTGAAATATTGCAGACAATGAGCACCTACTTCCTAGAGACTTCATCCAGCAACCAGAGCTTCTAACATTATTAATGTGTAAAGAGGATGTAGAAATATCTTCTCACATCTTTAAGAGTATAAGGCATATACTCTTCAATTACCAAAAGTACTACTGCTAAGTGAGGGAAAACTATAATAAATGTTTTTTTCTTTTCATATAATGTTCTGGAGTTGGGGTTTTTTTTAACCTGTGTAATAGTGCATATCAAATAGTGAACCAAAAATGAATGAGCCAATAGTTTATTTCAAAAAATAAAGAAAAACACTATCAACAGCTCTTGCCCTTCAAAGCACTTAGAGTTTCATTAGTGGAAATATATGGTTGTTAGTAGATGTGCTACTAAACATTGTCTTAGGTCTGCTGTGAGTTTGGAGAGGGATGGTTTTGCTGTTCCACCACAGATTCCTTGATCTGGTTCTTCTATTCACTGTTTAATCTCATGGTTACTTGAATTTTATTTCAATAGCAGAACATTCATTTTCTTTTACATTTCTCCTCATAATTATGTTTTGCAGGTTGGAGAATACACACTGATAATGGTCTCTACCTTTAGGGTTTGTGGGTTTTTTTCCTAAACAGGAGTGATCTGATATCATCTCTTTCCTCCAGCCTCTTTGACCATATGTAGGGCCCAAGATACAGCTCACTGAAGCTAGTAAAATATAGCTGACTTGAGTAATCTTCAGAACCTCTGAACTGAACGTAGCAGAGACCCAACGTGACTGAATCAAATCCCACTGTAAGATAAACTGCTGTACAAGTGCTAAAGCAAGTGCAAAATACTTTGTGGTCTTCTACGAATGGTATGCTGTTACTTTCAATGCAGAAATGCTCCTTTTAATGTCTGAGGATTCCTTCCTGCCTCCCCCCCCTTTTTTTTTTGGACAAGTAACCCTGACCTGTGAGAAGAGTCTTACTGGATGACCTCATTAAGTAGAGTTTGAATAGTAAAAACATTTACTTAAAGCCCATTCTTTTCCTACTGAGGTCTTGAGAGAAAATCTAGTGGAATGGGAATAGGTAGAATTTGCTTATCAAAACCATTGAAGAGCACCGTATAATTGTAAATCAAGCATTAGCTAAGTAGTAGAAATGTGACCACCACAGAAAGCTAGCCTTCTAACTATCTCTGTGAATTCCAACTAGAGGGAAACAAATTATTATTTCTTTTATAGGTAACATCAAAAAACTACAGGGAGATGAAATATCATGTGAGAATAACAAGCTGGACAACCAAGGAAACATTACTGGTTTAGGAAAGGGTCCTTTCACATAACCTATGAATGGAAAAACACTTTATATTATTTTTCATTGGAACATTGTAGTAATCATTTTGAAACTAGTTGGTTCAGGAGGTATTCTGTAGTCTAGATTATTAAATGATAGAAGGTGTAATCAAGTAATTCAGCTAGCAGCACACTTGGTAGAATGAGAAATGTTTGTTTAGACTCTAATTTATGGTTGTTTATTTTGTTATTTTACCCTCAGGAAGGAGCTTAAATGTTTAATTCTGCAGCTTTTCTAATAATTATACAAAGCACACAATAAAGCATAAGGCAACTTTGCCTGGTTTATATTGACATTTTTAATTAAATGTTTTTTCTTTTCATTGCAAACTCAAATTTAAAACCAAAAATCAGCAGCAGGAGATTTTAACTGCACGAAATTCCTTTTGAGTTGGAGACAAAAGCTCTCATTGGTTTCACTGGAGGAGAATTATGTCTTTTTTTTTAATCTAGTCTGGTTTAAATTGTTGACTTTTTCTACCTAAGTTTGTGGTCTAGTCGCTTAGCAATACTCTTCCAGGTACTAACAAATTATCTTCACAAAATTGTTGTCAGAGAGAAGATGATTTATTTGCACTTTATAGGTTGGAACAAGGCACATCAGAAACAGTAAATATCGCTGTGGGTCTGGTGCTGTGTTCAGTGTTGTATGAACAACACCTCTTGTACTTTAGCCAAATGCCCATGTCACAGAACTGTTGTTCTGTCTTGATGTGCTATCAGGACATCTATTAGTACTCTTAACTAATCTATTTCAATTAAATTTTAAATTCAGTGGACCAAAATGGTTTTAGGCTGGCTTTGTACTACGTGGTATTTTGCAAACTGTAATGGAGTCTGCTTACAGGGGCCAGTTTCAGCAAATCATCTCTAATGGCAACATTGTGACCTGCTTTTCCCATCCCAGGGAGTGGACCAAGGAGGCCTTGATGTAACCTTTTTGTTATCCCTTTCACTCTCTGTCTTGGTTTGCATAAGCCAAACCACACTTTCGCAAAATAGAATAGGATGTTAGCTGAGTATCTCCATATAAAATTTTTATGGGCAGTCGAGGGTCCCTGAAAATTCTCATTTTGCAGAATATGAACTTGAAAATGTAACTGCAAACAGAGTAGGAGCACGTCTAGGACTTCCTATCACACCTGTACACACAGGCATTTCTGCATGCCTACAGTCACTACATCTACTTTACTTACATTTGATTGCATGTGAAGTGCACATTCAGTAAAAAGCTTACTAGATTGAATTTTGAAGCTGGCTTGAAGCTACTTGTCATATCTATTGCTTGGTTAAACCAGAATATAGGATGTATAGAATGTAGACACCATAGAATTAAATTTTTGCTCTTTGTTTAACTTGGAACTCCTAAGTATATGCCTGCTTTATTAAAAACATAGCTGTAAAAATTCAAACTAGGTGAAATAATTCAGACAAACAAAGCCCAAGCCAGAGACAATAATTTAGAAGCAATACAGAGCTGAAATGGGAAATACTGACTCATTCCCCAGAAACATAAATCTAATTCTTACCACATTCACCAGTTCAGCTGAGTTTCAGATAGACAGCTAAATGTCTAGGCACTGCTTTGGGTTTGTATTGTTTTATTCAATCTGATAGGAGCTGAGAGCTGATTTGTTTGAGACTGGACCTCTACTGAATGTAAACCTTGTTCTCCAGATTCTGTAAATCCTGGATTTTCAAAAAACTTCCTCCTGGTCATGAACTCTTTAGTTCTACCACTCATTAATGTAAAATGCTTGCATCATTATTTTCAGATGAATGATTCATTTGTTAAAAAGTAATAGCAAAAAAAAAAAAAAAAAAAAAATTGCTTAAGAGATTTCAGCAGAAAAGCAATAACCTGGATCCCTCTAGAGGCCATTTGTGTAATATTTGGTTGGGAAAAAGAACTGAACTTCTCTCCCGAATCTCTGTCTACAAATAAAGGAAGCTTATCTATCTCATGTTGTTGCTTATTATCTTGCCAGCATGCTCCTGTTGGGTGGTGAAAGCTGCATAATTATTGTACATTCTCTCCCTTAAATCAGTTCATGCTTAGAACTGAGTAGTGCAGCAGGAGTTTCTGTATGCATTAATTCAGTCATAAATTAATTTCTAAATGCATGTTTCCTTGAAGATTGTTTTTAGAAAGTGAGTGTTTTATGTCAGACACTAATCAAGGCACCAGAAAAATAGGTTTCCATTTGTAGTAGTATTGCCAAGGAGCTAATTAAACAGGCCAGACAGAAGGGATACTACTTTCACATCACATGTGCATTTTAAGCAAATGCCTGTGTGGGCCTGATTATGATCTCAAGTATAGTGACATTACTCCTAAGTATGTGTGAAAAGTCAAAACTTAAGTACCTGTGAAAAACAAGACAGGCCATGGTGATGGTGGAAAACTGCACACAATTAGCTGAAGCACAAATAGTTTGACTGGAAAGGAACACTGCTCAACACAGCAAGGTAAAGAACAGAGCTTTCTAAACTCTTCACATTGCTTCTGGGATAAAAACAATCAAAGCCCAAATTTAAGAGTGCACCTAAATCATGATTAGGTTGATGCCTGTTATCACTGTCTGTGATAAAATTTTCCACATTAAATGCTTCCTGGGCCTGAGAACACTGCTATTCCAATGGCTCGTGCAGAACAATCTGCTTATTGAGGTGTATGCATTGACTTAAAGGACAGAGATAACGCTGGTTTATCAGCCGTCCCTGTGATGCAGCAGACTGTAAATACAGTGTATGAAGTACTAACAATGTGTCACAATCTGTCCTTCATTGATTGATCAAAAAACCTTACACAAAAAAGGCCAAATCAATTTAGACAGCTAACTGAAAAAATCAGAATATTTTCATAGTGGTCTTGGTAAAATTCATTGACTTAACTTTGCCGCCAGTTATGTATGCACTTTGTAATTTGAGTTGATAGTATGCAAATAGTTTATGATTAATGTCCTTTAATATGTTTTCAGTTCATCTTTGGTCCTTGTTCTGTTTCTCCTGAACATTTATCATTCTTATCTCCTTCCTAGAAAAGTGTTATAGTCCTCTATCACTGTGCTATTCCACAGGATCCTCCCAGGTATTTGAAAAATAATTTTAATTTTTTAATGAAATGAATGTGAAGAGTCCTATACTTTCACACTTAATTCTGGCATAAAGCAAAAGTTTTTGATCATTCATTACATGCAAAATATCCTGTTGTACACCATGAAATGTAATTTCATCCACATGAGCAGACACTGATGAGGTGCTTTTGAAGAACTGTTGGGTAAAATTACTGGCCATATTCAATTTTGCTGTAAAGGTGAAAAGAATAATGTTATAATGAAAGATAAAGATGTAGGAGAATACTCATAAAGGCAATTTACAAAACCATTTGCAAAGAGCAGTATCTTTTTGTGCAGCATTATCTTGCTTTGGAAACAGCTATAACTTGCATATATTGTGCACTACAGTATGCCAAAACATAGGCAGATTATGCATAATCTGAATTAATTTTCTGACCACAAAATGTCAATAATCTGGGGTTCACAGACTATAGTAATCTGTGTTTCACAGAAAGTACTGGTGAAGTCAAATCTCACCCTTACTTTTGTACTGGAGCTGAGCCAAGAACTATTGATGGCAGGGGAAAGACTCCAGTGGGTTTTGTATCATTCTTCACTCTGCTTTACCACTTTGCTTAAGTGCTACTTTACATTTTGTCCATGTACTTGTTCATGGTAGAAGTTTCATTTCAAACCAGGAAGTATATTTGAAAGGATGTGAGCTGTCACCAGGTACTCTTAAGCAATGAAAGTCTTTTATTCTGTGTTGATCGACTGGGTAATTGATTTATCGTTGCTTACTTTTGGCTCAGTAATTAAGTAGGAAGCAATAACTCAGGGGCTGCATCTGCCAGTAAGTGGAGCTCTTTGCTAGCCTAGGGAGGTGTGTCCTCTACCAGGAGCCTTTTTTTTTCCCCCAAACTGAAACTACTGGAGAGCTGGTATTCAGTTTTCCTTTGGCCCTTTTGCAACTTCCACACTATGTTCTAGTTCTGTTGGTTTATAAAACAAGAGGATGATGGCTAAAATCAAGCAAATTATAGATTATTTTATTTCCATGGAGATTTCATTGCTTTTCTCTTTGACAGACAGCTGTTATGTTCATTTCCTTTGTCCCTTAAAAGAAACAGGAAATTTTAACATTTAGTTTTATTTTACATTTTTGTAAGAAATATATCCCGCTATTTTTAGTAAAAAAGGTGCAGTTTGCCATACCAGGGATATGGGGGGCAGAGGGGACAGTCTTCCTATACTTTTCATAGTATGGGCTCATTGCTCACTGATGAACATTTATAGTAATGGTTCCTTAGAGCAGAATGTCAACCCAGTCATGCCATGATGTACTTTGTGGTTTCATAAATGGCTTAAAGTGTAGGACAGTGAAGAATCTGCTTTCATGAGAACTCTCTTCCAAGAATCAACTTTATTTTAAATTCTCCTTTTCTACTCCAAGCTGTCTCAGTTAGGAAGAATTTTTAATGAAAACATATAACTTTCCAGTCACATAAAGAGAAGCATGGAGAAAAGTGTATTCAATCAAGATGAGAAGTCAGGATTCGTTTTCTAACTTAAATTCTCAGATGAATCCTCAATGAAATCCAGATTGAACATAGCATTTTTTTTCTAATGCTGGATGTATGCTTCTTTATGTACTTTATTAATGTTGGAGTCTCATTTATTTATGCTGGTATGTTGTTTACTTGGTATGTTACTCCATGTATACTGGCAATGTTTCATCCCAATTATTGTATATATACATTGCCTAATGCTAAATCAGCCAGCTTTCTGAAGGTAGCTCATTTTGTGCATAATGTGCACTCTGTAATGCTTGTGTTTGTTCCCTCAGAGCTCGCCAGTGTTCTTACTCCCCCATGGTCAAAATGCATATTGCTACCCTATTCCTGAAAGAAGAGAAAGACTATTTTGGCAGGAAAAATATGTTATTTAGGTGTGTAGCTATGATTTAATAAGACAGCAAGAGGAAGATGCATCCTCTCTTTATATGTCCTTGTGCACTTGACGGGGAACCTGCTTGTCCCTCCAGTTGTGTTGAGGACAAATTAGGGAGGGAGAATTCACCACACCTTGGAGATGACTTCTGCTAACTCCATGGCTTTGAACTGAAGCTAGAGGGAAAGGAAGATTGGATTTCTGAAAAGGTTTCAAACAGTTATCCCGCTTTTCTCAGTGCTTCTGAGGAATATCAATCAGTAAATTAACAATGTTATTCATGTTAGTGACAAAAAAGTTCAAGGAGGTAGAGCATACACATGGATAGGTGGAAGCATAGATTGTGAGATGGCTTAATTGAATTGCCACATGGTGAAGTTAGAAATTGTATCCAGCTCTCCTGTGCCTAAATCCTACCCCATGAGGCCTCTCACTTTTGCTTCTTTTGAAATTATTTATGTTATGAGCCATCCTCAGCTTTCCGCTTCTTTCATTGCCAGGAGAGTGTTCCCTGGAAATGCTTTGTAACCTTGCATGCTTGGCCAGGTCTTTATAGCCCTGGGAGACAGATTCAAGCAGAGCTTTGAAGGAGATCTGCTTGGACTAAAATCTCAAGTTTTTTAAATACAGGAAACTCAAAACAACAGTGTCCTGGTTTCAGCTGTGATGGAGTTAATTTTTTTCCTAAGAGGAAATGGAAATAAAATGGGCTTGTAAACTAGTGGCATATGGCTGTGACAGTCTTTGCAAGCTGCCTGTTGCTTCTAGGATTAATTTTTTGACTCTCCACAACTTTCTGAGCTGCAACAGAGTGCACGGATTCCAGCTTCCAGCTTCGCCTCCCCTGTCCCTCAAGTCTCTCGAAGTTTCTTTCCCTGAGTTTGCTCAGCAGCTCTTGAGAAAAAATGCTGCCTCCTCTCTTCCTTCCTGACCCACTGATTTCTGAAAGGAATAGAGCGTTTAATGAAGAATGCAAAAATTAAAGAGTCACAATCCTTCCCTTGTAGAGGCCATTTATTTAGTGGGATGGTAGAGACAATCACTGTCTCTAAAGAAAAGAATGCTCCCTAAATAAACAATAGGAAGAGGTCTGTGTAGCTATAGGGAAAGTACGAAATGAAGGGGAAACAGTCCACAAGACAAGAGAGTGGCTTATGCCAGCTTTCCATGGTACTTTTGCTCCCTGAAACCTATTGTGTTTCCCAGTCTCTGCAGAAACCAAAGCTCATCTGTACTTTCCCTGAGGTCTTCAAGGGACTGATTGTTTTTCAAAGTACAAAGACCTACTTCATTTAGCTTTTAAGGGCTTTCAATAGTGCTATGAAGTCGCTCATATATTCAGAAAAGTACACCTATATATCTCCACAGGATCACATTGTTTTATTATTGCTAAGGCACAGTGAGACCACATTTCTGATCACTCCCAGTCAAATCTGGCTTTTGTTCCACATAAAAGTAAGGTCTCCCATAAACCACAGCTCAGTTTAGAAACATACTCAGGGACTGTAGCCTCTTGCAAAGCAAGGAAGGCAGTGAATATTTTAACTCAAAACAAAAACAAACAAGAAAAGTTCCCTGAAAGCCCACCGTATCAGTGCAATAAGCCTCAAGGCTTCAGTAACTTATATTCTTAATTGTGTGTGACTTTGTTAGAGGATTCATTATGTTAATGTTAATGAGTGCTTGCCTACATGCTCTCGTCTTCATAACTAACACACCAGCACTTGTTTCAGAGCATTACAGTGACATTACATCAGCCTACATAGCTAACTGTGATTTATTAGACTGCAAAACAAAAGCAATGTAAAAATTAGTTAAAATGGATACCAGGAGGAGAAAAAATGTCAGACTCTGATCTCATGTATTTCCTTAAGAGAAGATGTAGCCATTCTGTCCAAATCAAGGTCCCTGTATATTCTTTGCTTTATCTTTATTTTCAGAAATACCATCTAGAGCAGACTGGATTTTATGGCCGTATGTCAAGATTCTCTGTCAATTTACATGAACATTGAAGGAGGTAAAAACTCAAGGTAAGGATAAACTGACAAACTGCATACTCATAAGTCCAAATATGTAGAAGAGTAACACTAACTCCAGTGGAACAGTGCAGGGACTGGAAACTGAAGAAGTGATTAAATGGTCTGATGGATCATTGCCTCCTTCTGCCCTGTTTTACATCAGACTAGTACAGTTGAATTGAACAGGAAAGACAGAGTAATGTAGCCATAGTTCATAGGCAGCCAGTGCACGTATAACTTTCTAAGACAACCTCCCCTTTGACTTAAGTCAGTGTTGGCAGTTTAAATTAAGTAGAGGGATTATTTTGTAGCTTTATGTCCCTGTGCTGCAATCAGACCTGGAGAGAGTTTCTCTAAAGAAATATCTGAATCACTGGAGCCATTTTGAGTCACTGTCGCTACAGGAGAGACAGTAAGTGCTGTGGTACAGAAAGCTGCTCACTGGGTAATCAGGTGTTGAAAAGGGACTGATGATGAAAGCCCTGACTGGCATTAGCATTCGTCACCAAAATGCCTGCTCATAACTAGCTTCCAATTTTAATGCTTTATATGAAGTACTCACAACAGCCCATTCCACAGGGCAAAGATATACCTCGAGAAAAGTTTAAAGAAACAGAGATAAGACAGCAATGAATTATTTTGTTACTTCTCTCATGTTGTTCTGTAAACAATGGACAAGTTGCTTAAATACATTGTTTTGATAAGTGTTTTGATGCTTAAGCATTATTTCTGCAGGTTAGGCTATCAGTTAGGTGTAGTCTCTGGATGTGCTGCAATTGCTATCAAATAGAGCAAAATGAATTCCCAAGTATGGCTTCTTTGTATCATACAAAACATGGAAGTAAATGTAATTGGGGTCAACTTTGGTTGCCTTTTCAGTAATTTTCATGTAGGTGCTTTGGGCAAGGGTTTATTTCTGAATCCTTTGTGAAATTAAAAAAGCAAACCCACAGGTTATAGGAAAGTTAAATCACAAGGGAAAATGTAAGAGTTGAAGAGTTCCTTAAGATTTCCAAGAATATAGTGGAGTTACAAAGAGGAGGACTGGACTGACCTCAAATACAGTCAGGTAAAACTATTCATGAAGAGATAAAATATTTTCAACTTCAGAAAACTGAGCATGTATATTTGGAGAGTTCTGCTGTTTCTTTAAACAGTGGTTATGAAAAAAACACGTTCATAAATAGACAGTGTGAGACCTACTGATAAACTCAACAAAAGCAATTTTGTACCTATCGCAGAGATAGGACTAAGCCTGACATTCAAATGAATGCCCACAACAGTAGACTGAAGAGAGTAGGTAAATAGCTATATCCATTGCCAGCTGTCTTCCTTCTGACCTGTCTTTTAAAGCAAAGTTGGAAAAAATGAGGACAGATTTTCTTCTTTTGGAAGAGAGAGGACTAACATATGAGCTCTTTTTGCCTTGTTAAAATTAGGGGTGCCAGATCTTCATTTATATTATCACACTCCATTTTTATTTCCAGCTCTAGCACAATACTTTAGTTGGAATAAGCAGTGTAAAACTTCAAGTGAAAGAAAAGGTCATTCTGTAGAAATAAATATCAAAAATAGGTCAGTAGCGTGTACCATAAAGCCTCCTTCATGCTGTTCTGGTAGTAGTAATGGTTATTAAAGACCCAGAAAGAGTCCCAGAGGTTACCCCTCTGGAAAAGAAGACACCATCACTGGGTCAGCATTGCTCTACAGCATAGAGTAGAAAGCAGGGGTGAGGTGCAGCAGCAATGAATTTCTTCAAAAAATAATGGAGCATGGAAAGAAGAGTAGGAGGGCGGCAACCTTCAAACCATTCAGGGTAAAGTTGGCCCAAAAATCTGGGACCATCGGAGGACGGCTGTGGCACAAGACTGCCTCTGTAGGCAGTTCTGGCCCAGCTACCTCCCCTGCCAGGGCCCTGGGAGCTACAGTCCTGCAGTGTTTGTGAACCACCTCTGCCAGCAAGTACTTTGCTGCTGACAGAAAAATTTCCTTTGGGACTTTTATATTTGGATTAAAGCTTTTTGCACCTTTCATTTCAGCTTGCAGAGCTGCAATGAATTCGTAGTTAAGATACTAAACTACATAAAACACTGAAAAAAAATCCATTCTCTTAAGCAATTTTACTGCATCTCTCTAGAGTGCTGATGTTGCCAGGGTGATCATGTACTAGAGCAGAGAGCAGGAAAACACTGACTCTCTGTTTTGGGGCAGGTGGCCTGCAAAATTGCTCTTACTGCATTTTCCCCCTTCCAAAACAGATATTGGTTTAGAGTTAGTGGCTCTGACTTTCTAGCATATGTCTCTGTGTCTTCCTTAACATGAACTGCAGAAATTACAGTCATTACAAACCTGAGGCTGCAAACCTGCTTAGATAGAAGTCCATGCCTATTTCACATTTTATTTGCCTCTGTACTGAGTGGGAAAATTGGACGGCATGTCTGAAGAGATTTGGCTTCTCAGGAGACATGCTGCCCAACTCCCAACAAGACTGAAATTTGGATTCATGGGCAGCAACCAGTAATGTAAGGACATCTTTCACATGTGCTCTTGGTTGACCTCTGTAGTGTGCCTGCAGAGACATAGGAAAATGAAGCTTTTTTGTAGAAGTCCAGATCTGCTGCACAACAGTTACCTCTCTGACTGATATGTCATTTATCCAGAAATCCCATATACACTGCACAGGGAAGTGTCACTGAGTGAGATGGAAGGGCTAAAAACCCATTAGTTCCCTAGTAAATCTGCTTTGAAGTCAGTAATGGCTAATCTGAACTATTGAGCTCAGTACAATATTCCCCTGGGCAGACTAGATTTACAGTGCCTCCAAGTGCAGGTGCAGATCATCGCTGCTGCCTCAGGGGTTCACTAGGGCTCAGCTCTGGTCACTCGGTTTGCGGAGTGGTGGCATGTTTGAATTCTTCATTTCAGTTACAGCCAGAGGTTTTTCATTTGGGTTGTACTTATTTCCTTCTCTAAACTTTAATAACATTGAAATTTTAAGAGTTAATTGCTCAAGGCAGATTTCTGCCCACTCTCTTTTCATTCAAGAACAACTAAAGGATTTTGATACTGTGAAACCCAAGATGTAATCTAAACAGACCTCAGTTTCTAGCATCAGAATACATCTCTGTCCATCTGAGCTTAACCCATGATCCTTTCCCTCCTGACAATCCAGTGCCAAATCCATTCTCTCTCCCACATTCACCAGAAAGCCTTTGACTCATGTACTGCAAAGCACACCAGCGTTGTGCATGAGTGTGAAACAAGCTGGAGATGGTAATGACTTTGCTAAAGACCTATTCACTTTCAAAAATTGAGCATAACTTTGTTGATGGCAAACGTACTGTGCTGAATACAACCTGGGCCTACTGGTGCAAGGCAAGAGTTTGGCCACTGCCACCAATAGGACCAGGGAATAATGATGGCTGTGGGGACCTCCCTGCTCACCCAGCCATGTAGCTTCCCTGTCACAGGCTCAGCCTGAAGCTGCTGCTTTAACAGTCCCCACTAAACAAGTTCACCTCTGCTATGAGCAGGATCTGTCCTCTTGTTACAGGACACAGGAGAACAGGAGACAGAGGAGAAAAATGCTGTGACTCAGTCTGGGCTGGGGGTTCTGACATGCCTTTGTATTGTCAGTGCTGTTGCAAAAACCAACTCTTATTTGTGCCACATAAATTTTCAGACTATATTAGCAGCTGTATGATGTCTTGCCAGTTGCAAAGATTATTGCATCCAGTGGTAAATCAAGGGGCTGCATTACACTGGAAAAATGATATTTTACATAAACAACCTACTTGAACCCCTCCCAAGTCAGTCTGCAGTCTATTTCTGGGAGAGAGCCATGCTGTGTTACTCCTCATGGCAAAAACACATAAATAGTGAAGGAAAACTGGGAACAGGCTCACATAGGATTCAGATTTCTGAGTCTGAGGCCTTTATCCAGTCAGGGGGAAAATTGCTGTTCTTTTTTGAGCAGTGTGTGAAATAAATCTTAGAGTTTGTTTACAGATAAAGAAAATACACAAGAGTGCAATGGCATGAGTGTAAAACTTCCCATACTGACTCTCTTTGCTTACTTAGAAAGAGTAAGTAGTCTCTATTTTTTAAGCTCTTCCATCTTTGCTTTGTTACTCAGCAGGGACAATATTTTTTTCCTTGTTTTGTTGTTTCAAGATGAGAACTGTTCCATAGGCTTTATGTTATGTGTCGCTTAAAGGAAGATGGAAATTTTTGTGGGATACATTTTTTCTCACTATTTTTTTTGGCTGATCTTTTTAATAAAATTCCTGACCAAGAGCCAAATATAAATATCAAGCACTTGCTTCAGTGTTGATGATTGAAGCTGGTAAACCAGTGGATGTCCCTATGACACATGCATATCTTATTCTGGTTTCAATCTCTGAATACATGAGCTTTTTGTTCCCCCCTCCAAAAGAGTGTAGTTGGCCAATGGAAGAAGTTTTGTCCTGCAGCTGCTATTGCTGCCAGTTTCTCATGTAATAAAAGTATATGATTCCAGCAGTGCTGTAAACTTCATCACTTCTGAAAGCATTTCTGCACATTCTGGACTGTAAAGTGACACTTGCCAGGTGGTTTCTGTGCTTAAGTACATCTGCTCTGCCTGTCATTGAAACTTTTTCTAATTGTAATTGACATTGGTCCTGGGCCTGAGTCTCCGTCTTACCGTTGACATGTTGTAATATCTCCTTACAAATAAAATTAACTATGTCCCCGTCAGTGTCATGGAAGTACTAACACAGAAGTAGTCTCTGCATAATTATGGCGACTGTGGTGGCAGCCCAGAAGCGTGAGGTTTCTGTAGTCTGCTCTGAAATTACACCTAGTCACAGGTGCTCTGGGTGAGGTAGAGAGGAATTTCACAGTTTTGTATTACCTGTGATTTCAGGTAAGAAAACCTTGCAATGTCAAACACACTATCTCTTATTTACTGGATGATTTCCTTTGGTTTATGTAAATAAAATATTTTACTGCATAAAAATTGCTGTAAAAACATTAAATAGAGGTTAATTCATTTGCAGGCATATTTAGGCTTTTAAAAATTTCAAGGTAAGTTTGTTTAAAATGCCAAAATGTTTTCAATGTGCTGTTTTAGAAGTACCACGGTCCATGGAAATATCCTTTCACAGAATGTAGCCTTCTAAATGTTTAATTTAACAGCTGATAATAGGATTCGGGCTCTTCAGGCTGAGAGCTTTCAGAAGTTTATTCAGCTTGTTTATCTAGATAGAGCAGGGACACAGCACGTAATTGAATAAACAATGGTTTAATTAATTTTTCAATCTTGCAATATAGTTCATTTGTACATGTGAATGATAACCTCTTTGGCAGCTGCTGGTTCCACTACAGGGACAAAAAGTGGCTTTTCAGTCCCCATCTGTGTTTTACGTCTGAAGAAAGTACTATAAATCTGATATATTTTTATAGATAATACAGAAATATTATGATGCTTGTTTAAAAGTTGAAATGTTATGGCCTCTGTTTAATAGTAGTTTGCCTTTCACTTCAGCATGGGCTAGACCCTTTCCTAGGGGAAGGTAGCCTGGGTGTCCAGACCCAGTTGGCATGGCACTTTCATTGGCTGCCCATGAACATGGGCTTGTTGGTACACCCATCCAGTGGTAGATGCTGGTGCATGATTGCCTGAGTATATGTGTAGACACTGACAGGCATTGGTTGGGTTAGCAGGGTAGGATGAAGCACCATAGAAACACTGTCAGCTTTGTTTGCTTTATCACTTCTGAACACATGGCTGGGAATAAGAGAGATGTCCGAGAGTGCAGAATTTGGCCATTCCTACTTCTAATATGTAGTTTCAAGCTTCGGGGCTGTGCTTTTGGCTTGGTTTCTTGCTTGTTTGTTTGGATTCTTTCTACTGAAGCAAACAGGGCATTTGTAATGTGCAGATACATTTTGAAAAACCACGATAAAATGAAAGAAAATCACAATAATTACAAAGACTGAGTAAAGGTCAAAGATAGAGTTGGTCAAAATCATCACCCAAACTTGCTCTGTAGTTTTCCCGTGGTGCGTCACAGCCTCTCAGAGTTATGCTGGGTACTGCCAGTCCTGTTTCCTTGCTTGATTTTCTCCATGTCTCAGTCTTCTTTTAGAAGTTCCAAACCCACAGCTGCCTGAAGAAATAGTATACAGACAAACTTTAAGACTTCATATTAAACACAAGGTTTGTTTTGATCCTCAGTTAGGCTGAAGTAATCAGACTGAGTTTAAAACCTCCAGTTTTTCTCAGATTTGTTTTACAGTGCCATTTTTAGGATCCTGGTATTTTTACCATTTTAAACTTCTTCTTTGACAATGGTTCCAGAAAAAAGGGCAAGCATGACATTATTGAGAAACTGCAGTTCCTGTGCTGCTGACATGGGTGATGTGACTGGAGGATCATAGGAGTAATTCAGCAGCTAGTATGAAAAGAGTGTCCAGGCTTTTATACATGGGATTTTGGTTATGATTGAAACAGCTAGTGGTTGCACAATAAGCTCATGACAAGATAACATATTTACATTGCCCTTTATGTTTTTCAACTCCATTGATCTAACTGCAAGAAGAATTTGGATGAGTGTTTATTGAAATAAAAAAAAAATCAGCAAAGATTTTATCATTCTGATCAAACCAAGCACATGTCAGGAAGTCATTGGTTATATAAATTACCTCATCTAGTAACATTTGAAGATTATGTGGATTGAAAACAAGCAATTCAGGGTCTTTTGCAAGGAATTAGAATAATAATGAGTGTAAAAACTTCTAAGCAAGTTTAAATCTCCAAGTAAAGGTGTCTTCTGCTCTGCACCATTCCAAGCAATAATCAGCTAATACAGCAACTAATCACTCTCTTAGTAAGATCTGCACAAGAGAGAAGTAATGGAAGAGACTTCTTAGCTCCTTCCAGAGCCAGAAAGCTTGGGAAAGAGTGAGCGTGAGGAGACATCCACAGATGTGCAACAGCAGCCAGAAGCTGGGAAAGAGAGGAAAATGTTGGCACAAAGCATAAAAGTCAAACTGAAGGCTCAGCAAGCAGGAGGTTAAAAGTGAAAATCAGACTCCCCGCCTACCACATGGCTGATATGGAACTGGGAGGGGAAGCTATTGAAGTGTTGGCTGGCTCTCTAGTAGGAAGGCGTGTCCTCTCCACCCGATCACTGAAAAAGCCTCTGGTGTTTGCTGTAGAGGGCTTTACTCATTTTTGGAACATCCTTTGTGTTAATGCAATCGTCTCTGGCCCAATGCAGTAAAAAAAGTTTCTTCTTAAAAAAAAAAAAAAAAAAAAAAAAAAACAAGACAAAACCAAGAGACAACAAAACCAACAAATACACCCACAATAATAGGATTTAGAAACAAAACCAAATAAGTTTCTAGTAGCAGACTGGCTGTTAATCTTCCCTGTACACAGATTGTTCTAATTTATTTTTGGAATATGGCACTAAACTCTAGACTTATTCATGAATGTTCTGAGAAATTTACTTTCCCATTATTACAGGACACAAGATCCCACAACACTTTGATCTTCTTTCCTTTCACTTTCTACCTTAGTTTGAAAGACTTTTTTCTCCTGGCTCTGCTGCATTATATTCTTTGGCTTTTTATGGAACAACAACTTCTGTGTGCCAAACTCTTTTCACATAATGTAACTAAATCCATATGTCCAATTCATACAATTGAACATGAAACTCTGGCAGATGATCTCTCAAAATCTGGCTACCACTTTAGCATTTTTCATCCCATGCAGTTTTTTTAAGAGATTTTTGCACATGCAGCTTTAAGTTTTGTCAATTGGAAATAAAAGCACCTTCTTTCCTGCTATAGATTTCAAATAATTTCTTAAAGACTTGGTTCCCAGTTTTTGCATTCAAAGCACAGTGACCTGGAAATTAACTGTTCTGTTTCCCTAGTCCTTCCTGTTTTGAAAGAAGATCTAAAGTTTTGAAGACATTTCTTAAAAAAGTATGGAAACTCCAGCATTTTGCCTAATGTTCCTCTGTTCTAGTCCAGATTCTTTGAACCACAGGTTGGATCATCAGCTTATACTTGGTTGCACATGTTCTGCCTTTTACTTGCTAAGCTACACAAGACTGCTGAAAAAGTAGAAGCAGTGGGTTGCATGTTCTGTTTGTCCATCACATTTCAAAGCAGCTCATCTTCTGGATCAAAAATTAGCTCTGCCAGTTTTCTGCTTTTGGTTTAGACAGAAAAAAGCACAACAGTATTCAGGCTTCTGCACCAGTCAAAGTCTATTCAGTTTCCTTATCTGAAGCCTACCATTTTGGTTTACATGCCTGTGAAATGAAGCAATATTTTCTTGTATCCTTGTTCTGTGACCAAACTCCATAAATGAAAAAGATCAAACACTTAAAGGCGTGCACACAGTGTACTTCTACTGCACTGAGCCTGAAAAAAAAAATCAAGCTGTAAAAACTGTCTGAGCTACCAAAGGGAGTTATGAGGATCTATGAGTGCTTCCAAAGATATTTAGAGAGAATATGTGTTTATATAGTAAATTAATTTCAAACAAAACCAATTTATCCTGTCTGGAGATTCACATGGTATGGTATGTAATGCAATTGAATTAGAAAAACAAGAACAGGATGCTCAAGAATTCTTACCTATTTAAAAGCTGCCCTAGGCACTTTCTATTTTAGCACAAGATTTAATTACATTCTGTAAAATGCACTGGCAGGACAGTCATTTCTCACCAGCAGGTAACAGCAGTTCCAAAAAATGTGCTTTCTCCAGTGTAGCTGTAGGAACTGTTGCTACTTAGAAACTAGCATAGTCATTAATCAAAACAAATAGAACTGTTATATAAAGCAATAATTTTACCAGACAAGTACTTTGAGTCTGCCTTAAACAGATGATCAGAACATGTTACCCAGTTCTTGGTTTATTGTCTCCGTAAAAACTTGGAAGGATACATGTCTGGTCTAGTAAATTTTGAGTTTGTTGTTGTTTTTGGTTTTTTTTCCCAGGCACAAATATAATGTTCTTCTTCAAGTTTTGTTTTGGTTTGGTTTTTTTAAATCTTTCTGGTTCTTGCAACTTTTTTAACTTATTGATGTCTGGCTTATTACTGTGATAGTTCAAACACCCAGATCGTCCACTGTGATTGCACTGAAGATGCTGAAAATGAATACAATGGGAAGCTTCACTGGGAGTGTTATCGGTAGGTATGTTGCTGGCAGTAACCATGGAAATGTTTAGGATGATCTCAAGTAGTCTAAGGATAAATAATAGGATGAAAACAAGCAGAGGGAAGTTTATGCTGATTCTTCAGGAAAAATAAACTCTTCCTGTTGCATCCTGTTAAATTACATAAAAGGTCACTAGGGAACAGGTAGGTGATTGGAGTAATTTTAAAGTGGTTTGGATAAAGAAATTTGAGGTTCTCAAACAGGAAACTGTTTTGGCAGGAGGAGGGACTCTTCAAGTCCTAGATTAATCCCAATATTAATTGCAAATGTTACAATTCCTTGGGCCTTGCTGAGTGCTGGTAATTTTCTCAGTTTGAGTATCTAAGTGCCTGGCATGTACCTTTTCAAATCAACACTGGAAATCCCTATTCACTGGTGATAATACCATTCTTCTGGAAAATATTAATTGAACCGGGAGACATTTCAAAGACTAAGCCACTACCGTGCTGTCTTGGCAAGCGTATAAATTAAATAGATCTTAAGCAGAGGCCTGTGAATGGAGCTCAAGCAGCCAATTTTCTCTTAACTTACCGTTAAGTGAAGGAGAGGAAATAATTTAGTTAGAAACCTGAGTTTGAATAAGAAGTTATTTGGTTAGAAATAATTCTATCGTCATTCAAGTATTTATTTTGGGTTTGTGTTCCATCTCAGAGAAGCTGCACAAAAAGAGTACAAGAAATGAGTAAAATTCAGATATGGTGTTTTAAAGTGAGTGTGAGTAAATACAAATACATTGAAAGCTGGCAAAATGAGGTGAGACAAATTGTTAATTGATATACTACATTTATCCTACATGGGCTACTTATTGGTTCCAGTAAGCTGCTTCTTCCATCCCTGTTATGCTCAATTTGATTTTGCTTAGTCACCTTTGCTCTCTTGCTATCCTTTTTTTTTATAGGGATTAATTTTTAAATGATACACTGATTTAAATGATACTTGTGACTCCTGCTCTCCTAAATAGATGAGGATTTGCAAAACCATGTCTTACTTTCCCTACTCCTTCATATTGTTGCAGAGGCTGAAGAAGTATTTTCTTATTTCTATTTCAATTATTTTTAGGCTAAAGCAGTGACTGAACACAGATTAACTCCTCTTGGTCCTCCCACTGGCAGTGTATCATTGGTAAAGAGAGAATACTCTAAATTCCTTTATTGTACAGTGATCTTGGTGTCTGTTATAGCAAAGGCATTATAATAAGTTTTTAAATATTAAAGATTATAAGATTCTCATCGTATTGAATCTGCACAAATAGAGCACTATAAAAAAGGATTTATAAGGCTTTTTCCTCATTTGCTTGATAAACCCACCAGAAACACCAAAAAAAAAGTAAAGAGCTTGCTTGATTCAGTATGTATACTAGGATGCTTGGTAAGCTGTCCATGTAAAAGACAGTGATCTTTTCTGTGGCATTCTCATGAATGATACCTTGCATTATACCCTGGTTAGAGAGAAATGCCGTTTTGAAAAAATGAGACAGAAATGAAACAGCCAATTTCTTTGAAGAAGCTGGTAGGCATTTTTGACATTACCTCACTTTTATTATTGTAGAGCTTTCTTCTGATGAAGCCATGCAAGTCACTTATGCAGAAGTTTTCTTCTATGACTTTCTGAGGTTGGTTTATTTACTTTTATATTAATAGAAAAGAGCAGAGAGAAATCATAAATGCATTACTTTCCAAGTCATACTTGCCTGGGTCATAAATAATGCTATATTGAGTTGTTATTTAAAGCAAGTATTTTTTTACGTGATAAGATTAGTCTTTGTGGAAATTGATGGATAGAAAAACTGCCTCCACCTCTCCCTCTTTGCTGTCATCTTTCCTCAACATTTGGAAACCAATGGCCTGTAAGAGTCTCTTGGAAATCCCAACGTGATATGTAGGAAGCAGCAAAGTGTCACTACTGGTCTCTGGCTTGTACAGCTTCTTAGATCCCACAGATGTGATTTTAGGCAGCTCTGAACCTGCTCTTACACAACACTCGTTGTAAGGAAGCCAAATTGCGCTTTTCTAATGCCATGACTTCATAAAAGACACAATTGATATAAAGCCACCTTGAGTCTTCTTAATACCTGTTCAACCTTAGGCTAAATACAGCTCACCAAGGCTGAGCTCTCTGACTGTATCTAAAAATGCTACAATGAATAATTTGAAGTTTTTTCTGAATACTTTTAGATATTATTTTCTGGTATATTGAGAAACAATTTTTTATTTACTGTGATCAGTATAATCCAGATGTGACGACTCTTCTTTATATTTTCATTTACATGCTTTTAGCTTCAAATCTGCTAAAAAATAACATACTATAGGATAATCTGACGAATAAAAATCATTCTGCCTTTGAACTGTACTTGATTTACCAAAAACTCGCTGAAAAATCACTAGTAGCCTGAGCTCATGCACAAAGATAACAGAGGTTTTCAACTTGTACTCAGCAAGCTCTATAGTTTTCTCTGAGCTGTGACATTGACTTAAAATACTTTATGACCATCTGTTCATTACCAAGAAATCCAAATAGTTTGTTATTCAAAGAAAGAAGTGTAACAATACACTATTACTGTCAATTCAGCAGCTTCCCAACCCCTTCTTAAATTAACTGGTTTAACAAATCTTATTTTCTTCCTGAAGAGAACAGCCAGAAAAAAAAACAAACAAACAAACAAAAAAAAAAAAACCCAACAACAAACAAATGGATAAATGAATAAATAAATAAAACCCACAAAAATCCCTCAGTGCTATTTAGAGTTATGAGGCCAGCTTGCAGAAGTGTTGCACGCATTTACACACTGAAAGAAATGGAAGATAAAAACACATATTGTAAGACCAGAACGTCTTGACTCAAATCAGAATTCTGAGACTAAATCAAAATGAATAGTTATGTATTTGATAGATGTAAACTAGTGTGTAATTATCTGCACCAAACAACATAATTTGATATTAAACCCTTTAAAGAGCTCTCCTTATTTTTCTGAATATAATTTGAAAGGACTCCAGCTCTAGTCATCATGTTTATGTGGAAGCTCTGTGGATTAGTATTTATTTCTGACTTCAACAGAGTTCTCATGCATTGTTTTGCAATGTTGGTATTGTCTACTGATCTCCTGGATCCTGACAAAATGATTTTCATAGACATCAAAAGGTTCTTATAAAAATAACATATTTAATTAAATGGCATTTAAAGTATAATTTTTCTCTTGCTGTTTTCCTCCTGTAATTACCTTTCTTCAGTCACCTTTCTTCCTCCTTAGTTATGTAGACATTTCAATCTAAGAAGCAGTGGATGAGGCTCCAGAGGCAGCAGTTGAAAGGAATCATCAGAGGAGCACTGAAAGTACATGCTGTCAGCATGTATGGAGATCCAACCTAGATGCTTGTACCCTGACAGTTGTCTGCCTGTTGTAGGCACTCAGATATCTCCAGTCAGAGTAAATTGTTTCATGTATTTTTTCCTCAGAAGAATCTTTTGAAGAAAAATATATTATCTTCTCTGATTGTTTCATATAAACAGTCCATTATCTGAGATGGGGCAGAAGAAAGGGGTGTGAAACAAATGTATACAGTTTCCATTTCCACTCTTCTTTGTGCTCAGAGTCATTGTTGGGTGGCCTTAGAGACTGCTCAGCCTTGCTATTACCTTGGCAGAGAAGCCAGTAGTGGCTATGCAAACTCAGAGTCTGGAGGTGCTTGGAAAAGTGTAGGTATTCCTATGCATCACCAAGTACTCATTGTCAATGGAGTTCCCATTTCTTCTCATTCTACTAATTTCTGCAAGTCTAGGAAATAAGCTTTGCTTATTTCATTGCAGTTTATATCTGGATTTTTTTAATCCTAAAGATTAGGAGATGAAGCATTTCTGCAATAAAATTAATCTTTTTATATACAAGCTATTTCACGTGCTATTTTTTCTTATAGGAGGAATTAACCTCTAGTACCGAAAAATACCATAAACTGTAAAAATTAGAGGGTACTGAAAACGTAGTAATAAAAAAGACATAAATCAGTTTACAAATAACAATAGGTTTTCTAGTTGAGCTGTTTATTACCATTCATATTAAAATTTTATGGAAGGATAAAAATGTCAGTTATTTCTGTGCATCTGACCATCAAATTGCAAACTTGCCCATTAGTTAGAATAGTGAAGTTCAAAGCAAACACTCATGTCTGAATGATCAAACCATCTAAACTTTCAAAGTACTTGGAATTAATGACATAGAAAACAATATATTTCAAACAAGTCTGTACAAAATTAATATCTCAATGTAAGTAGGTTAAGAACAATCAACTACTAGATAGAAATTATCTTAAATAAGAAATCTCCATTGACATAAATTATAACAAGTCTTCCACAGAAATACACTTGATTTAAAGTAATTCAATCTCTTGAATAACAACTATAACAAGTAACTGAAAAGTGATATAAAATCATTACTAGTAAAATTTGACAATGACAAATAAAACCTAATAAAGTAGCAATAAGTAATGGTACTAGGTCAGTTCTACAGCTCAGCTTGGGTGAGAAGACATACTTACTGTAACAGTACAAATTATGGTTTCTACAGAAGTAGAAACCTTTATGACTAAATACTGAAGTTTGTATGTTCAGTAGAAATTTGCTAAGTTCAGCCATCTTTTGATGCACAGGGTCTCCTGTAAAATTTTGTTTTGTTCTTAAGTGTTGCAGTTTTAGCTGTCCTGGATTTTTATTTGAGTCTAGGAATTTAAAAGGCTTGAAAAATTTCAAATATGTAAGGCTGGTTTTCACATCAAAATACAAAAGGGGGAGTTTCACATGGTTTCAACATGAAGCCATAAATCAGAACTGCTTTTCGTAAGCCTGAGACCAAGGCAGCTGTAAGAATCTGAAACCTGTGATGATTCATACCACATTCACTTCTTTTTCAAACTAGCTAAGTTTTCAGTAATCTTCCATTTATTATATGCTTTCTGTAACTCTAATATTTAGCCTCTGGTCTTGCTCTTGCTAAAACACCCTGTTGTTGCAGAACTTCAGTTTGTGTTGACTCACACCTCCAAGATGTCTTTCCTTTGAATGATGACAGTGTTGCTGAGTCTTTACTCTTTGCTTCATGACATATTTAGTGATAAATATTTACTACCTGAGATGCAAATTCTTTTATGGGACCAAGATAAGTGATCACCAGCTCAGACTAAGTAATTCCTCCGTGACCTTAGGAAAGACACTTCAGTTCTCTATAGCTAACATCTGTATGTGTAAAATGTGAATGGCACCACTTCATTTATTGCCTAAAAAGAAAGCAACAATAAAGCTTTTTGCTTCTAGCACTATGACAATGCACGTCTGACAAGCATTACTTTCACTTCTAAACTGCTCAGAAATGCAGTTTAATATTTTTTTCATGGTTTATGACTTTAAAATATTTTTTTTTAACAACATCACTTGCTGTGGTATTAGACTTCCTCTAACCCACAGCTCGTCTCCATATTCTCACACACAGCTAACTGCTTCCTGCTAAGCCATTAATAAAGAGTTTGTTATTGTGCTTCCACCCATTTACAAATCATAAACCACCAAATACATATAGAACATAGCAATTCATTTAACTCACAATTTCTTCTGTAAAGGATTGTAATTGTTCAGGATGGAACACACGTCTACATGGCATTCCTAAACCTCACCGTACCTTCACGTTGTGTTTTCAATGTAGTATAGAGTGTAGTTTTGCAGTGTAGTTATAAAATAAGCATGGCTCAGTCCTTTCATTTTCTTTAAAAGAAAATCTGCAGACATGTAATTATAGATAGATAATATTTTTATAATTTCTTATTCTTCCTAGTTGCCAAATTTAAACATAGCTTCAGAATATTATGCTTTACAGCAAGATTTTTGCACTGTTAGCTGGAAGGATATGTGTTTGCCTATCAGAAGTACTGGTTTGCAAGGCCTCATCCACACAGGTGAGACCCTGGTGTAAACTGTTAAGATCTTTCCTTCTGCTCCCTGCACTTTGGTTTCCAGAGGAAATAAAGACAGGCCCATGCGGGCTCCAACATTGCCTTTCTGGTCTGATTCCTGATCAGGATAATTAGGAGCCTGAGACTGACCAAAGCACCCACACCACCTTGAGAAAAACATGTGGTTGTCTGAATTTAGATTTTGAACTTGCATGTGCTTTCAGATAAAAAGGAACTCCCTGAAGGACTCTAATTAACTGGCACATTTGTATAATAGTAGCATTTAAAGTTCAGCTCTCTTTTTCTTTATAAACTGGGCTTCGTTTTGGGGATTCAGTTTACATGAAACCCAGAAAAAGACAAGGGTGCTATTGTATTGTTCTGATATTGCCATATAATGCCATCCGTCATAGACAAAAAAGGTGATGGTATGATGTTTCTCTGTTTGGGTGCAACGATATTCAATATGCTTCTTGGAGAGCTGTGTGGTCAAAGCCAGAGAAACCAGAGCTTTTCTCCTGACCTTTCTCATGTCCTTTGTAGAATTGTGATAGAGTGGGAAAATGACTTCTAGGTCTTTAAGCTTTTCCTAAGACAGATAAAGGTATGTGGAACTTCCGGTATCAGGTTGCCAGTATCTTGAAGAACAAGAAATCGTTTAAAAGTTCACATAGTTTGAGTCTTTTATTTAAATTCAGATGTGCTGTAAGTAAATTTTGACTGCCCTGAAATTAGTGAAGTGGAACACTTTTATGAAACGTTTCAGTGATGATGTTACTGTTATGTAAAGAGATTACTTTATTTCAAGTACGTTCTCACCCCCTGTCATGAGTGTGGAGGCACTGCTGCCCTAGAAGGGGGGCACCTGAAAGAGGGCTGGCAGCTACAGCAGCTTTTGCATCCTGGTCTGGGCTGGCTTTTTTCCGCTGGATACTTTATAAATTCGTCACATCTTGCAGGCAGAAAATGGCCTGCAGGTTGTAAGATGGCTACAGTCATTAGATTTCCCCTGCTTTGTGTGAAAGAAAGCATAATGCAGGATTCAGTAAAAAGGCAAATGGCTTTGCTTCTTATGCTTTCCTTTTTAAAACTTACAGAGTAATGATGCCCTAAGCACACTGAAGAGCCTGGGACACACAGACTGGAAGATTTCTTTGAGGTTTTTATTGTTGGGCTTGTTCTGTCTCAGTCTGGTCCATCTGCCTAGGTCTGATCTTGCCCATGACTGATCTGGATCACAGAAGCAGAAAAATGTCTCTGCCCTTGGGTTGAGTTGGGAGAGTATGTAGCAGACTTCCCTTCTCTCCCCTATCCCCTCAATATTTGAGCCAATAGATGGAGAGGAGAAAATACCAATATGTTTGCTATTTCATAGCTGGCTTGCATATTAGTATGTCACCTTTCAGCATGGTCTTTATATGTGTGTTAAATGACTGAAACTCTAACAGAAAGTGTAGTATTTTACATGTATGTTTCAGGGCATGATACGTAGGTCCATCACTATTTTTTACATTAACTAATGGAGTTGCAAGGATGGGACACAATAAACCCTATCAAAAACAGGATCCTGTCCCATGTACTGAGGCACAATGAAAAAGAAGTATCAGAAGGCAGTATGAGAAAAATGTAAAAGTGTTGAATACACTTGGAAATCAGCAGTGTGACAGTTAACCAGCACTGAAAGCTGCTCGCCTTAATAATGATGTCTTGAAAATATGCAGTAATTAGGCATGATAGTGTTGAGATGCACTTCTTTCACAACATCAGGCTTATGATGAGCATTTAACTCAAAGAGATACTTTCTTTCATTAAAAATGATTACTCGAGCATGGTTTCAATAATTTTTTTTAGGAAAAATGTAAACAGGAGTTAAATCCCCTAGCCTTTATGTGCTTCAGAGATTCCTTTCTGTGTCAGTCTTGCATAAGCTAAAAGGTTAGAAAGGATTTTGAAATTGTGTTTTTTAACACAGTATAGAATTTTTCCAAGTATTAATATTTATTAAAGGAAATTTAGTACCTAACTGGAATACCAAATCTATTTAACAATGCAATACTGTGGCTTTATGTCCTCTTCTCTGAAGTAAGATAAGGCTTACTACCAAATGATGCAGGAACTAATTTTTTTATCAAACTCTGAAGCACAGACAAGCAGTATTTAATTTATATTTCTTACCATTATTTTAAAGATTATTGTTAAAACATATCATCTTCATGCTGCTGAATGACATTGGGTATGTCTTTACCTTGGGAGTAGACACAGATGATTAAAATCTGTCTTCTGTTTCTCTTCCCTCCGTCCCTCTCTCTCACAGTGCACCCATATGGTTGCATGCATTTACCAGTGTTGATATTTTACTGTTTTTAATGGTTAACCCTATCAGCAGCTTTTCATAGACCCTGCAACAGCAGAACATGAAGAAGAGGAACTGCACAAAGCCTCCCACATCTCTTCAGTATGTATTTTCCCCATAACTTCAGAGTAGCGTTAACGTCCAGTCTGTTCATCATGAAGAAAACATGATGAGTTCTTAAAGCACAGACACCAATTTCTTTGTTTCTGGAGTTCAGTAATGCTCAGATGATGGGAATTCATTGCTGTGCAAACCCAATAACATTGGTAAGTTTGTGGTTCAAGTAAGTGCAAAATGTCACTAAACCATTTATACTGATTTACTGGTTAGATAGTATATATAAAATTGCTATGAGCAGGTGGAATATTGGCTGTGTAACAGGATGGCAGACTAGTTTTTCAACCCTGTTACAATGTAGTTGAGACCTAATACCTGAAGTGGTTCACACCAATTCTTCTGAGCGATGTGGACAACACAGACCTTGTATGAGCAAGCAGAAATGGCTTGCTGAGGTTTTTATCATTAGTAGGAAATAGAAAGGAACAGACTGTATCCATTATCTTATAAATAAGCAATTTATAAATGTATTGTGGGTCTTATTGGTACTCTGACTAGTTTTTTCACTACGCATTTTTGTTTGCTGTGGATGCTGAGGATATATTTTAATGTACTTTTCATCTGTCCTTTGCTGATGTCTCCACTGCTTTGCCCAGAATCCTTGCTATCCTAAATACACTGCTCCCTTTTTCTTTAGCAGGATATACAGGGAGAAAGCCCATAGTGAATAAAATTTAATAACTATTGATATGCTACTGAATAAAAATAATTCAGTATCTATACAGCACCAGTCTTGTATCATAGGCAGTCATGAAGAAGTAGTAAAAATTTAATTAAACGGGTTGTATTATTGTTATCCTTCAAACTCAAATGGAGCAGAGAAAGAGCTGCTAAAGCACATACTAGGAGATTTACAGACATTTATACTTTAATGCAAGAAAATAAATAAGATCAAGACTAGTTTTAGGTTGAACTAAGTCAAAGGTTGTAACAAGAAGTTGCCTGAATTAGATTCTCCCCGAATAAAGGTATGTCTTACCAGAGAAGAGGCATGAAAAAAAAATGACTTTGCACTGTTGATGTGCTGAGCTATATACATATGGGAGGCACCTGTAGCTGTTCTAGGAATGCTCTGACTGGAAATACAGAAATGTGGAAGATGATTCAACTGGGTTTTTTCTTCGTCAGTCTATTGCTGTGCTGGGCTTAGTTTGAGCACAGCAGAGATGTAAGCCCAGAGCACGATATTTCTGATCACTCAGAGCATCAGGTCTATAAAAAATTCATAAAACCTCTGCAATTTGAATTGGCCTTTCAAGTAATAAAAAAATACATCAAAGTAATACAATAAATGAGGAGGTCCCTCTATTACATGTGATGTAAAGCATAAGGATTTCTTTTAAATATTTGATTATTAAAAAGTAAATGAGGCTTTTTCTGATGTGACAATTATGGGATTTCATACAGTATGAAACAGTAACAAGAAAGATACTGCGTTATTGTTAATGGCTCTATTTCTTACCATCTAAACTAATGAGCATCTTTGATCTTCTCTGATTTCCTCACACTTCGTTGTTTCCATCATTGTCAAAAGCCCACTTCTTCACTTTTCTTGTGAAATAATCTACATAATGCAAAGTGACTGTTTATGAAGAACAGTGAGTATTCTACCAGCAAGGAAGAAAGGGCATCATTTAATAAAAGCAGATGTATCGTGAGACAGATACAAAATTAGATAATTTTAGTGAGAGCAGAGGTTTTTTTCCTGACAGTCAGGATCTAAACAAAGGAGTCATCCCACATTTGACAGATAATTTTGCTTCTCCAAGGGGAAACATAACACTGAGTGAAAAGAGTTGAGGTCTCCTTTTTCTCAGATAATTTTGTTCTTTGAACATTTGCAACTGCCTGTTTTGTGAAAAAGCTAAAAAATCTGAACAACTGTAACAGTTACTGTTGCAGGGATATAAGCAATGTCATCATTTTATGAGTTCATCTTTTATTTGAGTTTTCAAACTCCTGTATCACTAATTTTTGCTTTTGTTCCCCAGACAGCAGATACCAATGTAGGAAAACACCTGCCACCTTCCATATTGCTGGTGTACAAGTTTGAATAAGTTTCTCTGAAGCATTGATGTTGGATATTAAATATAAGGCTCTAATCCTATAATGTCTCCTAAATTTGAAAGCCCTTCTTAATTTTAATAGTATAGAATGTGTACTTCGTCTACCTATATGGAATTTTTACAGAAATTATTACCGGACATATTTCCATAAGGAACAAGAGAGAATGATTTTAGTGAGCTTTAATTACAAATGTGTTTGTATTTAGCACAGCGTGGCTATATTTGAATGATTCTGTTACAAATAAAAACTATGATTTAAAAAACAAATCCTTAGTCACAAATAGGTATCATCGGTATGGCAGATTCTGGAAAAGAGAAGATCCTACACAGGAATATACAGGACCTGATTCTTACTACATTTGTGCCCAGCACAATTTCCATTGACCTCACAGGGTTTTCATCAGTGTGAATGACATGAGAACCAAAATAGTAAAAAAGGTTCAGTCTAGCCTGCTTAAACAGACTATCCTGAAGGATGCAGTGTTCAGAAGAGTAATTTAATGCCTTTTCTGTCTCTAAACGGGTTTAATTTTCAAACTGGAAGCAAAGTTAAAGTGCAGCTGCCTTCTGCAACACGTTTACCTGTCAATTCAAAGTGTTCAGGTGCGCCTTACCTGAAGGCAGTAACTGCAACTTGTCTGTTTTGCAGCACATCAAAGCGCCCTCTTCTTGCCAAGGACAGCTTTCAAACCGAGTCCAGCCACTGTCCGTGCCTTTGTCAGCGAGGCAGTGTTGGCTGCCCTGGACTTTTCTTTGTCTGAAAGTGGGAAAATAAAGCAAAGTTTGTCTTAGGAAACTATACCAGATGTAGAGAGTTTCATTTCTAATGGGATCGGAAAATGGACAGAGCTGAAGAGGCCATGGATTGCTCAGCTGTTGCTCTGCAAAACTGACCAAATTCTGATATTCCTTTGAAGGGATTGAAGAAAACAAACCAAACAAGAACCAGTTTTATTCAAAGAAGCAGTGTGAGAGATCCGCAAGAAGCTGACTGATCTCTAGAGGAAGGGGAACATACTCATTTTCTCCTCTCATCATACACTCCCGGGAATATCTTGATCAGTATCAGAGCTGTATGCAATATGTAAAAGAGATTACATTTCATAAGATAAATTTTAAATTATACATTTCCACACAGTGTATTAATACGAAATGCAATTTTATCTGATTTTAATACTTTAATGTTAGCTTCCATTATTTGCACAGTAAGTAAATGAAGAGATGCGCATGAAATCTGAATTTAATTAGATAGGATATGCTATCACTTACTGACTGACATAAGTAGGATACATTAAATACAAGCAGTGTACAATGTCCTGAAATGATGCACAGCAACACAACAAAGTTACATTTAATGCTGACTGCCAAAACCCAGCCATTTGAGTTTTCCTAAAAATATGAAATTAAAGTTTTGTAGAAGGTAGATATATGGCATTGACAACATTTTCTAGTTTTTTCCCTGGATGAGATAATTCACTAGATTCATCCAACTTTCAAAAGCATTTGTTATTTCTTTTAACACTATCCTTTTGGCCTTTCATTAATTCTACTCATAATGACCAGAAGAAAATCTCACATGATTCTCCCATAACTGAGGCTTGGTGCTATTACTGTCAGTGGAAGCTTTCTTTACCCCATTTTATTATTATGTCACATACAAGAGCACCAGACATAAGAACCAAAAAGAGAAAGAGTTTGCAGAAGGAAAGTTAGCAAGACTGGGCCATGACCCAGGGAAATGTCTGCCTCCAGGTATTTTGAAAACCTGCTACAGACTGAAATTGCTTTTCCACTGTTATCTCCCATGAAGCATGGTCTAAATGCCTATGTGATTCATCAATGTCTCTGATAATTCTCCAAGACTTCTAGCTATATCCTTACTAATGCCATTTGTATTACCTGTCACTTTCCGAGAAGGCAGGTTTGCAGGAGCAGCCCTGCAGGAGCAGCTCCCTTCCAGAGGTGCAGCAGGAGGGCACATGCGGGGATTGACTGTGCTCAGCCAAGTAGTTACTCAGCCTTACTCTTCCATGCAAAATTGCAGCATCAGGATGGCTTTCCACTCCAGCAGTAGCACTGCTTTCAAAGCCCATCCCTTATGGCCAAATACCAGATGTTGCCTAAGCCTCACTCTGCTGCTGTGTTAAAGCTCCTGGTGACCAGTGAAAGTGAGGACAGTAACCAGTTACGGTTCCTCTGTTGTTCTCAGGCTGTCTTTCCTCTCTGAGGTACTTTTCTAGCCCTTTCATTACAGTAGCATCAGAGCACTGCATTGCCTTTAATCTCTCAGCAGCTTCAAAGCCATATCCAAAGCCACAGCTGCAGCAGGCCACCTCAGGCACCACCACAGCACATACAGATCTTCAAAGAGGGTTAATGCAGATGCTGACAGCTCAGAGTTCAGCATATCACTCAACCACCTTCCTGGGTAAGTTTTGCACCCTGTTTTCTGTCTGTAGTGCCATGCTTGGACTGTGGTGGGTACCCAGTACTGTTCTGGTACACGTGGCCCTTCAGCTCACCATAGCCACTTTTCTGATGAGTTTGTGGAGGTGGATGTGCTTATGGTAACTCTGAGAACCTAAGCCCTGCACCCACACTGTATTAGCTATGACAATGCTAAAGGACATTTGGAAGACAGGTGTCCTAAGACCTGACATTTCACCAGGACAAGAAAGAGGATGGTGACCAGTGCTGTGGTAACTCCATATACTTGCTTCTGTGGTTTAGGGGTGTTTTTTGTTGGTTGCTAATTAAACAAAAAGCTTTCCACACCACAGTTCATTATACACCATTCTTGTAGAAAATTATCAGTATTAAAACTTTTTTTATTTTACAGGAGAAGAGTCAAAATAAAACCAGATCCATTCAATTTCTCTCCACCTCAAGAGGTCTGATTTTCAGTATCTCCTTCCACTTTCACTTGGCTTTTTGATTTTCCCTCACGGCAGACTCTTATGTTTGGGAAATGTTTGTATCTTTATTCATAGCTGCCTACATAAATTCTTTGGTTGTTATTTATGCTATCTATGATAATGCCCCTTTCATCCTAAAATACTGCACTGAATTTGTCTTGATTTTATGTTAAAGGTTACACTGACAAAGGCTGATAAAACACATGGAGCATTATTTGTATTTATTTATAAAGCTGCAGTATCCAGGACGACATCATCACTTCCATAAAGTATTATCCCATACAGATCATTTTGAAAGTGAATGTCATATCTCATTTTATTTTGACATGTAAGTACATTTCAGCCTATCTTTTTAAGTCTTTCCAGCACATCTATCACTCCAGAAGTGTGCTGGTGCCAGTGAATCAAAAGCTACAGCAGCAGTTAACAAGCGGTGTGCTAATTAATGGCTCAGGCAGAAAGTTGTAGGAGTGATTTTTCCAGACACTTCATTCAAAAGTGATTGAGAAGGAAAAGCCTTTTTAAAATTTTTATATAATGTCACACTAAATGAACCATAAAGAAACAATATAGAAAATGCGTAGCTTGGAATTTATGAGAACATTTTACAAGTATTAAAGACCACATTTAAAGGTCTGGATTTTAAATGGAGCTGAGGGACCTTTGAAAACAGTTTTACCAGCAAGGTCATCTTTACAAATGGAAAGGAAGAAAACCAGGTCCCAAACATCACAGTCAGGAACATAACAAAGCACTGAATTGCTAGACAGGAGAGGAAGAAAGGAAGCTAAAATGCTAAGAAATTTTTATACAGATCGTATTTATTCAAATCCAAGAGAAATGTTGACTGCCAGTCACCAGCAAAATGAGAAATGGCATTACAGCTGGCTTTTAAAAAAAGGTCTTTTGGACTGGCTTCTTAAAACTGCTGCCATTCACAGCTTAGCTGGTGTCATGTTACTGCATCTCAGAAGATGCAAATTTTGTCTCATGAGAAAAGAGTTCTCAAAATGTTATTTTTTTCTGATGACATACCAAAAGAAATATCTCATACATATTGAAACCATTTTACTTTCAAGCAGTTTCAGTCATATCGTATAGAGTATAGCATAAAAAGCAGTTACAAAGTAAAAAATCTAGAAGAAAAAATCTAAAAAATTTTAAAAATGTTCACTTTTGGGAATGCCCTTTCTCCTGTCTTTTCAGCAATAAATTCCCTATCTGTGAAATGAGTATTACTTTTACAAAGTAATTTGGTTTTGATAAGACAACATATTGACTTGGATTTGGATTCTCTGGCAACATTTCTCTCAAAGCTTTTTTTCAAACTGACCTGATACTAGAAATATTATCTTTATTGTGTGAAAATAAAGGTTCTCATTGCTTTAAGTGAGGCAGTTAGTCCCCCGTCCCGCCGCTCCCCCAAATCATTTTTGAAAGTGAGTTCAAAACCATCCAACATTAATATTTTTTGGCAGGAAATGTAAGGCTAAGCTCTGTCAGGATCTGAAAAAATGGAAAGCAAAAGTGTGGTGGAAGAAACAAAACTTGTTAATTGTATTCTTGACTATTTTTTTCAGTAGTCCTGGCCTCCTCCCAGTCATGTGGTTTGTCACACTTAGTATGTGGCAATAATTTAAGCAGTGTCAAATACACACTTGCCCTTTCCTGCCCCACAAATATTCTACTGTGGTCTGTAAGGAGATCCAGGGTTATTTGAGGAGCAACATGTCACAACTGCACATTTGTAGATGATGGGAGGGGTAGTGGAAGACCCACCCTTTGCATTAAATAATCTAGTAATCTGCATCCACGATAGTGGTCATATATGGTCAGGGTACCACTATATACCCAGTGATGATTTAGAGATGTTTTGCACCACTGAGTCTTCACTTTAATTATTATTGCATGACTAGAAAGGGGTTTTTTTTCTACCTTTGAGTGAGGAGCTGAGAAAAGTCATGCAGTTCAGACTGGGCAATGATTTCTGATTGTGGGATTGAAAATTCACAGCCTTGTTTTGCCACTAGCCATGACAGGGAGCGCAGTCAGCTGGCGACAGGTCTGGGAACACTGGGGGACGTTTCCCTTGGCTCCACTTTGACCGTGCTGCCCAGGATGGAGAAGGACAGGGCAGGGCCCTGCCGCTCTCTGGGGTAGGCATGGTGAGAGAAGGCTGTGAACACCCTCGTGTGACTATTGCCCTCAGTGAGACAGCAAAGGAATGAGGAAAGATTGCCAGACATTCCTCTTCTTTTCTTGCACAGTTCTGGGAGGGGGTAAACGAAAGGACAGTTTTCTGACTGCTAAGATAATTCTCTGCTTGAAATATGAATACACTTTTACCTTTAATAAAGACATTATTGCTGAAGTTTTTACAAAATAATATTCGCCTATTTCATATGCATTGAAAAGTACCACTTCATTCAAAGTTACAAGGTATCCAGAACAGAGCTGAAATGTAATTAGCAGTGATAATTGTTTGCCACATTTTTCTGTCAGACATTTTCAAGCCCTGTAAATAAGTAGTGTCTAACAATAATAATTTATTTTTATATAACATCGACCTTGTCAACCATCTTATCAGTTTTTAAAGAAAATATTTTAAAGCTAGAATTTTGTAAAATTTCAGCCTGGAGCAGACTTCACTTAAGTTAATGAGCTGTGAAAAATAAGATTTAGCTTGGGAAGGCTGCTAAAACCTTTTTGCAGCTGTAGCTTGTACTAGCAGGCTATGATTGGTTAAAATAGATACCTCAATCCTTTCTTGGAAATTGAGAAAATAATATATATAGTTTCATTTAAAAAAAAAAAAAAAGAAGATTTTCTACTGGGTTAGAGTTCCTTTGTGGCACCAAGATGATGGGAATTGCTGAAGAAGCAAGGAGGGGACTTGCCTGCTGGGGAAATACTGCTCTAGTCTATTGACCCTTCGTGCCTCCTGCTGCCCTCCCCCTGCCTGGGTGAGCATGCCAGGAAGGGAGGATGACAGAGCTGGGCCCAGAGGAAGCTTGGAAGCTCCTTGCAATTCTTCTGGATCCTGAGATCTTGCTCTTTCCCATGTAAATGATGCCAGAGAGAGTCAAGTTCCTTCTCCTTCCCTCCCTAGTACTTCACCCCAGTGACTAGTCCAAAAAGTCATTCTGAGGTTCATCTAAATGCTACACCCCAAAAAATGTCATTCAGACTTTTAACAACCATGGAGACTAAGGGAAGGTACATATATAAAGAGACAAATATGCTTCTTTGGATATGGTTAATAAATAGGTTATTAAAAAATAAAATGAAAAAGCAATCTATAGGGAAAGATTTTTTTCCCTCCCCTAAGTCCCTCCAGCAAAAAGAGGGTTTTTTTACTATGAAAAATAGGAAAAAATAAAAGTCTGCTTCAATTTTGCAAAAATGTTCCTACTACAGAAAAGCATATTCCTATCGCAAACCAAAATGGTAGATATTTAATCTTTAAAATGCAATAAACCAGATCACCAATAGTATAAAGCAGTAAAGTGCCAAAAACTAGAACTAGCTGAAGATAATTAGTCTACTGCTGATTTTGGCAGAGTATCTTGTTATAAATCAGAATGCACTCAGATCAGTTTAATCTCTAGGAAAGAAATCCACAAGGTAAAATTTCCTTTCTAAGTTTCTCATATGTATGTATATAAATGCTCACTTACATATTCATATTTATCTTTGTATATGTAACATACACACATATGGATGTATATGTATGTATTTTTAGATATATACAAATAATGCAGAAAAACTGAGATCTGGGAGAAAAGTATAGCTCTCTGTTATTACAGGCTTCAGCCTAACTTTGGCTACTTGTATAAATTGGAAAAGTCTGTAACCAATATGAGGGCAGGCTCTGATGGAAGAAGAAGAAGGAAAAATAAAAATAAAAAAGAAAAAGATCTGCCAAATGAAATAACTATCAAGAAGAGAGAGACCAACAATAAAAAAGACTGTAGGGCCTGATCAATTCTTTCTTGCATTTTGAAAATGTTGTTATGTTGGGAGAAGGGGGAACACTCGTTCCAACGCAGTGCGAGCACGCAGGACTGAGCATCACGCTCCCTGCTGCCCAGCAAAACAGGGGTGCTACTTACTGAGTATTTGCTTCCTCTGCACCATGTAATGTTGGACTGGCCTATGGATCCCCAGGGACGATGCTATGAAAACTGCTGACCTGCTGGGAGGAACTAGGGGACAGATGCTGCTCAAGTGTGAGCTCCCTCCTAGGCTTTAGCTGGACCATCACTGCTACAGGTAGGGGATTAGATCTGGATTTACAAGGAATCAAATAAACACAGTGTAGCCAGTATATCCTCACATGTAGTTTGAATACCATGTCCCAAAACTGTGCTTTGAAAACAATATTGAAACACTCTTGTATATATTCTATATGATATTTAGTGTCTTTTTTTCCTAACCTGAAACAATAATAATCTATATTGGAAAAAAAAACTAAATGCAACAGTAAATTTAGGAGTCTGGCTTTTGTTATCATGTTAACACTGTGTCTATACACTTATACATTTTTTTTTAGAAGAACAAACTATATTTTTTTCTATTTTAAATTAAGGTCATCACAGAAATGTTAAACAAAACAAGAAGAAATAAGTCAAAAACCCATTTACTTTTTTGGCATGGTGAACAAGTACAGTAAAATCTGTCATAAAGTTTTACTCAATTTTATGCTGTATTCATAATTTTTTTACTTTCATCTTTTCCTGTTTTTCAAGGCAGATGTCTGGGAAAAACAGAAAACAACAAACTGATGCTACATTCACCATGCTGGACTCTCATTCCAAATGTCATTTTTGCTGATGCTGCTTGGTAAGATCATATGAGAAATGACATAGAAAGGTCACAGAACTGTCACTTCTGTATTAAAATGAAATAGCCTCTCATTTGCCATGCTTCTTCACAATTTCAGAACTTAATGTCAGTAAATGAGTGGCATACAAATGGCATTTATAAATTCAGTCCATTTTGTTGTATGTGGAAAACATAAATGGAACTTGGCACCTTCTGGATGTTTTCTTGATAGCAGATATTTAGAAAAATATCTGACTACAAGAAGAATTATTTATCAAACTAAACATGCTATCTATATGTAAACACTCCTACCTGTTGCAGAGATTACTTTTATATCCCCATTTTTCTCCAGTCCTGGTGGCATATTGTAGCACTTGAAATGCTGATAAAAATGATTGGGTCCTGCTGACCACAGAATGGGAAATGTCAAATAGATCAAAATCCACAGATTAAAGTGAAAAATAATTGCTAAACTTGCTACTGTTGCTTGTACATATTTGCTTGGCAACACAATGTCTATATTAAATAGATAAACATAATAGATAAATGTTTCTCTAGTCCAAAAAGAATGCTTTACACCATAACTGGCTATAAACATTAGCACTCCATCTTAGTGGGTGAATGTTGTTACAAGATTAGGCACTAAACTTCCCTCATTACTTTCTAGAAATCATAGTATCTGCTGCCTGTCTGCACCTAAATATCTGTGACCATCTGGTCCATGTGAAAACATATTTAAAGGTGCATGGTAATGTATAGTGTGGGAATGGGTACAGTTCTTTAATATATGGAAAAGGAGAGCTAACACTCCAGACTAGAACAGAGATACAACTGAGAAACCCACCCAAAAGCAAAGGCAAAGGGCTGAAAGGTCATTGGATCCAGCTCCTGGTGCTGCAGGCAAGACAGCTAATGACTTCAGCAAACTGCCCCCTAAACCAAAGCAGATCTGCAGCCTCCCTCCGCCTGGCTCGCCGTACAGCACCTACACCCAGCTCACCTCCCCTTCCCTAACTCCCAGCTTCACCACAGCTACATATCAAAGACTTATTTAAAATCTAGGCAACGTAGAGTTACCACACTTGTGTCTAAAAAAGAGGAGTGGATTGCTCTGGCATTCTTGGTGTTGCTTTTCAAAGCCCTCTTCCTGCTAGGTCTTCAGTTTCTGTTTGCTTCCCCTTTTGTTTCCCTACCCCCCTGGCTGGGGCTGTCATCACATAACTTTCTCCTCCACCCATTTCCCCATTTCCTTCCATTCTTCAGTGTCATTGACATATTTTATATACACAGCTATGAGGTATCATCTCCCCCTTACACCAACATCTGAAAGAGTTATTAAACTTCTTTTTATAGTCTTGCAACATTACATGCCAGCTTTTTCAGCACTGTGAGGGTGGAATAGTAGGTCCTTCAGTATGAGTGTATTGAGTGCCTTGTATTTGACTGCCAGCTCTGCTGTCAGACTTCCTAGCTAATATACCCTTCTATTAACTAGCCTCTCTTCACATCCATAAACTACATTCATATTCCTCCTGACAATGTAACATACTCATACCCTGTGGGGGCCCTCTGCATTGCCTTAAATCTCCCATCTTCTGTTGTTCTCTTTCATTTGGCTATCCAAGGTTCTTACTGTGTTCTTAATTTCCTTTGCAAAGTCTGGCAACCTTTATTTCCTCACTTCTCCCTAGATCTTCCTTTCTCTGCCTAAATCTCCAAGATTTAGCCACTGTTGCAAATAAATCTTTTTCCATTCCATGTAGGTGTTCTGCTTGTTCTTTGCTGTCCTACTGGAGGAGGTTATTTGTCCAATAATCTCTTAACTAGTAATTTTCATATCTTACTGGGATACAGATTTCAGCTTTTGTCTTTATTTTGAAAATAACCTAACCTCTCCATCCCACCTGAGTTTTATTATCTCTCTCTTACTTTCTAAAAGATTGCCTTTTTGAAACTGAAGCTTACTATTTGTTGATGATATTTAAACAAAATTAATGTGTGAGCTCTCAATTTACATCACTTCTGCAGTCATCAGTTTCAAACTAATCCCTTCACTGAAATTCATGGCTGAATGAACAGCACCTTTTTCTTTGGAAAAGGCCACAACCTGTCACAACCTGCAGTAACTGAACCCTGTTGGCAATACCTGTTCTCCAGTCTGCATCTGGGAAGTTGAAGTATCTCATGATGATACAGATCCCAGCAGTATTTATCTCTCTAGTAATATTTGTCTTTTTAACTTTATCCCTTTCCAGGCTGCTTCAGCAAAAGAGAGGCATAACAGGCAAAGGATTTAGGATGGATGCACCCTTCAGCACCAACATAAATTAATCTACAGGAATTCTCCAAAGTGCTTTGGATCCAGATAAATTATTTGTAACTCCAGCTTTCACCACGTTCCCAAGCAGTGCATGCCATCAGCCCATGTCTCAGTCATGGTAGCTGTTTGGCTGTCCCTACAATATCTGACTTATCCTGCAGCAGAAATCCTAATTCCTCTTTTAGTCTCCTGAGGTTTTTAACCTTTCTTTACTGAACAAACATTGCAGTTCTTCCTTTATCCTTAAACCTAATCATGTGACATTACACCTAACTAGCCTATGGTCTCAGCTGTTGAACAATAATAATTTTTATATTAGCAAAGACCCTTTGTAATATTTCATGCAGCTGTAGGCTGTGGTATTCTGAATGATTTCTGAGTGTTGGAAAACCACTCTGTGTTTAAGATGTACAGAAGAGTTTTCTTGATTAAAGGAGATAGAGTGACAGATTCTGCTAGATCAGGGCTCTTTCTGTTACTGCTCAAATAAGTCAGATGCATGAGAGATGGGTACTCTTGTTCTTGTCAACAATTCCAGAGTTTCTTGGGAGAAGAGTCCACGTTCTTGAATGGAAAAGACTGGATTTTCAGTACTAAACTTTCCTCAATATTTGTGCTTGTGTGTGCAGGCATTTTTTTTCTCTACAAACAGAAAGATAAATGGAAAGAACACTTTGCTGCTCCTCTGTCTGTAAAAGTGATTTTCCTGTTGCTTCCATTTGTTGGCCACTGAGTTGGAAAAGTAAATTCTGGAATTTGGCAACTTATATCCATTGACTTTAGCAGCAAAACTTCCAGTAATCTTAGCAGAGGCCAGATTTCCCCTCAAAAGCATGAGAGGGTCTTCCTGCCTTACAGCGCAGTTCGGTTCCCATTCTGCTCACTAAAGGAATCAATAACAGTCCAGCAGGAGGGAACTACAGTGTTTACTATGTCTACTGCCTGTCTGTGGAGTCAGGGTAGTGAAAACTCAAGTATACAGTACATAAGAGATATCTAAGGATAGTTAAGAACATATCAACATAAGCATCAGTAAAAACAGTTATGGTCCAGACAGTGGACTAGTCTACACAAGAGACGGATTTGCCGGGACCATCCCCAGCCATTCTAAAGTTACCCTGGGGTGCAATAACTGAATTGTCTCTGGTTTATGACCTCTAGCTCAAAACCTCCTTGGTACCTGAGGGCTGAAAGAGAGAAAATATGATAAATCTGTGTCATAGGAAAGCCACAGAATTACAAGCCAGTAAATATGATGTCCATACCTTAAAAATCATCAGAAAGTGCAAGAAAAATGGAAATAGATTAACTAGAATATAAATAAGAACCTTTATTCTTTGTTGTTCTTTGAAGGATCAAAAAGTGTGTGATAAAGGATATCCATTTGATATAATCTTATTTCATTTTCCAAAAGGGCCTCAAAATCTCCCTCACCAAAAGGGAAGGATTAAAGAGCTGAAAACAGAGAGTATGAGTAAAGATTGAAGCTTCACTAAAGAAATACAAAAAACCCCCTTTGAAATTGGCGACTGGTCATTGAAGTGGCAGACAAAATTCAACAAAGTAAATGTGAAATTATATAGATGAGGGGAAGAAAAATGATAATTTAACATATAACATGATGGGCTCTAAATTACTGCAGAATGTGTCTTACAGAGTAATACACAATCATGAGAACATCAGCTAGAGAGCAGAAAAGTAAAGCCAAATGTTAGGAACTATAAAAAATGGGGCGGGGGGGGGGAACGGACCAAAAAAAATCCCAACATTCTCTGGCTGAGGTAGTTTCTGATTTCATGTTTGGTCTGTCCTAGGCATCTGCTTTTGGTCATTGCTACAGGCAGCATACTGGCACCTTTGGTCTTACCCAGTATAGCCATTTTAAATGCTTTTACCAACATGCCTCAGAGAATTAAGCAATTTCTTCAGTAAAAAATATAAAAACTAGACTTCTATAAATAATATAAATAAGACTAATTACATCAGGCTTGTTTTGATTTCCTATGAATACATATTTTATTTTCCAATCTATTTCATTTTTCTAATCCTAAATTGCAATGTTGTTTTTATTCCATCTTATATCCTCTATATTTATCTCTCCCTAAATGCTTCTAATATGTTTCTCAAAACCATGACTCTGACTAGGAAGGCCATGGAACATTAAATCAACTGTACTGAAACTTGTCTGAACATAATTTGACTGGCAGCTTGCCTTAAATATTATTTTGCTCCCTGTGTATCCTTTAGATTTTACGATAGAAATTTCCCTGAAGCAGCACTTACATTATGATGCTTTCCCTAAAACAGGTTAATTGCTTTCTTTTTAATTATTCTCTACTCAGCTTTAGAAGAGCTGACATAATATAGTAATATGGTAATATATTTCACAAGATTGGAATGAGGACTGGATCATTGAAATAGAAAGTAAAAAAAAAAATATATTTCTAGGTAAGTTAGATTTTCTCATCAGCTACCTTGGAAGAAGTTTGCACAGCGTAATGCATTGCATACATCTTTTGCAAATATGCTAGGAACAGCTTATCGAGAGTAGCAAATAATTAAAATAAAGTTTGGTAGGGGAAAGATGCAAGCATATAAAGACTCATAAAAATCATAAATTTTTTATTAGATGCAATTCATATAGAAAATTGGGCTCCTTCAAGTAGTGTCCTCCTCCTGGTGTTCCTACGCCAAGCTCAAAATTAAACAAATTGAAAAATTGGTATAAAATTAGGTCACAGCCTGGACAATTTCTTCATCACTTTACTGTAGGTTACCAAAGAACATTATCTGTATAATAAATCAGGGTCTACCTTGGCTCTTGCCAAGTTATTCTCTATCTTCCCTTGGCCTGTGAGATGTATTTTTTAATTTTGGCTTATGCTATTCTCAGTGAGGCACAGCTTCTCTGTTACTCATCTATTTCCCTCTGCACTTGAAAAAAACTAGCTTTACCTTGTCAAAGCCCATGACTCAGGAGTCTTTAAGTGCACAGTTTCTTCTGAGATGGGCACAGACATTGGCAGGATGGAGCTTCATTACTATTTCAGGCTGATCTAGGTCTCTCATGCTATCAGTGGCACTGTCTGCCCCTTGTTCCTGCTCAGTCTTTTATTACTGAGCCCTTCCTTGTGCCATGCCAGTGCTGATTTGGTGACAGAGATGAGTTGATTAGAAATAAAAGATGTTTAAAAAATTTCATTACTTTTAATGGTGTTGTCTGTTCTGCATGGCTCACCAGGCAGGTGGAGGAAGGCAGCTGGTCCCCCACAGGAGGTGTGACAAGGTCTGATTCACACTGTTTGAAAAAAGCAACCAGAGTCAGCACAGCTTTACTTGCCTTCAGGGAAGTCCCTCAGATCTGCTCCTCTTCAGCTGCAACATTCAGCTCTTCTGTCCCCTTTGAGTCCTTCCCTCATTGTCCCACTGGATGGCTACCATTTTTTAAGCATCAGAGAATTTCATAGATTTTAAGGAAAGAGAGAATTTTACATTTTCCTTACTTTTAGGTTTCATACAAATACCCTACTGCCATCCCCAAAGTATTCACGTTTGCAATCTTGGATGTGGTTTAAGAGGTATACACAGCAACTACAGGTCCCTTTTTTTCAGCAGAAGTTGTAGAAATAGCAGACTGCAAATATGTGTGCATCTGCTCAGCCTTGCATCTATGACTCTCTCCTTTGGATCTGCCATGGTGCAGGGAAGCCGGGAGGATGGCCCCCCAATTGCTATGTCCTTTATCTTGTCTATGCAGACTTAGGTACACATCTGCAGTACTCTCCAGCTGTTGGAAAGTGCACACATCACAAAAAGAACGGAGGTAAGATCAAGCTGCAGGTCTTTCAACAGCTCAAATCTCAAACCATCCCCTTCTGCTGGGATTTAGACAAGTTCAATAACAAGAAAAACTAAGTTAAATTACAGAGGTCAATAAACTAAGCAGGGGTTAATCTCTAAAGTCATGTCTGAAGTGTGGTTGAAGATATTTTAGTGACTTGTTCTTACAAATTAAGCAATGCAAATACTAGATATATATCCCACTGACAACAGTCTTAGAACATAACTGACTGTCTGAGCATCATTATTCTGCAACAGCATGAGGCTGTGTTACTTCACGCCGTAGTGAAAGAGCATGGAAATAGCCGTGGACTAGTCATGGAAAGAAGAATATTTTTTTTGTCAAATTCCTGTGTGAAAACAAAATTCTACTTTTGAAATTATTCACTTTACTGGCATATGCACAACTTTAGACAGACACTAGCTGACATACAGTCAATAATATGTGGGACAAAAAAATAGAAGATATTAAGGTATACTCACTTCCCACAGAACTTTATTCCCTTCCACAGCTCAGATGTTCAAGTTACAAATCTTATTCTTAGAAAAATACGCAATTGGTCAATGTATTTAGATGTGGAGAAAGAAGTGAAGATTAGTGAAAATAACACAAATCAGTGAAAATAATCACACTGACTGATCCTGTTTCTTATGTGTTTTACATGTCTTAGTTCATATAGTGATGCTGCTCCAGGTTTGCATTATGGAGGGGGAATAAGATCAGACTGGCTTTGCTTGTTGAAGAGTGAGTGTAGATGTTCTCGCACAGCTGAAAAGGCTGCACACCTTCCTGAAAGTCTGACATGCTTTTTCCCTGCATCTCTTCCACAGTTTTGGAGGAAAAAGTCCTTAAATAGATAGAAACTGTTCCATGGCTCAGTTTCACAATATACCTGGTTTCTCAAATCAATGGGTTATTAACTGAACTTCCAGTGAAAATATTTCAGGAGCAGGAGGGATTGGAGCTGGACATCAAGCATAGAAGTGATACAGCTTCAGGTCTGCATTTATTAAAAAGAGTTCTTCCATCAGCTTTGCTAAAAAGTTCTTGATAAAGCATTTTTTCCATTTGTCTTCTGTTAAATATTAGCTGCAGTATACACCTGAATGTCGCATAGCCTTTCTACAGGAAAATATGTGCCTGCTTAAATATTGAAGTTCCATGAATAAAACTGATTTTAATTTTAGATCTTTTAAATAGGTGGAAAATAAGCAGTTGTCTATGATCTCTTGCTTTTCATAGCAGAAGTAAAATTATTCTCTTTTTTAAAAGGAAATTTGAAAGGTAGATTTTTTTAATGTTGTTCTTCAAGTTACAACATTTTTTGATTTATAACCTACATGACTCAGTTTAATTGGAGGCAAAAGGACAGAGGAGAGATTATTTATTTATTTTAATGGTCTACATAATGATAAAATACCAACAGAAACAGCACAAAAAACAGTGAGAGAGTATTTGTTGATGGGAAGAAATAGTTTCAATGAGAAAAGGAAACTTTGGGAGGAGAAAGGGATACATGAGAGAATAGAGAAGGAAGAATAGCCACGTGAAAGATATCTTCTAAACATTTACCCAAGGGTGTGCAGAAGTGAAGTAATTTGGATAAACTCAACGTACTTTTTGACTCATATTTGATGGAAAACCACACAACCAGTAGACCTCCAAAAAGTATAAATGGACATTGGTCTTGATACCTAAATTATGAGTTGTTGTGCTGGTTTGGGCTGGGGTTGAATTAATTTTCTTCACAGTAGCTAATATGGGACTAAGTTGTGGATTTGTGCTGGAAAGAGTGTTGATAATTCAGGGATGTTTTTGTTACTGCTGCAGGGCTTACACAGAGTTGAGGCCTTTTCTGCTCCTCACCCCACCCCACCAGCGAGGAGGCTGGGGGTGCACAAGAAGCTGGGAGGGGGCACAGCCAGGACAGCTGACCCCAACTGACCCCAGGGACATCCCAGACCATATGGCGTCATGCTCAGCAATGAGCTAGGGGGAAGGTGGGCCAGGGGGCCGTTGCTCGGGGATGGGATGGGCATCAGTTAGTTGGTGGTGAGCAATTGTTTTCATTTGTATCACTTGTCTTTCTTGGATTTTATTTTACTCTCTTTCTTGTTTTCCCTTTCATTACAATTTATTATTGGTGGTGATGTTATTATTGTGTTGTTATTATTATTATATTTTATTTTAATTATTAAACTGTTCTTATCTCAAGTCACAAGTTATCTCAGTTTACCCTTCCAATTCTCCTCCCCCCATCCTGCTGAGGGGTAAGTGAGCAAGCAGCTGTGTGGTGCTTAGTTGCTGCCTGGGGTTAAACTACAACAGTTGTCCATGATTCAGTTCTCCTTAAGCAAGAACAAAAACACCGGAAGGATGGGTCATCTTTCTGATGTCAGGCCAGACCAGCTGCCACAGCGGCCACGTCAGGGCCACCACCTGCCCTATGCGGGGTTTGTATCACAAACAGCTCATGCCTTTGACAAATATAAAGCATTTAGCATAATAATCAGATAGTTTGTATCCAGCCCACTTGGAGGATATTTTAAACAAAAATGCATGTAGTACTTACTATTCATTGTTCAAAATAAACATCTGCTGTTAAACTATTAATGTTTTTAATGGGTTGTAAACTAAAAATTTATAGCCTTCTTGCTGCAATTTATTTTATTTTTAGGTGAAAACATATAGGTTGGAGCAGAGAAGCCAGTAGTTTCATCTAAGTACTTTTTCTGTAAGAAAAGTATTTCTTGAGAATACAAGCTTCAGAAATTTCCCTGAAAGTAAGCTAGTGAAGTATTGCAAGAAGAACATTTCTTAGCTGTATACTTGTGCCAAAACTTATTTCAAATTAGACATAGAAAGCATTTGTTTTACTACTTGTTTGGATATCTCAGAATCAAACTCAAGGCTACTCTTTGGATCCCTTTCCTTCTCTCTTCACTCATAATCAAAACCATCCATCACATAAGTTAAACAAGTCTTAGCATTGCCAAGGAAACCACAGCCCTGTGTTGTATATCCCACTTACAATTTCTGGATACCCATGAACATCTTTTGCTGGGTGAGGTAAATGCATGGGGCTGCTGTGTTTGCATGTTGTCTGGGTCTCCATTTCCAGTGCAGGACTTCCAGTACCTTCTGCTATGGGGCAATGTGATGGTTTTGCACAAATAATCACCATGATTACCAAAAAGCTCTGATAGGTCTGAAACTAGTCACAGGTATCTAACATAAAACACAATTCTGGCTTAAGTTGATCTTTTGGTAAGACAAAGTGAAATCAAACAAGTGTTCAACATGTTATATCTTCTTCAATGTTTAGCTTGTATTTTTCAAACCTATATAGCTAAACAAAAAGACAGGCCAGCACCTCTCACGTTGCTGAATTTGAAAACAGCATTTCCCTGAAAAAGTAAAAAATGCTATTTACTTACATGATTACTGTTCTAATATGTTTGTTAAATGTAGTTTAATACATGCAAGCTTTCCTAATATTTTCTCTTTAAGAGAATTTTAGGAGATTTTTTTTTTGTTCTTGTACATCTCTCTCAGTATTCACTATTATGAGACTGGTAAGGTTCTGTAAGAGAACTCAAAACCTTGAGAGAAAGCCTTTAGGCTTCAGAAAGAGCAGTGAGTGCTTGCAAATTCTCTTGTCTTGCTCAGCACCATTCTTTAAGAGGATTGTACATGAGCTAATGCAGCTAGGTGAGCTTGCTTAACACAGAATGTCTATTCCCAATTAGTAGGTTTAACTCAACAATACCTCTTTTCAACTTTGTCTTACTCTGAATCTCAAGCTGAAGAGAACAATCTTTTTTAATACAGTAATAAATTTATGGAACAGGGTTTAACATTGAGACAAAAATTGTTTTATTGCAGAGTGAATTTGTTACATTTCTCTGCTTTCCACCTTCGTTCCTTAACAGAGTAGGGTTTATTCTGGAATAGAAAATGTACTACTTTCGTGCAATTTTTTTGTCAACGTTTTGTGGTTGCTCTAAGTCTGTTATTTGGGGGCCTTTTCCATGGAATTTAGCCATTCCAATGACACTTTGTAATTTGCTTTGTTCAGGAAAGATTTTCAGTCACGCAAGTAGCATACAGGCAAAGAATACAGAAGACCAAAATAACTGCTTTTCCAAACAGCAAGATGTTTATATAGAAGGCTTACCGAGAATTGATGTAATTATGGGAGGAATCCAAATATCCTGTAGGGCTCTATTGGCCACGTACGGCTTTAGCAAATAATGCTTTTTGTTCAGAATACCTATTCCAAAAACAAAACCACAACAAAATCCACACAAAAACTGGAAACCTTTGTCCTGCAATTTTCAGGACTTCTAAAAATGTCACAGCTAAACTAAATCTGAAGTAGAAAACTCTCTGAACTTTCATTAAAAAAGTATTGTTTCAGGGCTTTTGTTGTCATATTTGAATCTGTTACTACAAAAATTTCACTCTGGGCAAATGCTTATTTATCTCTGTAATGGTACTGCCCAAGTTGCACAGGCAGAATAAGGGATAGGCATTGCATGTACGCTAAGCATTGTGTGCACAGACAATAAACAACAAGCCCAGAAAAATAAATGTCAACATAAGTATCAGTCAAATCAACTAAATGCATATAATTAACTTTGTACTATTAAGGAATATTGAAAATTAAATCTTTGCACACAGACAACAACTATTCTGGTTTTCTTCCATCTCTGTTAGCAGTAATGCAATTCATCAGAGGGCACTGTGCAGTCAAAGGATTCATTGCAATATTGACAATAGTTATGGGCTTGGAGGGCTGGTTTTTTCCCCTCTGGTAATAGGAACCTCTCACTAAGAAATACCATCTTTACTTCCATTTCAGGATATGGGATTCTCATATCTCTGATTTTTCTGTTATCTATTTCCCGTGACATATTTATCATTTGCAGACACCCACATGCCAGGCCTGGAGTGCTATCTGGGGTGCGTAAGACCTACATCTCGTGCACAATGGGACTGTAATTGAGTGATGGACTGTTAGTTTCCCGGCTAGTCCCTGCCAGCTTAACCAGAGCATTTTATTTTTATGAGCAATTGATCAATAGGGATTGAAACATGCCATGAAATATCAATAACAGTAGGTAAGACAGTTTTCCATCCAGCCTGTTTTTATGGCTACTGATGATCACTTTTTCCTGTGTTCCCAAAGTACCTGTCTTCTAGCAACTTGTTACTCAGACATACAGTGGAAAATGGAAACCCACCCACAGTGATGACAGCTAAATAAGCGTGCAGTATAATGCAAATAGCTCCATATGTTAAATTGAACAAAATAAATTATTCCTACACATGCCAGAGCTTTTTCAAGAAGGTTTCACCATTATAGAAGAACAAATCCAGTAATTCTTTCTTATAGTTGAAGAAATTTCAAAGGAAAGTTCACCAGAGTACTCGCACAGTATTTTGTATAGAAGTCATGTCTTGACCAAGGCTACAGAAGGCAGAAAAAAGACGGCAACAGCTAAAGGTTGAACTATCATTGAAAATAAGTGGACGCATGCAAACATAGAAAAGAAGAAACTTTTTTAAAAGTGTGTGTAAATCTAAAAAAAAAAAAAACAAACACCCCACATTAGTTTTCAACCTTTTTTTTCTCCCCTCCTAAAGATTTTCATGTTTTTACTCCTGGAAAGCAATAGTTCAAATATTTCTCCTTTTCACTCCTTTTTATTCATTTCCAATTAAAAAAAAAAAGAATGAAATGGTCAATAAAATATCTCCACAAACATTATTCCTCTCCTTTCTCTAATTCATCTCCAAATTTGCCTTTGAAAAAAAGGCAAGAATTAAAAAAAATAAAATAGGTCAGAATTTTCCCAGTGTTCTTTAGAAAAGATCAAACAGAAGATCGTTTGATTAAAAACCCCTGTTGATTCACTGTAACAGTGGGCATCTCCCTAAAACCTTAGCTTTGAAAGTTATTCTTCTAGGTGTTCAGCAGACTTGAGCAGAAATATCTACATTTTCATTGTATTCATGGTTTTAAACTTTTCGGACTAAGTCTAAAATCTAGAGGTTTTTCATTGGTTTTCTTATAGAGGAGATTCTTATATCAGAAAATCCCTAGAAAGATGGAAACAGTGTATGCTGCCTTGTACTGGCCTATTCCAAGTCCTGCTGAAGACTTTCCCTCCTCTGCATAATGGAAGAAGAAGGATTTCCATTATAGTCTCTCACAAAAGAGAGAACAGTGAGCAGTATCACAGTAACTCACAGGACATAACTTATGTTAACAGGATTGTGGCCTGATGTTACAGTTTTCCAGGAAACAATTTATTATATCTATTCTGCTATACAGTAAATTTACAGTTAGAAATTTCACAGAAGACAGAGGTGTATTCAGTTCCATAATTTTCCACATATAAAAGTTAATGATCACAGAAGTCCAAACATTTTTTCCAGGAATGGGTACATCCAACACTAAGTGTGTAGTGCCCCATTTATATCACCTGCATGAAACCACTCCTGGCTGAGTTTGGCATTTTCCTCAGGAGGTCAGTGGACTTTATAACAGTGTTTGAATGCATCTCAGAAAATACTGACAGCAAGCCAACAAGAGATGGAAACACCCTTTCGGGAGAAGTGAGCTATAAGAAATCTGCTCTACAGTTTGAGTTCTATGATTGGTATTGGAAATAAAATCATGGATGGATCTAAAACCAATGAGCTATGAACATAGTTCACATTAGAATGAAATTTTGGTTGTAATCCCAAATGTGTTGAAGACAATGGAAGGGCTCATATTGGCTTCAAAGGATGTTGAACTGTGGCATGGATCCTGAGCTGCCTTTGACTTATGGAATCACAGGAACATATGACAAGATTTCAACCATCTGTTGAAATCATTGCTCCAATAGAAAAGTCAAGGGTGCACTTTAAACCATTTTCCACTTAATACAGAATTGTTTCTTACAGAGTGGAATCTTTACTTTTAAATAATGTGTCAAAAATGGCATTTGATATGTATCAAAGGAATATATGTGTAGAAATACAGGTCACATTTCAAACTGGCACAGAGTTGCCATTCTGTTTCAATTTAAAAGGTTTCACAGTTTTTCTCCAAAATACTTAGTCATCTACTCTCATTTGTTAAAAATCATCACATACATGGCATTTAAATTATTTTGACAGTCTGTTTTGTGAATGTATAAAGCACATTTAACCTAGTTTGGAAAATATATTGTATGGCTTGCTTTGACTGCAAAAGTAAAAGCAAAACACATGTAACTTTAAGTGTGTTCTGCTGCAAAGCTCACTTTTAGTTTTATGACTTTAGCATTAACTGCTCCTGGAAGGAGGTCACATGGAGTTTCTTCTCTGCCCTTGAAATAAAGAAGACTGTATGTCAGGGTCAAAAGTCTGTATCCAGATGCTAAACCACCATATTGTTCTAGTTTATTTCAAAACAAGGACTTTGGAACTCTAAATATACTATGTTAATATAATATTAACATATTATAATATTAATATTGCCATTTTTGGACCTTACCTTAACATTTTGGACCTTAATGTTAACACTTTATGGTCATGGTGAACATGACTTTGGTGAGATATCCAGTCCTCATGTTCACTTAATGTGATTCCAAGTATCATTCAAAAAGGATACAGATACTGTCAGAAAGTAAAGATGGGAACAAGTAGCTAATTCTGGTTTTTAATCTAGAATATATGTTTTCAGAACCAAGTATATCATTTAGTGGAGTCATTGGTTTTCAGTTTAAATGTGTTGATAAAATAAGCACAGGTTTACATATCAGCCAGTAGAGCAGAGCTGGGGTACAGCAGTCTGGATTTCTTAGTCTAGTGAACCAGGCTTCAGAGAGAAGAAATTTGCAGCTTTTTGCAAGGACCTAAATATTTGAGTTTTGATTTATTTTAAACCTTTGCTCTAGACATTATAAACCTTTGGCAATAAGCACTTCTTGGTTTGGAAGAAAGCTGCCGTAGTTTTAGCTTACTGGTTAGATTCTTTCCTAGTTTAGCCCTTTTGATGTCTCTTATATTGTGTGGGAAGTTTTGAAATCCCAGAGCAAACAGCAACAGTCATTTAAAAAATACTATGATTTCAGGAATTGCATCACAGTGAAACTGAAGACTCCACTCAGCAACCATGGATTTCAAATCAGCCATTTATACACAAATTATAATTTTTTCATACTTACGCCCTTTTGTAAATCAGATGCCTTATTTAAAGGACTAATCACAGATCGAGTTGTGTAACATAGCTTCAATAAATTTCTGTCTGAAAACTGAAAGAGCCAGTAAGTTTTTACTGAATATCAAACTTGAAAACTGCTCCCACAAACTTCTGTTTCAATGCAATACCAAATGATGTCACACTTATTAGGTAATGGTATGATCACAGTAGCCATAAACATGTTTTCATCCTGCACTTTGATGCCATGCCTGGTCCGACCCAGGCCCACACTGACTCCAATCTTGTGTTACAGACACACTCCTTCTCCCACCAAGCATTTCAAGCATCATGAATTGTGTGTTTTCAAAGGGAAGTTTACACTATCTGGAAGCAGCTTCCACTACTCCAGCAAATGCTGCAGGGTTTTAAACAAAGCTATATTAGCTGCATAATCAGAAAAAGGATAGTTTAATAAAACAGGTGACATAGCAGCTCTGAAAAATTGAGTGGTTTGAAATAAGGATTTGTATTAATCTGCTGAAGAATTGCTCCTGGGTTTTCCCGCTGGAATTATCACAGACAAACTGAACATAAATGACTATCAAATTTCTATTTCTTACTTTTTGGGGTTTTTTTTCACCCTGACTTCTACTTTCTCATTCTCCAGATATGGTATTCCATCTTCCCTGGTTGTTCCTCCATATCTTTAAAAATTCTTCTTTCCTATTGTTTGTTAAGAGAAGCTATCATCAAAAAGTTATCAGAAAAGCTCTCCTCTTTTAATTATTGAAGTTTTAACCTTTTTCAAATGTCTCTTAAGACCTCAAAACAATAAAATGTTATAATTATTAGTAGTTCTCCACTACTTAATAAAGACAAAATCCACCTCAGTTTTCACTCTTCACATCCTCCTTAGATCTCACTATTCTCTCTAGAGCCAGACATGCAATGTTCTCAGGAGAGGAGAAACAATCACTAAGAAGATATTATAATAATTGTGAGAATAAGGGTATTTTTTATTACTTTATTTCATTAGCTAGCATGGGCATCTTAATAGCTGTTTCATCCTGTGAAATCCTATGGTCAGACTTCAAAGAGTTATAGCTGGCCATTATCTGTTTAAGCTTGTTTAATTCAAAAGTATACCCGGCCTGGGTCTAATTAGTCTGGAAACCTTTCTCCCAAGCTTCATTTAAGATCACTGATTTAAAGATACTATGGGCTGCGAGCTTCCCAGACAGTAAGGCAGTAGAGCAGTCTGTGTTTATCAGTCTACAGAACCATGTTCCAAACAAAAGCAGTATAAAGGGACCTAAATATTTCTGGTTGCTTTGTTTCAGTCTTTTGCTCTGGGCATTACAGGACTTTGACAAATAATTCTTGTTTTGGAGGAAGCTGTTTTAAAATCACTTCCATTAATGTTATCAGTTGCTTCTAACAAAAAAGTGTTAAATTTAATAGGACAACCTGAACTACTCCTTCTAGTCAGAGGACTACAGAGCAGGTTGTCTACTACTGCTGGAACCCCATGATTCCACCCCAAACTGGCCAAAATTATGTAAACTTTCCTCCACTTGCTCAAGCAGCCCATCCTGGCAAAGTGGCCTGCAGTTCATTGGTTTCACAGCACATACTGAAAGCAATGAGTAATATGCGAAGCTTCCTGAATAACTGATCAGGAAAAACTGAGCATTGTTTAGTATTGCAATAGCATTGGTTACTAATAGTATTAACGAAACCATGAGATGTATTTTTGCATGTCATGTGTTTCTTAATGGACCTTATAACGTGGCTTTGTGTCTCAGCCGGGCTCTTTTTCAAACGGAGTAGCTCATAGGTCACAAAGTAATGTGTGTAGTTAACAGAACATTTCTAATGATCTTGTGTAATAGCCCTCCCAGTCTTTGAAAATGTAGCTATGGGGCTCCTGTTAGGGAACAAACTCCCTTTGCACATCTGTTATGTCACACTATGAAACATAACAAGCCAGGGCTGCTTCTTACTGCCGCAGAGTGAATAAACTGAGCCAGGCTGTTCATGTGATTTCATGGTTAAGCGTATGAGGGACAAAGCAGAGCAGACATCTGTGGTTTCTAACCCTCTCAGGGTGATTTATTTCCTTGAGAGCTAATGAAGAAGAGATATTGAAGTCCAATTAGATAGCAAATCCAGATCCCTGACTCTCCATTACATGGGTTACAGGACTATTGGCATGTTAGCAATAGTGTTACTCATACTAAATTTTACCAAGCTACATTGGTATAGAACACTTTTATGAAGATGTTCTCACAAAAGATCAAAATTCACCATTATTATACTATTCTCTTGTGAAAGTTGTCACTGTTATTCACAGAATTTCAGCCCGCCCAAAGGCAGTGTGTGTGATCATGTCAGTGCGGGAACCAACAGCTAAGGCTGCTGAAGCCCAGTGAAATGTCTAGTATATGCCTCCCTCCTTCTTCACTTACCTATTAAAGTTAAAATTATTTTTGTTACTTGACAAAAGCAGAGACTACTTTATTCAAAGAAAACCTAGATTTATACAATGGCTCTTATAATAGCCATGGCTGGCTGTGTCATTACTAGTAAAGAACTGAAGACCTCTGGGAGAGCGTGCTGCTTTGAAGTGTTGTCATCCTGAATGGAGACAGCAACTAACCTAGTTCTTTGTCTCCTGAGACTAATTTCACCAAAGATTTTGTTTTTATAGAGATTTTCATAAAAGTTCCAGCAAAAGCTTTCCCAACCCATTAATTCTTACCCCCCTTAAGGGGAAAATGAAAGGGTGGGTTTTTTTTCATTAAGCAGTCCTTGCACAACATTAAACCCCCCCCTCACCTGGCAAGCTCTGTAACATAGCTGCTAATAATATGCAAACTTGCAGAACATGTTAAAGAGAGTTAGGCAGGGGGTATGAGTGCAGCCAATAAATACTGAGGTTTCAAAACATAAAGTGACTGATGAATCGGTGGATGAAGTTTTATGCTCTGCATTGTTCACTTGATATTATTTTGTCTATCATTTCCCCTTTTTGCTACAGCAAACCCTTCCTATCATTACAGTCCATCACAGTGTTGCTTTGAAGTGCTTTCAGTCTCTCTGATTGTTCATGAGTCTTTTAAAAACTATAGAAAATCCTAAGCTTCATATTGCAGAGTATCTTAGAATTTGTGAATTCAGTAAAAGGGGCAAACAAGTGACACAGAGAAAGCTTTGATGGATTGCACAGATTTCATGGTTCTGTTTACAACTTAGACTGTCTAATATTTGTTCTTAAAGAATTTTGATTTTATTTTTAATTATAAAAACTTTTTTTTTTTTTTTTTTTTAGAAATTGGACAGAAGTGGCCTGCTGTAGTCTTAGAAAAATATTATTAGAATAAATTAAAATTCAGTTCTAATTTTCTCCCAAAATTTTAACTCTCCAAGTGATAACCATTTAACTCGTATATGGAGAAATGTTGTTCTTGTATTTTCTTGTGAATAATCCTCAGGTGGTTGAAAGTTCCACAAGAATCTAAACAGAAATATTTGACACATAATATTAAAGCAGGTACACATCGCTTCTGGGGATTCCCTCTCTAACAGGAGTTCACATTCAAGGTCAGGTAATTGCTTCTGTTACAGCAAAATACCATAGCTAACACTATGTGTTAAGGTCAAAGGGAGCCAGTTGACATTAGAAACTCCTTTGGCAAAGCTGTGGCCATGCAATGGGAGGCAGTCAGTCCCCCATCACTTTAAAGTCTAAATAGACTGGACAAATCAAGAAGGGAGAGGAAAGATGCTCCTCCAGAAAGGTGCCTGGGAGAGGTCAAAACTTCCATTGTCACCTAATTGAGCAGTGGCAAAATTAGGAAAATAAAGTCTACAGGAAATCTTGGTTATTTCAGTTTTATAATAAAAAACCCAAAGTTTTCATGTTTCTAAAAAATACTGCTAAACTGATCATGTGTAAAAAAAACTGGGACTAGTTTGCAAATGGACAGAATCTCCCCTGGTTGGCAACGTTTTGTTTTGGTTCCCCCCTCCCTGTTTTGGATTTGACGTAACCCAACCCATAATGAACCCTTGGAGCACAGAGATCAAACACTCTGGCTCCTCTTCTCCTGAAGGACTGGTGGGCACAGAGAAAACAGCTGTCAAACAATGATCAGTAACTTCTCATGCATGGGTACAGTATTGTTGACAAGTGTGACAGTATATACTTTTTGCTGAAGTGCTAAAATATCGGCACATTCTCTACAGCTTGTGAGTCATAGTAACTCCATGGCAGGTTAGCAGATGGTGAGCTGAACAAGACAGTGTGCCATGTCTCATATATTTTGAAATAAATGAGAAACATATTCTCTGTAAGGAAAACAGAGCCACAATATTTTCCTTTGAAGGCAAATCCTGGTCTTTCTATATGACAGCATGTTGACTGAAAAGAAGGAGAAAAAAATCATTTTAAGACTTAGTCCCTGCATCACTCAGAGCCACTCCATGGGTGACTACTCCACCATAGTCACATCTTCTCCAGCATTACTCCTTGCAATCCTACTCCTACAACACTGACAATGTTTATGGGCTATCACCGACAATACCAAATCATTCCAAACCCTACTTTTTCAAGTATTGCAAAAAATATACTGTTGGTGCTATATGTGTGAAAACATGAGAAGGGAATACAGTTAACCTAAAGTCTAATAAAAATATACTTTAAAAATATGTTTTGCTGCCTTTTGAGACACCAATATGAAAAACTGTTAAAATTGAATGCATGTGCCAACTGTTTAGACCAACAAAGTACTTTAAAGGAAAATAAGTGTCTTGCCAACTGCTTCAAAAACAAACACTGCCAATACATTTAAATAGCTAAGCATTCATCTTTCTTTACTTCAGTGCCTAAACAACTTGCTTAAAATAGAAGTAAATATCAAAATAGGGAAGTAGTGGCTTTCTAAAGCATACATCATAGTAGATACAACCATACAGATGTAAGATCTAATGCAGCACGCATTTCTGAAGAGTATATTGACTCTGGAATGCCAAAATAAGCTTTTGTTTCTAAGTGTAATGTACAGAGACTAAAAGATACACATCATAGTTTCATTTGGTTGTTATTATTGCTTTCTTGTTTTGATTTCTGTTATGTATTTGACAAATCATTTAGTCATTCCAATCTTCTTGTCAGCTTACTTCAGTGACAGCTCAGAGTACCCTAAGACTACAAAGTTCCTAAAACATGAAAAAAAAAAAAAAAAAAAAAAAAAGAATTCACATAGCTCAGCACTGATTTAAAATGTTTCAGACCAGAGTGGCGAAACAAACAAACCTCACAGGATTTTGAGAATAGTACATTTTTAGCAATTTCACTGATATTACACACTTCAAATAAATTCAGTCTGTTTAAATACTCAACAAACATAATAAGAAAGTCCAAGTCTATCGTGTTTTAATACATACTTAATCTGCTGAAGAACAGCATGACAATCATTAACTAGAGGAAACAGAAGAACCAGGAAAGTCTTCTAAGAAAGAAAAGTGCTTCTCTTAAAGAAATAGAAAAGAAGGTGGAAAAGAAGATAAGAGCTGTGACAAAGAAGAATTACAGACCTTTGGCAGAAAGGTTTCTTTTTAATTTATTTGGTAGCAATCTGAACCTAAAGCAGGCTCCTTTAGGCTCATTGTGAAATGATTGCAGTTCTGGGCTACCTAAGCCTAGAAGGTGGTATTACACATACCTGATTGACAACTTCACTAGTGCAGGGAGTAAATAAAACAAAACCAAATTAAAGGTAAGTAGTGTAGGTATTCTGCTACTTTTCATAACGTTCCTGTGTAGAAAGGATTTTAGTGCAAAATTTATATCAAAATTAAAAGATTACAAAATAGTGATAACATTACTGTGCTATCTACATGCAAAGCATTTAAAAACCCCAGCATTTTCCAACTAATTAATGGTCTATTTATCGCTACTACTATTATTTTATACCTCCAGGTACTCAAAATGGCTACAAGGACATTTCCTACAGAGGTTATAAAACTATCACCAAACCACACCAAAGGTAGGTTGCCCAGAGAATTTCATGCCAAAAGACTCAACTTACTTTCTCTTTGTCCTTCAGCGCCACTTTGTATAGCACATGGAAGTGGAATATTTACTTGTTGCCTCAAACCTTATTGCTTTTTTTAACCATAAGTTGTCTCTCTTGAGCAAAATTTCTTTTCAGAGCATTGCACTGTGGTATTTGGCCAGAGCATATCAATGTGCAGTTTCCTCAGGCATCTGAATCTGGGCCAGGCAGGGATTCACCAGGAGGACTATCAGCACTGCAGCTGCATGTCTGCATCCCCAGTGCCACACACACGTTGTCATGTAGAAAAACAAGCATCCAGGGGAGTGCCAGTGCCAGGGTCCCCTCGGTTTCACTTAAATGGAAGAATTTCTCTCTATCTCTCCATTAACCACTCATGGACTACCTGAACGGCACTCCACCTCAACAGGGCAGGCTCATGCCTCTTTCACACTGAACAAGTCATTTTGCTTGTATCTACAGTCCTCGGCAAATCCTGCTCCAATGAGATGTAATATTTACACTGGGGAAACCTTCCAAAGAGCTGGTTGGTTGAGCTGCTCAGTGACAGAAATGTCCTTCAGACCGATTTGCTGTCCTGATTTTAATCACTGCATCTGCTTCATGCGCTACATACCACTGTTCTTTTTACAGTTTCTTCTGTTTTTCTTTAAGTCTGCAGCTTCTTCTATTGATCTCCTCACTCAATATTCTCTGTGAACCAAGCTTTCTTCTTAAGGATCTGCTTTCTCCATGATGGATCAGAAACAGCTGCAGGTATTGGACCTATGTAACCCGTACAGAAATCACCAGGCTGCAGTTTTTGCTCTTTCTGTACTCCATTTTTGCCTCAGGCATGAATGCTGTAGTGAAACCTCAAGATACTTACTTGTTTGCTTCACAACTAAATTTTTCTCCTGGTTTATTTACAATCTGCTTCTAGTCGTTTTTCTGAACAATGGATTCCCTGTCACCTTAACACTCTTAGTCATTAAGATCATGACTAAGTCAATCTGTCTTTAAGTCCCTAGAACTGATCAGGTTCAAACCCATTGCCTTCACTGGACCTGAACAAAGTATTTGTGCCATTTTCTTCTAATGCACACAGCCTGAATCACCACCCAACGGGTGCAACTGACCCAGCTGGGCTGCCAGCACAGCCCAGTGGTGCTCGGTAAACCCAGTATGCAGCAAATGTTTTCCAGGCTGCTTTGGAGCACAAGAATTGTTTATAAAGTTTCAAAATCTACCAGGACTTCTGTCCCTGGAGCAATAAAGGATGGGCAATCTCTCTGAAGTCTTTGAGGCATCATGACTGAGCGCATGACAACCTAAAATCTGTCATAAGAAATCCACTGCTCTGTAAAGGATTTTCTCTCCACTCTCTCTGCAATGCTGAACTTGCATTAGTGAAGCATAACTGTTATGTAAAAAGTCCCCATGTTATATATAATTAGTATATGCATGAGCAGACAATAAGCTAGTTAATATTTCTGCTTGATACCTGTATTGTCATACATGATTAACCTTTCATAACTTTCAGAGCAGAAACACTATGTGATAATGTCAAAACAGAAAAGTGCTAGGAGGGAATAAAGATATTTGTGTAAAAGCTGATGCACTGGCTCCTGAGTCCAGTGCACTCAATGGTGCAGAAAAAGTACATGTTGATGTACTGGTCAGCAGACTGGAGGCAAACAGCTAAGTAAGAAGGAAAAGAACTTGGCAGACCAGACTTCAAATAAAAAAAAAATTGAATATGAATGAGGTAAAACTGTAGAACACTCACATATAAGTGAAAAAGCTGACAGTGAAACGGATGTTCTTAGCTGCTCTTTAATGTATGGACCAGAAAAGTTACTAATGTGATACTAAGTAAAAGAGCAGGAAAGTCCTTATGTCTTTAGTATAATATGACAATATTTTGGTATTGTATTTTGCATGAAACTGTAAAAGCGAAAAGCTCCCTGTGATGCCAATAAAGACAATACTCATCAGTTTATAGTTTGCTGAACTTGGATTCAGATACATTTAAATTGCTTACTCAGGCTCACAGAAACTGAATGTCAGCATTGGGACTGAAGCCCAGCAGCTAGGACTAGAGTAATATTCAGAGGCCTCAGACAAGATGAGTTTCCCGTTGCCTCAGGTATAGTGTAAGAAATAACACAGTGTTGGATCATGGGCTATGGAATCAGAAGGGAAAAGTCTTTCTAAGGACACAGAAACAAAAGCAAATCACAGTCCTTTTTCTCTGTCTTAACAAAAAATTCACAGATTTCATATATCACTCCTGTACCTTATTTTATGATGTCCTTTGTTCAGATGCCTTGAGGTAAATCTCAGTTGTTGACTTTTCTACTGGCCTGTTCTTGGAAACCTTGTTTCTAAAGATTTTTCCTTTGCATTTCAGTATTATCACAGCAGATCATCAGAGTCATAAACAACAATTTGTTAAGGAGAATCTCAGGTGTGTTTGTGAATACTTCAATAAAATACATAAATATAATATCATGTAAAATAATTTCTTTGCTGCACGTTTTAGTAAGAAGTCATTTCAGGTACAGTGAGAAGAGCATAAGTCTTCACCTCTCTGACATTTTGCTAAAGAGTTACTTTTTTAAGGAGTTATTCTAGTAACTCCTGGTACCAAAGGGCAGGTCCAGCTTTTGAATGCACTTCTTTGTCTACTGGCTAGACGACATTGGTAAGGCCCAGCATAACCCTTGAGAGGTCATGCAAGGACAAGACTTCTGTCCTTAGCCAGCATCCAGGAGCTGTAAGCAAATACTGGAGAGTGTAAACAGTATTTTCAGTTTAAAGAGACTAACTTTGGTGTCTCGATTTACAACTGTCTCAGTTCTCAGTGAATTCACAAACCTCAAACCTTGTCTCTCTGTTCATCTTCGGGCTTTTGCAGGCATAAAAATGAGCAACACCTTTGCAGCTGGCAGGATTTTGGAATGAGTCATTTGGCACCTAAATGCTGATTCCATTCTGTCAGGCATAAAATATTTATTCTTATTAATTTTTAAAAATAATAATTCTTTTTTTATGCCCAGTATTAGTCACGTGGGGAAAAAAAATATCTCTTTTTTGTGTTTTTATGTATAACTCTAGACAGGCTATTTTTTTAGCAAGAGGACTAACTTTTTTAGAAAAATTTATCAATGAGTACACAAAAAAAATTGATATAACATCAGTTTATATAATATAGCTTGTACCTCTCCATTTCTATTGCAGATGTGATGCCAGCAATTCCTTTCATATTTCACAAAAAGCGTTTGAAAACACTTGCAAAAATATTAATTAGAAATTTAACTCTTTAGTGGACTGAGAGCACAGATATTCCCTGTTTGCAAGAGGTGTAAATCTGTATTCTGAAAGCTCTGCTGTTTAAAATGTGTTTTGCTTTATTCTGATGAGCAAAAGTTTTAAATGTCCTTGTCCATCAACAAGATTACAAAGTTAAGGTTGCTCTTATTTTCTTCTGTTTATACTTAATGTCAATGAAATGCTATCCACCAATTGCATATAAAGAGGTTTTAGCTCCTATGTGCTTTTTCTAGAGCCCTGCTAATATCCTATTGATTTTCATTTTCAAAATGAAGAATGTATTCAGCTGCTTCTGTATAATAAGTTCAGATTTTCAACAAATATATGCAGAATGATAGCTCTGCTGCGCTTATGAGTCTTGTTTAAATGAGATCCCAGGTAAATAGATACAGGCTGGAAAAGAAAGTATTCAGGTTTCATTGGACAAAGACCTAATTAATAAAGTGATGTGTGCCAAAATACAAGTTCTGGTTGAATTTGCAAATTCAATTTAAAACATGCTTTCTAAAAAGATCATTAGTCAAATAAATAGAAAAAATAAGCAGGAAAAAAATGAAGCAAAACTGTTATACAGTAAAGATGGTATAAAGTTTAAAGAATTTTAAGCCCAAAAATGAAATGCAACATGTACCTACATTTTTAATAAAGATGATAAAGTAGAATATGGGGACAAAACTACAGTTGGCTAATGAACTGTGTCTAGAGAAATTAAAATTACCATATTCAAGGTTCATCCAAGGCTGAAATTTCTGTTCACACAAAGAATCTTCATCCAGAATACTAAAAGAACTGGCACAGGGTCAAACCTGAGATGCCTTGTAACAGAGGAAAAACAAAAGTAGAACTTCCATTTACAAAAAAGAGGAAAACAACAGTCCCAAGCACTGACTGATAAGCACTTACCATAAAATAATGAAAAATATTTATAAAGAAAAATGAGATTAAAATACAACATGTGATTAATAGTGCTCAGCTGTATCAAACTCATTGAACTGATCCTTGAATGAATGTTGAAGAGGTTTTTTTGCTGTGTTTTAGTTTTTGAAGATACGAAGAAGAAATACAATAATGATAATGTTCCTGGACTTCAGTAATTACAGGGGAAATAATCTGGAGGAAACTAGTGATAGTACCATAACGAAAGAATTGGTTAGAAATTTTGTCAAAATGAGAATAGGACTGGAAAGACATTTAAACACAGTGTGCCTCTGAGAGTAGTGATGGACTCCATCTCCTTCAGTGTCCTGTCAGGGAAGATGCCTTATAAAGCCCTTGCTACTGGAGTATGCTGGTGATGCAACACTGGGAGACTGGTACATGCCAAGGAGGACAGGAATATCATAGAAGAAACTCAACGTGGGTTTTAGTAACGGTAAGAGGGACTAAGACCAAGCTTGGTAAAGACTGAGAGTATATGACAGGAGCAGAGGGGAAACAAGAATCAAGGACAGGTTTGAACTTTTCCATGGAACAAGTTCTCAAGTGGAAAAATTACCTCTAAAATAATTTGAATTGGATTTTTGATAAAAATTTGATAATATTATCAATGGTATTAAATAGCATATAGGTATTCCTATATTAACAGCTAAACCCTGAATGTGTTAAATAAGGCCAAGATGTCATGCAGAATACAGTAGCTATAAAGTCACAACATAAAATCACAATACTATAATGAATGAAGGATTAAAATTTCCATTGTTAAAAATATGAAATCAAGAAACATTCACCTTTTTCAGGAAAGGCTCTGTAACAGCCATGCCATATCTCCTACCGTTTGCAGCTATGGTGTTTACATGAGAATGGGGGAGCCTTGGTTTCCAGTCTGTATTCTGCAGGAGTCTCTCAGGAGAACACGGGTGGAATCCAGGAGCAGCCCAGCCAGGCAGATGAACCATTTGCATCCATCTGCTCTCATATTCCACTATCGTCTTCTTCCACTCTAGGCAGATTTGCAGAGCTGTGAAGGCTGCACCTTCAATATAATTAGAAGAAAGAAGTAAAAAAATGGGAGCACTAAGCTATACAAACCTGAAGAAGACATGGATACCATTTAGCTATCAATGAGTGTATCAGTTCCAAATATTTGTAGATTAAATTGTGTGTGCCAGTTTGTGCATATGTGAATAATTTTAGCTTGTTTGGCCTTTTATTTGCATGCAATATGTGGGAGATACAACTACTTATTTTTAAAACCCACAAAACATAAGTTTCATTTCCTCCTACATATAAGAAGATCTTAGTTCATACACTTCTATGAAAATACTGTGTTCAGCTTCCTGCAAAATTCTTTGCATGTTTCCGCCAACTTCTCAAAACGTTTTCACCCTTGTTGATTGTGAAAAAACTCCAAACCAAACCTTGAGGCAAAACACACTGGAATACAACAGAGGCTATAAGTGGCTAGCAATTAATTTTTGACACTGTGAGTTGATATACATGGGCATTTTTCATAGAAGTGTGGAAGCAGGGAAATCAGACTACAGGAAGCAAAAATCTGGACCTGCCCAGCAGAATCCATTTCTTCCCCACCTTGTCTGCCACCATAACTTAAACAATTTGCCATGGACCACAAGCCCATCATTCCTGAGATGCCTCTGTCAGCTCCCTTGTAAACTATAACTACATTTCCTAACTAAAGACTCAGCAAAAATCACTCCGTGCTCCCTTAGCACCAGGGTAAGAACAAACCATATCAATTGATGTCCTTCATATACAGTTCATGTATGATGGACTCTACAATGGACCCTGTATGACAGCTTCTCTCCTACTGGATTTTCCTGACAGTGCAGCTGTGCTAGAGTCACATTTCTATGAAATATGATTACACTTGCACTGAAATCAACCCATTTTTTCAAAGTCTTGTCCTTGTTGGAGTCACCATTCCACATAAAGTATCTACTCTGATCTAGTACAGTTGAAAACTTAATACTGAAATACTCATGGCCATGGGAGAGTGATGACAACTCCAGTTTATTCTGTGGCCACTGCCTGCCTCTACCATAACAATTTCTTACAACTGGAGAAACAGAAATTAAGGCAAAACCACTTAAGTTCTGCTGCCTAGACAGAGAAGAAAAAAAAAAAAAAAGAAGAAGAAATAATTTTAAGATCAACAAAAATCTTTGGTGCTAAATTTGGAATAATCTCCATTTTCTTTACCCCTGAAATAGTAATTTCACTTTTATTAGTTGCTTCTTCCTACTTTTTGTTTACCAGATGCAGTGAATTATAGCAAAATAAAAACAGAGCTGTCTTTCCACTTCCAGCCCTTATTCCTGCATGCTGCTTCATATGGTTTTATTTTCAAACATTTTCCCATAAAGATGTAACTTACTTTAGGGCTTACTTCAAGGAAGTTCCTGACAAGTTCCCATATGAGATTGCTTAACCCAGAACAGCTGATCTTTATAAATCAGCAACAGACCCAGCAGCAATATCTGACCGTACTAGGTTGATGAGTTTTGCCTATTTGTAGTGCAGTCAGTTCACTAATGAGGATCAGGCAAGATGCACAATGCCCTCTGGACCTCATTAAATAGGTTTATTTTGGCCTGCTGAAATGTTACCTCAGGACTTGAGCACGGAGGATGGCACAGCCCTCTGCTGCAGAAACGGAGGTCCCATCTCATTGGCGGAGGTGGTGTCTTCCTGAAGAGGTTTAAGTCAGGTTTCCTCCCTGGCACTGTCTCTCTAGGTATGACATAAGGATACAATGACACTTTAAATGAAAGTGGGTTTAACGCAGAGATTGGTTGATGTTCACACTGAAGAGGCTGAACCCCATCCTGGGTGCCACTCTGCAGTCACTCCCCCGCGCACAGTGACATGTCCCCACACTGACAGTCTCTAAGCATGTGCTGGTCCTCCTGAGGCTGCTTGGCTCTTCTCTGGAGAGCTGAGCAGTTTTAAACTTACTTAACAAATTGTGCAGACGTCTTCCCAATGTAAGGGAAACTACCTGAGGGGCAGAGTGCCAGCAGAGCCAGCTTGCACCATGCTCTGCTCCCAGGCCAGGCAGCCTCGGGGCTGCAGAAGAGGAAAAGCCACTGACACAATACTGTTACTCTAGTCAAAACTCATTACTCAGTTCTCTCAGGTATGGGAGGAGTCTGAAAGTGAACTGCAATCATTAGTGCTTCCTAACCTGCTCGCATTTTCCTCAGCTGTCATGTCCAGGTTAGCTATTTCTAGCTCAGACATGCTGGCAAAAGAGATGCTTATGAAGTGAAACTCAAGTGCCAAGTCCAAAGGTCCCTAGAGGCTGCAGATTATTTTGTTTGGAGCCTCATCTCTACTTTGGCTCAGCAGAAGAGTAGAAACATGACAAACCTGATCAGTCCTTTTTCAGCTCACAAGTATGCAACTTCTGCTGCTGTAAAAACCAAAACCCGAGGCTCTGGTTGTGCAAAAACCTCAAAATTACTTTAGAAGGGCAAGTGCTACCTGCAGGACCACTTGAGCTGTGACAGCAGTGCTTCAAGACCAGTAGAGAAGAAAAACTGTGGACAACTCATCCCATGCCCGAGCTCGATGAACAGTGCCTGCTGACTCTGCACCACTAATGGCATGTGCAGGAGGCTCATGCAAGTACGGTGGGAGCGTTTGGCTGGTCGGGGAAGCCCCTGTTGAGTTTTGGACTCCTCCCATGTCAGGCAGCCTCTGGGACTGGTACTGAACTGTCAGCAGAAGTGGCCTTCTCCAGTCAGATTTTTGCTTTTAAGTCAATGGGTATTGGATTGCACCCAAAGCTGCAGAAGTATTTGGGAAACAGGAAAAAGACTTAGGATCATAACTGCAGATTTTCATTAGTAAAGATTAAAAGCTACTTTAAGTTAGCCTAAGTAGAGGCTTTACTTACTAATACAGCATTATACATTTCAAGTCCCTATAAGTACAGCTCGAGGTGCAGCGTCAGCTGCTCTGCCTGCATGACTGCAGTTGGTGTCTGGAGACCACCCATGTCTTTGGGTTAATGCAGCAGGAGGTTGTTAGGCAGACTGCTGCAGGTGGTGCACTGAAATGTCCTGCTGCTTAGCTATCACCGCAGAGATGGGATTTATATAAAGCGATATGAGACATGCATTTCTAAATTAGTAATGACTTTATTTATCTGGACAGAAATATTCTGGCCATGGACACCTAACAAGAAATGAAAGTGCTATTTTTGTTCTTCTGTGTCTACACAGAAATGCATTTGATAACACTGGTAGCAGCCAGCTTGCCGAGACATCCATCAGAGATGCTGGAGCTCAGAGTTACAGTGGAGCATTTATTCGTGACAGCACCCCAGCCCTTCAGGAAGTTTCTATCTCCTGCTGGCTCAGTGGTACACATTACTGGCTTGCTGTTGTCATGGCTCTGGCTTTGCTGCCACCTCCATCTAAGCCTTTATTCACTTGATTGAAGCACTGTGTACTGAAAAGCAGTGGCAAAATCTCAGGCTTTGTGGGGTGCCTTATTTGACAAAGTTCACAGCTCTGCTACAGCTCCAGTTTATCATCATAAAGTAACTGGTTTAGAGTACACAGAGGGTGTTTCTTTTTCCTTTCAGCTCCTGTGCTTCTGATTTATTGTGGTTCCATTATGTATCCCCCAGGAATTGCTCTCACCACATTTTCAGCAGACATGTCTTGCAGCAGATTGCCATTTAGAAGGTAAGCAGTTACTCCTGTTTCAAGATCTGCCATTCAGCATCTCTATGGAGAAAATTCACATTAACAAAGAAGAAAGCTGAGTGCACACAGCTCCTCAAATACAGTCCAGAAGTCAGACTGCAGAGCTAAGCAAGAGCCCTGCCTCCACAGGCTGTGCCGGCTGAGGGGTTTCAGCAGCTTTTTCGCTGGTTCTCCCCTTGGGGTGGGACAGCAGCTCAGCTCCAGTGTGGCAGTCCAGTGTCTGCTCAAAACAGACCAAGAAAGACTGGTTTTGCTTACACTGTTTAATTCGTGGTGGGTTCCAGACATGTCTTCTGTTCCTCTTACATACAGTTCATCTCTTAAATACAGAGACAAGTCATAACTGATACTACTTGAACTCCCTTGCCCTTATGGATTCAATGCTTATCATTTTTTTTAAATGTAATTTTAGTCCAAAGTCTTTTTGACTGAGGAGGATTTTAAAAAAGGATAATTACAGGGATATCACCTCTCTAGCGTGTAATATTTCTGCTTAGCCTGAGATAATTTTCATCCCAAGTCATTCAGTTCATTACTGGGCAGAAGATGAGACTGACTTGTTTTCACTGTTTTTGATATTTGATGAGAGACTACTTGTTAACAAAGCTGCATGGATGTTTATGAAACACTTGAAGGCAGCATTAGAAAACCACCTCGTAGTTTTCTCTAATTTGAATAACACATTTTTCTCTAATTTGAATAACCCATGTTTCATGTCTGCTACCTTCATAAAATAAAAGCAAAAGTAGAAAAGATTCATCAGCTGAACTCCTAACATAGGGCAGATCCCAAAGGACCAGTCAGGAGTCATTGCTTCCTGATGTTTTCTAAAATTTACCCATCAAAATTGGAATGAAGTATACTGATAAGTTTTTGTTTTGGGCCATTCTGCCTGGTTACTGACACAGAAAAAAAAAAAAAAAACCTTAAAGAAATCAGTAGCAAGGGCACTTAAAAAAGAAATTAAGTACATTTATGATTATATTGGTCAGCTACGAAAATTTCCACTAAAGTTAAAATTCAGTGGTGCATTTCCCATTCTTACTTACAGAACTTAACCCATTGTTTGTACTTCATCAAGACTATGTATTAATTGCTCACAGCCACAACGGGCTAACTTCTTGCTCATTATCTAAAAACCTTCATGTTTTTTCAGAATTATCTTTTAGATTTTTGTTCACCAAAACCCACCTGTGTTGCTAAATTATATTACCAGTTTAATCAAGTTCTATGAGAATCTCTTCTGCCTAAAGTTTAATCTTTAACTAATAACTTTTAAGCATGCCCTCTACAAAATCAGAAAATTAGATTAAGACTCTTACGCATCTTGAGTGGTATGCATCTGAGGATCAGCTACACCTTGATAGCTGAAGGTGTACAAATAACAAGTGTCACAAATGAACCTGTAGGATTAAACCATGCAGCTATACTCACAGGACTGAATGCAGGGAACTGTGAGAGATTTTGCAGATTTCCTCTTGCCATGGGATCCTAAACCCTCAGGAAGCTTCCCAGCCTGCCCAGATGTAAGTTGAGGGGAAAAACTTCCATGGATTTTCCTGAAGTAAAATTACACTGATTTACATCTGACAGGCTCTGTGGAAAACAGGACAATAACAGTAATTTAAATAATTCTTTAAAATAAGTGTGCATGAGAAATATCTTTTTAGATGAGTGCTGCCGATAGGACAGTGGTTTCAGACTGAACTGTTAAATAGATTAGTTCTAGATGGGACCTAGCTCTACCAAGGCAAACTGTTTTTACTTCAGTCACAGTCACTAGGTCCCAGTGGAAATGTTTATTCCTAACTACTTCCCTCAAGCAGGAAAAAAAAAAAGGCAAAAATTGGGGTGTTTACAATTCAACTGTTGATTTATTTATCTTCCATTTTCTATTTCCAGTATGAATTAAGCTGTGCAATAGATCCCAGGAATCATTGATCTGTTTAAATAAACAATATGACACACACCAGCCTGCAAGGGCCATCTGACACTGATTTCTTTTGTTTCCATTTGTGGAGCAGGCAAATTATATACTGTACAGTTTGAACAAACCTATCCATGTGATTTCAAAGATCTTAATTTGTGGTGGTAAGTTCCACCACACCACTTGATGGTCTGTTTTTCATAAATGGAAACATTTCTGGCTCTTGGAGGGTGAAGGAGATGACATTTCCGTAAGAGGAGTTGCTACATGTACATTTGTGGTTCTCTCATTGGCATAAAGCTAGTAAGTGCCAAACTCACAGGGTTCAGCATTGTATATATGTTAATCACAAACTTGGTTGTCCTCTAAAGGAATTGAAAAACAGCTTGCTGGAAATATTTTTCCACCGATTTGTGATATGTTTTACAGGTTAGGAAAGCTAACTTTATAGGTATCGTTTACTTTCATTCAGCAAGATTGTTTCCATAAGAAAAGTGACACTATACCCTGGTCTAAATATACATTAAGTAAAAAGACTTCTTGCAGCCAAAGCTTAAAATTGCATAAGCATCGACTGAGAAATTGAGTCAACGTTCAGCCCCCAAGACCGGAGCACACCAAGTTCTGGGAGGCACTGCAGGAGAATAGATGTAGTCTCCACTTTGGGAGCATGTCTCTCTTCACAGGGTGAAGGATGCCTTGTAGCTTGTAAGTTCATAAAAAAAAAAAAGTGGAAAAGGAATGCAATAAATCCATGTCATCTCTTTTTCTGAAAAAATACACAAGACAGTGTACAACTGCTGCAATTCCCGCCTAAGCACCCTCTCTGATAAAAGTGCTTGTAGGACAGTAGAGCGAGGAAGATGGTAGTTCTGTGGAATGTGAAGATGAATATTTTCCTTAAGGACTCCCTAGGCTCTGGGGACAGTTTTCACTTGTAGGAATTTGTCTTCAGATCTGTCTCAGTCAAAATCTCAGTCAAAAATTAAACCCAGGGAGGATGCTGAAAGGCTAGTACACAATATAATGAAAACTATGCAAGAAAGGTACCTTCCCTGGTCTCTTCTCCTAGGTGAGAGGGTACTAAATCAGGTAAAAGAGCAAGCAGAGACCTAACTTTGTTGAATTATATGACAGAGAAAAAGAAAACCCTTTGTGTAAGCCATTTTCCTACATGGTGAGTGAGGGAATTTGCATTCCATTACATGCTCAGCATGAAGTGTAAAATACAACTCCTTCAAGCACGTGTGAACAGACATTCAGGATGAATCTACTTGATGAAGCCTTTGTTTTCAGTATCCTACATGCTAGACCTTCACATAGACAATGAGCAAGGAATGTCAGCTACAAAATAAAAATATCTATAGGGTATGAACTAACATTTCATTATGTCAGATCTATGAAGGCTGGATGATCTCAGACATGCAAATAATATGATGGGATTATCCTATTACATATCTGCCACTCATTTTTGCTGCATGATTGAGACAAACATGGCCAGAAAAGTAGTGATGCTGCCAGCCAACATGGAGGTGCTAGGTGAGGAAGTTCTGTGGTCTCTAGTTAGGCTATAGCCAAGTTTTACAGTCATTTGGAGAGAGATTTTAGTTATACTCATTTATGACAGAGGAGGTCCCTATGTCCAGAAAGCCACTCCTCTGAATTTTTTCTGGGAGAAAGGTACCAGGCATCCTTCCCCATGTGGGAGCAGCCAGAAGAGTGCTTGGATAAACCCTGCAGCCTATACGGTACTGTGCCTCGTATGTCTCTAAGTTTACCAGAATCTCACAGTTTTTGCACTCAGGTTTGACTTATGTAACTCCTTCTGAGCAAATGGAGTTTCAGCTTCTTTATCCATCTGCCATGATGTGTTCTAGTTGTGCTGCTATAGATCCTTGTATTGAATTTAGCCTTAAAGCTATTAGAGTTTCCAACATAATTTTAGAAATATAAAATAAGGCAATAAAGTTGTTAACTTAGAATTCACTTGATATATTGTCAGCTTGAGGCCTTTCTAAGAAAACACATGGCAGAAAAGCAAACCAAAACATAAATTCTGAGTTCATAAAATGTTCAGTGCAATTTGCAGCATTGATAGTTGTTACAGTCCTGTCTTATACTGCCAGGAAATATTTAAACATACTTAAATATATATGCATGATCCAGTCTGCCAGGCAAAAGTATGTGCTACATAAAGACAGATGGGAATGAGCTGTGGTACTTGGTACTTGACTGCTGGGTTGTGTCATACTAAAGCTTGTAGTAGTCATAAAGTTGATTTATGCAACTATTCATATTTACTATTCTAGAACCATTCTAGAAGTTCTCAAGATAGTCATTGAAATTTCTTTTCTTACCCAAGGAAATAAATGCAGAGAGATTGAAAGTATCTGAGTTCTTCTGGAAGATGCTATTGTAAGCAAAGTTTGCTTAATGTTACCTTCTTTTCGATCTCACAGGGAGATGGGTGTAGTGTAGCAGTCACCGGAGAGAAAATAAAACAACGCACTTGGAGCTGGGAGCCAGACCAATACAGTGCAGCTAAAGTTGGAGACAAAGCCTGTGAATCATTCCAGAAATAAACTGGTAGGGATTTAAACTTTGGACAAATACTACTTTGCAATAAAAATATGTGAATCTTCATGAGGAAATAAATCTGAAACAAGATTTTTTTTTTAAAGGACCTCAGAATTAAATACTTCTGTTGTCCAGTAACTCTGGAGTTTACGAGAGAAGTATAGACCATCTGTTCAAGAGACTAGTAACACAATCTCTGCAGCTAATCAGCACGATAGCGGTAGGAAATTATTTCATAGGAGCCTATCACATCTGTTTTTAAAACTAGTAGACTTTTTATTTTTAATACATTCTCTGCTTCTCTCACAAAACCTCTTTCCTGATAGGATTTATGTTTTAGTAGACAGCTTTTAAAATTTTTTATCAGTCTCTGAACAGGAATCCAGGTTAGTACATAAATACATATACAGCATGGTGCATGGGTATTCCTGAAGCCTATTACTACTTCTGTGAATAGCTGTTGGGGTTATGTCAGCAATGAAGAACATCACTATCATTGTAAAAGACTAATATAAAACATTATTACATGGACTCTCTTGATTAATTATTTTAAAAAAAATCAGCAGTCTATTAACTGAACTCCCTAGTTATTTTTCATTTTTACTAGTCTATATAATTATTATCTGAGTATATTTTTTACTATTTTTGAACATTTTGTTAGATTCTGAATATGGAAACCTGGAAAGCTTTACTGAGTGCATTTTTGATCAATTTATTTTTGGCAAGAATTGAGAAAATGTATAATAAAAAATGCTCAGAAATCTATTTACTATTTCTCCCAATGAGAGGAATACCGGATACAAAATATTTAAATGAACGTATCTTAAAGCATTTAGGGAAAAAATGTTATCAGGTATTCTGAGGATGGTAGAAGATGCAGTGGTTTTTTTACAGCAATGTTACACAGGTCTACTACAAATATCCTGGATATTGTACCAAAACATCTTTAATACTTCAGTGAACCTCACTAACATTTCCTTTTGCATTTAGCTCTATAAAGTCTACCTGACAGCTTCCCTGGAAGGACAGCTGTGTGCATTGTACTTTCTTTTCAGGGCACAAATAGAAACCTGTGACCTAAGAACTTCAAGAAACTAGTGGAAATGCATGAAAAACCTGACCTTGTGACTCCATTCCTGTTTGTCATCCACCAGTACAGGAGGAATTACAGAGAAAAAGCCATGATGTCTGTTGTTGCTGAACTCTGTAGGAGAAACAACAATATTACTGAAAGGAAAAAGGCAAAGCCTCGAGTGTACCCCACGGTGGATCAGCTGCGATTCCCTTGCACTAGGAGTGAGCAGGAGGTGACAGTAAGTCTCAGGTTGCACTAAAGCCCCAGAAAGGTGTGACCATGTTTGGCCAAGTGAGCATGGACCAAGTGGGTCACTACCTTACCTTGCTAATGGTACAAAAGAGATTTGCTGGCCTGTGTCAAGAAAGGACATGGATGGCACTGTGCATTGGAAGCTCTGCATTCTTTGGTACCACCGTCCTGTGAAGAAGTCATAAGTAGAGCAAATATAGTCTTTAGAGCTAGCTGGAGAAAAAATACAAGGTGTGTATATCTCTTTTTTATTTTTAAATCTGAAAATTACTTTGACATTTACCATGTCTTCATTTTCAAGTGCCATAAACACTGAAATAAAAATTGCCTCTTATTATAAACTGCTTCTATGTGCTTCTCTAAGACCTCTGGATCATAAGCACAAATTAGTTCAAACTGCCTGATAATCATAATTACCCTATATCTGGACTTTCTACATTGGAGGTTGAATATTGTTTGCTTCCTGACAATAAGGCATTAAAACCAACTTTGGAGTATACATAATTGATCTAATTACTTCTTGAATGTATGAATTTGGGAAAAAAAAAATCCAAGAAATAAATTGATAGAAAATAGACCTTTGGTTTCACGCAAAAAAAGTAGTAGGAATGCTGTTCATACTGCTGTATGTCGGCAGCCTGGAAAGTCAGTATGACCAAATGAAAACATAGCAATGTGCTCTGCAGCTTTATTCCTGCAGAAGTATTGGCTCTGAACACCATGTGCCTCTAGATGTGTAAATCTGGTTGGTTTATGGGATCTTTCACCTAATTTCTCTAAGTCATAATGTCTCCAAATGGTTAAATCAAGCAGGAAAGTTGAACACAAAATATCTAACCTTCTATATGCGGCAAGAACAGCAAAGAGGGAATTGTTACCTAGAATAAATAAATAAGAAAGAACTGGAAATATTTGAATGACCTCATTATTGAAAATATTGTTTATATATCTTGGTCCTACGTTATTATTATACACAGGATTTTTCCGTTTCACACTCCTGATGAACTACTACTTGTATTTTTTCTGGCAGTGTGAAGGAGTTAACAGTACTCAAAGTGCTTGGAGCTGTACTGTGGTCTAATAGAAAAAAGGAAGCATGCGCTAGGGAAGAAACTCACGACCTTCCCTCCCACACCCCTGTTGCTCATGCCAGCAATTCCCCAGTGGCCTGGAATTTCCTTTTCTTGTGGCAGCTAGCCCAGAGCTTGGTCCTTCAATCTTGGGACCCCAGGACACTCCTGTATCATCTGCTGAAGTGTGGCTCTTACATGAAAGGCCAGAATTGCAACCCTCTTCCCAAGAAGTCCTGTTTTTCTGGTAGCCTTATGAGCTTATGCCCTTCCTCTTTCTTCCACAAGGAACAAGACCAGAGAAGACTTCTGTCTAATCAGGTCAGCTCCTTTGCTGTTGCATCTTGGTGAGCTCTACCACAACGACAACGAGCCTCAATGCAGAGGTAATAAATCTAAGCAGTTAGTGTTTCTATTGGGGGTGTTCAAAGTAGATATTGAACTGGTTCAGGAAACTTAAAGATACATTCTTAGGAGATAGGGCTTATTCTAGGTTCTTATGCTCCTTACCAGAGAAGGCTAAACCATGTCATTGAGGGATTTGGAAGCAGGACTGCATTTACATATTCTGCTTGTCTTGGTATTAAAATTCTGGTCAGTTCTACTGATAATAGGGATGCAAGTGAACCTGTGAGAAAACAAACTGGGCCCTGTTAAGTTAGAGGCACAGTAATGGTGATGTATCAATCAGGATAGTTCGTATTTTTCCTGAAAACAAATTTGACTTATTTGTTACCCTCATCTGTTTGCAAGTGGCATGTGATGTCAATGTATTGACTGCAGCTGGACCAACATTAGGATTGGCTTTAAGGGAACGAAGGTTTTCTGCACATGAGCTCCTCTCAAATGCAAAGATGGGCAGAAAGGATCAATATACATTTGCAATTTATGAGCAGTTTTCAAACAGCTTAATTTAGGCAATCCCTGGACAATGTAGATGAATATTTAAAACTATCCTATTAAGATTAGGCTAATTAAATTAATTTTGAGCCACAGATACTGGATTTTAATAATAGACTATTGATGTGCAAGAAAGTAAAAGAGACCATTTGGATTTAATTTTGATTCCAGATCTGATCTTTGCAAAACAGTGCCTAAGCAGGGAACTCCCCAGATTCTCATCTATCTTATGTTCCCTCCCTACTCTTATACTTATCATAACAAAAAATTCCAGCTGTGAACAGTTTGAGACCTGAGTTGCTTAGCACCACCGCTCTGTAACCACGGCTTTAAAAAATGATAATACAAAAAACACAAAGCTCACACAGAAAAATAGATCACTTAAAAATATAAAGTGGAATGGTAGGAAAAAGTAAGCGCAAGGCCCCTAAGTTATCTGCTAAGTCACAAGGAATTAAAAGTGTATTTGGAAAGTTATTACTGTTAGTCCCTTAAGTGCAGTGGAGGTATGTAGTTATGCCTGCAGGCCAATGAACATAAACAGAGGACTTAAATCTCCTCACAGTTTCCCTCCACCCAATTTACTGAAGTGGTCTAGCAGCTTCTGCAACACCACCATAAGCTCCAATAATAACGACGCAGTTTAGTTGGTATAATGACAAAATCTGTAAAATATTTAGGTCCAAAACTCAGGTTTTCTTGCAGATCTCTAAAGATTTTTTTTAAAAAAAGTGCTTCATGAATCATTTTTTTGAGTTGAATGCTTAAAGGATGACTTGCAGTCAGGCACTTCCTGCTACATTTGCACCTAAGAATTGTATGTAGGTGACAGAGTGTCTACAAAACTATGGGAAAATAAAAGGAATGCGGCTGGTGGAGTCATCAGCAGTGACTGCCTTGCTCTGTGCTTCCAGGCCCTCACCTCCCAGGAGGGCACAGATGAAAACAAGCTATAGTGGTCATCCCTGAATTTAAACTGCCACACTCACCTGTTGCATCTGGAATGACTGTCCCAAATAAAGATTACACTTACACACACCATACAGAGTTACATATTTTAGATCTGCAGCTAACTTCTTCAAGGCACAGAGAGATGGGACGTTTTGGCAGCTGTTGAAGAATGCAACCCTCCTGCCTTCAGGGAGGAAGGACCACCCTCCAAAACAGGAAAACACTGATCAACAAATTTTGCATTTGTTAAATTTTTTAGTCTCAGAGTCTTTTCCAATCTGTTTTTTACCATGCTGAAAACCAGGCAGCTCCTCAGGAAGAAAGGAGCAATGTTTCTATTTGAGAAGAAAGTGCTTCAGAGAACAATGTGGTTTGCCAGACGTTGTACACAAACCAGAGCATCTTCTGTCTGAGGATTTTAAAAGTAAGCACCAAATTCCTCCTCACCACTGTGGATGGTTTATAGTGCCCAAGTGGCAGCATCTAAAAAAATGTGAATTACTATAGGACATTTTCCCAACACTGTGCAAATACTATGCTGCAGTGACTGAGCTTTCTATAGTCAGAGTAATAGTCTGTAATATCACAGAATGCAGAGTATAATCTGCTTGTGTAACTCACTGCTGCAGTGACAGAAAGTTTGGTTTCAACCAATTCATTTAGAATATTTATCCTGAAAGAAAAGGCTCATGTTTTAAAGCCTTCTTATTGTTACCCTTTCAAAACATTCCAATGAACTTTTTATACTCTAAATTTGATCTAATATGTTCCACATATTTAGCATATTAATCAGGTACTGAAATTGCTAAATTAGGCAGTTTGAGGGCACTGTGCCATGTATTTGGTACCTAAGTGCTATATTTTTCACCACGATAAAGAATCTGTGCCTTGACTCTACTTTGTCTCAAACATGAGATACAAAACATGTTATCTAAATAGCAAAGCAACAAATGGCAAAAAACATTGCAAAATATTTGAAAACAAGTCTCAATGCTTGTCAAAGGATGTACTTCACTTTTCATTCTGAAATGGAAATTAGGACCCTTTTACTCCTTTACTCAGCTAGTACTGACTACAGTCAGATTACACATGATTGTAAGCAACATAATCAGAGTAGGAAGAAATATTCTTATTCCCTTAGCTAAGCCAAAAAAAGTCCTAAATATGTAAAAGCAAGCTATGTAAAAGTAATATGTAAATATGTAAAAGCAAGCTAGCCATTTAAAAATCTGCAGCCTTAATGACTGTAAAGGAGGACTAAAAAAAGATTATGTGGGGTTTTTGCAGGATTTTTTGCTCAGCAATACCCATTTTTCAATTTTCAGCATCAAGGAATCAAGGATGACTACAACTCCAAATCCTGTGCTCTGAATGCATGGAGACATAAGAAATGATCCCATTCTTGATTTCTGATAGAAAAAGGTATTTAAAAAACAAGCCACCCTGAAATGCTTTTAATCATTTGATTAAAATTCTCATTTGTTCTTAATTACTAGAAGTTTATTTCCTGGTATCTCTGATGTCAATAATGCATTAGTTCTCTAATTAAAGCAAGCAGCAGAAAAAGAGGGGGCAGGGAAGAATCTCTAAGAAAAGTAACTAACAAAAACATCTTTCTTAAGCTTTAGAAACCATTACCATAGGAAGACTTATAGTCTACTTTTAAACGAAGCCAGTCTAGCCTTTTCTGAGAATATAAACTGTATGTCTGCCTTCTCCAGTGTAGACGTATCCTTCCTATTTTGTACCAAAATCCTACTTAGGCTTCAATATACATTAAATTTAAATGAAGGCATCAAAAGCAAACAATTCTGATAACCTGAAATTCTGTGCAGGTGTTTTTCCAGTAATGAATAATTAAGTATTTTGATTAATCCCTACTCTTTAAGCCAGTGGGGGTTTTATGATCAGTTTTAATTGTAATAAGCACATATATGAATTTTTTAAACACCTTAAATAAAGATGTTTTAATAAAAAGACTGGGTAACTGGGTATTTAAGAGCATTTTATATAGATTTCTAAAATGGAATTTTTACACTTAGAATAAATGATGGAAGAAGACTGGTTACTCTCCCAACTTTGCATACCTACTGATTCAAATTGCTTTCTATGTATTTTAACATTAAAATATTGCAGACTCTGAACATAATGGCTTACATCTGTTTCTTTTGGCCTTTTACATCTCCAGCTCAAACTTAGAACACATGAGCACAAAGCACAGGAAAAAAAGGACAGCCACTGCTCATGGGTCTCGCAGGACTGTGAGCAGTTCTCCTTACATACAGTGCCAGACAACCCCCAAAGGGTAGGATAGGCATATATGTGTGCTCAGACAGTTCCATGAGCACCACAAGGACAAACTTGGTTTCTGGTGGTTTGGGTCTTGCCCTTGGGAAGAGAAGATGGTGCCCGGTGGCTGCGGCACAGCCTGGAGCTGGATATGGCCTTGGTGCTGTGGTGCACAGCTTGGAGCCCTGGAAACATCCCTCTCCCATCAGACCATGCACAAATAATGAGAAAGAATGGAGGGATCAGGTTAGAGAGTGCTAAAAGAAGCATAAACCTTGTGTATTTAGGAAGTCAGGCTAAGAGGAAAAAAAAAAAAATCTCTGGTGGATTAAACTCCCTGTCTAGCCTCATGCCATTGAGATGAGATGTGAGAGCAGGAGATGTGATATCAGACTTTACCTTGGAGGACATTATCCAGCTATCACTTTCAGAAAGATCTTTCTAAAAGATGAGCCTAGGCTCAAAGGCATTTTAACCTAGGAATTAAAGAATTGAGAGGAATTATTCCTCAAAGGAAACCACCCATGTAGTTAATTAGCAATGAGCCCTTCCATGACAGGGTGCTTTTTCATAATTTTACTTTCACTGAACTCAAATGAATTGTATATTAGCTTTTAAAAATGCTTTGAAATGAAGATTTTTGGACTTAATATGTAGACATAAGGGAACCTAAAGGGGGTTAAAAGTTCAGGAAGATACTTGAGACAAATAATTGCATAAAATGTGTCAGTACATTCTTGAGGAGGAGAAAAAGCAATGGCCCTTTATGAATGTTTAATGATTTTACTCTGGGATAAGCGAAGTCTTAATCAAAGTGGGATGCATACTTAGCCTTATCAAATAAGGCATGAAGATTCAAACATTCGTTCTGAATACTAATGTGGTATTATACTTGGACTTTTAGGTAATCAAGATTTGAAAAATGTCAGAAGACCTCCAGAGCACACAGAAGAAATATATGATTCAGTTAAACATTTTAAATTTCATGTCTTAAACATGGATATTATCCTAATTACTGAAATTAAAGTGTCTACTAAAATTTTTTTCAAGCAGACTCAGGAATGCTGAATGTCATTTGGCAAGCATACTCTCAGAAATGTATCTGAATATTCTCTTTAGCATCAGAAACTATTTATTGTCTCTTCACCAAAGAGTACAGCAGGCAATAGTAGCACACGCACAGAAATGTTGAAAGTTAGGAAGCTCCACCCTTCTGTGTTATGGCAAGATTGCTATATTTACCTTACATCCAGCTTGCATCCCTTCAAACTGTTCCTTCAGTGGAAGAAGTTTCTATTTTATTTATATATGGAATCTACAACACATATACACATACATATGTATAGATCTATAGACCAAGTCACAAAACAGGCCCACAAAATCAGATATGTGCCTTTATGTGTCCACAATATCACAAAAAATATTCTTTTCTCTGTTCAAAAATACTTCTATCTGAAATTTTTTTGGTTATATTTAGAATAATTGAAATCTGAATTGTCATTCCAGGTTTGTCTACTGAAACATTCTGTTCAACCAAAATATTTTCAGCTGGGGTTTTTTTTGAGTGGGGAGCAAATTTAATATTAAATTGGATTTTCAAAGTTCTAGCTTAATCATTTCCTCCAAATGTACATGTGCATGGATGCAAGTCTGTGTGTCCAGTTTCCCTATTCATGCCCCAAGGAGTTTCACTGAGGGACATCAAGGCTCTCCCGAGTCTTATCTGTCTCCAACACTATGAGCCTGTATGCAGACACAGACTAAATGTTAGCTTATGCTAGCACAAGGATCTTGTTTTCTCCAAAAAAGATGTGAAAAATATTAAGTATTTCCGAGGAACAAAAAGAACTGACAGGAGATATATGCTGCTGTTTTGGTTTTGTAAAACTTTTTTTTTTAATACTTAATTTACTTTGCTTTCTAATCAATACTATTGCATTTAACTTCAAATATAACCTAACAGTTTATTAGGTATTGTAGTGAATTAAGATTACAGCTACAGCAAACAAGATTTTGACTTATCTCTGCTAAATTGGCCGTTCTCCAAAGATACCCCTGTATGAGTGCTTCTGCACTCCTGGGCTTTGCTTTTATTGTTCTCGCTGTTATTACATATGTATACACACATTGTTTAAACCTGAAATAGGAATGATCATGAAATCACATTTAGTAGTAACATCACTCATACATGATTTGTAAAGCTCTCTGTAATAACTCTTCCTATCAGAAGAAAAGGGCTTAATCTGTGGTATGGAAGTTCAGTGATGGTCAATGATCACAAGTCAAACTCTCGTACTTTCAAGACACAGAGTCTATACAGAGAAAAAGATATTTAACAGCAGACAGTTTAGACTAGCCAACATATACATTTATTTGAGTGACAAGGGCTTGATGTTAAGGTGCCCAGTGCATAAATACTTTTATATAATGTATGTCTCCCACAAAAGCTAATTTAATATTTTAATATTTATCTAAATTATATACACAGGAAAAATCCTAGCATCCCATTGTAAAAGAAATAATGGATGGAGCTACACAATTATTTTTAATGAGTATGTTTGTGCATTTTTTAGGGGCTGAAGAGGTAGGTAGATAAATTACTTATGAAAGAAGGTAGTGCTCATATGATTTTACTATAGTGAGACTATCCAAAACCTGTTCCTTGCTAGATGTATGCCATATAAATCTATGGAGAAGATAGCAAGCAGCGAGAAAAAACAGTGAATGTATGAAGACCAATGAAATGCACAGGACAAGTAATCATTAATTCTTAAATTTTGGAAAATGGATGTTTGTCATTTGTTTACTTTAATAAAGAACCAGGATTATCAGTTCCTTCTTGTATATACACTGAAATAACTTGTCTTTTTAGGAAGAAGATTACTAGGTTCCTACCACTAACTAAAACTAATATGCAATACTTTTTGCTGTCTGGTACTACTATGAATTAGGTTTTTTGCCTACACGAAAATATGTGTCATTAGAATTTTAAAATAACTTCTGCTACTGTGTATTTAGAACTTCTAGTAATCCACCCACTTTTCTTGTCCTCTTCTAAGGTCTTTTAAAATGTTTGCTGGAAATAATTCCACTGTCATGACAGTCAGAAGACCTTGTTTTAACCATTACAGCTGTAATGTAAAAAACGCAAGAGAACCATACCCAAGGAGAGCTGGATCTGAACAGAATATTCTGACATTTATGTCAGTGGTATTTCCTTCTATGGCTTGATGGAATAAGTCTTCAAAGTATGAAAATCATCAGCACTCACAGCAAACTCTGGAAAATATTATGGAGCTGTATTGTTGAACTTGTCTTTTGCTCCTGGAGGTGGCCCTTTCAAAACACAACTGAGCATCTTTGCCAACGCTCAGTGCCAATGTTGGTATTGCTCATTTTGTGTGTACACTGAACTCAAAGTTTCCACCACTGCTGATATGTGGCAGAACTCAATTTTAGGAAGAAATGAAAGAGAAATTCTTATTTTGATGGACTATCTGAAAGAGCAGCTTTTCAAACAACAAAAAATCTAGCACAGCTTTCTAAAGTTAGGTGCTTCTGTTTATGGAGTTTCTAAGGGAAAAGGGTCTAGTCAGTTCAAATCAACAGCATTTGGCCCTTACCATGTTGTCAAGGATATTGGGTTTGTGAGTTAGTGGTATTAGTTGTGTCTAGCCAAAAAGGATACTACAGCTTACAGTCTTATGGATCCCTTATTCGATAAAGGAGTTTGGCATCAAATATTTGATCCTGCAGTCAAGAACTGCTTTCTGGTCACTGCTCCCAGTGGTTAGAGGAATACCCAGGGAGACACAAACACCAGCTCTGAGGCTCTGCACTTCAAAACAGCATTAGCATATTGCTGGATCTAATGGTTCCTGACTCCAATTTGACAACTGAGAGCACAGTTTATCTATACTTGCTGGGCAGAGAATTGCTTCTGGCCATTAGATTGACAAATCCTCAAAAAATTTAGATAATCTGAAACTTAAAATAGTAGTTGTTTTACTTTCTCTCCTTTATGGTATTTATTCTTGAAAAAACATTGTTTTCTCCCCTAGCAATGCAGATATTTTGAACTAATAAGGTAAAGCAAATATATACAGCCATCTATACTGCTGCTTCCCCAAAATGGGAACATCACATGCTCCTTGTAGTTACTGTTTCCAGATATATTGGCTCCCTGACTGATTTTCTCCAGAAGTGACATTTCTGCTCAAGGTATCAGCAGAAAAAGCATAAGAAAAGGTTGTTTTCTTATCTGTGGCTCTCTATTGGAGGTTTTTTTTTTTCTGTCGTTACACAAATGCTACATGTTTAGATCTTAGAACAGGTATCAATTATTAACAAAGATGGTGGAGGAAGAAAGCACAGTTTTTCATAACAAATTACACCATAAGCAGAGTCCCATAACCCAGCATGCTGCATTTTCATTCTTCAGAGGACAAAGAGAAGAATGACTAATACATCAATTTCAGTGCTGCTCTTTTTGAAAAGCACCTTGCTATCTAGGACTACCCTTAATTTACCACCTTTTGAAGACAGAAAATGTAATGAAAACATCTGTCTCCGGTTTCTGCTAGCCCGTAATATTAAACATCAGAGTAATAGTTATTCTCCACCCACTCATCAATCATGCCCCTACTCCATGCATACTCCTCTGCTTTCCTGACACGTTATTTAAACTACCTAAAACAGAACCTCTTCCTCTGCTTAAAGAAATTTCCATTATTGCAGAAGGGAATGAAAACTCTGAACTCTATGAAGTTAAGATGCACAGTACTTTCTTTACACTGATGATCCAGAGCTTTGGATTTTAATTCCTTAGTGCTGTTAAGGATTTTAGAATTCCTGGACTTCAACTCGTCACATGCCAAGTTCCAAACTCTGCAAGAGGTTTGTAGCAGCTACATAGCCAGCCACTTAGGAGAATTAAGGTATTCATACCCACCTGAGAGCTTTCCATCCTTTTTACAATTAGATAAACAAATTGATTTTTACCAACATATGATACTCAGAGCCAGCTTGGGTTCACTCTGCCTGTGCCCTGGAGTGGCAGGACACAAGCCAGCCCTGACCTGAAAGCTATCTGGCAGCATGAGTGTGGCACAGAGCCACACACTGATATCTGCAAGACTTATTCACTCAGCAGTGCTGTGCTAACACAGTGCTGTAGCTCTCGGCTAGCCCAGAGCAGCACCACGGTGGGCTTGTTTCTGCCACGTACACACCATGTCACCACACCCACCTAGGGAGCAGGCTCACCAGTTTGTGAACCACAGCTGCGTCATGGAAGGATTCACAAGATGCAGCTGAACGCCAGCCTCTGTGTTGTCAAAAATTAATGGTAATTTCCTTCTAGTTTCGGTAGTAGGGACTGTGCTTTTTTGCTGCACAAACTCTGCTTGTTAACCTCACTGTTGCCACAAGATTGTCTCTCTGTGGCCACGATGTGCAGCCTCCTACTAACCAATCTGTCATCCCAAGCCTCCCGCAGCAGTGCTTTACAAAGCTCTCTTCATTTTCCTAGTCCTTCAAAGGTATATCTGAGGGTTTTTGCCTATAGTCACTCAGTACTGGTCCCAGAACGTTTTGTAGAGTCCCTGACTCCTCCTCCACAGTAGGAAATCACTGCTGGGGAACAAATTTCAAATAATTTACGAATATTCAAGAGCTAGGAAGTTGGGTGTCTAAGGGACTACATATGGAGGGTGCAGTGCATGTTTAACACCTCTTTTATGGAAAACAATTTGTGAGTGTGGGCAAGTGCAGTTGTTTCTTGAACAAGTTTTTCAGTGACAGAATTTGGAAACATGTTATTTTTTCTCATCCTTTCATCTACTTCATTGGCCTAGGCATAGACTCTGCATATCCTGAATAAAACAATCACTACAGCCACGTCCTTAGTTACTCCTGAAGGTCTTAGCAGCGAATCATACCCTAGTCCTGGCATACATACCAAGGGCCCAGAGGGCAAGGAACTAATTGAAATCAGTTAGTTTATACACAGACATACGTGCATAAAAAACCCACATGCTTCACGTTGAAATGTATTCATATTTTTCAGTTAAAAAATCAAAACAAGCCAGAAAGTACTCAAAAGTATTTCTAGCAACAAACTACTGGACTGGACACCATCCTAACTGGTAAGGTTGGTATGTGCAGCTTTGTCAAAGAGGTTATCATCATTGTTCAATGTTTAAAAATATCTGAAGCTTTTAATTTATCAAGGCTATGGAGTAAGGAACAGAATTCCTTCATGTTTATGTCAAAACAATACTAATCCTTGTAATAATGTTCTATCCTTCCTCCTCCCCTGGTTTCAGATTTTCCTCTAGGTTTTGCCATTTGACACTTTTTAGTGTAGAAACCTGGGATATAACTGGATCTAGCCCAAATACTTTATGTTCTTTGGAGGTAGAGGGGGAAAAAGGGGGGGTTGTTTTGATACGTTATGTTTTTATGAATATTTTATTTCAATACTACATCATCCCACTTGCTATAAATCAACTGTCAATGAGAATTTAACACTCCAACTTCACAGGCATTTCTTGTAGCAGCAGTGATGCCTTTGAGATGTTCCCCATCCCACACACAGTTTGTGCAACTCCTCAGCAGCAAAGGCTCATCTGGCTCTGCCATGGCATTGCAGCAGTGCAGGGGGCTGGGGGAGGCACTGCCACCAGAAATAGCTTGTGAAACTGCTTATTGTCAGAGGAGTTTGTAAAGTGTTCCAGGAGGAAAAAAAAATGGGGTTGGTGAACAGCCATTAGAGGTTGCATGAGAAGGGAATTTCCAGATGGAGAAGAAATTGAGCAGACTAGTGGAACCTCAGTTTGAGGCAAATCAGGGCAGATTGTGCTCATCTGAAATAACGTCTTACCTACTCTTGTTACGCTAACCTAGGGTTTCCAGCTGTAAACCAAGGAGTGAAAGGGAGGACTTTGGCAGGCCTGAGATTGCTTCACTCATTGTGTGAGCACTTTGCTGTGATGGGAGACAGGGCTGGCTGAGCACTAGTGACTACATCTGTTGCAGGGACTCCTATAGCCAGAGAAAGTGCCGTGTTGGACACAAGCCTGAGCCCTCCTCCTCCCCATCCACAGCATGACCACACCTTCATATTTCCACATGTTCACTTCTATGTGCCTCTTTTGCCTTTTTTTTTTTTTTTTTTCTGAATTTGATATACCTGACTGCTGTTATCTTCACTGGGCAATCCTCCTCACATAAAGATGCATGAACCATCTTGCTCCTATTGGATTTTGATGAAGTAGTAGGAAGAGGTAAAATATGAGAGGGACAAACCCCCTGAAACCCTTCCACATAAGCCATCAAAAATAAGTCAAATGCACATGTAGAAACTAGAGTTACTTTCAACAAACTTTCTCCGCTAATCAGCTGGGCTTGTTTGTTTTTTTCTTTTAAGTTATTTTATTAGCATAATTGAACTTACATAAAAGCACTAAGGGTTTTTATTACTCACCTTGAAAAAGACCATTCTGATTAATCTCTTAGTATCTGTACTTTTGTTGATAATGAGTTGAGTAAATGCATCTGAAGACCTACACTTCTTACTGGCAAGGCCAGGACAGCACAGACAAACAAAACTGTTGTTAGAGTTCAACAACACAAGGCCAACAGAGTAAATTTGAAAAGCAAATCATTTCTAGACTGATTTTTTTTTTTTTCCTTCATTAAAGTATAATGCTTTGGAATGGTTTTTAAATGCAAGTCTGGCTCCCAAGGACCCCAAAAGGGTATTTGCTGATAAAGACAAAAATGGACACAGGCCTGTTCTTCTACTTGAGGTTTTTTTTGAGTCTTCGAAAGATTGCTAGTTTCCCAAAATGTCAATCTACAGAGAGTTAATCTTACTGGCTATATGAAACTATATATGTGCCTCTGGCTAAACTACAAGTGATACACATCCAAACAATTATTTTTCTAATAAAATACTAGAAGGTATCCTTTACACACCAATCCATCATTTATAATGTCCTGTCAAAGCTGTTTTAGTATATGCCAATATACTCCCTAGTCCCTAGGGAAAAAATAAAAAAAGGAAAAAAGGGGGGTGGGGAGGAGGCCTAGCTCATTCTTTCCTGCTTGGAACATTAAAAAGGAACTTCAAATATTATCCACTTACAGAACCGTGGAACTTGGCACAAAATCCACTACCTTGTTACAGACTGCTGGTTTTCACTTTCAAAAATGCTTTTAGCTTACATGGCTAAGGGGGAAAAAAAAGCTTCCAAATTATAAATTTTGTCTGAATTGGCAACATGCTGACACTATGAGACAGCAGAGCGCCTAAATGAAGATCTCTTAACCATACCATTAACATCCATGGGGCATGGGCTCCCTCACTCTGACTGCGGATCAGTTAGTCTAACAAAAGACACAACTTCTCCTAAATAATTTTATTAGTGCCTGACAGACCACAACCTCCACCTGAGTCTCCACCCTCCCTTGCAGAAAAGGGCCTGAAAGTTCAGGCACCCTGGTAATTCCCCTGGCAAAAACAGTTTTGCAGCCAAAGGGATACAGCGGAGTTGAGGTCTGAAGAGAGATCTGTGCTGTCCCTGTTGCAGCCACTGGCCCTTCTCCTGTCCTTATCTCTCACCACCAGCTCAGGCATCACATGGGGTTCAGCATCTTCCAGCAGAAATGGGTACCAGACTGTAGAGTAAGACCCTGCGTACTGCACTTCCTTAGGCATCTTATAAAATCTTTAGCCATTTATTCTTTACTACTTTTCCCAATTTCATCTACATAAAAGGTTTGTGGCAATAATGATAAAGAGGTCTCTATATGCCTATAACAAAAAAAGCAAAACACCTCAGTCCTGCCCTCTTCATCCAGCCTGAGGCCACAGCTCACAGGTTGTGTGCTTGGAGCAGCCTGACCATCTTGTCCTCCTGAAGGTCTCCACACCCTTTCATGTATCAGCATGATGGTCAGTGCTCTCATTCTACTTGGTTAGCCCAGAGCTTCAGGTAGGTAGAGTGCTGCACATGCTTCTTGGACTGTTCTGCCATGGTCCAGATCTGAGTCTACTCACCCCTGGACAGTACCACAGGCAAAGGTACCAAACACCTGCTCCCATTCCTGCCCTGACATGCCTCTGCTCCCGGTTACTATTTGTAGCATGTTCCACCACCTGTACAGAGGAAGAAATGCCTTATTCTAGTAACTGACTGCAACCTGAAAACATTGCATGTCCACAGTCTCAGAAAGCATGAGTGCCAAGCACTGATCTGACTTCTCAGCCTCTTCAGATCTGGCATATCTACCTCATTTCTCAGCTCCTCTGGAATCAGGCTTCTCAGCCTCCCAAAGCATCTAGCTCCAGACTGTGATCAGGATTTAAGGAGACTACAGGTTATTGCAAAACAGGAACCCTTTGTGCAGCTACATTTGCTATACTACCATGACTACTGAAAACCACCTTGCATTAAACGCTACAGCTGATATGTTGCCCAAATAACTGAACTTCAAACCATCAGTATCATGCAACTCTCAGCCTGTGATCCTTTTAACATAGTCCTTAACATACATGTACTCTTAGATAACTCCACAATTCAAAATCAGAATCCTCATAGTCCATTTTCCTCAACACAACATTTAACTATGCAATACAGTTTGAGAAGAGAAATATGAAGAAAAAAACAGAGCTACCATCTAACAAACAACTTTGCCTCATTCTTCACAATACATTCATGTTGGCCACAGTTGTTAAAAAAGTTTAGGACAATTACAGATTAACCACAAATACAACCAAACAAAGTCAGAGTGGATTCAGACCAACACACCACTAAATAACCATAATCTATAATTTCTCTAAATTAGCTAATTTGTTTCAATTCATTAATTCTTAAATTAGTAAACTGTACACCTGCTTTGACAAAGCCTGTTAGTTTCAGCTGCAGCTCGATGTTGCCCTCCTGTGGGCCGAAGAAAGGGAGAACTGTTGTATTTCTTCACACCTTCATCACATGGAGAGAAATCTGGGTATGGTCCCCTCCTTTCCAGCTGAGGGGGAGTAAGCACAGATGAGAAGAATCACGTAAACACTGTTCTCTAGATTTTATCATTTCTGCACTACTTTTGGTACAAGTCTGCTCCAGATCAGCCATAGGAATAAACATCTGCATCTTGCCAAATTAGCCACAGCTTACAATATGGTATTTATGCTGAATTTCTTCCAGCTGAGGGAAGAGAGGCAATACATAAAGTTTGCTGGAACAAAAAACTAGTCTTCAATTTTTTTCAGCAGGTTTAAATGGCGGAGTGATTTTTTTTTTTTCATCCTTTGCCTCCTGAGAGTACGGGTGACCAACAATGGGGTGTTAAACCACTGGTATAAAGGCATAAACAATTTTCACTTCCAATCTGATGAAGGCTTCTCCCTTGCCTAGGCTAGGGTGGGTTTTTCTGCAACAGCCTCTTTATAACACAGTTAAATGTTTGTCACTCGTGTGACACTCCCCATGTTTTTGTCACTTGGGGACTGTAGATCCCTATTCCTGTAACAGACTGAATTTGGGATCCATTTGAATTCTGAACTATGGCTGAATTGATTTGGGGATGGCACACAGTTTCGCTGGTCTTCAGTTAGTTATCCCATCCTTAGGAAGGGGAAGAAGAGGCAAATTCCCCACCAGTAGGAGGTAGGAAATGCTCCTAAAACAATGAGTTGTGAAACACAGACAGCAATTAAAGACTGAGAAGCTAATAATTGGTCTCTTCATGCCTGAAGCAACATCCAGGAGATAGGATGGGAGTACCTGGGCTATGTAAGAAAAGAACATACTTCTTTTCTTGTGCATGTTGCATGAGTGGTGAGAGCCATGAGGAACACAGGGTAGTAGGGCTGTTTTGTTATTTAAATTCGTAATTAATAATTCTTCCTGCATGAAAGCCCCTAGGGAATTATTCATAGTGCTGTCACAGCTGTCACTCTAGCAAGGTTGACTCCCCTGAGACTCCTCCAGGACCTGCACAGTGCTAAGGGAAGGAAAAAGTGTTTGAGGCAGCTGCAGGCAGAAACTGAGCTTCAATTCCTCTTATCAGAGCAGCACAGCTCAGGTCTGTGCCAGGGTCACTGCAAACCTCAGGGAGAGATGGTCTCCCAGCCTACAAAGTAAGACTGTCCTCCTTCCTGAGATGATATTTATGGCACTCTGGAACAAAATCACATCAAGCTCCAATTTCTGGGTCATTTAATTTCACTGAAGATGGAAGTTGCCCATAGCATTGTTTGAAACAAAAAAGGGGATTAAATCTTTAGCAATAGATTTTGACTCTACACATAGTCAACATGAAGCAGTAAGTTTTGTTGTCTTGGATCATTGGTAAAAATCCATCTCTGATTTCAGAAATGAACTTTGTGGCTGGGTTTGACTATTGCTGTAGGCCAAACCAACATCTCAAATCCAAACATAACCTCAAACTGAGGAAGCTGAGGTCAGACAGTTGTGGCTTGGGTTCATGTCTAGTTGCTACCAAGTCATAGGCATCCCTCTTGAAAACAGAGTGCTAATGATCAAGTGACAATCCAAATGCAAACAAGAAAGAAGCACCAAGAAAACATCTGGAAACAATACTAGTAGGAAGAGAACATGGAGACGTGGCCAAATGCTTCACTGCCAAAGGGGAAAAAAAAAAAAAAAAAAATGATGACAAGGGGCTTTTCCCTGCCTGCATTCAAAGACCATCAACAGAGCATCTGTGTAAAATAAAAGGTTAGAAGAGAAAGTACATACGTGGCTAGGGAATGAGGAAAGAAGAAACTGCTAGAAAAGCAACTCCAGAGTAGCTAAGGAAAATGCAGCTTATTAGCATGCAGTCAGTTGAGATCTACACAATAAATAGCATAATCAACATTCATATACATCTGTCCAATAAAGCCTGTAAGAGTCACCATTTTTCCTTAACAATCACCAAGTTTATATCAGAAATTACCACATGCTGGCAAAGTAAAATTTCTGAAATCTTTCTTGCCACAATCAATCTGTTGATTAAGCATCAAGATAATGCAAGGAGTCAAATTAATGAAAGTCACTGGAAACTTCTACATTAATGCTTAGGCTACAGTGACTGCTGACACAATGAATTTAAATTAATTCCAGAGATCGGCTGGCAAAGAAAATATGTTGAAGCAGGGAAATTTTTAAAGCAAATCTGTGCATTTCCTGAAAAGGTAATTTTGCTGGGGCTTGTTTCTGTTAAAAAACAAAAAAAAAAAGACCTACTTTTCACTCTCCTGCAGCAGCTTTAACTTCATTACTCCTTATTCCCCGACCAGTTTTTATGCACCCCTTCAGGGCAGACTTCTAAATATCAAGAGATGGACAGAGATGCAGCACAAATTTACTCTGTTCTGTGAGGGGCTGTAAAACACAGGTTTGTTATGTCTTATAAAAGAGAGAGAGGTGCCTGTTGCCAAGAGCACCCATCACTCCATTTCCGTTTCCCAGCTCCCAGTGCCTCTCTGCAGGAGGTTGAGGCTCCCACCAGGGCGGGCAGAGCCCGCTGCCCAGCAGGGCTCACAGTCTGTGCCCTCCGGGATAAGCTTTGGCACATGCCTTCAAGCTCAGCTTCTTCCTCACAGATTGCAAATACAGGAGCCAACACCCCTCACAAAAACTCAGGGCACAGGAAAATCTGTTGTCCGTACAAACTGCTTTTAGAAGAGCTGGTTCTGCAGCTGAAAATGCTTTTAAGATACTGTCAAATTATATAATGGAGCAAGGGACAAATTACTGCCTCCTGCTAGCCCTGCTCAAAGCAAGTTTCACAGGCTTTATTCTTCCTCTGAATCACTTCAGCTCTAGCACAGTCTTCCAGTTAAAAAGCCATTTCTGAAAGTGCCTTCATCCAAATGACAATTCAAATAAAATATACCACACCCAGACATTTATTTGTCTGTAATGGTACCTTCCTTGATGGGTATATACTTTCCATATATCTAGGAAGTAAAACCTGACCAGAGATGTGAAGAATTTACAAGGAGGTGAGATCCAATGAGTAATCAGCTGCTTTATTAGCAGCTGTACAGCTCTTGATTTAGAAGCTTCATTCACTCAGAGCTGAGGAACATCGTCTGTGCCTGATGCTGTAAGTGTCAGTCGGGACTAAAAATGGCAACAAGACATTTTTGTTGTTGCTTCCCAGCCGTATCACTTGAGTCCAACAAAACTGAACAGGTGATAGAGGAAGTAGATCCTCTGGCAGCAGCATAGCAGTCCCGTCCCTTGCATCCGTGCCTTCTCCTTCACTCCCGCAGCGGGGACGGCTGTCGAAGGAAAACAGAGCCATGAAAACAGACGGGTCTCCCAGCGACTGCCCGGCAGCCCTGCGCATGCACCGAGCCCGCTCTGCATCTCTAAACTTTCCACCAATGTGACGAAACCCTGGTGTCTCCAGAACTGCTTCGTACTTTCAAAACTATCTGGATTGTCAGATCTGTATTCATTCCTGGCCAAGAATGACCTCTTAAGATAAACACAGCATGATTTACCCAGCTGACAGCCCAGCTGTGGTTGGAGTGCTGTAGGATAACCAGGGCATCCAGCGGAACACTGGAGAAGACCAGCGCCGTGGTACCTGTGAAACAGTGCTGACACGTGGCACAAGAGTGACTCAGTGTACCTTGATATTTCCAGCAACCTGTTTTCTTTTTAAAGAAAGCTATTCCTCTTCGACCAGAAGTCTGCTTTAACCTGACTCAGAACAAGCAACCACAGAAGTCCCTGGGTAATTAAACAGATACTTGCTACATTTTCCATTCCTATAAGAGAGAAGGTTTTTAACCCTTTATGGTCCTTTGGTTTTTAGTGCCTTTAGAAGGAGGAGAACCTCAAGTAACCACAAAAGATAAGGATTTTCTGCTGGATTATTCTTTAAGACTAGTTTAGGAATTTTGTTACTTTCCAGTCAGTATTTTAAAAATGCTATTTCCACTCACCACAACTCGTAAGGAAATCTTGCAGCATGAAAAGGCTCCAGGTGGTTCAAAACTATAACTTTTCATCTCACATAGAAGAGGGAGTTAATAATCTCTAATAAGAAAACAATTCTGCAGTTGTATTCTCTGATCTGTCACACCCGTAAATTCAAACGCCAATCCAAACTGGCTTTACTCACTCAGAAATTGCCTCTTCTCTGATAATGACTTCCTTTGACAACAAAATTACATTGAAACAATTGAACTTTGCCAACAGAGAATTTGAGATAGAAAGTGAAATCTTTGTGCTATCAGTCAGAAGCTCAAGATCCAGTTCAGAGCACTTAAGGGAAATAGAATTATTATTAACAATGAATATTTATAGAAGTTAATAGCCCAAGCATTTTACAGTTTTAAGGTGTAAAATGTAAATAATTTTTCCATTTTGTCTTTTCCTCTGCAGTCTGCAAACACATAACCAGTTAATATATTCACTGAAGTACAGTTTCCATTTAATTTTTTCCTACTTGACTAAAATGAGTAGGCAAACCCATCGAATTAGAGCTGATAAAAGTGACTCTAAACATCTACCTCTTGTTGTTAAAAGAGTTCAAGAAATGGTCCTGTGCGAATATTTTTTTAGTATAGTTTTAAGTTCTGTATTCTTTTTCTGACCTCACTTTGGCAAGGTACAACGAAACATGTATGTCAGTGGTCACTTGAAATATTTGACAGTACTTTGGTAAGGAGTGGAGATATCAAAATAAAAAAAAATCCCCCAAAAATAAAATTAGGCTTCTTATCTTTGGAATAGTAAGTGATTTCAAAGAAACAAGAGGAAAATTTACTTTTCATTCTGGGAGGTAACTGGTTTTTTCTCACACCCAAATAATTAGCAGAAAGGCTTGGAAAAGGGGTCCCACCTCTCCAGGTACTTCATACTTACCACATGCACCATACTAAAACAGCACACCCAACCAACATCTAGGAAAACTATAAACAAGATATTTGCTCCAGCATGTATTAACACTGCCCCTACGTATTATTATTCAAACCACATCATAAGAATCAGAAATAACATTTCATTAGAATGCAAGTGCATAAGTGCCAGGTGCAGGAGAGATGGTGTGTAGCATAGGGAGATGGAGGGCTCCCTGCAGAGAAGACAAGGGGAGGGAAGAGATGCTCCCATGGCATTGCATTACCTCAATTTTCCCACCTACTTACAAAATACTTTGACACATTTAGATGAAAGGCTATACAAGTACTGCTGTATTACCAGACATTACTTCATTCTCTCTCAGGTTATAAATTGCAACTACTACCTGAAAATGTGGGTATGCAAGTATTTTTCATGGGGTTTTAGGTACACATGTACTGCCCAAACATAAACGTATTACTAGACTTGAATTCTGAAACTGTATCTGAAGTATTATATTTAAGAATTTTTGCAGCTATTATGTCTATCCTAATTTCTATTATCCAGACCCCATCCTGTCTTTAATAAGCATCTGTAAAATTCGATTTTAGCCACAGGATGGCAGACAGAGTATAAAGGCACTATTTCATCTTCAACTTCTAATCACCAGGGGAAAAGTATATATATAAGGCAAAGCATTTTTTCTTTCCACTGTCTCTATTTGCTCATACTTTTATTAACTAGGTTAAATACTTGACCTCCCCACCAAATTACAGAAGAGAGTTTATAGAACAGACATATCATGAAATTAAATTGAGGAAGGTCATTTCCAAGAAGAAGCTTAAGTCAGATATGCAGAAATTCACCAATTTGCAGGCATGGGCCCAAACCAGATCTATCGTATTGTTCATACATAATGCTATTTTAATTGTTTTAAAATTACTGTTACTTCCTTTCTATTTAACAGTCTTTAAGATTATTCTTGCAGGTATCCTTAAGTAACCACCAAACAAATTATGTTGTTGTGATATATTTACTCAATACATACCCAAGATAGCAGAATAAATGACCAGAAGCTTAGCAGACAGAAGGTTATTGTAGGACCACCCAAAACTCACTCCTAAATTATAAATCTTTTCCTTGCTGTTATTATTCTTGGTTTATATTTAGTGAATTTTAATTTTTTAATGGCCTTCTGTCCCAACTTCTAAAGAAAATGAAAACAGAAAGCACCATTAAATATTGCAGAGGGCTTTGAGTTTCATGTGTTATCATTTAACCAAAGCATAATGCGCTCCAACTTGCAGAGGGCAGCAGTTCAGTTCAGAGTTCTAAAGCGTCTTCAAATAATTTCCTGAGCAATAAATAAGTACAAGATTGACACTGTGCAAAGTCGTTAGTCCACTATCTATGCAAGTCTTTACACAGTCCTGAACACATTGCTGTTCTAAAAAGGAAAGGAAACAGGTTTTTTGGCATTTGGTTTGAATACATTTATTTCTCAACTGAAGGAGGGGTGAAGGCAAAGAGAGGAACTGGAGCCTGGAGAAGCATACCATGAAGAAACCATGCTTCACATTTAAGTAGCATTTATATTGCCAATGGTATTGGCTGTGTTGTTGGAGTGTTTTCTCCTTTCCCACAACACTTTGTTACGAAGAAAAACATCCATAATTCAAGACTTAGGAGGTTGGGAAGCTAGCTGAAAAGGATGAATATTCTCTTTATCAAGGTTCATTGCTTACAGAGGGCTACCAACATTCTGAACTAAAGCCAGGTGGAAACGCAGAAAGAAGCTCTGTACCTACCACCAATTTCCAGGAATCTGAGAGGAGAAGTGAAATGTTTAATAAAGTCATAAGGAAGGACTGCAGGCATCTCTGTAATCACTTTACCAGTGGACCACAGGCATTTAGGAAAATACTGGATTCAAGAAAGAAAGAAAGAAAGAAGTTGGCATGAAGTATGGAGAAATGCCATGTCTCAGTACTCTGCTTGTACCAGGAGACATTCCACCAAGCAACACACACAGAAGGCAGCACAGTAAAGTCAAAAAATAATGATTCAAGGTTACCTAAAAGTTGATGACAAGGAAACAAAGAGTAAACTTAAGTTGGGGGTGAGAAGGTATCTCAGAGTTCCTATTAGTTGTCTTATGAATAATCCTCAGTGTTTCAGCTGACCAAACGTGACAAATGACAGCAGAGATATTTGTTGGAGGATCGGCCCCTTAGAGCAAAAAATAAAAGACAGCAGAAGATTTGCTAACTTCTGACATGATCAATATATTTTACTGTCCATTATAGCTTGGCAGCTGGATTGAAAAGAGGCACCACATTTAATGTTATTTTTCTCATGAACGGTAGACCTTGATATGCAATGCTGTCGCTAGCTTACTCAATTCCACTGCCTTGCACTTTTTCTAGACTCATTTCCTATGCATGAAGATTTATAACTTTATTTCACATACAATCACTTGGCTCCATTATAAAAAAAAGAAAAAACTTTTATTTCTTTCTTTGTGAAAAGCAAAACTGAATCCCAAACCAGTTTTCTTCAGTAGGTTGGTTTTTTTTTTTTTTGGATCTGCAAGCTTCATTGGTGAAAGGAAAACATTCTTATGATTAGCAATAAACACTCTTATCTCTTCTTAATTATCTAAAAGAGAAAATATTGAAAACTAGTAAAGCATGCTATAAAGTTTTTATCATGAGCAAATATTCTGTGGAAGACATTCAGTCTGAAAGAGCTTCCTTAGCTTGTCTTTGAAGTAAAGAAGTAGCACTACAATACAGTATACAGCACAAAATCTTCAGCTTGAAGATAAACACATGGAAAAAAAAGAGCAGAAACAGTATTTTAACATATGGGAAAGAAAAAGCAACCTACATTTATAAAATAAACGTAACTATACAGTAGCGGTATTTATATATTAATTACTTATAATAAACACAAGTGTATCCTTCTCTAAAGTTTCTTTGTGAAATAAGGAAATATTTTAAAGCCTTGTGAGACCAATTCCTTTTGCATTATCAAAGAGCTGCAGTTTTATCTTCTACACATTTAACTCCATTATCTAAAGAAATAAAATAATTCTGTAAGAGCATTTTCAGCAAAAAGAATAAATTTTACTTATTACAGACCTTCTACACTTTGTCAACAGGAATTACTTTATATTTGAACATTCCAATTATGTATTTTATCTATTTCCCTAAAAGAAAGAAAAAGGTGTTCACTCATTTGTGTTAACACATTTCTATAGTTCTAGTGATTTACATTGCTCAAGAACTATATTGGCTTTCTTCATTCTCCACGTTAAAAACAAACAAAACCCCCCCCCCAAAAAAAAAACACCCACACGACCAAAACCAAAAAAAGGGCATAGTAAAACACCCTAGATCAATGCCATGGAAAAACCACATGAAGTACGCTATCAGCCTTCTCTCTTCCAGCGGCTTTGCTCTGTCTCAGTGCCTCTGCTTGGATGTCCGTCAAGCCCTAGTGCTACTCTACAATTGCCAGCCTGCTCCTTCACAAGAAATGCATCAGAAACGGAGAGCTCTGGCTAGATTTCTAAAATATTAAGACAAGAAAACCTGCAGTCAGTCCCGTACACAAGGAAGGTGTTTTGAATTTCAAACTGCAAGAGTCAGGTGAGATAGTAGCATCCTCTGAGATAAGTCTTTCATTCAACAACTTATTTATCCCAAATGTGGAGCTTGTCCAGGAAAACTAAGAGAACAGAATGGTGAACATACATCCTCTCAACCCTTGGCCCCAGTGGTCTCAATATAAAATACCATCAGCTGCTTTGCAGGAAGTAGATAAATTAGCACTTTAAGTGTAAATATTTTTGCAAACTTGTTATCAGCTCCTAGGTACTTGCAAGCAAAGGTCACTTTGAAGCCATACACACACAACCTGTTCTAGCTGAAATTAATACTTATATCAACAAGCTGCATTCACAAATGCAGTCACTTTCAATTCCTCCACGAAATCTGTCAAAACACCACCTGTCTCTATACTTGTCTATCTTTTTCCCTGTTAACTTTGAATAACTTACCTGCCATAGAGTTTTAATGCCAGGCATGAGACCTGGTAGGCATTAGAGCTACATGCAGTATTGCATGCTGGGGGCTCCCCAGCTAAGGAACAATGACTAGGTTAGAAGCTTGGCCTGATTTTTGAATACATTTGCTTTAATGATATCTCTCATTGTTCATTGTACATGAAAAGACCCTTCAGGAAGAAAGTCTGCAACTAGGAGCTCTTCCCATTTATTTTTTTTTTAGTATTATTTTTAAAGAAAGTTAGATGTGTATAAAAATTAAAATAGTTCTTCAGGCTGTGGTATTTTGACAACATTCTTCAAGTGCCTCCTCAGGGTTCTGGTCATAAAATACTCCATGTAGGGAGTATTTTTGTTGTCTTAATGGCTGCAAAGTTTTCCCTTCCTCTGCAATATAATCTCAATTTATTTTTATTTTTAATGAGCTTCTGATTCCCAGCATTTGAATGCTGCTATAGCTTTATAATGTGCTTTTGTTCCCTTCAGACTAAAAGTAAATAAGAATAGGAACAACTTGCCAAGAACAGATCCTTTTATTTGCTCAAACAACTTTCCAAGAACACCTGCTCAGATATTTTGGAAACATACTGGTATCCCCATTCAGCCTTTCACATCTGTGTTATCCAACTTCAGGTAGATTATGTCTACCTAATGACAAAAGAATGCACAGTATTTCCCATGCCTCTGTTCAGCTAAAGAACATCTCATTTTCCTACTTTTGCCATTTGAACAACTAATATGGATCAATTAACTCATTAAAAGTTCATATTCCCTTTGTGTCAGTGATATTAAAAAAAAAAATCAAGCCTTGCCTGTGTACTCTTCTGTGTGCCATAATTTTCAGAATAAGGGAAACACTTTTTTCAAGTCTGAGCAGCACAATGAAAAAAAAATCCTCTTTGTAGAACAAGGGCAAGACACAGTCAGGCTATAGAAAAGATGAAGCATGGGTTTGTATTCATACACACACATGCATAGGCTGATCTCACCAAATACACATTGCAACAGTGACACACTGCAGCGGTGACCTGCTCTAACAGCCACCAGCGATGCTGCAAGTCGGGATGAAAGGCTCGCCTGTGGGATCTGAGAAACTGCACTCGCCAGTGTCCCTCTGTATCCATTTCATCCCACTGGCTGCGTAAACTACAGGAAAAAAAGTTTAATCGGGAAACATCTTCTGTGCTTTTCTACTGAGCATATCTCGGCTATACTTTTGATATATAATAGCTCCCTAGTTCTGATCCTAAGGCATCTTTCATTACCACAGAAGCAGCAGTTTAAAATTTACACTTCAAGAACACTTTAAAATAAAGATCCCTTGTCTCTGTCTTTTTTGCTCCAGCCTGCATTTATGCAAAAGCCATTGGCCACCCAGGTTGTGGGGTTTTTTTGTCCCTGCTGAAAAGCTGACATCTGGCAGACACATGAGACACAAAGGGGGCACAGTCTGGATGGAAAGAGACCTGTGTACATATGCTTGAGTGATGGGGGCACAGACAAGGAGTCTAAGAGAACAAAAAGTTCATACCTCATATGGCCAAAATGCTCTCATGCAGATTAATGCCTATGATTAAAGTACAAGAACTGAGAATTTCATCTTTTTACAAGTAATGCGATCAAGATCTCCACTCTACAATTCATGATATCACAGCAAAGACAAGTCTAAGACAGTTGGATCTGGAAATTTTAAGACAAAACACTATTTTATGTATCAGGTCCTGCCCTACTTTACATGGTACGTGTTTTAAAGAATGACCAAATGCTTGAAATCACTCCCAGGTGAAGTACAGTTTGTAAAAGTGATTCAGAGATGACAAGTCTCTAAATTTGGCTGTGCCAGAAGTTCATTGCTGCATTGTGCACCCATTCACCTCTTACATTCATCCATTACTTGCAAAAATAAAAACTAGCTTTTAGTAGCTTATACTTAATACTTTCTGCCTCAATTTCTCATGCATTATGTTTACTTTTGTGGTCATGCAACCCCTCCCCAGTCCTTGGGCTGCTTGGTACTTCATGCAATTTTCCAGCCCTGGGTCATGTGCCAACACAAGATGAATAGGGAAAGGTAGGGAACCAGAGCATAAAGGCACTCCCTCAACACTCCTGACTCCTACCTCCCCTATTGCTTGGGAGCAGACCACATGACAACTCAAATGGCCTGGGAAAGGCAGTAGACCAGAGTGTTAAGCTATCCCTCAGCCCACCTGGTTTGTGCCTCCCTCTTCTACCACTTAAAGAACAATAGGAACAATCAATCACCTCCTGACAGCCTATACATTTGTACTTGGCTTGAGGCCCAAAGGGGGTGATACCAGAACTCCAAGATCTAGCAAGTTCTGGGCCTATTCTGTTAGAAAGTACCAGAATATTCCATCATCTGAGTGGGGCTGAAATGGAAAAGTACCTGACAAAAATCAATTATCTCTTGACCCTATAAATCACGATTCTAAGCAAGACCCTGCAAGATCCAGGATCACAGCAGACTGTGACCAGCACCTCCCCTGATCTGGGACACCTCTCAGGCTCTGACTTCTTGAATTTTGAAGACTGTCTGCCCACAAAGCCAACAGAAGGCCAGAGTGAAGTTGGACTACTTCTTGAATCTCAATTATCACCCATTAAGAAATACTGATGCATTGTATTTGCTCCAAAGTCAAGAAGGAAATTTTAACCATAGGCTAGCCTCTTCCATCCACCTCTTTACCTATCTATGTGCTTGAATATGCACATTTGCCTTCACAAGGGTGGATGTCTATATATTACACTGGATATCCAAGTATTTCTGTGCTGTTTGTGTGTATGTTTTGTGTTTATACAGATATACTTTTGATTTAGAATATTTTGTAGTATGTTAGTGTGAATCTTGTCATTCTTGAATTTGTAATTAAGTTATTTTAATCATAATATACTCTACCAAGTCACCTTGTTTATCTTTAAATTGGTCAATCATTAAATGTTGCTAAAATTCAACCTTTTGATCCACCTCACACCATTAATAAATCTTAAATTGATATTAAATCATAACCACGTGAGATACTTTCATCCACAACAACTTCATGCTGGAGAACCTTCCTTTAAAAAGCTGCAATGGCCTTGTGCTTTTGGGACTTGAAACTCATTAAGGGACACCACTTCTTACAGAAATGCTTTCAGTTACCACCATGTCCAAGTTAGAAGTCTTTGGAGAAAAAACAAGTTAAACCCTGAAAAATCCTCATCTTCTGTAAGCTCAGAGACTTGCTAGAATTCAGGAGCTAAAATACCAGGAGTTCATCCTTACAAAGCATGATCTGTTTTGTCCAAGCTCTTTATACATATCCTGGGGGCAACTAAGCTGGACCAACTATAGCAGCAAAAAACCTGTGTACTGAATGCATCCAGGGACTGGAGCAGCATACAGCTTGCTTTCTCAGGTACACTCACCAACTCCATCTCTCCACCCTCACTGCTGCCACAGGACCTATCATTCAAATATTAACAGCAGTTTGAACATACCTTCCCCTTGGAGAAAAGTAACAGTTATCAGTCACCAAGTTACTTAAGGAACAAAGACCTGAGCAGTTATTCTGCTAGTTCTGCTGCTATATTACATGAAGAAGATAATTTACTTTATATGCTTGGAAGAATATGCTTTAATTTAAAACTGAAAATTACTACTCTAAAAACAAAGTAGAAAACAGTAAGGTTGCAAACCTCCTTTTCACACACCATCAGTGGATGACTATACATTGTGAGACATTAGCAACCCAAGTCCAAGAAAGCTTAAAGCCTGAAGTGTTAGTGAAGCCCACTTTGAAAGGTAGGTCCTGATGTCTTAAGGTATTAAGTATTGTAAACCATCCCATGGGCTTAAAGCATTGCTCACATTAACTGCCATTCCAACTGAAGTTGTGAAAATGCAGTGTTTTCATGCCCCATCTGTACTACAGACACTGTAATAAGTAACTTATACTAAATTTACTCTGCTACCTTTCTCCTCTCTCTGCTCCCCGCTCCCAAGAGAGTGCAGAAACAAAATGGCGCAAAGCCATTAGTAGTTGAGCAACTCCTTTCACAACTAAGCAAAATTCTTGGAAATAGAAGAATTCTGGTTTCAAGCCAAAAGACTAGCTCCTGAATAAATCTGTTACTATGTGACTATGTATCTCCCTTGCCAACTTCAGACTCTCTGAGACGTTCAACAGCTGTAAACCAGCAATAAGTAGAGCAGGCAAGTGCAAGGGAAACAATATTCTAGACCCAAAACATAAGTGAGCTTTCTCAAGAAAACAGTTTTCTCAACTACCTAGGCAGTACGGCTTCACCCCAAAGAGCTGCCTGCAACATGGCAAATATCCTCCACACTGGCCAGGCTCTCAGCTTTGCTACTTCTGAAGTTGCAGTTGCACTGATGCCAATAAAGGCTGTAACCATGCTGACTGAAATCCTACTTTTGAACTGTTGCCACACTCTATTAAATATCTTAAGATGAATATGCTTTTATCAGACATCTTATCTTACATTTGATTTCTGTGCAAAATAATCCGGGGGGGCATGGCTTTAAACACAGCCAAAACAACTTTTCTGAAGTGAGGCTCAATGCAGAAAACTAACTCCAAAAGCAATAAGTTAGCAAAAGAAAAGAAAATTAGGATCATCTCTCTACATTTAGCAGCCTTAGCATCACACCACAGTATCAACTGCTTCTCAGATCCCCTCCTTTTAGTTTAGGATCAAGGTGCCGTAGGAACACACTGCACAGCTCTGTGCCAATAACTGCAGAAGGAAGCAATTCCGTGGGGTGAATTTTGAACTCTCCTGAGCTTTGACCCATACCTCTCTCATTTCACCCTCCCCCCAGCCCCAAAATGCACTGACAGTAGTCATCCCATAAGTGGGATGCACTTATACAGATCTTAAAAGATATGTCAAATGGGAAGACAATTACAGAGAGGAAAAAAATACAACTAGCAAATAAAATATTTCACTGAAGATAGAAGCATCTTTTCCAGTTGTGTTTACAGTTTCATTTGTACATAAAACCAAGGTTCTTCACTATCGCTGAGCAAGACTATCTGCTTCATTAGATCCAGAACAACTTTTTATATTAAGATAAAGAAAGTATTTGGGAAACCATGCTGGAAAGCCATTTGAAGCAATACTTCCTCCACTTGGGTACAACAAAATCCTGAACCATCAATTTGCATTTCAGTTTTAGTGTTGGCTGGAAACTAACTTCCTGTCAGAGACCATCTTTCTTGGCAGCAGCTACAGGGAAGAAACAGAACAATTGGGACCTCCTGGCAGTCATAAATTAATTAGTTATTCCTGCAACTCTACAGTTAACTCTACTAGTGCAAATCTCAGCTCCAAGAACTGCCAATATCAATTCTACAAATACATATTATAAAGGCTCTGCCCTCTAATTCATGCGCTGCTATGGAATTAAAAAAATCCTGTAATGAAAAATATCTGACACCTCAGTCACAGGGGGCTGCTGAGACAGGTATTGTCTTCCTTTTCTCTCACAAAAATAGCAAAGTGATCTACTCTGCCATGCCAGAAAGTGAGGATTCAAGGAAGTGAAGATTCAAAAAATACTTACTTCTTTCAGAACTGAATCCACTGAGGACTGTATCAGAAATAAATCAAAGGAAACAAAAATGCATATATTCTTTAAAAAGCTCATTGCAGTAGCTGAAAAGAAAAATCTGAACAAATTCTTTCAAGCAGAAAAACAAAAGCAAAACTAGTACGTGCACATGAGAAGAAGGAATTATAAGGGTCCTTTCTAGAATTTCCATCTCTTTAAATGTCTTTGTCTCCTTATTTCTTACACACTGCAAAAGAGAAGCTAATGTGGAAGCCCTGCATTGAATTAACATTTATTCCATGAATACAGAGGATGTGGGGGAAGAGCCATTACAAAAGAAAAAAGGTACAAGCAATTAGATTTCATTATTATTGCCTCACTAAAAATCTATCTTCTATTTGGGCTTGTCATAGTCTTACTCCTATCAGCTCACAGTAAGAGTGAAACAGCAGTCCTTTGCAAAAAAAAATGAAGTGACAAATACATATTGGAATTACTTGTTGCACAATAATTTTAGAGAAAATTAAATGTGTAAAATACTACCAAATGCTCTGAACATTTTTTAGGAGTAGAGTTGGAATAGTTCATGAATATGAAGTAAAACCAAGCTATGCTCAGTCTCCTTTTGGTTAAAAATATTGAGAAATCTCTTGTCCATACACTGCTCTCCCACCTCTTACCCACGCAACAGTCTCTTCAAGTACTTAACAGTGAAAAATAAAGCTAGATGAAAGCAGAACAAATCAAATACTTTACAAATGTCTCAACTGCTGCAGTGCACCTTTATGTCCCTGTACTCCCGAGGTTTCTCATACACTGCTGGAATTAAGTTTGTTGCTTTCCTCCTGATGCATATATCCTCTCTGCCCCAAAACACACTTTGTTAGGAGACACAAGAGTCTTTAAGTGTTTTTAAAAGTAATGAAAACTAAAATTGATTTCCTAATAGTGACAATTCTCTTTAGTTTGTGTGAGCTCAGGTACTCACATACTAACAGTACAGCAAAGCTTTCAGAACTAATTCAGGTGAACTGTTAAGAATAGACTTTTTTCTGGTATCTGTCAATTATTAAGAAGTTAATGAAGACACTTTCATATATGTTGCCGTCGACCTGAAAGGCAGTTGTTAGCCTTTACAAATACTTCATTAAAAGAAAAAATAAAAGAAAAAACAAGAGAGAATCTTAGTAACAATGGCATGGTAAACACATTTTTCCCTTCCAACAGATGTGCAGCACAGTAAACATAGCATTACATGTCACTATGTGACAGAGTGAATTATTAGTTGCAAACAGAAATTTAAAAGTAAAGCCCTCATATATATGTTGCAAGAAAACACACATAAAATCAAGTATGACTGAGAATTACAAAATACATAATTAAAATGCAAGTTATGGAAAAAAAATTCTGCTGAAGAACTTCCCCTGTATGTTATAGGATTGTATTTTTGTGTTTTTTTCCAAGAAAGCTCCTCATAACAGTAAACTGTCTGTAACTGATCCAGTGGTAAAAATATTATTCTGTTCTGAGTTAGCCTAAGAGACCACAGGCAAATGCTCAGAAAAAGGTGATTAACAAAGGTGGCTTTCATTCTGAAGGCCTGAAGATTTTCTTATCTGTAAAGTCTGCCTAAGCACAGGCTATAGTGAGTGTCTCTTTCTCTAAGACATGGGTGTTTCATGTCTGGAAACAAAGTCAAGGGATATCAATCTCCAAATATTAGCCTGAAATGGAGAAAAGTCAACAGTGCAAAGAGAAATTAAAAGAAAGCAAAGAGCTTCCTATGAAAAGCCATTTCTTTTCAAGGCAGCCCATTTTAGTACAGTATTGGTTACCACATTTTCATGTATTTGCTTCAGCATTAATTTAAGTCTGGTTGAGACGGTTAATTTTTCCCCATAGCAGCCTTCAGTTGTCCTGGTTTCACCCAGGATAGAGTTAACTTTCCTTGGGCTGGGAGGGAGCACAGCTGGAGGACCAGGCCCAGATTGATCACTGGAGTATTCTATATCATGTGATGTTATGCTCAGTATACAAAGGAGGTGGGTGCTCTCTCATTTCCACTTCCAGTCAGTGGGATTTTTTTGTGCTGTGGGGATTGCTGCTGGGCATGGGCTGCGTACCAGTTGATGGGTGGTAAGCAACTGCATTGTGTATTACCCATTTGGACTTCCTATTGTTACTGTTTTGTTACTATCACTAAACTTTTTTTTTTTTTATTCAACCTACAAATTCTCCCTTTTTTTGTCCCTCCCCTATTTCACCAGGGAGGGGGGAAAAGTAAGCAACTGGCTGCATAGCGATTGGCTACCAGTCGAGTTCAAACCATGACAATAGTGCTGTGCTTTGTACTGGTAGCTAGACAGGTGCTGATAACATACCAGTGTTTCGGCTACTGCTGAGCAGCACTCACACAGCATCAAGGCTGTCTCTCCAACATTTCTGCCTCTACCAGTAGGCTGGGGGTGAACAGGATTTTGGGAAGGGACAGAGCCAGGACAGCTGACCCAAACTGACCAAAGGGATATTCCATACCATATGACACCTGCTCAGCAATAAAAGCTAAGAGAAAGAAAGAAGCATTTGTTATTTACATTTGTCTTCCTGAGCAACTGCTGCATGTACTGAAGCCCTGCTTCCTGGGAAGTGGCTGGAAGCACCTGCTGACAGGAAGTAAAGAATAATATCTTCTGTTTTCCTTTGCTTGCTTTATTAAACTATCCTTATCTTGACCCACAAGCCTTGCATTATATTTTCTCTCCCCTGTCCAGCTGAGGAGGGGAAGTGATAAAGCAGGTCTGGTGGGCACCTGGTATCCAGCCAGGGTCAACCCACCACACAGGAGAACAGGGAAATAAACAGACATGCTCCTTTGAACTCCTCTGCCAATCCTTTGAACTCCAAATAAAGCTCCTTGTTCAGGAAATGTGATATACAGCTTCCTCAAATATTAGCAGGTAAAAAGTGAACTACTGTTTAGATCATCAAAAAGCCTCTATATAAAAAAGGGAAGTTGGTACAGAAAGCAAGAAACATCCATCCTGCTGGGGTTGTTCTGAAAGTGTAACACAAGGTTTGGTACACAAGCACCAACTCGTATAAGAAATAATTTCAATAGAAATAGAAATTACAAGAATAGAAATTACAAAAGAGTAAATAAGCCAAGAACTGACACTTAGAAACCTCCAATGTAAATGTATCTACCCTTCCCTTAAAAATATTCACCAGTAAATATAATTTCTGTAAGAAAAATGGCAAAATGCAAAGAAACTATCTAATACAGTCAAGTAAAAGCTGTTACATTAATTTAAAATTACCTTTTATTTTTCACAAGTTTTTCCAACACGTTGTGCATTTTGGCATGGTAGACGGAGATACCTTCAAGTTTCTTTAAATTACAAACAGTAGATACAGTAAGAATATTTTAAAACAATTGCTTTAAAATAAACGGCAAGTTAAGACCCTTAGCTTTAAAAGAGAGACTGCCACCATTTCATTTTCCTGATACAAAATTCAAGTAATTTTAAGAGTAGAAAATTATCTTTATAAAACATCCTATTATTAAAATTTATCAGCATTCTGAAAATAAACATCAAATTTCCAGTATCAATTGGGTGCAGTTACACATTTAGAAAAATAACTCATTTTTAATGAAGGTCACTTGGTGAAGAAAAGTAATTTTTCAACAGGATGAGTTCCCAAAACAAATGATAAACCATTTTTTCTTAGTTAAATTATTTAATTCTTGTCCAACTGCACAATTATTTTTTTCTTCTAAAGGTGTACATTTTGGTATTGAAAATTAAGAAAACAGGCTACTGAGATGTTTTCCCTTCAGTATATACCAGCATATAGAATTATTGCTTATCCCAACAACTGTATACAAGAGTCACTTGATTTTAATTTCACACTCTGGTTTTTAATTGGTTGGTACCAACTATACACACACCACAAAAACATTAGCTGTGTCACTTCACTGAATGAAAACCACAATAAATTTTTCAGATAATTTTTAGGGTTGTTTGGGGTTTTTTCAACCAAGACATGGATTTATTATAAAATGTTTTTCCATTTTCCCTCCTTACCTACTCTTTTAAGACAGCAGAATGGAAAAACAAGCAGGACATGTTTACTTTGTGACTCAAGGCTCAGAGCAGATATTGAGAAGTCTTCAACCATTTTAGAACATTTTCTCTTTTTTCATTCTTTTAGCCCAAAGTAACTTTGCTGTCTAGGAACAGTAACTTAAAAGTTTCTTTTATCACCATCTTCCAGAAGAAATCTATAAATAAATGTTTACATAAAGAATCAAATACTGCTGTTGAAGAGGGGAAAAAAATTTAAGGATCAATAAATGATACTGCAATGTATCTTGTGCCATTCAAGATAGGAAGTCCTTCGTGTAAATGAGTAAGTCTTCCTGGGTGCATGAAACTCCATCCTTTCCTGGGAGACTCAATGGAGCAGTTGTACCTAAGAAATTTACATCCACCTCCCTGTAGTAAAAACAAACAAAACAAAAACCCAAACATTTACCTTGTGTTTTAGTAGAGAAAGTTCTTTTATTTATCCACAACTTAAAATATTTTGCAATTAATAATAGGCTGTTGACAATAATTATTTTTTTTTTTTTACTATTCCTACTAACAAGATTGTTTAAACACCATCTTCAGAGCAATACATAACAGACATGTATTTTATATAGAACGGTTTGGGTTTGAAGGGACCTTAAAGATCATGTAGTTCCAGCCTCCCTGCCATGGGCAAGGACACCTTCCACTAGATCAGGTTGCTCAAAGCCCCGTCCAACCTGGCCTTGAACACTGCCAGGGAGGGGGCAGCCACAACTTCCCTGGGCAACCTGTTCTAGTGTCTCACCACCTTCACAGTAAAGAATTTCTTCCTTATATTTAATTGGAATCTACCCTCTTTCAGTTTAAAACTGTTACCCCTTGACCTATCACTACACTCCCTGATAGAGAGTCACACTTCTCTTGATGCAGCCCAGGACACGGTTGGCTTTCTGGGCTGCGAGTGCATGTTGCTGGCTCATAGTCAGTTTTCCATCCACTACTACCCCCAAGTCCTTCTCTGCAGGGCTGTTCTCAAACTACTCATCACCCAGCCTGTATTTGTGCTTGGGATTGCCCTGACCCATGTGCAGGACCTTGCATGTGGCCTTGTTGAACTTCATAAGGTTCGCATGGGCCCACCTCTCCAGCCTGTCAGGGTCCCTCTGGATGACATTCCTTCCCTCCAGCGTCTTGACCACACCACACAGCTTAGTGTCACTGGAAAACTTGCTGAGGGTGCACTCGATCCCACTGTCCATGTCACCAACAAAGATGTTAATCAGCACCGGTCCCAACACCAACTCATTCAACACATTGAGCCATTGACTGCAACTCTGAGTACAAACACCCAGCCAATCCCTTATCCACCGAGTGGTCCATCCATCAAATCCATGTTTCTCAAATTTAGAGAGAAGGATGTCATGTGGGACAGTGTCAAATGCTTTGCACAGGTCCAGGTAGATGACATCAGCTGCTCTTCCCTTATCCATCAATGCTGTAACCTCATCGCAGAAGGCCACCAAATTTGTCAGTCACAATCTGCCCTTAGTGAAGCCATATTGGTTGTCACCAATCATCTCCTTATTTTCCACATGCACTAGAATAGTTTAAGGAGGATCTGCTCCATGATCTTGCCAGGCACAGAGGTGAGACTGACCAGCCTGTAGTTCCCTGGGTCTTCTTTTTTTCACTTTTTAAAAATTGGGGTTATGTTTCCTCTTTTCCAGTCAGCAGGACATTCACCAGACTGCCACAACTTCTCAAATATGAATGATAGTGGCTTAGCCACTTCATCTGCCAGTTCCCTCAGGACCCATGGATGCATCTCATCAGGTCCCATGGACTTGTGCATCTTCAGGTTTCTAGATGGTCTCAAACCTGATCTTCTACAGTGGGCGGTTCTTCATTCTCCCAGTCTCTGCCTTTGCCTTCTGCATCTTGGGCAGTGTGGCTGGAGCACTTTCCACTGAAGCAAAAAAGTTGTTGAGTACCTCAGCCTTCTCCATATCCCAGGTAACCAAGTCTTCCGTATCCTTCCAGAGAGGGCCCACATTGTCCCTAGTCTTCCTTTTATTATCAACATACCTATAGAAGCATTTCTTGTTGCCCTTGACATCCCTGGCCAGATTTAATTCTATCAGGGCTTTGGCTGTCCTAACCTGATCCCCAGTTGTTCAGACAGTTTCTCTGTATTCCTCCCAGACTATCTGTCCTTGCTTCCACCCTCTCTAGGCTTCCTTTTTGAGCTTGAACTTGTCCAGGAGCTCTTTGTTCATCCATGCAGTCCTGCTGGCAGTCTTACCTGACTTCCTCTTTATCAGGATGCATCGCTCCTGAGCTTGGAGAAGGTCATCCTTGAACATTGACCAGCTTTCCTGGACCCCTCTTTCCTCCAGGACTTTATCCCATGCTACTCTGCCAAGCAGATCCCTGAAGAGGCCAAAGTCTGCTCTCTTCAAGTTCAGGGTAGCGAGCTTGCTGTGTGCCCTCCTCACTGCCCTAAGGATCTTGAACACCACCCTTTCATGGTCACCGCAGCCAAGGCTACCCTTGAGCTTCACACTCCCCACCAGCCCCTCCTTGTTGGCGAGAACAAGGTCCAGCATAGCACCTCTCCTTGTTGGCTCCTCTGTCACTTGGAGAAGGAAGTTATCATCAACACACTCCAAGAACCTTCTGGATTGCTTGTGCCCTGCTGTGTTGACCCTTGTGAATGTGATGCTGCTATCTGTCTATAGAGGGCCTCATCTGCTCGGTTTTCCTGGTCAGGTGGCCTGTAGCAGACCCCTGCTATAACATCTCCTGTCCCTGCCTTCCCTTTAATCCTGACCCATAAACTCTCGGTTGGCTCCTCATCCATCTCCCGGCAGAGCTCCATGCATTCCAGATGGTCACTGACATAGAGAGCAACACCTCTCCTCGTCTACCCTGTCCATCCTTCCTGAAGAGCCTGTATCTTTCCATGCCAACACTCCAGTCATAGGAGCCATCCCACAACATGGGATGGCCATAAGATCGTAGCCCTTGCAATCAAAAATTTCCCCTTGCTTTGCTTTAGCATTCCCTGGTAACAAGCCATTCAAGCAGCAACTCTGACAAACAGATTTTCAATAACTTTACTGTAGGTGATACCAGAGAGAAGCAAAACATGTTCACAGGCCTTGTTCCAGGACTGTATCCCTATCCAGGATAACATTTAAACAAATCTTAAATAAATGAAACTGGTTATTGCTTTCAAAATGAAGGTGTGTTTTCTAAAGTAATATTTGACAAACACATTTATGGGTGTTAAGTAGGACTGAATAATAGAGATTTATTGACAGGCTAAGTCTCCCTGCTAGTCAAAGCTGGATATTACTGCCACTGCCCTGCCTATCTCCATACTCCGTGGACTGTTTTATTCAAAGCAGTATCAGAGTAGAAATAAATTATCTCAGAAAAAAACAAACCAGGAACAACAGTTGAAAGTTTTCCTTCCGTGGCTGATCTAAAATAGAATCATTAAAAAACTTGTAATGAAAAGAAGCCATTTGAGTCAACTTGGGACTATTTAAAGTATTTTGAAAAATTGGTTTTCACTGTACAGAAATGAAGCATTTCAGAAATGTTAAAAAATAAATCGCTAACATCTCCAAAGCTTTTCTTTAAACCCCATCTCCCATCTGAAACTATTTTGACCAATTCAGTCTGACTGCATCAACAGTTCTGCATCCTGCAATAGAGCAAATTTAGTACTTGTGAAAAGACACCAAGGAATACTATATTGCAATTTGTGACACATGTCTTTTCCTTTTCAGCATGGTCTTTAAATATATCTATTTGGGCTCTAGTTTGGAAATGACATTAGACACTCAAAGGACAACATTTAAGTCAATAAGTTGTCAACTTACTTGAAAGTCCTCTCCTACTTTGTTGAGAGCAATGTTGATTGTGAATGTAGAGGAGTCATGATGAGGTCTGAGCGACCGTTGTCTGTCAGGGCTATATTTTACAACAAAATTCAATAAAGCATACCCCTGAAAAAAATACACAGACTTCAACATGTGAACTTCCAAGTCAGACATAGGGTTCTTGGCGGTTTCTTTGTTTAAAGCCGAGTTAAAAATTCAACAACATTCATCTATAACTACTGGTACATCATGTATAAACTCCCCAACAAAACCAAATAGGGTACGTTCGATAAAATACTTAGAATCAGTCATGCCATTCAGTAATTATTTGCAAAAGTTTTAAACCCATACCTTGGTATAATAGCCAGCAAACACTTTTAGCGTTACTGGTGCAATGAACTCTCTTATGAAATGCAGCCATTCATTATCCAGTCCGATTTGCTTCATATGAATATCATCAGTTGGGACATTTTCATAACCTCCAGAAATACGGCTGTCCTAATGAAAACACCATAAAGAGCCTTGAAATATGGACATGGAATGCTTCCGGCTCTTCTACAAATATTTATTTGAAATCTGCAGAATCACAAAACTGCAACAAAGCAATGCTTTAGTGGGCATATGTGAGCTTGCTATACAGTAACTTTAGGCGTAACTGCTGTGGGAAAAAAAAATGCTGAGCTATCAAGAAGCAAAAATTTGAATTTTTTTTTTTAAGTGAGTCAATATTTGGATGTGTTGCCTATAAATAAGGGCTTCCTGGGGTAATGGTTTTATTTATTGAGATGTAGATGCAAATGAAGTTATATCAGATCAAGAAAGTACAAGCCTCAACTTGACATGGTAATAAGCGTTGAAATAATTTGAAGATAAAAGTATGTTAAAATACTTTCTGGAAGCTTCTACCTGCAATAAAATAATGACTGTAATTTATCTCATTTCCAAGGTACCACATTTGTGAATACAACAAACATTTCTCCAATTTCAGGGGTAGTGAATGAATACCTTGAACATTCTGCAAACACAAAAGCTCATAACATTTGTGAGTAACTGCTTAGGGGGACAAGTCTGACAAATTAGTACTTGAGGTAAATGAGTAAGACTTCTCTGAACAGTTATCAACAGCTATTCAAGATCAGCTTTGGATAACCATCAAATAACTACTATAGCAACTGCACCACTGTTAGTGACTGAATTTGCTAGTTCAAGGTTTGTATTGGGTTTGCGTGGCAAGGTTTTGGTAGCAGGGAGCTACAGGGATGGCTTTTGTGAGAAGCTACTGGAAGCTTCCCCCATGTCTGACAGATAATGCCAGTCAGCTCAGACAGACCCGCTACTGGCCAAGGCCAAGTCCATCAGTGATAGTGGTAGCGCCTCTGCAATAATGTATTTAAGAAGGGGGGGGGGGAAAAATTGTTCAACTGCAGCCAGAGAGAGAAGTGAAAATATGTGAGAGAAAAAACTCTGCAGACACCCACAGCTAGAAGGAGGGGGAGAAGGTGCTCCAGGCACCAGAGCAGAGATTCCCCTGCAGCCCATGATGAAGACCATGGTGAGGCAGCTGTGCCCCTGTAGCCCATGGAGGTCCACAGTGCAGCAGATACCCACCTGCAGCCCATGGAGGATGCCACGTCAGAACAGGTGGGTGCCCGAAGGAGGCTGTGACCCTGTGGGAAACCCACACTGTGGACCCATGGAGAGAGGACCCCAGGCTGGAGCAGGTTTGCTGGCAGGATTTGTGACCCCATGGGGGACCCATGGTGGAGCAGTTCATGAAAAACTGCAGCCCGTGGGAAGGACTCATGTTGGAGAAGTTCATGGAGGTCTGTCTCTCATGGGAGGGACTCCATGCTGAAACAGAGGAAGTGTGGAGTCCTCCCCCTGAGGGGGAAGGAGCAGCAGAAACAACTGTGATGAGCTGACCCCAAGCCCCACTCCCCATCCCCCTGTGCTGCTCGAGGGGAGGAGGTAGAGAAGATTGGGAGTAAAGTTAAGCCAGGGAAGAAGTGAGTGGTGAGGAGAAGGTGTTTTAAGATTTGGTTTTATTTCTCATTATCCTACTCTGATTTGATTGGTAATAAATTAAACTAATTTCCCCAAGTCGAGTCTGTTCTGCCCGTGATGGTAATCGGTGAGTGATCTCTCCCTATCCTTATCTCAACCCATGAGCCTTTTGTTATATTTTCTCTCCCTTGTCCAGCTGAGAAGGAGTGACAGAGCAGCTCTGGTTGGCACTTGATGTCCAGTCAGGTCAACCCACCACAAGGTTAATTGAGGAATGTCTCTAAATCTACTGAACAACAAGCTATGTGGTCGACTAAACTAAGCATTTTATACCACAAAGCAGATTTCTGGGGTCACTGGCAATTAGTGAAATGCTTGTTTGTTGCAGTACAGTGTGACTTATTACTATAAACGATCATACTCATTAAGGTTATTTATATAGGCTGACACTTACTTGGTGTTTTCCACCAGACCATTGTCCAAAATGTTCCATTTCTTCTACCAATTCATCACAGGCAGTGTCAGAAAATATGGGAAACCAAAACACATCTGGACATGGCTACAAAAGAATAAAAAAAAGATTTAAAAAAAAACTACATTCATCTCTTTCAGTGGAGTTAAGCTTTAACACCTATCTTTTATTTTCAGCTGTTAAAAAAGGACATCTCTTGCTCACCAAAGAATATCAGCTGTTCTCATCTGAGCCATAATTCAGATACATGTAAGTAATCTTTTTGTCTTGATCCATAAGCACATTCTCACAGAATGAAGCAAACACTGCATCAGTGTACCCACATATTCAGTATCCTGTTTGCTCTAAATAACAACTCTGATCTTCTACATTACAACTATTAAGAAGAACAGTTTAAAACTTAACATTGTTTTAAACACAAAAACAATTTATCCCACCTTCTTAAGGAATCCAAGTTCATTAAATCACTGTCCCCAGTTGTCACAGAACTGATCATCCAACACTGGTACAACAGTTACCATCTTAGAAGCACACTGTCCAGATCAGTTGCATGAAAGTAAGCAGCCAGGTGGACAAAAAAAAAAAAAGACCTCTTCATATCCAGCAAAAGGCTTTACCTTGGATTCATGGTTGTCAGACCTTAGGAATCCGCAGGGAAAAGCACACCCCAAGGAAAGTGCCTAGATGAGCTTGCTTTTACTAGATACCAGAAAACACAGCAATCTGCTACAGAAATTTTATTAGGCCTTCTACTAGTGGTACTAGTAGTTCAAATAAATAAGCTAAATATATCTGTATTTCAGAGAAGGCAATTACTTGGACAATTACATTATTCTGAGCAATCTAGCAATTATGTGACTCCTCTCATCTAGTTTTCAAAGTGGCAAAAATTCAGTTCTGATCCAAAATATCAAAAAGCTGTTCAGCCACAGACCAAAATGGCATTTGCATAGAAATAGTAACTGTATGCCAATTTATCAGCCAGTCCCACAAATTTTAAGAAAACTACTTATACCCACCTGTTCTACTATATTATCAGTGAAGATCTTTGAGTAGTTGGGATTTATATAGGTTTCCTTCCAGTCCTAAAAACCATGATTTTAAATTATTAAAACAGAACAAATTAATTTATAAGTGACAAAAATTAATTTATATGCTATTAATTTGCCCTACTGAAAGCATTGGAAAGAATTAAAAAATTCCTTATACCCATAAACAAACTGGTTCTCACCATGTCAAAAATCATGAAACCTGTTACATCAGGGTTGTATCTCCAAGTCCTTAGTCTGGTCATCAGTTGGCTTGTTGATATGATATATTGTCATTTGCTTAAATGGGTGGTATAGAACACTTTTTCTTTAACAACCAATATTTAGTGCATAATAAACAAATGTTCTCCATGTAAAATCTTTAAATACCAAGTTCTTTATAATAGGTAAACTTCACTTTTTTTTTAAATAACTGTTTCATCAATAATAAGATGCATACCACAGGATTTTCAAATATCTGCCAGAGGTCATTGTTGTAGTGGGAGGTATTGTAATTGGCTGTAGAAATAAGTCTTCCAAATTCATGTCTATTGGTAATGTACATGAAAACACCCTATATCAAGTAGAGAAAACATCATTAGCAAAACTGCTCATCTTAGCAAAAATGATGTTTTAAAAAAGTCTGTTTGTTTATGCCTGCACTTACATAAAATATATCACACACTTGTATATACATACTATACACACGCTGTTCATTTAGCATCTTTAATTTTCAAATGGTTGATTCTAATCACCAACTAGTGTTCATAAGTTCTTGTTTACAAGCATTTAGTTGAATTTAACACATTAAACCAAAACATATATTATTGATAGTGAAAAACCCACATACAGTTACAGAAAGGAAAAAACAGAGAAATGATTGGTTGATTTGTTTTCCAGAAAACCTAAGCAGACATACAGGAAACACCTGTACTCAAACTGAAAATACTCATACAAGAAAATCAACATCTAGGGTTTAGTTTCTGATTAAAAACTGAAAGAATAAGCTAACAGTAAAAGGGCTAATGGAAGTCAGAACAAGAAACTTATTTCAGAGTATTCACTATGTGATCCTTCTGGTGAATTGGCCTGAAATAAAAAGATATTGGCAAATACAGCATCAGGGTACAAAACAGCTGAGCACTTTAAAGTATGTTCACCTAAGCAAACATTGCAAAATATGTGCAAGATATCAAGTGTGGTGAGGTATAGCTTTATTATCAAGTTATTAACAGAAGATATTAACAAAACTCTCTTAATTAGAAATAGTAGCAGGAAATAGTCTTTTTTAAAAGAAACTTAGGTTCTGTGGGGTTTTTTAGTTTACTGTTTTTCAGACTAAAACTTTATTTCTGATGTGTCTGTGATTTTGGGATTTGCAGCAGATGAAGACATTACCATTTGGATACTTTGGTATTTCTGTATGTTTTTGTCTGAAAAAGAGTTAAACTGTTAGAAAGATAATGATTATGTTAAATACATGCCCAGTTTTGGGCACTTACCAAATCATAAAATAGCTGCAGCAGGGAGAATAAGGAGGGTCTGGGTCAAGAAAAACAGCTTAAAGTGACACTGATTTCACAACTGCCCTATGTGGTCACTGAGGAAGCCTGGCAGACCTGCTTTAGTCCTTCCTAGGACTGCTGAATCAATTTTAGCTACGGAAGCACAGTTTCAACACACCTTGACCTCAGAAGACTGAGAAACCTCCCTGAGGAAACAATTAGCCTCTCTAATATGCTTTGAGCATCATCAAGAACCTGTCCCTGGCAAAAACTTGAACCTTAGAAGACTGAGAGAAATCTAGAGCAGTATTTCATTAGAGTAAGTGGACAGAGGAGAAGTATCTTCCTGTGGTAGAATAATACTGCACGTAATAACAACTAATGAATAAAAAAAGTAAAGCAACACCTTTGGGGGTCTGAGCATATGGAATGTTTCCGAAGAAGGGGAGTCTTTTTCCCTTTGTAAACTCTAAAATGAAGGAGAATCATCACATCAGTTTTCTGATACATAATCTCTCTTTTCTGACTACTATTAGGTTTCCACAGTTACATTAGGGAAATAGCAGCCTTTGATCAAAAGCTGATATGCCTTTACAGACAACATGCATCTTCAAGCAAAGCTCATAATACACATGTCAAAGCTGTTTCCACCAGCCCCTTCTTATCTGCTGCAATACAAAAACAAGCACATACGAGACCATCTTACAGCACAGATGAAGAAAGAGAGAAAGAGAAAGCAATTTTCTGATGAGCCAGTCCGATTAGTTTAATGAGCGCATGGGAAGCACAGGTTTGCAGTAACTGATGCTGAGAAGGTTTGAATATAACAGAATTGGATGGGGATGTTCTGAAGAATCAGTACAAAGGAGATCATGCCTTGTTATAAGGGAATAAAAAAATTAATACTTGCCAACTTTTCTTGTTCAATTCAGCAAAATTAATTTTCAATGCTATAGTGTCTGGAAATAGGTCTGGTTTAGGTCTATTTGTTTCTGTGCCAAAACTAGTGTAAATATCAGTAGAAATGTGGATTTACATGTTCATAATTTTACAGTACAAATAAGTTTTCTCTCATTACTTACAACTTAATGCAAGTAACAAATTTCTGATACAGTTTTAATCTATCTGGAAAAATTAATGAGTAATTCATGCTCCCTAAGAATATTCCTACCATTTCATATATCACTTAGGCTTTTTATATCAACACCGCCCATCATTAGTTTAAATATATATCTACTTAAATATAAAATTGCAAAATATTTCAACTTAGTCTGCTAGAAGTTTCACACTGTATAAAAATGTGCATAATATCAATGCATTTAGAGCATCTCTAAGTTTGAAGTCACACACAGCAGAGAAGTTGAGCTCTCTTATTTGTTGAGGTTGTGCCAGCGAGGAGGGTATTTTAACCTCAATATGAATTTTCTGTGAATTTAAATGAAAACCATCATGCAGTCAGTGCACCAGTGCACTGGCCTTGCAAAAACCTCTGTTCTCAACAATTCACTTAATGTGTTCCATGTCACAAAAATTGGCCAGTACTTTGAATTAGAAGTAAAAATATAATATCCAAGATCAATCAAGTGAAGCAGTCGAGTGTAGCAGAACACAAAGAAGTCTGTGTGTATTTAAAAGCAATCTGCTATAGATACAGCTTACCATTTCCCTGGCATTCCTGCACAGTGCCATGTCAGGATCCAACTTATCACGCATAAAGTAGTTCTTTTCTTTCATCTCCAATCTGAGAGTTTGTCCCTTAATTAAGTATATATTAGCCATATAAGGAATATTCCATACCCCTCTGTAAAAAACCAAATGTAAATAGTTTAAAGCCATGAAAACTAATTTGTTGCCTATTCTATCAAATCAGGTCTCTATATTTGCTGACAAGATTAAACAAGTTTCAAGGAAATAAAGCTGAAATGTTCCCAGGACATTTGAAAAACTACAGCTAGACATTGTGGACATCGCAAAAGTAGGTGTAGGCAGTAATTCAACTTCTACAAAGTATTGTTACAAAAAATGAAAAGTCAAATTCTCTAAAGAGTTTTAACTACAAATGTACTTCATGTTTCCACAGTTAAGGCAATCAGTCAAACTATTCTGTAATGTTATTCTACACTACCAGATGGAGAAAGTAATTCTAAAACAGATTTTTAAATGAGTTCAAAGACTTCACTGAGGCTTCACACAACTGGTCTGACCTCTTCACACAAATACCCACAGACCACAGCAGGCCACGTATTTATGTGAGTTGGGCCAATATCAACAAAAAAGCATTGCTGTCACAATGCTCGCTCTGCAGATTTCCTCCCTCCCAGCGCCACGAGCACATCTTCCAGTGCGATTGAAAATGAGCCAGTCCTATTCAAGCAGTCAATCTGTTTCAGACCTTTTTGTTCTTCGAGGGCAATGAAAAGGCAACACCACATGGGAAAGTCAAGCTTAGAACAACTTGCACCACATTCATTTAAGGGAAGGACAAGCTCAAAAGGCTATGTGACAAAAGTATTTCTCAAGAGTTCCTTTGGACTTATCTGACATAATAGACAGGAAGAAACACATGAAGAAATTATAGCTGTTCAGCTGATTAAACATGTGCCCCAAAGAGATGAAGTAATTTGATGCAACAATCATTTCTTTTGACTGAGGTTCCTGGGATACAAAGGTTGGGGTTCCCTATTCGTTTGTCTTGTCATTTTCTGTATTAATGCACTGATAGAGTAACCAGACACAGTCAGGAACTAGTCTGTGTCTATGACTATGTCTATTACTAATGTCTATTACTAATACCAGCTCATCGTGTTAGACATTTGGCTTTATTTAAGCTGTGAACAGGAAAAAACAAATGGAAAAACTAATTCATTTCTATGAAATAGAAAAGCTAAACAATGTAACTAACCTTAAGCTCTTCAGAAATAATACCATGTTGCATGAAAATGTAAGGATATGTTGCTAATAACCATACTGTGTGCCTTGACTTTAAAAATTAGCTTACAATTACTTACACTCTATTCCCTTGGACAATATCAACATAATCTTCTGATCGAGCATAATAACCATCTGGGCTCAAAGCACCCCAGAAATTGGACCAAAGCTTCCCATGACGAGTTACAAGCGGAGCAATTATCTTTCTGTGAAGTGACATATTGAATAAGGAAATATGAACTGTTATACGTACTACACATTAAAATATACCAGCTTTACTCAGTTTGGAATATAGTGTAGCTAAAACACCAATGACTGTCAAATTTTGGAACAGCTATTCTGAACTTAAGCTGGAAGAAATAGCATCTAAGCACCCACTGCCCAGAAACAACATCAGTGTAATAGAAGCAAAGACTCCTATAAATCAGAGGTCCCTTCATTTTAAGACAATAAAAAAAACCAAAACAAAACAAACCTGCCCATAGCATAATGACAAAAGCAAAGTCAGACATGAAAAAAATAAACAAAAACATAGTGAGACTTGGCTTACTCAAAATTAGGAGAGTCAAAAGGGGAAATATAAATTGATCAGAATAAAAAGAATGAAATGGCCTACTGGTATATATATTTTGCAAAGCTTCTGTTTCTTCCACTTAGTGTACCTGGCTTTTAGCCTCTTTCTACAACAGTAAATATTACAAGGAATATAATGCAAATAACTGGCAGACACATCTTTACTTAAGCTCCATTCCTTGTCACTAGTAGGTCAAAACAGACATTGATAATTTATTTTTCTGTGAATCAGATTCCCAGATTTGTTATGAACAGGCAAACACTACCTACTTACATGACAATTTACAAATTGGCAGCAGTGAAGTGCATAGCATTCACAGCAGGCCCAGACTGCTGAAAGCTGCTGCTGATAAAGTCACAGCTTTGTATAACTTAAGAAATCATACTAATAAAAGGAGAAATTGGTCATTACAGCTGCGTCAACTCCAATACTTTTCCACTATTTTATTGCATCTGTGATTGAAAAAGAAAGTAATAATACTGCAATACCAGAGTAGTAAACTCTGGTAGTAGTCAACTAGGGAGTTTTTGCTTGGTTTTGTTTTAGGTTTTTGTTGTTCTGGTTTGGGGTTGGTTTTTTTAACATTTTGTGTGACCAACTGAAATTGTTAGTCAGTAAAATCTTAACTATTTTTCTAAAATCTGCTTATACCACACCATTCTCTTCAGAGGAACTTTGAAGAATTTGAAATTCACATCAGAAATTGCTGTTTGACAGGAGCAAAACGCTTTGTGAATTAGTGGCCTCCAATCCCGTTATGAACTTTGGCAATCAAATACCACAGGTAAACAAAGAGGATCTAACTCTCCAAGAACAGTCAAGTTCTTATTTTCACTGGATGGGCCCCAGAGAATCCTTCCAAGCTAGAGGAAATTCTATAAAATCAAGATATATACTACACCTGTTCTGTTCTATCAGTATTCTTAAAGTTTTCGGGTTTGTCAGCACAACATCTGCATCTATGCTGAAGTAATATTCACATGCTTTATCCTGGCGACAAAGGTCCCTACAAAGACAAAAAGGAATGGTTAACTCACATGTCCAGAAAAGATTCACAAACAACAAAACAAAACCTCAAAAAACCCAATCCACAACCAAGTGCTGTACTTGCATATTGCATTAAAAGCCCTCTGCAGTGTAGTATTGTAAAAAAAAAAGTAACTTTAGATTACAGTAGTGTGATAAACTAAACATGGATCAGATGCCCTTTTTTTTTTTTTTAAATAAATCAAGTGATCTCTAACCTTTACCATGTTCAGTAAGAGCTACTATGTGCTGTTCTAATTGCAAATGGGGTCAGGGGTGGCGTGGGGGGAAAATCAGGCCATGATTTATAAAGCTGGATATCAGTAGAGTCACTTAATAGTGAAGTATGAGCTTATTAAGTAAGCTTCTCTAGTAACTAACTGCATGTGGCTGTAACACTGCCTTTGGGCAAAGATGGTACAGATGTGATCTGCTGATCTGAACAGTAATTGAAACCTTATGGAGAGTGTAAGACAAAGCATTAGCAAATATATATTTAAAGACCTTTTCTTATTCTTGTAGGTCGCAAAAAGACTAACACAGTTGGTAAAGAGAAACAAAACAATTGCACAGAGATTTACCCCATACACTATTTCTATCAGTTGTGATTTTGATCTCAGAAAAATAAATTATTTGAATAGATTCCCACACCTTCAAGAGAAAGCTTCCACCAAGCAGAAGACACTTTCTACTATAAAAGATACACAGATTTTTTTTGTGTTTCTGGCAGGGTACACTTGCTATGCCAAGATCCAGTATAGTGAATTCAGCTTTCCTATGCCAACAGAATAGTAGGACATTATAGTAAATCAAATATAGAGAATGTGGAACAATTTCCTCAAGTCATGCTACAGCAGTAGCTTTCTATCATGCAGGTGATATTATTGATTTTTGTCTATTTTCCCCACTATTATAGACAGAACCTTCATTAATTCCATTGTAACAGCTTGAAACATTAAAGTTATTTTACTTTCTTGTTTTAAAATGTCTATAAACACTGCTTTAGTTTAAGTTCCACTTGACTTGATTGCTTGTGACTGTTTTCTGCAAAGGAAAAGATCTCTCTCACTTCAGAAAATCTGATAAACAGTGGATGTGACAGGCTTCATACAAGTCAAGGCAACTGCTGGCATGGCTTCCTGCCTGCTCCTCCTCTGCTCCCCTCCACTACCTAGCATAGCACTTCACTCAGCATTTAGTCTGTCTCCTGTAAGGATTAATACTTATCAACTCCTTTTGGGTCTTTTTGTTCAAACTTTCTTCTGCTCAAAAGACTTTAGAGGTATGACTTTGTTGGAATCACAGTAGAAGGTAGAGCTTTTTTATTCCATAAATCTAATGGTCTTCCCACTACTGCTGAAGTCACTGTGTTTGGACACACACCCATAGTTTAAATCTTTGGTCAGTCTCTGGTTTTGCCTTAACTGACAGTTTTCTATCTTACATATACCTGTTTTTATGACAGCAGTTCCTTAATCAACACTTTCTCACATAATTGCCACAACTGAAACCAGCAGGTATTATTTTGGCCATAGCACAGTCCAGCAATTAAGTCTTTACGGCATTTTCCATTACTAACCTATTCTGTTCAAAGCTTTACAACTACTGCACTCAATTTACATGTAGCTTTATCATTAGCATAATTACAATTATTAATAGTAACGTGACTGTTATATTGCACTTGACATTAGATGTTCAATTTCTTACAAAAACATTCAGCTTCTTTATCTTCATTCTACTAGTGAGGAAACTAAATCTGAGAAGCAAACAGACTTAATGACAGTCCAGGGTTCCAGCCACAACACTGTCCAGAACCTCCCCAAAAGCAGCTAAACCTTTTGTTGCTAACAAAAATATGAATGAAATTAATGTTTTTAATTATGAAAATCTTAAAAATGGAACAGATTTATATTTAGTTTTAAGCAAACATGACTGCAAAACTGATTACATAATTTTGAAAGGTATGATACTTCAACTTTTGCCTTTTTTCTTCTTCCCCCTCTCCTTAAATCCAAAGCCAGAGAATTCTATTAAAACTGGTCCAATGTGTTTAGTGTTGCAAATCCTTCATAGTAATCCAAACCACAAAATACTAAATTAAAAGTTTTGGTCTAAGTCGCACTCAGTCACTCAATAACATATTGATAACTCTTTGAAAGCATTGCTGTCTTAAATAGTCTGGAAATTCAGCTGTAGTAGAAATCACCTACAATGTGAAACCTCTAACTTCAACCTCTGTAACCAAGAATAATTAATATAGATATAAAAAGGGCAAAAATCAGGGCTATTCTTCTGACTGTATTTTAACTCACGTTTTCCCCTAATTCTTTCTAGACAGCATTGAAGACTGGATAACCAAATGGCAAAACTTCATGTTCAAAGCATAATTCTCTTTGCATTTCCAGATACAAGTCACCATATCAAGTGTGAAGTTTTGCCTTTGCACTTTAAGGTCACTAACAAAAATCTCCACAAAACACTTCAGGTTTCAGATATACAGGAAAAAAGTTGTAAAAGTTTCTGTCAAAATTAACAAAGCAAGCCTACTTTTAAGAAATTCATGTATCTTCTCTGTAGGCTTTCAATACTGCCGAGTAGCTTTCCCAAAGAAATAAAAGTAATCCTAGATATTCTCATGCTTTAAAGTATTACCTTCTTACAGTATATGCTAACCTCTCCAGATGTAGAAATCCCAGATTATATGTGAAACTATTTATTATGTATATGCAGGTCACAGCAAGGAACAAGTGGAAAGTGCTTTCTAGCAATACTCATATGTATATTAATATACTTCCTAATCTAAATTCAATGGCTAAAACCTTTAATCTACTTGCTTTACACTCTACCTGCTTATAAACTAAAACCAAATGTTGAAAAGAAAGATATACTTTTGTAGATAACTTAAAGCCATTTCAGTGTAGCAATTAACAAAAATTTAGTAGAAGACCGAGATTTTTTTCTTGGAAGAGTGAAATGAAGGTTAACAGATCAGTTTAAAGTATTTTGCAATCAGAGTAACATTTAGCTTTGCTTACAAACTACGAGCCCATCTGGAACAGTGACCTCATCTGAAAAGGGAAAGTGTCACTGCTCTTCTCTTCATCAAACTTTCCACTGAGATATTCCAAAGGCCTAGTTGTTTATAGCTGTAAAACATATGGTCTACCTAATTTCTTTATCATTGAGTCACTTTTTTTTTTTAGACATAGTTTGAATTTGCAATTAACCAATGTATCTTTTTTATATCCCCTCACAGTTTGGAAATAAAATTCAAGATGTAGACTGTGAGCCCAAAGGGAAAGCACTTACACCATTTGACAGACCTCTGAAAGAAAAGGTGTCCCAGGTACAAGTCTGCAACACTCACTGAAAGACTGAGCAACATTGCCTGCCATTTAGGGTTACATTTTGCATTTCTCCAGACAGCCACAATAATAAAAAGAAATTCTTATCAACCATCACTAAAACCAAACAAATGTAGCTACAAACCAGATAAAACCAGTTTTGTTTCTCTGGCTTAAGTATTGTTATCACAGTTACCACACCTGGAAGGTACTGAAATCAAGTATGAATCACAGAATCATCTAGGTTGGAAAAGACCTTGAAGATCATCTAGTCCAACCATTAACCTAACACTGATGGTTGACATTGACTGTATGGGTGGGGAAGTTGTTTTTCTTCTGCAACACTCAAAATTTCAAACTGTTCCTCCTACCTGAGGCTGAAACCCAAAACTACTGATGCATTCAGGAGAAGCAGCTCCAGAAAATCCAAGTCTCCAACAGAAATCAGTTGACACAGGGAGACAACTGGGAGACACAGATTTAATCCCTGCTCTTCCTTCAACCACAGCCAAGATACTTGCCCTACTCAAAGGACTGAAAGGGAGTCCTCCTATGTTCATGTCATTATTCATCAATACCAGATGGGAGCTCAGAGATGACGTCCTAATATCCTCTTTCAAGAAAGACATAAGAGACCCCAAATTCAGCTCAAAATTCAGCAGTGAGGTCAATGTACTCTGATTCTCATCTCTCCACTATTCTTCCTGAAACTTTTGAAAGCTTTTTATGTAAGCTTTCATTAGAATGTGCACATTCCCACTAAAAGTTGAGCTAAATCACATTTTCTAAAAATTCCAGGAAAAATCCTAACTAGTTCTATTGCTAATATTTTTGATGGAGGAAAAAAAAACAACCACCCCAAAAAAAGAAACCCTGAAGTCTGTAAGCACTTGGGAAAAAAAAAGATTATGGAAAATAAGCTTTTTATAAATAAAACCTCAGAGAAGTGGATGAGATAAATTCCTGTATTTTCCCACTTCTTATTACTGCTTTAACATATTTCATATCGTTATTTTACATTTTCTGTCATAACCAATTCTGTAACAGCTGGCTGAAATCTCATCTCCAAATAAGGCAAAACCACAAATGCATTTTTTCTTAAAGAAAAAAGAATCAACTGTAAGTTCACTAATATATTCCTTGCAGACAGAGACTAAGAAAAGAGACATGGAAATGCTGCTTTGGGGTTTCAAGTGATGTACATGCAGAGAAAATACTCAGACAACATGCAACTAAACTTTCTTTCTCTTTATTCTACTTTATCTTCCTCCCTTTTTTTATTCTGTTTCAGCTCACAGTAAGGAAAACTGTGTACTCCTGTTTGCCAACACTGTTGAATTTCAACAAGTTTTTGCTGACTGCACAATGTTGGGTCCTTTCCAACACCTATCCAACTTTCACAACTGCAGGAGAGGGCTTTCCATGTCAAAAAGCAGCAAGAAAGTAAATGTTTCAATTGTTCTTTATTATGTGAATGAGAAAAGTAGGCAGAGGTTTGCTGCATGACTATGAGTGAAATTAAAAAATGTTATTTTCTCACATTTATACTGACATAAGAGTCTTATTTATTGAAAACCTCATTGTGATTTATCACCACTTTTCACTGAGCCAAAAAGGAAAAAAGAAGAGGTAAGGAGAAAACTGAGCCAACTGTATTACATACTCAAAAGCATTCTGTTGAAAACAAACCATACCTTCAATGCTTAAGTTCTCTCTCTCTGTATTAATTGAAGCCTGTTTTGCTGCTTCAGATAAATACTCTTTGTGTGAAATGTGCAAGTAAGGAGAGTAAATTCTATATCTACTGGAAATTAACAGAAAGGTACTAAAATCAGCTAATATCAAAAAAGACAGAAAGCAAGAATTTGAGGCAGATGAAACAAAACTATCAGTCAATAATGCAGATAGAGGCAGGAGAAGATTAATCAGAATACTGAATATATCAATCTGTACATCAAACTATTAAACAGATTTGAAGAATCACTCTTTCCAAGTTATTCCTGTTGCAGTATTAGTGAGAAATAAATGAGGTTATTGTGTTGAAAGCCAGCTGAAGGGTTGAAAGCAAATAACTTTTTGTAGTGAATGCCTTTGCCGTGAACATCCTGTACTTTTGAGCTAGATTTTTTTTGAGGAAAAGTAAAATGCAGTTGTTTCAGAGAAGTTGGTGATGTTCACAAGGGCAGCCAAGCAGACCAGCAGTGCAAAGGAAGCAGCAGATGAACTGAACCTCTTTCAGTCAAATTGAAAGAAGCCGTCAAATTATATCTACGTTGTTCACGTAAGAGATCCTACTACCTAACACTCATATGTTCTGGATGATTCAGTATTTTGATATGGTCTCATTCCACATGCATTATACTTCACGTTTTCTCTATATGCTATTTATCTCTTTAGGACAGAATTTTTATTAAAGAGGCCTTTCAAAGCAGGAACAACATGGATAAAATTCTATCCAGACAATGGATAACACGCAGTGTAGTGTATCCAGTGGCACACGTCACAAGTATGATTATCTCCCTGACTTACATGACAGAATTTGAAATTATTTTGTGCAAATATACATTTAAATTATTACTTTTCATCCACAGATCAAGCAAAGATCATATATCATATCAAAAACTGTCACGTAAGTCAGTAGGCTCTATCAAAAGATGACAGGTTTAAAGATCTTTGGGTGAGATTTAGTAACAGTATAGAAATTGATTACACTAAAAATTCTGCCTTATGGTGTCTATATAACAAAGAGTAAAACACAACTCCAGAAAGTCCACCTCAGTTACACATAACATACACTACTTCAAAAAGTTTGCAAACATGGTACATTTGCTTTAGACACTATTGGAAATAAAGAATGATTTATAAACATGTGAATGGCTGCTTACACGAACACTGGACATCTGTAGTGTTTCCTCGAAAGGCTAGGGGAGAGGCTTGGACCCCAGACAAATATCTGTTTCCCAGTGGCTTCAGCATAACAAAACCCCATTCAAACGGATTTCCAGTAACATCACAGAGAGTCAGGACTAGACCTTCATTCTTTCAGTTGATGCTATGAACAGCCTATGCTATGCTCTTAACCTCTGAATATAACAGAAAAGGGCCTTTTGAAATGAATTTCTCTGCTCTGACACTCACGGAAGATTTGAGAGAAAAGAGTGGAAGAATTATGTGAGAATGAAGCCTGCTCAAGGGCCACAGCGAGGTCTTGCTGGGATCCTGGTCTGTAAAACTCCATAATCTGACTGATGGACATACTGGGAGAGACATGAGCAACCTGTGGTAGTAGCCCGTGCTGCAGCCGCTAAAGAGACCCCTTGACAGGCAGGTCTGACACACGATACATACTTCAAGGTTCAGATTTAGGCCTGGCAAGTGCCAGGTTTAACAGCTAAAAATTTGGATTCCCTAGTAAGTATGAAAGGAAAAAAAGAAAAAAGAAAAAAAACAAGCAAGACCAAGGATAAGATAAAGTCAGTTGTCTTTGCAAGTCTTTTTTTTTTTCCTGAAAGAAGAAACTTCTACTAGAGCACTTCTAAGGGGTATTCCTGTCTCTTTGAACCAGGAAGAAATGTAATTGCCACCTGTATGCCCAGGTCAAGCTTTAACCACATTTTTACTGAAATACTTAAATGTAATGTAATTTTTGAAAAAAGGAAGAGAGCCTAGGACAACAAAAGAGCAAGTATTAAATGCATATCCAATGCAAGAGGTACTTCTGTGAAATCACTCTGAGATAAGTTAGCTTGGAAAGGTTTTGTATAAAAAAATAAAGCCAAATACATTTTTTTGCAAACACACTGCAATTAGAATTTCTATTTACATTTGCACATGCTTCCACCTTTCTTTTTATGTTACTGTTACATATAATTTTCTGCACAAACTGTTTATTAAAGTTTGTTGTACCATCTATTTTATTTCATTAGAATTCTTTTTAATAAAAATATGTAAACTTTACAGTTTATGCTCATCATGTTTTAATATATACCTGTGTTTGAGATAACTATAATGTAAAAATAATCTAACACCTCTTATTTCTTTGTAGTCTACTATTGTCTATGCCTGCATTAGAAGACAATATGACAGACTATCAAAGTAGTCCAAACCAGAGATATGTTTTCACCATGACCAACAGCTTTTCATATTAGACAGAAACCATAAAACACTCAACAGTTCATATCTTATATCTAGATCATGTTCTACCACAAAAGCTCCCACTTTTGTAACTTAAGATGTAAAGTTGTTAGTGTTTAAGATGCAAAATAATATACATAAAAGATTAAAAAAAAAGTTAGTGTATGCATCACTGTAACAGATTTATAAATTAGAATTTACATTCCCATGTTCCGGGCTTCTGCTTGACTCAGATTTTCTTCAGGTCCAACAATTTTTATATTTCTGATAATGTTCTTGGCTTTTTCCCAGAATTTCTTGATGTGCTTTTCATGGTAAACCTCCTGTAATCATGTTAACATTGTTTATAGTGAATGAAAAGTACACGCTGCTGTGAAATCATAAACATAGTGTCCAAGAACACATTGTATTCTATCCTAAACAAACAGATAGCAAACAGCATTTGAAGATATTCCAGTATATCTGTCATTAAAATGAAGCTATTCTATCCAAAATTTTAGTGAAAGAATCCAACACATCAGCAAAACTGTACCTCCAGATCAATGATGCAAGATTCACAGACTGTTTATGTGATATTTTTTCAGGATATTTATTTTACCGTCTTCAAAACCCACTCTACAACTTCAGTGGTACACAGGAATTTTTTATGCCACTCCAGAATGGATTTAGAGAGGGAGCTGCCACCTGTACCCAAGTGGACAGTTACAGTCATTGTCTCTAAGATGTAGTCACAGTGACTGTTTCTTTAATTTCTAATTACCCTACCTCTAATTTAAGAGATCTCAGCTGCATGCAATGTTTCCAACCCAGCACCCTCATCTGTAGCTTTTGTGTATTATGGCTGACATTAGAATAATTGAAATATTAGATAGGGCTTTCTCTCCTCTATGATAAAAAAAGCTATTCAGTCTTTTATATTCATTTCAAATACTACCACATGACTTCTGGCTGAAACAACGAACCCTAGCATAGCCTACAATTCCTATGTGCATATCACATTTCTACCTTTAACATCCCCTTACAAAAGCACACTGAAGACTTTAAAGATAAACTCTATTTCTGTTAGTCAGGACTTTTGTGCTATGATATCAACAGTAATGCACCGCCAAGTGAAAAAGGGCAGAATTATATTTTCCGCTCATTTTTCTTCCAGCCCAGTTTTTTTTTTTCCAAGAGACTTACACACATTTGTCAGCTCACTCATGAAAATAGCAATACTGAAGTTACTGGTGAAGTATCAGCAACACCAGCTCATTAGCTAATTAGCAAAAAACATTCCAAAAAATATTCAAAAGAGCAACTTATCTGTACTGACATTCAAAATATACCTGGACACACCAGCCTCTCTCATAGCACCCAACAGGAGCACCGAGAGAAACAGAAATGTACTGGGATATCAGCAAGAGGAAAAGCAAATCCAATGTCAACTACGGGATAATAGTTATTAATAACATGATATAACTTCTGGTCAGTCTTGAAGTGGTCAGGCAGTTGGCCTAGATGATTGTTGTAGGTCCCTTCCAACTGAACTACTCTGTTCTCATTCTACTTTATTGTTTTATGTCAATCAGTACCTCCTCTAAAAGCAGACACTTTATTTCATTAGTAAAATAGAAAGAATCTAAGCAGTTTCTTTAAATAGACTTCAGTAAGCACTGCCACAATTTCATTTTATTTGTGTATTTTTTCCACTTCTGCATACTAAATTCTGAAATATTATCTCTTCCTATGCAGTTTAACTATGTACATATATAGAATCCATATACTCCCTCACACACTTTCATTCACACCATAATTTCCAAAACTGAAGCTTTGCACAATAGTAACATCATACTTACATTATTATGAATGAAGATACTGAGTGTCTCCTTTGGGTAGTCCAGAGTCAACAGTCTGTCTAAAAATTTAGGTAGGAAAGGAGTGGGTTGTTCAATGAAAACACCAATTTTTACTCTTGGATACTCCTAAAAAAAATGATATTTTGACACAACCAATAAGACTTGCCTCCTTTCTGAGATTAGTTATATTAAAAAACAGCTAATGTCATGTTGTAGTAACTTAGGCCACACAGCTTTCAAACAATCAAAACCAACTAGCTCAAAAGTGTTATGCCCCCTGTTTATTTTCACTGGCTTCATTAAATAGGCAAAGATAATGGATTTAATATTGCTAGAAAACTCTGAATTCCAATAACAGAAACTGGAAGTAGGAAAATGTATTGTGGTTTTTAAAATTCTTACTTTAAAAATATATTAGAACAGCAGAAAAAGTATTTAAGGAAATAAACCTAGAACTGCATGGAAAATGCATTTTTTGAGAGTAACATACATATATACAAGAAAATACAGGGAAGACCAGTATTTTTAAAAGAAGTTAAAGAATACCATAAAATATATTACTCATCTGTACTTTAAGCCACAGACTGCAATACCCTTCCATACACTTATAAACACTATTTCTCCCCTGATCATTCTAAGTGGGCTCTGCATTACTTCCCTACTCACTGATTCTATCCAGACCTTTGATGAATTAACTAGAGCTTCTCCCCTTGCATCCAGGGATACTGAAGTTTTATCCACCCTTATTTTAATGTAAATTGACATCTTTTGAACAGTAGTATTAATTCCTGGTTTGTATGTGCTTGATATAGAGATCATGACCACCAAAACAAATCTAGACAGCATTTTTGTGTATTCCTAAAATATATTATTACATTATGCAAGACACATTTAACCTTCAAAGGTATCGACTCCTACACAAAGGAATGCACTGATTGAACAAAAATTTTCTCCATCTCTAAAACAGACATATAAACATATAAACGTCTAAGCCACTACAAGGTTCAGAGAGAAACCTTATATGAGTATAAAAGACTGCAAGTTAGCTTTCCTTAAGCAAGCCAAACACCCACTTGAAAAGCGTCTGGATAAACCATCAGCGCATGTTGAGATTTTACAGTGTCACTGTCTACATCGGAAATCCAGAAATACACTGGCAAGTATATTAGATTGGAAACATCAGGCACCAATGTTTACCCTGACTACCTCCTATTCACAACTTCATCTGCAAACCTAATATGTACCTATGCAGACATGCTAATAACTTCAAAATGGCTGATGAAGACAGGTACACTGACATGTCTTGAAAAAAGCAACTGTGATGTTCTCTGGCAACCACTCCACTGAGGCTGGTGTCATGGTAACTGACACCGCTGATTGCGAGTGACAAGGAAAGCAAGGTGTACCTTTGGGCTTACTAAACTGAACATGCACATTTGCTACCAATACCAGAACTGTTGCAATAATTTGTTTTGCATATTTCTCTAATTCTAAGCCATTTTCCCTTTATTCTCCAGGACAAAGAGAAGCAGGTTCAGGCTGGATCTGCAAAGATTATAGGGACAATCAGGAATTCCATACACCAAAGTGTGAAACACTTGGCTCTACACTAGAACCTCAGGAAGTGTGGCTAAAACAAAATAGTGTTTAGAAAATTAAGAGTAAAAATTCCTGCAAACTGCATCTCCTCAAAGCAGAGTTCTCTGCTGCATCTCCTCAAAGCAGAGTTCAAACTTGACCCAGGTTCACCATAATATAAACAGTTGTTACTGCATAATCTTAATCTAGATCCACACTGAAAAAATTTTAAATAACCAGCATTTTGAGTACATCAAGTCAGAAATTTTAGTTCTTCCCAGTTGTACCTCAGCAAAACCACTTTGGAAATACCCAGTCTGCACCAAGATGTTACATTTTCTCTAACAGAATTTCTCATTTTCACTAAGGTCATACATTTGCCTTTTAAATTTTACTTTTTCACAAGCAAGAGTTGAGCATATGACAATTTTTGGAAGAAATACAGGACAATATCTCAGTATGACTACACAGAGCAAAGTCCAGGAACCCTTGCCACAAGAGTTGCCAGTGAAGCTAGAGGATGAGTGAGGTCATCCTTTCCACCCGTACCAGGAAATCTCCATACCAGTAACAAGCTTCAGGATTTAAGTAGCAGCTCTAGGGAGATTAAGTTTCCTGTCCAATTTAATTTAGGTTTTAGCAAAAAAACTTTAAGAAAAGTGGCAAAAATTTACACTTATTAAGTCAAGGTGTCTGCAATTTATTATCCATTACCCTCCTTTGACCTGGGCAGGTAGCTAATTTGGGAGTGGCACAGGCTGCTGACATTAGCAGAAGCAAGAATTTACCAAGTATTTCCACACCTCAGCCATGATCAGAGCACGGGAGGTCCTACTTCCATAAAGAGGACAAGGTCTGAGCAAAAGACTCTGGGTATGTGGCTCTCAGCTTCTTAACAGGTAACCCTGAAGCTCAACTTTTCACAGGCCATGCTCCCAGCATCTACTCACAATGAACCTGGTAGTGCCTGGGCTCTTCTGCTCATCCACTGCAGACTGACCTACACAACCCATGGCAATCCTTCCACCCATCTCTGCCTTGCACATGCCTACCCCTGACCTTCACAGAAGGAAGGATATCCCTATGTCCATGATGGAAAGCAGTAATATTTCAGCTCCTTGTCCTACAGTGGAGCTTATTTGTTTTGTACTGATAAAGTCCAGATCTGTAGGTAAGCCCAGCCCAAAACATTGAATCCACAACACCTAAGCTCATTGAGTCAAGGACCCATTCACACCAGAATTCATCTAAAGCAACTCAAAGCCCAGAACATAGGTGGTAACAAACCAACCTGATTCTCTACTTGCTTATGAGAAGAACAAGTAAAATCCTTAGAAGATTTGAGTGTATCAATGCAGAAAGTTAAATAAAATAATATGGGAAGAATGAGTAGAGGCACAGAGCTGGTATTGCTCTTTTCACTGAAGATTTCTTGTTAAGTAGCAACCAGCCAGGCCTGAACAGAAAGCGTGTTCAGAAAATGAAGTATTGCTTGTACAATATTGCTTGCCTGAAGTAAACACTTCCACTGAGGCCAAGGAAAAGTCTCGTTATTTCTGCTGGCAGAGTGAGTGAGGTATGAAGTCCAAAGAATGAATTACAGTAAGGAAGATACATTCCAAGTAGATATACATAAACCATAGGAAGCTATCCAGTAAACCATTGCAAGTCACTCCCCAATACTGGCTTTAAGACTTAACTGCTCCCCAACGATGTTTTAATTACCAACACCATTAGGAAAAACTTAGGCAACTTTTCCTCAGATAAATTTTATGTTGGGAGTGCAAACACTATTTCAGTAGCACACCATTCTAATATATCTTCAAAGCAAAATTAAAATTAAAAGAAAAGATATAAAAAGAATCTGAAAGTTATTACAATTCCAGCAATACTTTTTTTTAATTTCCATTCCAGTTCACAAGCTATTTATTGCCCAGAAATTCTTTTGCTTTGTCCTTTCATTACAAAGATCACAAGCCATTACTACTTTCATGCTATCCTCAACATGACCTTCTAAAACCTGTTCTCATTCAAATCTTCAATACAGAACAGAAATGAAACAGCTGCTGGAAACAGCCTGTTAATAATCAGAACATTCTTTTAAGTACAAGCTTACATTTCCACAGGGTAGATCTTAGTATTTACTCTGCCTAAAATTTACTGAGTAAAATCTGAAATATTCATAAAGACAGTAAAGATGACATGTTTGGAACCGAAGAGCCAAAATGAGTTCCCAAATATTGGATATACACACACGCCATATGTACATGTATGTTTGTCCTATAAGAATTCTGAAAAACTGAACTGATATCCAATCTCAGTTACATCAGATTTATTCTACAGAAACACATTTGCATATACAGATATCTGTATCATCCTTTACAAGGTAAAGCAGTTTTGACTATTTCTCTATATCTCTCAAAATAGTAACTGTAACCATGTTACAGTTAACTATTAACATCTATTTGTAACAGAAATTGTTAAACTGATGCATATCAAGTTTCTTGTCCTTCTGCTGTTAAAAATCTGAAATATCTAAAGAGTCTTTCTACCTCCCTAAAAATTCAAATTATTCACTTGTATCTTTCATGATTCAAAAATGATTCATTCACCCTCAGTGAACAGAGCAAAGGATCTGGAGGGCTTTTGGGGATGGGATCATCTTCAGTAATATTGGGGAAACCTATAATAAAATGCATGCATAAAAGTATTTCCAGAAGTATTGCGATTTCCAGTTAATTAAAATTCCATCTTTACAGTTTCATATACCAGAAAAAAAGTGTCCTGAGGTGTCTATAAAACATATATTGAAGACATTTTGCCTCAGAAATCACTATATACCTATCAACTGCATTCAAGAGGATTTTGTTCTAGTGAAAAGTATTCTTACCGTTACTGTTGACAGGTCTAGTAAGTCTAAATCACAAATACTGCAACCAGTTTCCCGTGTCCAAGCATTAGGAATATAGTTTCCCAAGTAATTCAAGTGAATCTGGTAAATGAATGAACAATTCAGATTAATGAAAAGTGGGTGCAAATGGTAATGTGTGCCTTTTAAAGAATTCAGGTTTACTCATTGAATCTCTTATACCTAAAGGCAATTGACTGTCTTTTTCTTAATTTAAGATTAAAAAAAAACCCAACACAATAGAAAAATAGCTGGCAAAGGCTTTTCTTTTTATTTACAAAACAGAGATTATATTCTCCTAGCATCTACATTTATTGCTTCAGTTAAACCAAAATATTTGTTGCATGTATAACTACCAACTAAATACTTGTAGAACTTCCCAGACACAGAGTATAGATCATTCAGCTCCCAAAAGGTACTAGGCATTATTTCAAGGAATTAAAAAAAAAAAAAAAATCATAGTTTAATTCTTTTCCCAAATCTGAGAATCACCAACACTTTACATAAAAACCAAAAAGTGACCACATGAAACACAGAAAATGTAGAAGATAAATGCCCAGATGATGTATTTTTGACAAGCTATGCCAAGATTCAGAAGCCAGCCAGAGGGATACATTTTAAGCAGCATCTAGCTTCACACGTTTTGAATTGGCACTGAACAAAATATGTACTTTTTCCATCAATGTGTTGCCTGAGCTGCCCTGTCCTCCTGGATACCACAGGAAGCTGTGCAGAACTTCGCTCTTCTCTACTGCCATTAGCAATGTTTAAGGGATCTCTTACGCTGGGAAGAGTCTGCCTGAAGGAAGCTACTATTCATTTCACTCTACTGTCCTCAAAAAAATGGGAGGATAGAACATTTTGCATAGAAAATACACTCCAGTCCAATACTCAATCTGCATTTTATCATACTTCGGGTGTTTATTTATGCATATTGAAAATCATTCTAGACAGATTATTAATAGAATTGCTTGAACTTAATTTCAGAGATGTACAATGAAGTCTACAAAAATTAGTATTTCACAAAAAATCCTTGTCAGGATAATTCGGCATCCATTTCAAAGACGCGTCTCTGACCAATACTATTTACTAATATGCAAACTGAAAAGATTAAATACAAAACCAAAGGTTCTTATAAACAAAAAACTTTTGCTATTTGGAGTTAATTCTGGAAGTTACTTTCATGCTAGTTTATTTACTAACTATTGACAAATTTTCCAATCCTATTACACACTGTTGTCCTCTTAATTCTACTCTGTTTAAAACAGAAGAATGTAATCACATTGACAAAGTGACATATTGCAAGAGTTTTTCTCTTTGTTTTTAAAACTACATCACTACATGCAGAGACTGAGTTTTGTTTAATGTAGTATAACATATTAGTATAAGGAGTTCCAACCTAAACTGCTTGCCCAACTTTCTTTTCATTGGCAAACTCGCAGCAAAACCAGTGATGATAGATAACCTCAGGATTTAATTGAGGCAAAAATAACTGTAGCAACACGGAAGAAATTGGTCATGTAATTCACCACTACTGAGTAGTTATAAGCCAAACAGATAACAGCATCATTATAGTCCCCAATTCCAAAGATGAAATACAGTGCAAAAACTAGGTAGTCACTGAGATATTAATGAGTTCCAAACTTTATTTCATTCTCTTGGGAGACATTTTTCTGAAAATAAGCAGCTATGGTAAGAACACATATTCACAATAACTTAGAAAATAGTCATGCCCAATCCTTCAGCCAACAGAGGCTATTAGAAATCATGCACCTTTACACTTCTTTGTCATATAACAAAAAATGTAACTGCCATATGTCCAAAACATAGCCATTTCTCCCAGAGAAGCTGTGCCACGTCCTCTGAACTACTGAATCCTTACACATGGACAAAATCTGCCAAGACAGCTATTTCACAGGGCAGACAGGGCTCTACCATGAACCCAAAGCTCATGAGCCATGGGTACACTGCAGGCATTGATCAATGACACTGAAGATGCAACAAAAGTCATCCATGTGTGTGTGTATATATATACACACTTAAATATATATATTTTTGCCTATATACAATTTAGTTTTTTATACATGTACATACAAACACACACCAAGGTCTGTGATAGGATCAGGTGTGTTACTGTTTTGTACCCCAGTCTATGACTCTTGGGTCAGATTTTTCTTCCCCTGAAAACCCATTCTGGTTACTGTTTAATAACCAGACAGACAGTTCACTAACTTCAAGAACTGTTTTCTGATAATGAACAAATTAACACAAGCTTACTCGCTTCTAATATCCCACGTTACAATGAATCTGGGAGCAGAATGAGTTGTTTCAGCAGCAATATCAAGTTACAGTGACAGCAGAATAACATGGAGAGAGCTATTAGAATGGTTTTTTCATCCTTGCAATTCTTATTAACATTAATTGGAAATGAGCAGTGGCGGTGTGCTATGACTGTTTCAGACTCTTCCACCACTGTTTCTGCCTCTATTAAAATTGCCATCTTTACAAAAAATAAAAACCTGTCACTCACTTTAGTTGGACCATTTCCATGAACAGTGATCGGTAATGTGTCGTACACTGAATTCCTTGCTCTTACTTTTCCTTCTTCAAATTTCAAAAGGACTTCATCTGTAACTCAAAGATTATACAGTAATAACAGTTTATAAATAAGAGCTAAAATTTCACAGTTCTTTAAGTTCTTGCTGATACAATATACATTGCTGTTGCTATCATTGTTAATGTTACTTATTTGGAAGCTTTTGTTAATTTTTTTTAACTAGATCTTGAATTCTAAGCTCTTTATGCTAAATAAGGTTACATCAGACTTCAGTTTGCCATCAGCAGCCTTCAGTATTTGAATAAAATCTGCTTTAAAAATAAAACTAATTTTGTTCAAATGTTATTCATAGAGAAACCACAGTTATTTCAGATACAATCTGACTATAAAAAGCTGTGTCATAAGTAGAGGTTAAAGGTAAGAAAGGAAGTTTGCACAGATGCCATTTTTCAATTTAAATTCATGACAGTTTAATAAAGGAAAGTCTACATTACATTTCATTATATATTGCCATTTGCTTAAGAACATCTAAAATGCAATTTTAATTACCAATCTTAATCTTGTAATTAAGTTTGTGAAAGGCAGATGGAAAAAATGGTTCTTAACTTTGTGCTTATTGCTAACTTCATTTACTGAAAACTAATTTTTTCTATTTTAAATCAAACATTTTATCAATGTGAGAAAATAATTAATAATAAACCCAAAAGAACTGTATCTAATCTGGTAATCAGGTTTACCCATCCAAATATTTCTTTAAAACAAGCATACACTTAGGGAATGATATTCATGGTTAAGCAACAGAAGCGTTAATAACAGTTAATAAAACACACAACATGCAAATCATACACTTACCAACAGCTCCATTTAGGGTCTGGAAAATCGTACATTTGTGGTCCAAAGTAATGTTAATGTGTTCCTGAAATAAAAGTACCAAAGATGTTGAGGCATTCTAAAAACCAATATTTTTATGGTAATGTTGCAGTTACACTGCAGTGGCAGCAAGCAATCAGGCAAAACTACTCTACATATTTAACTCTTAGATGCAATTCTTAATTTTATATTAAGTTTTTCTATATTCCCGAGTTGTGCAAGTGTGAAGCAACCAGTTTTATATATGCAAAACCTTTATCTAAACTTGAAGGATAAAGATCATAACTCTCCAAAGAAACTACAATTTGGCAGCATAAGCCAGAGAAAATTTGTGTCTTATCTTGAAAATAAATTTAACGAGTTTTGGCCAAGCAACAAAACATACTGTGTTTCCCAGTCTCAAAAATACAAAAGCCAAGTTTAAGTATCATGTCAGAATAGAAAACACCAGTGGTTTTAAAACGTGTTCCTAATACTATATTATTAATCCTACCTAGATTTTTATTTAAAGTACCATGTTTTTAAGTTTTAACATGTTGATCAAAGCATACAACTTTGAAAACATACTTAAAACCTGTGTATGTAATAGTATACTCTGTTTTGGTCTTCCAAGATTTTGTTACAGTCTACAGCACTGGACAATACCATACAGAGAATTAGTGCTAATGTATAGTGCAGTATCCCAGGCTAAACACCATGAAGGCATTTTGAATCACAGCGCAGCAGTGCACTGTGCAGAGGTACATATTTTTTGTCTAGAAGACAATCTGTTTAGACAGCTAATTATCCTACTCTGACTCTGTACCAAGTCAGCTTTAATGTCTCTACATCCTGTCCTTTCAATTGCATATCTAGCATCTGACTTAACTTGTATAAAAATCAACTCAAACATTAAGGGCTGGACAGAATGTCCTATATGGAGTTGTTAAGTACTTTGGGTTTGTCTAGTTTGGAGAAAAGGAGGCTGAGGGGTCACCTCATCACTCTCTACAGCCTTCTGAGGAGGGGAAGAGAACAGGGACATGCTGAGCTCTTCTCCCTGGTACCCAGTGATAGGACATGTTGGAATGGTTCAAAGCTGCGCCAGGGGAGGTTCAGACCAGACATTAGGAAGTATTTTTTTTTACCGAGAGGGTGGTCAAACACTGGAACAGACTTCCAAGAGAGGTAGTCAATGCCCCAAGCCTGTAAAGTGTTTAAGAGGCACTTGGACAATGCCTTTAATAACATGCTTTAGCTTTTGATCAGCCCCGTATTGATCAGGCAGTGGGACTAGATGATCGTTGTAGGTCTCTTCCAACTGAAATATTCTATTTATTCTATTTCTGTACCTGTATCTAAACATGCCTGATGTTTCAGGCATAACTTAATGGAAAAACATATGTATTTCAGAAAATTCACATCTGCCTTAAGCATACAAATGCTCAAAATCAACCTCAGAATTCTGCAATATCAGCTTCTAAAAGTCTTTTTGCATCAATACGTTGTTAACTCTCCTTAGCCCTCTTTTTCCAGCATCAGGGCCATGCCTCTGACGTCTATCATGCTTTAATGTTGCTACTCAGAGAACTTTGTTAAGCTACATCACAGAGAGGTCTTCACCAAAAATTTACGACGCAGCTTTATTGAACGTATCTGCACAAAAAGCTGAAGAGTCAGAGGCAGCCACAGACAGGATCTGAAATGGCAGCAAGCCAAAAATATAAAACACTGGATCAGCAAGTAGTTCAGTGACACCCTGGAAAAATGCCACATTCTATGGCTGTCAAACTGCCAAGTACATGGGACCCTCATTGAGATGAATGTGTCCGATCGCATCCCTCAAAGCTATTATTTCTAACAACGAAGCACAACCTGCTTGGATCTGCAGACAGCCTGAAATAATATATCAAGTCATGACCCTTGGGAAACCTGTTCATCACTCCGACAGTAGAAACCTCCACACAACAAACAACTGTCAACATGGCATTCAGGAATAAAGAGACAGCGTTCCTTTTATTTTTACCTCCTGATGTTTTATGAGGAGCAGCATGTTATTTCAAGCAGAAAGAAATGAGGAAGCCAGTCATTACCTACCCTTGCCAACGGGTCAACATAGATTTTGGTGTAAAACAGCTGGTCATCATCATTATCCTGCAGATTCCATTGCTGTACAATACGATTTATATATGGAGCATAACCAATAAATCCTGCAATATCACACACATGTAAGTTATTTCCATAAAAAGCACTACTCTGCCAACACCGTCCATCAGTCAGAGACTTCATTCTGACTGTTTGGTGCCAGCAAAGGAAAAGTATGAAATTCATACAACTTGGCTCAAAAATTCAGTTTTCTTCCCGTGATATGTACCAGTTCTGTTTTAAAGAGTTCATAATGAAGAGTTATTTTTATACTAATGCTATTTTAAGGGAAAACATAGGAAACACATCTGTTTAGGATGGTCCTGAGAACTAGAAAGCATAAGATTAGACTACTACTGTTCCTAAGAAGCCCATCTGTGGAAAAAGTTTCATTTTCATCAAACGCTTCTTGCTGGCAGAGAAGCCTGAATCTAATACTGCTAGAACTGCAAAGAGAATTCAACTCAAAACCAACATATATTATGTTTAAGCCAGAACAAAAAAAGATAGGGCAGATAGGCAAGGTAAAGAAGGGAGGGAAAGGAACGGGGACACTCCCAGATCTGCATGCTGCCCATCACCATGTACCTAGAAAAAGTGACATACAGTGCTCTGTAGCAGTTAAACTTTATCAGTGTCAGTGCTTGTATTAATCAACTGCAAATTACCAAAACTGGCATTTAAAGGAGGACTCCAGAATTAACATGTCATTGAGATTAACAGGAGCGACTCGCACTTCTCTTGGAATGAGCTACCTAAGCCATGCTGATGGGCCAGGTAGAGCTACCAGCACATCTACACTGTATGCAGAGATCCCCAAGAACAAAGTAGCCAAGTCAGGAAATTCTGCAACCCAGCTAAACTGTGCCTATAAATAGCATGTACAGCTTTGACTGGGCTTGTGCACTAGATTGAATTACTTCAGAAACAATTGGTGGCAATTGGGCAACCCCTACACAGCATTTCGTTGCAAGGCACAGTTGCCTGCTAGGCCGTTACTTTATTTACCTGCTTTTTACAAGTTATTGCCAACAAATACTATGTAAGTTTGAATGAAAACTATTCTTGAGCACAGAAGAGAAGCTATTCAAGTGGGGAGGGAGAAGGGAAGAAGAGGACAACAAATCCAGTCCTTGATTTTATACTCGGGGAATTCAGGAACAGTTCCACATACAAATACATATAACAGATAACAGAAGTGAGTCATGTTCAAGTTCAGGACTTTAATGCGTTCAAGAATCACACTTGCCTCCTGAGTTCAGGAATCGTTTTCCACTCCGGACAACAGGATACTTATCAGCTAGCCTTTTGTCTGGCCAAATTAGTCCATCTGCTGCAAACACCACTTTATGATTAGTTTCCTGAAATTTCTTCAGCAGTTCTTCAGGGCCCCCTGCAAAGATGACATCATAGCTGAAAATAAACAAAATATATCCATTAGATTAGTTTATTTTTAATGCTTCTGTGTTTAAAACAGCAAATGATTGGACTATTCAAATTTTAAAAGTCATACAGACAGCCCTTTTATTCTGAAAAATTACTCATTAAATCATGCTTTACTGCCATGTAAAAATCCTATTCCTTTCTAGGAGAAGAACTTCAATCAATGCTATTTATTCAATACAGTTTCCCCTTCTATTTACATTCTTTTTTTTAAAAAAAAAAAACAAACAACCTTCCACATTTTGGACATTCTTTTCCCTTCAGATTTTGTCTACCTGAAATTGATTTTCATATTTCATGTATTTTGAGTTAAAAAATATATTTTCCCCTTTAGAAAACTGTTTATGAAATAGAGTAGGACTGAATGATGATTTGGGTGATTCTCACTGGGAAACTCTAGATGATCTTGTTCCAAAACACAACAGCACTGACTTTCTTCTGAAAAGTCTTATCAAGAATGTAAGATATTTCTCAATAAAGTCTAGTTGACCATGAACTTAAACTGTGTTGCATCCTGACAGCATATAGATTTCTCCTTCAACCTCTTTGATGTACTGAAGACTTCAGAAGGCTCTAAACTTCACAATATCTATGAAAAACTTCACCTGCCTTTATATGTTCATCAGATTTGACTCCCAACTCCTATTGAGGACAAAGACCTAAAGGTGGAGGGCTCATCCCTAAGAACAGTAGTTACCCATAGCCAAAGGTCAACACTACCCCTAAACAGAAACATACATGCACAGGTTTGGCAAAGGAAGGTCATCTAAGAATGTACTATCACAAGCCTAGTGGTTTCCTGTTGCTGAACAATATCTAAATCGATGCCTCAAAAAAAAAAAAACCAAACCCAAAACCAAAAAACAACCCAAAACCTCAAAATATGTATAACTGACTAAATTATTCAGAGTATAAAGGTCCTTTGTTTGTACTTGAGATCTGCATATAAATGTGCAAACCACTTCAAGGTTCATTTTACACAGCATGAAACCTTGACACAGTAATATCAGAATCATGTCATAGATTAGTCTCTGGCTGAAGCAGCAGAATATTTGGATTTAATGGCAGCATCCCAGTCTCACAGTTTCCTTACCTGAATGCAGATATATTCTTATTCCATACATCTACCTTAGTAACTGAAAATCATCAGCCCTGATATAGGGCAAAGGAATGGTACAGCTAACAAAAAAATCAAAAGGTCTAACCCTGACCAAGATTTTGTTCTTGTAAAGTCTTTCAGCTGGGCTAAGGACAGCAGTGCCCCCACCTGCAGTACACAGAACTTTTTGCATTGCAATGTATTACCCAGCAATAGTGCCAACAGATCAACCATTACTGACTTCTGGTACTTCTTTATTACAGTTCTGAAATTATTTAAAACTTCTTTTCTTCAAAGGGGATTTCATGCAATTGGCCTAAGAGAACTGAACAACAGCTGGCTTACAAATGTAAAAGAGAAGGCTTCCACCGCAGAACAAAGCATGAACCCTGGAGAGGAAGTGTATTATGTAGTCTATATAAAGTAAGTGGGTTTCTGAAAACTCTGTTTTGTTTTTCTGTAACTTTGGCAGAAGAATGTATGAAAAAAACTGTACATTTTGGAGCTTCCCTAGTTTTGCAAAAACTGCCTGTTTCTGCCCAAATATACAGGGATACACCTCTCTCCCTTTTCCATTCAACTGGCAGAATGAGCCTAAAGAACAAGCAAGAAACAGGAGACAAGCAGAAGACAGACAAAAACAGAGATTTGTTTGATAGCTTAATATCTTATGGCAGGCTGTGCTTCTCCTCTTTGATCAGGTTAGTGCTGCTGCTGCAATGACTTACAGCTGCAGGAAGGAACCAAACACCCCTGGAAAATTGCTTCCAAGGACCGTCATTCTGTAAAAGAAAGCCAAAGTTGAGCAACGTGCTGGGCTAGCCACAGGCTCTGCTTCTGAAAGGGATAGGCTACTTAATATAGCACATTTCACAATAGCACAGTACAGAGCTGCTAAACTGCATTACCAATTATTGTAAACTTTATACACTAACAGATATTATGCAGGAGTATGAATCCAGCATGGACCTACATTTTCCACTGATTTTCATGGTCCTCTGTTTTGTTAAGAGGTGACTTATTGTCACCACACCTCCTCCTGGGCAGGACCTCCACCAGCCTCCCACCCCTTGCTGTCAGTCTCCCCATCAGATGCTTTATGAGGCTCCTGCTTTTCTCTCCAGGCAACAGGAAAACTTCTAGAGTCAAACTAAAACCTTTAAATCCATTATTGGCCTTGCTTACCTGCCCTGTCAGACTACGTTCAGCCTATCCAGCACTCAACTCCTACTGTAAGGGAGGATTCACCTCAGGTCTACACCACTAAGACCATCACAAAGTGGGCCTCTGGTCTATCCTTGACAGTTTATACTCTTATTATGGGTGGTGCACATGAGTTACACTAAACAGGGCTTCAAAATTTGACAGGGAAGAAAAAGTGTGGATATATCCAGGAAAAAGCAGGCTGCCTTAGCAAGCTGGAAGAGCTCATATAGTCTTTTATTTATACTTCATAAATCCTTTCAATTAAGTAGAAAGAATAAAAATAAGTAAATAAACCAGAAAGTTTCCACAACTCCAATCCTATTTCCTGAAGCTCCCAGATGGCAGATGCTTGGGGCTGGAATCCACCCATCCCTCCTCTTTTGCAGGAGCAAAGCATCCCAGCTACGCACCCAGTGCTCCCAGCAACACAGGGAAACGGCAGCCGTGCCTTGGGTCCTCTGGAATTGAATATGCAATTTTTGCATACACAACTTTTATTACAACAAGGACTTGTTACTATTGGAGCTGCAGGTTAGGAGCTCAAAATACAAACGAGTGGGCTTACTAGTAACTAGCAATTCAGATCCCATATCTCATCTTATTTAACTGGACTGTTCAGCCACACAGCCATTTTGTCATTTACACTGTATCCCCAACAGGATTACACCACACCTTTGACATTTTGAAATATGTAGAAAATGTAATCATCCCTTACTTCAACAAATGTTTAAAAAAATGACAAATAGACAGCTGTGGGAGTTCTGGATGAACAGTCACAGCATCAACCATTTTATCCAGTCTACACTGGCCATTAGCCAGTTCAATCTGAAATGGTCCAAAGTAAACCAATAGTTAGCTCTTGCAAAAACAAGCGTAATTTACATAGAGTTCCATCTGCAGACAAAGCGTTTTGCTACCTGCACCTAGACACAAGATGTCCACAGAAGTTCAAACTATTTCCAGAATTGTGACCCATATAAAAAAACTGCTCAAAAAGGCAAGAAGCTACGTTTGTTAAGTAAACAGTTCACTAGAAATATTTGCCTAGTTACAGTAAGTAAATCAGACACTTCCTTTCCCCACCCCCAAGATTAATATTCCAAATGCTTCACAATGAATATAATGAAAAACACTTGAAAAAAGAAAGAAAGTTCACTATATTTGTCTTTTCCAAACTTACTGCTACATTGATCAATGTTTAAATTGCAAATCAGAATTCCTGGAAATTAAAAAGCTCATTAGAATTAAAATATAATGCTAGAATCAGCAAACTATTTTCTCCTATTTGGAATCAGTTCCACCAGCTTTAAATCAATATGTACTTGGGATTATGGACCTCAAGAACTTGGGAGGCCTTAAATCCTGTGATTTTTCCATGGCAAGTGAGATTATGGCATCTGCCCTTCCACACACATGGTCGTCTGTACTCTCTCATCCATGACAGTAGACAGCCTGCCCCTCGAGAGAATAAATTATGTTGGAGGAGAATTTAAACTATATTCAAATCTGATAACAAATTTGCATGTTTTGGCATACAGGGAGAAAATAACAATGAATCAGGATAATAAATTTGAAAACAAAGAAATTCAATGTAAGTAGCAAACATTTGGGAAACCTTTGATTCATCTGATCTTTTCATCAAGAACAAAATAATCTCCCAAATTAATCTTAAAAAGTTTCAGTTATTGCATGATCAGTAGGACAACACTAGGAACAAACATAATATTTTTAGAAAAATACTTTTTCCACTTACCAAACGCAAAACTAATCAAGTCAATAAGAAAAAAATTCAGAAACTGAATGTGTACCTCCTAACACTATGTTACTTTTACTGTCAACTAAGCATACAAAGAAAATATTTGGCATAATGTTTCCCTTATCAAGCTTGATCATAAATTAAGATGATTTAGACATTGGCTTTCTAGCTTTATCTTCTACGTTTCACAAGAGGTAAAACTAAAAGAGAAAACTGAGTAACATCTTTAAATTTGCTACCAGTTTAATATGCTACTCCAACTTTCCTAAACCATTAACTTATGCAAACAACAAGGGAACTTTCCAGTAAATACCACTGTCAGACCACTTTCTCTCTTGTGATGGTGTCTGCTGCACAAATTCTGACAAAGCTCTACCCTGCAAAAGGGTCCCTAAAATTGTTCAGATGTCAAATTTTAAAAAGCAAATATATAAAAAAAGCAGGTTAAATGCTGAATGAAAGTTCTGGAGCAGACATTCCAGCATGACTCAGTAACAGCAGCGTGAACCCATGCATGAACCTCTCCAAGCTCACACTCAGCCACCTCCCCAATGCCTGTCTGCAGTCAGGGCTTCATGTCCCTGATTCAAGACCTGATCCTGTACCTTCCTTGCAGCAACTCTTTTAGAGCTGTGACCCTGCTCTGGTTAACACTAGCTGTGATCCGCGCTCTTGTCCTTACTGGCCACTTTATTTCTGGAGCTGCTTTTGCTCCCCCCATTCCACACTCCCAGCCCACAGCCACGTCCTGCTTGCTCTGCAGCTGAACAGGGAGACGACGAATGCTTGTCTAAAAGCCTGTCAGCTCCCAATAATGTTTTTTTACCCCCTTGAGGCAACAGAACTATGAACAATTCTTACATCTGTAAATCCGTTAAAAAAGTAATGATCGCTCAAAGAGCAATCTACTATTTTTATGAATGGAGAAAAATGGAAGCAAACTCTCTTAAATAAACAGTGAGGGGGGGAAAAGCAGCATGCAACTTTCAGCATGTCACAGCAGCTACTTTTGTATGCCTACTCAGACTAAAATGTAAAGGCAACAAGCCAGGTTTGCTCACCATTCAACAAACATTACAACCAAGTCCTCTTGATCAGCATAGTTTTCTATGCCTTCTTTCAGCAGCCGAACTTTCTGCCCTCCACCAATAGAGTTAGGCAGCTCACCACCTTTCCACTCTTCACCTTTTCCAAGTACCTGGAATAAGAAAAAAGCACTTCTTGCTAGTACCCAAAAACCAGAGGCTTCTTAAAGCAGACCCTTATTGAAAACAGATGTTAAATCAGAAGCAACACATTAAAGCATAGCAAGGCAGCATTTCCAGCATCATAAGTTTTCCATGTCTGAAGCAGGATTCAGCACAATGACATCACTACAAAAACATGAGACACATTTCTTAACCAAATAAGAATTGAGCAATTGCCTGCTACCACCATTTATTCAAATGTGTCTCCTTCAGAAAAAAAAAAAAAAAAAACACAAACCAATTTGTGGGGGGAGTTTAGAAGGTTAGTGCCCTCCCTTTTTCCCAAGGTCACACAGAGGCCAACCTCAGTACGTGACATATGGAGATGTGGAGCAAGGCAGAAAAGGCTGGCAAGAATGACAGAATTCTGAGAGAATTACAGGTTCCTGGGAAACACAGTGAAACTTTCAGCTGTGACTCTCCCTCCTCCCCCACAGCAGGCATCCAGCCTTGTTTAAGGAGGAAGGAGACATCCAAAGCCCTCCGAGTGCATGTAGCTTCCAGAAGTATTCATGCAAACAAAATCAGCTGCACTGAAAAGCAAGGCTATATGATAAATCATGACATAAACCGTAAGTGATTGAGGACACTGATCACAATAGCTACTAATCTATAAAACAGTTCCTAAGGCAGTGGAAGAAGCACCCTCCCATGGTCAGTCAAAGGGGACCAGCAGGTAAGCAACAGGGACAGCTGCAGGGCCATGTGCAAGCGCCCTACCTGCCCCCAAGCTCTGTAACTGTTTTACTTTGTCCCAACATGGAAGGAAACTAATGTAACTTCAGCTACTATTACACTGTTGCTCTCCTAAAGGCTGTATAGGATGAATACTTGGTATGAAAAATATACAATACCTTCACTGTGTAGTTGAAGTGCTTTGCAGTTTGCATGAAACGGTGAAAGCCATCAGTTTCTTTAGTTGCTACAGTGAAAACCAGTAGTTTATCTGAGGGAGAGAAAAAAGAACCATGTATAATATGTTTCAAGGCCACAGATTATAACAAACAAAATGCACTGAACAGCACTGGATCAGGGGGCTCTATGACTTGCCTGCATTTCATTCAACAAGGAGGCGGCAAGTACACTGTCACATTATATGCATGAGACATTATCAGACAAGAACCACTATGGACAAGGGTGCTGTATTTAAAATTATCCTCAGGAAGTGAAAGCAAAGAAGTCTATCTACTATGTAAACAACTAGCTCAAGACATGAAAACAAAACTAGTATGACTACTGGACAGGAAGGAATCTTCAAAATAAAAATAACATTACTTTTCAGTCTGAGCTAAGCCTGTGACCCCTTATCACAGGACTGAATGGTACCAGAGAACATCACCCAACCTCAGCAACTCCTTTGAAAGGAAGTGCTTCATATTCTTCATGAAAACAGGGCAAAAAAAAAAAAAAAAAAACACATGGAAACCAGTCCCCCAACAGGCAGCATTTAGTGCTTTTAAGTTGTTGGGCAGAGACAAAAGAGCAAGGGTTTTTTTTATTCAGATCCTCTGTAAATTACAGCAGTGCTAATTTTGCCCTCTTACTGTATGCAGGCAAATGACCATGCAACCAATTTCCTTTTCATATCCCAGGGCTTTCAGAACCCATAGTTCAAATGAGGCCATGAATTCCTACTAAGCAGCTTCCCGATTAAACTACTGAACAACATTCAGTACCCTATGCAATATGCTGCATAATCGAGGTATGTAATTCAAAGCTATGAGAAAGACAGTACCCCTATCCAACACCAAGTATCTAATCAGCCCAGCCTGGATCACAGGGCACATTGCAGTTCCCCAATTTGGTTTGAGTTCAAGCAACAGCTGCACTCTAAACAGAGCCCATGAGATCAATCCTTACAAGAAAGTAAATTTAATTGCCTCTAATGAGCATTCCAGACACAGCGCCTGTTGTTGTTTCACTTTCCCAAAAACATCCTCTGGGTTTATCTTCACCAGCACAGTAACATGTGCTAGAAGTGGCTGCTGGGAAAAACATTCCTATTAACCCTTCAGCCTTGTCCACCACCGCAGACTTAGCAGCCCTCAGACACCCAAGATGTCATCCTGAGTCTATTCAAATCAATCACTGCTTGCCATTTTGTTTTATCTGACACCAGCAAAATTAACAAACAAGATGATGATCTGCTTCCCACTTTGCAGAAGTGCATCTTGCAAGTTATTCGTGCAATGCTCTGCAGCCAAGTACCAGGCTATTATTTCAAGCACACCTCTGCTCAATCAAACAAAAATGCCTGTACACAAAAGACACTTGTTCTAATAAAATTCAAGTCTGTCTAAAATAGCCACAGCAGGCAAATTATGGAGACTAGTTTCAGGAGCCGCTGACATTTTTTCAGCCGAAATAAGGCTTAGATTCAGCTCTTCTCAACAGATCACTTCCAAAAAACACTCCTACCAGGTCAGACAGTGGTCTGGCTAGTCCATCCTCAACAGTAGCTGTAACAGCATACACAAGGAACCGCAAGGATAAGACAGGCATATATGATACTTTCTCTGCTTTTTCTACCAGTATCAGTTTATGGGTTTTCCTGACCTAGATGTAGTTTCCATATGTTCTGAAACACTCGGTCCATTTCATGGCCTTGTTTTTACTGAGTCACTCCTTGAACTGATGCAACCTTTAAGCAGTGACAGCACCACTTATCCAGTACCTACTTCACGAAAAAACATTCTGTGCCTTGAGCAGGGCTGCTACAGTTTTTGTCTGACACTGCTCAAGTTCAACTACAGACAACATCTCTACCTGCCCTCCCCACCATGCACAGTTTTGCAGATTTCTCTCACATGCTGCCATAGCTTGCTTTTTTTTTGGCAGGGCACAGGGAGGAGGGTCCTCTTCCTCAACAGTTCTAATGAAGATTTTAACTGCGGGCTCTACTGAACCAGACGCTTCTGCAGTACAATACACAGCACAGAAACAACTGGAAATACTTTAAATACTTCAATCAACTGAACTTGAACAGCCAAAAATTTTGAGAAGACAGCTTAAGAAGATTAATTGCTCCATCTTTTTCCCACTTGTGCTAGCAATCTTTTGTAGGCAAGAATCAGAAGAAAATCCCATGAGTACATCTCATAAGGGCAGGAGGACATCCACAGAGGATTCCAGTGCAATGCATTCACAGACACACTGACTCACAGATAGACATAAACACAGCAATAATGGTTCAATACCTTCAAAGTCATTTATTCTAAAGGTCATGCAATCTCAAGTAATTCCACAGGAGTTACCACAGAATGAATAAAGAACATGGTATCTTAGACTATGACTAAAACAGAACTGAAGACAGAAGATAGGATTTTTCTCTATGGAACAGATTAAGTTAAGATTAATTTTTTGTTCAAGCACTGCATTTTCAAATTAGAGGAAACTGGAAAAATCTGATCATACCAGACTGCATTGCCAAGCCAAGTGAATCCATTATTGAAAGTTTCCTAGGTGACCAGTCAAGCACTGACTATAACTGTGGAATTTGGTTTGGGATAGACATATTTCACACCTACCCCTTCCTGAGGAATGCTAACAGCAAGGATTTCAAAAATCTGTACTTCACAGCATGATGTAAATGACAAAATGTGTTCCCATAGTCACTAAGTCAAAGTATTAAATCAACATACAAGTACAGTTTGGCAAGCAAAAAATAATCTACTGTTCTGTATGGGATATTGTTACTCTTTTTTTAATGGAACACACAGTAATTCCACCTACACATTGTTCATGTATTTCAAGATTCTCTATGGAGCCTGGTATGTTACTTGAGTTCTGTGGAATAGGAGGAAAGAGAACGATGTGCCAAATCATAAGGGATTTCAACTTGGGCTATATAAAATGGAGAAAGCTGAGCAGACAAATAATGCAGTTTATATTGACAAGAAACTACAAAAGAATCTGTATTACACTCACAGCCAGTGAAGCAATTTAAGTAGGCTGCCTGAGTCAGGTTTGCAAACAGTCACAGAACAACAGGAAGCTATTTTTATAAAGGTATTACTCACATTGGAAATGTTTTCTTTTTAGCATACTTGCCAATGGTCAATTTTTAAAAATGACAGATGAAGAGGTTTAAAAGGCTTTATTTCCATGTCTCTGCTGCTTGACAGAATTTTAGGTGCATGTGGTACTTAAACAATTTTTAAGTGCAGCAGAAGTGTAATTATAGCATTTAGAGGTCATATAGAATTAGAGTTTCTTTATAGACTTAGTCTTTGTTGGTTGGGGTTTTTTTGGGGGGTGATAGTTTTTTGATTCTTTGGGTTTGTTTTGTGGGGTTTTTTAAAGCAATCTGTGTCTGTTCAAATAGCAGAGACACATGCTTTTGTTCTGTCTATAGTGTGTATGGACAGACAATGCAAAGTGCATTAAATGATAGTTACCTTGGCATATTAGAGGGTATTATTAACCAAATGAGGAAAGCAGCACCACTCTCTTCTAGCTAGTAAGACATTACAAAAATATTAATGTAATTCCTGTAAGCTCCTGTGACTTTATTTCGATGCAAATGACAACTTGCACCAGTTTTACTGGCAGAGTTCCACTAAGAGTAGCATGGGAGGTATTTGTTTCTTCCGGTGGAAGCAAGTGAAGAGAATGCTTCTGACCACCACATACTTCTGCTAATTTATTTTTAACCTTTTAACTTCATTCACTTTGAAAAAATCTATTCCTTCTTTGTTACATTTAGGGTACAACAACCTCTTAGAACACCTGTCCCATTTGTAACTATGTGTTACTAGTAACACAAATCCAAAATGACTCTCATGAACTCACAGGAGTGTCCACATGCAAGTACAACACATATTGCCAGGGGAGTAAGTTTATCCAAGTGGCATTTCCATTTCAGGATGTGCTCAACTACATCTATTTTAGCTACAGCCACCCAGAGTGTCCCTGCTGTGCAGAGCAGGTTTGGTCCCACGAAGAGCCCCGCCAGGGCAGAGGTTCAGTGCAGCATCAGAGCCCATATCACAGGCAAGTGTCACACTGAAGGGTTCAGTGACAGGCCCAGAATCCCCACCAGCATCGCTGTGCCAGCCCCAGGGCTCCAGCTGTGCAAGGAAGACCTAGGCGTAGCAGCAGCAAACGGCCTGCAATTACTCAGACCCCAAGTTACCACTGTGGCTCAGTACTCCCCAGCAAATGAGCCACAAAATTCTCAATCTTCACAAAAAAAACCACGATGAATTTAGTTGCAGCTAGACACTGTTACTGCTTCACCATCCACTTTGGCACAAAGCCCTGCCCTCCACCCAGGTGTCTACCCTAAGGAGCTCTGCTCTATGGTCTTACATACAGACTTGAGCTATTCAGTTTCTTAAGTCTAACTATACCCCTCACACAAGGGGACAAATACACACTCTCAGTAATACTTTCCAACAAACTGTAATATCATCCTCAAAATGCAAACATATATGAAACCAAGAACACAGCAGGAGGTCACATCCCTCCACACTTGCAGGGTACTGGGATGCCGCAAAGGGTATGGGCTGCCTGGCAGGGCAGGGCTCCCCCAGCACACAGCCTGCCAGAGGCATCTTGGCAGTCACTGGAGGGGATTACCAAGCTTGGCATTTATTTCCACAAGTAAAGTCAGTTTGTGTAAAAAGGAAATGCAAACCCTATACTGAAGTTCAACAGGAAGGCATGGAAAAAAAAAAAAAAATCTCTGAAGAGTTTCATGCCAGGTATCAGGGTGCTGAAGTTACTAGAGTGCAATTATTCCAGAGGGCTTTCTGATAGTTACATTCACAAAACAGCTGTTCTGTTTTGAAAACAAGCCTGAGAGCGCACACATTTGGCCAAAAAAAGTATATCCAGTGACAAACAGAATTCATTTTTACATGCAAATTGGGAAATCCTTTAGCACTTTTGTGAAAGACACAACATATTAGGAAATCCAGTGAAAGTTTATCAAAACATCTCACTCTTTTACTCAGTCTTATGTACTGCTACCATCAGGGATCTGACTGCATCGTAAATAAGAACTACAAACCAGAGCGTTTGTCTTCAGTGAATTGCCTGGCGAGGTCTCAGCCAGGAATTGCCATGCCAAGACTGCTTTAAGTAGCAGTGACCTCTCTCCTTGTACCTTGGCAAAGAAGTATGCAAAGAGCTGCAGCCATTCATCGCACACCCACTGGTTCTTATTTATCTTGAATGAAGACTGACAGAGATTACTACATAATTTCTACCAGGGGTTGTGGGCATTAGTACAGTAGCCTCAGAGAAGCCAAAACTGAGGACACTGCTCACAGCCACACGGGAGCTGATATTTAGTCCTTGGATTCAATTACCATGGACTTCTCTGGAGTAAGAGTGAGCTGTAAAATCAAAGGACATCTGTGCATGGTACCTCATTATGCCATTAAAATCTCTCTATCTTTAAAACTCGTGCCTTATAATGGTAAACAAATGATGTTTGGTTCATGGAATACAGTTTTATCCATGTTCTAGTGTCTACATAAAACACAGTCTACTTTCCCATTTGCAGATTACATTCCACCCAGAACTGCTCAGCAGAGTAACAAGTGTGCATCAGCCTCTCCATTAAATGAGCAGAGATGTACAATTGTAAAATAATTCACCAATGGTTTCCAGCGAGCAAATAAACAAGTTGCTAGAGATCATGGTAAAAGCTTGGGAACTGGAAGCATACTAGGAATACCTCTGTGTATTTAAAAAAAAAAAAAATTTAAAAATACATACACATTGTCAAAGAAAGGTCAGGTAGTAACCTTGGCAGTGATCTGTATGACCTTAATCTAAGGCATATGTGGGCAGATACCTGGAAGAGAAGATGGATGAGATGGATACCTGGAAGAGGCACATGGATGCATCCAAGCCCATTAAGCTATGTAATTGTGCTTATTATTATGTCTCCCACATCTCTGGAGATGTGGGAGATCAACAAGGTACAGTTTCCCACCAAAAACAAACAAAAAACACCACCACAAAAAAACCCCACACAAAGACACCCCAACAAACCCACAGACTGGATTTAGCATGCCTTTACACCACATAGGAGCATGCTTCTCCACCACTGGAGAGACGCACAAAAGCACAACACAACTGAAAAGTGTTTTCAGCCTGGATTCCTCCTGTTACACTTCAAAAGCACAGTAATGAGGAATGTTCAACAGTGAACTGAGAAGTAGCTGTCAGAGTGACAGTAAACAGCCCCAACTAACTGCAGACTTCTGACTGAGTTTCCACTATGATTTATTGTTTCCACAGACTCTTTAAAAAAAAAAGACAGAAAATGAAAGGGGGGAAAAAGCTTGTTTATTTGTAGATTAAAGTTCTCCAGTATGTCTGTTTATCTCCAAGGAAGACAACCTACCCCATGTATAATCATCTCAAATTTATGAGTCCTAACTTGCCACTTTCCCTTCCAATTTCTGTACTCAGCCAGTAACGAGAACGTGAACTAAAGGAATTATCTTCAACAAGTTCTATTTTCCTTCCTTACACACTTCACCTAAAGCATGTACTTTGTCAACGAAATCCATATTCTGAGAATTTTACAGTAGTCTGACTCAGAAAAAAAATGTAATTAGCAGTTTCCTTGACCTTCCTATCCACTATGCTCCCCTAAAAGGGGAATATTTCTGTGCATGGAGGAGAACTCACAGTCTTCAGCTCTGCCCTTAACATAGCCATTTGCACACCAGAAGCCCCTGGTGGGTGCTTTTCAGCATGTCACCACCCCTGTCTGGAGAACATGCCATTTTAATATCATTGCCCTGATAAACGTATCAAGTACAACACATTTGAGTTAGCAAATAAAATGGTAACAGTGCAGGTTGAGCTGTGGGGGGGGCAGCTTACAGTATGTAAAGGCATGATCCATAACTGGGATTCAAGATCTAGAGTTTCTTATACCTTCACGATAAAACTGGTAAATTTTGGAAGAATAAAATTTTAAACACTATTTAGAAATACAGCATTGTTATACAACTAACCTCCTGTAATTTCTTTAACAGATGAGTTTATTTCTGGAAGATATCCTGGAAAATGTAAAATATAATATCTTCTGAACAAGACAAAACTTACCGAGATCCAAAAAAATAGCTGTTATAAAGCATGTTCAAAAATATCTTATTTATAGGCTCAACTGCCGTTTCCTCCATAAAACTGAATAACATAACAGTCTGAGTTCCCAATTAATTGCAAAACTGTGACAGAGCTTTTAAAGAGAATGCAGCACAAGGTTTAAGCCCACAATAGTAAAGAAAGCATTCAAAGAAATGAAATGGATCATTGGGCTACACAATACTGTACAGAGTCAATACAGTCATGATAACCAATTCTCTTCCCAAGCAGTTTTGATGACATTACTAAAACCAATTCTTCCTTATGCTTCTGAGACATGTTGAAGCTCTGCAGATCACTAGAGGGTCACCGATGGTGCCAACAGTAACTTCCCTTCCCTATTTCTATGGACCCAAACCGTATGTTCAAAACCCAAAGAACTGTTAAGCCAACTAAAAAGTTGAAAGATGAAAGAGCACTTTCAATATCCAGATTTTTAGCACAACAGTCTTCTACTTATCACTCAAGAAGGCAATATTAGACTCCTGAAAAAGAAAACTGGTTTTTTTCCCCTATGAATAGGAGCTACAGTCTAAACTTAAGATTCTATGTCAAATAAAACTTTTGAAAATCCACATACTCTGAAAAGATGTCAAACAGCTGGAGACAGGAGAAATCCATCATATGCAATATAACCATGATTATAAATTATGCTTACATACATGTACTTGGTTAATGTAATCCAGCAGCAAACAAAGAACATCTTAAGTACACAACATGAAAAAAACACAAGCTTTAAACATATATATCTATCCAGTGACAGCTTATATGATGTACACATGGTCAAAGAAAGTAGTAAGCTAAGTAAGAGAAGTATTTCTGGTCAAATAAAACTTCTGGCATAAAGAGGGAAAAGAGAGAGACATCCAACAGCTGTTTATTTTCCCCCAGGATTCTTTAGAAACATGACAATGTGCTGAAATAGCAAACATGTTCATCATCTCTTCTCAGGAAAGAGATGTGCATTACACTCCAGGAAGGGGAAAGATGACTGGTGCATAAACAATACTACTTCATATTTGGAAGTTCTGGGGGTTGTTTTAATATGATCTTTATATTATACAATCAACTTCTGTTCTGCATTCATCCCACAGCTTACTGCTTCCAAGAGAGGTGGACTGGTTTCAAAGTCCCATTAACCACAGCCATGATCACCCTCTAAGTTTGGATCCTCTGCAATTTAATAGCATGGATGAATTACTTAAAAAATATCCTTGGAGGGGAGACAAAAATATGCTTGAAAAACTCATGAAAGATTAGAAAGTGATAAGATTTAAAGTAAAAGATTAAATTAGAATTAACAGAGAACAAGTTAAGAACAGGCATGGGTTGCCAAACACATAGTACATACTGATTTCCTATACCAGTACACATTCTTGTGTAAGAGAAATGGATTTCTAAGAAGCAATGCTTCAATTAGATCTTAAGGGCCAGATTTTGAACAAGCAGACCTTCATGTACAGAGCTCTTCTGAAAGTTTGGTCTGTTTTCCTCTATCACAAACGTCCTGTTAATCACTGCACTTCAATATATGTATGTCTTATTGCAAAACACAAAGAGCAGCACAAATGTTATTTATGTAATTTCCAAAAAAGTACAAGATTCTTCTTGGCTAGCTATTAGTAGACTTGTACCTTCTCCACTTTAAATCAGACATATTAAATTCAAGCAAATAGAAGTCTGTCTTTTGATGGTATAAGCATAGTTATTGCAGAACTAGTGTAGGTACACAGGTATTGCCTCTGCCAACCCTGATATACAGAAACGTCCAACCTGCAGAAGAAAAAAAAATACTGCTGCCTTTAAACTGTTGCAAACAGGTTATGACAACAACTGGCATTTATGGTTATCAGGGATCACTCAATGCACAGGCTGTCGACAGATAAACCTTCCTGTGCTCCTCCAGGTTATTTGTAGACCTTGCTGAAGTTACAGAGCAATAGCTGTTAGTATCAAAACTCCCAACACTGCCCCAAGCCAGGGAATGGAACTAGTAAAGGCAGGAAGTTTTCAGAAGTTGTCTAGGGAGAGAAATATAGAATGTATAATTTCCCAATTTCAGTTACTTTTGAATAGTTGGTACTGTTGCAAATTCCTCAGACACAGTAAGTGTTGCTTGTTACAGAGTTCTCCCTCTTTTCATGTGTTTGAAAGGAACAAAGAAGCTGGGTTAGCAGAAATATGTGCTTATGTTAAGCAAGAGATGCTCTGAATTTTCTCATAATATAGAATTAATTCCAGATTAGTACTTGCTAACACACAGCCCCTGGACAGGACACTAAAATTATTTTATTTTTTCTTTTCTACTAACTGAATCCAAACTGAAGTTTTCCAAGACTTAGAAAGAAATCTATGATTCAAGAGTCCCATTACTGTTAAATGCCATCTGCAATCTAAATCCATTTATGGAGAGGTGAACAGTGCTGTAGCAACTGTGCATTTCAGAATCTCAAGTTTGTTATTAAAATACTGAATATTTCTCATGCAAAAGTATTCTCTCATGCTTTAATTCACAGACTACAGGGATGTGAACAGGTATTTCCCTCTTCCATGTGTACTGACTCGAACAGCAAGCCTGCTGAGCTGCTGCTTATTGCCTGGTATTTATCACATCCTTCCTGATGTCACATAGATACAGCATCTAAAACGTTTACATGGAAATGATCAACTGTTGAATAGAGCCAGTTCTAAAAAATAAATAAATAAAAAACACCACCCACAGACAATCTCTGTAACTGTTTTTCTGTATATGCATATATATGTACACACACTTTCAGACAAAGATTAGTAATTACTCCCAATATTAATACACAACTGATTTCAGAAAACCTTTGAAAGCTAGTTCTGTCTCAGCTCTTAATCTACTTTCTTTTAATTTAGTAGAATTGAATATACAGTCAACAAGAACTCATTAAGACCTTTATGTGCACTCGTCAATCACCCATGTCAGTCCCAGGTGCAGCACTGGCCAGTGCTCAGGCCTGCACTCATTCTAATGCAAGATTTCCTCATTTTGCAGCAGTCAAGAGTTTTTCCATTAGTTTCAGTGGAATTGGATGAAACCCTGTCTACCGAATCAGTTATTCTGTAGTAAAACAAAGATAAGACACATTCCTTAGTTCTCAAATAAGAAAAAAATTAAAATCAACTGTTTGTAAATGACATCATTGCTATGCATGAAGCAATTCCTCCAACAAGAGCTGCCTAACTTCCTGACAAGCAGGGAACAGATCAGGTTACAGCTGTTTATTAGTGCCCAGATAGCAATCAAACCACAACAATCTTCTTGAGCCAGAGTAGATGGAGTCACAACACAGGCTGGGTCTTGCTTGAAGGCACTGATTGGATGGCCCTTCTATAAACTGTCATCGGGTCTGTGCAGCTGAGAGCAGGACACAATTAACATCAGCTGTCTAAGTGAGAAAGTTTACTCAGCTTCTGCCTTTTCATAGCCTTGCCCTCTCTGTCTCTCATAAATATGTATTCTAGAGAAAAGCATGCTTCTTAAACTGTTGTTTAGCAAATCCAGCTGTTTAAACAGAAGCAGTCACACACAGCACCGGGCATTGTTAAAGTCCCTTTTCCAACAGCTAATCAATCCATCAATGAAACTCATCAGTTAAGATTTGCAATAACAGTTTCTCCTTAGACTAGTCTTTTCTTAAAAAAAGAGAAATTGGAGCTGGAACTGGATCCATCCTGAAGACACATAATAGTCGTCCATGCCTGCACCATGGTTCATGTTGTCATGATAGTGACATAGTGGATGCTACCACTCCGATTAGTCAGTTAATTTGAAAAAGCTGCCCTACAGCTTCACATCTGGCCCTATGTCCTGGGCCTGATCTAACATTTGTACAATTCCTTTAGAGATGTAAAATAGAATTAGTAAACTGCTTATAAGGATAGCCTAAGGAAACCCTTTGTGCTTACTAAAGTTTCGTGTGAACTACAAAACTAGAAGTAAACAATCCATTTTTACTTTTAAAAAAAAAAAAGTAAAAAATTACAAAAGGAATTCTATCAGATACTGATTATTTTCTGCAGAGCTGATTTCAGCAAGAACCCCTAACGGGATTATTCAGTACATTGCCATTTAGACCCACAGGTACAGAATTAATTCTCAGAGGAACGATACTTAAATGCCAAACCTATTTTTGTTTAGCATTTTTCTTTTTTCCTTACGCTTTGTTTGCACTAGTTACAAATACTGCATATGACAGCTTTAAAAAAACATACTTACAGTAACATTGCAAGAAACAGTACTACCATCAAAAAGGACTCCCCACACCCCTGCTTTTTTTCCCCCCCGTGTCTATTTCCTAAGAAAAACCACAGTGGATCGATAGATTTGCAGCTTGTCCAAAAAGGAACCCTGGAATACTTTCAAAGGGCAGACCATAAGAGCTGGTGAGCCAACCACTAAAATAGAGGGAGTTTCTTCAGAACTGTCCTATATATTGGAACGTAATGTTTTAAGCCAAGACAGAGTTCTACTGTTTAGCCTTAAACTATTAAGGAAATTGGTCTGTAATTACATCATACTCCATTACAAAAATAGTCAACGTGTTTTAAAAGAAATTATACGGTAATCCACAGAATCTTTAATTTTGGTTCAAGCAGAAACAGAATGAAATAATCAAATATGTCAACCCTATAATTTGTCAATAATCTAAATATTTCAACAATTAGTAAGTTTCTGCAGTCTCAGGGATTAGTTGGAACCAATATCATTAAAATATTATATAAAAAAGGTACACACACATGCAGAGAACGTGAAGCCAGATTACTCTGAGCATCAAATAAAAAATTTACTCTGTTTCTTTAGTGGACTTGTCATTTGTTTGCGTTTCATTTGTTTGCTTTTTCTTCTACTACAAATTGTAAAAGGAATTCTAGCTCCTGGGAAAAAAAAAAAAAAAAAAAGACATCTGGGATGAAACAGTACTTCACATACTTAGTCTCCTTATGATCAGTATAACATACTTTGAAAACTGAATTCACCTTAAGGAAATACTCCAGAAGCAGGTCTATTAAACCACCTAAAGCCACTTGCAGTGTGAGACTGTGCTTGCAAGCACGTATTCCTTGATGATTAAGTGTCATTTACTCTCTAGAGTTTCAACATTCCCACACATACAGACACATTCCTGCTGCTGATCTGTTTGGTCAAGTTGTGCTGGAGAGAACCATGCTCTATGTTTAAATTTAGAGGGAACAAAAATATTCCTCACTTTCAAACTTGTTTGCCTTGCAACTAGTCCCTCAAAAACTATAAAAAACTGACATAAAAGAAAACAAAAATGCCCTTATTACCACCACTTACTCTTCACAACAAGGAAATTCACTTGAGAAGCATGTCAAGTAACTTATATTTCAGACTATCGGCTCTACACAAATGGAAAGATGCTGCTTTTGATTACAGAATGCAATAGTGCTAATTCAACAGACAAAATAAACACCTCCCCATGAAGAGACTGAGTCTCTTTTGCTTAAGTAAGCAGCAGTCAGGGGAAAAGCCAAGAACCTGGACATAAATCATGACTCTCCAGAATGTGCCACCAATGTAAAGAAAGCTTTGAGAAATAATCTGTTAGTTTAGATCCCCAACAGGAACACATTTCACACAAAACCTCCCTGACTCAAATAACCATGGTGGTCATTCCACTGTGCCCTTATACTGCAATTTATAGCATCAAATGCTGATGATAAAGGTCACAACTGTTTTACTTTTTGTTGTTTTAATTAAAAGCACATTTTAAGTCACAGTTGCAGTGATCTTATCCAACCCCACTGCATATTGCAGAAAGAAGCAATGTCACACCCACCACTGTGGTCTACCTCCACAGCCTATTTATTCCCTCCAACTAAGGGAAGAAAGAAAAACCTGGCCAAAAAAACTCTAAAATATTTTTTTGTGTGTTATAACAGAGACTGCCATTGTGCAGCCTCTAAACCAGGTGCTACGAAGAACTCAGACTGCCAACTTGGAGTATCTTCAAGGATGAGTATTTTCAAGAGAAAAATACGTGACGGAAAAATTATTTCGGTGCTTTGCACCTCCACAGCCATGTTCACTTACGTTTAACTAATGTTCAAACACATACACACATGCCCCTGCCCACTACACACTGTTTCATTTGTTATTCACCATTTATTTCAAACCTGGAGCCTAAAGGTATCTACTTCGAGTGATCATTACCCATGTGAAGTGGTGCACACTGATGCTACAAGCACTCCTAAATACTCCCCCGGGACTCAGAATGATGGTGCCCTCTGCACATGGGTAACCCAAAACCACTGTGTCCTGCTAGGTCAGGTCCTGGGTAGTCACCCCCTGCCCTTACCCTTTACCTGTAAAAGCCAGGTGACAGCTTTTTCGTACAGTCCTTACAAAAGGGCACAAAACTCCCAAGAAACCTAGAAGAGGCTTTTCCCCAACCCAGTTTTATGTAGCAGTTTTAAATAACATGGTGACAAGATGGGACAAAACTAGCATCAGTAGAGAAGCAAGAAAAAAAATCAGGCAGGGAGACAGAGGCAGGCATAGAGTGCTGTATTTACAGCCTCTCCCCCACCAAGCAGGCTGAGTCTTTCAGTACTTCTAAGTATGTCAAGATGGTTGAATGACTAAATTCCTTTGCTTGCGCACCACAGACACCTCAGAGCGAAAGGCATATCGATCACTCACAGCAACCATTTTGGCTGAGCCCAGAGAAGTCAACAGAAATGGCAGTAGTACACGTGTGTCTCCAAGTGAGTCCTGGCAGAGCTAGGCCAGTCAGCAATTACTGCTTGAAGCACTTGTGACCAGCATTTGATGAATGCCGGGTTGGAGGAAAGCCTGCTGGCTCAGAGCGCTCCCATGGACGGCTGGGCTGCCTCTGGAAAGTCACCCGTGCTGCCGGGGCCCTCTCCATGACAAACCCCCTCCCAACCCACATTCCCACCCCTCACGTTTCAGGAGCACATACAGAAACAACCCATGGGGCCCATCTCAAAACCTGCCCGTTGGCGTTGGCCACTGTTACAGCCTGCGGCCCCAACACCTCAGCACAGCCGTGCTCCAGCCAGCCAAGTCCTCGCAGCCGCTATGGGGAACAGACTCGTGTAAACAGCTGATTAATAAACATTTTAGGCGGGAACATCATTTACATCTGTTGCCAAGCAATGTGCCTGCTTGTAGCGCAATGACAAATGTCTTTTCCACTCACTCTCCGCACATCCTGGACTGCATTACATAGGCAACGTGCATGCGGCAAGTACGGTGCAATGGAAATATTTTAACACTGTTTTAACACAGAAACTTTTGTATCTTCACGGTGCAGGAGTCAGTGTTTCAGAGCTCAGTGGTGCTCTTCTCTGTGATTGCTTGAAACATAAACCCTCAGCAAAGGAGCACAGAAGGGATTTCTGCAAACACAGTTTGCCACAGGGCCACGCTGACTGCTCATTGCCCAAGTCACCACTGCTGTGCAACCAGTAGTTCTCTTGATGTAACTTTTCCAAGCCTTTCTAAGTAGTAAAATCTTATTAAGAAGTTGCAGCTCTGCAGTCGGTTTTAGACACCCTTGTTACAGTCTATTTCTGAAGCAAGTAACACTAATGGACCGCTTTAAAACCTGTCAGGGTGGCTTTGCATGCTGCTTTACACCAAGTTGTACACAGTATCAGGAGACTACAAACTAAAAACCAGATTTCTAGAACTGCAGACACACTGAGGTCTGCCTCTCTTTAAGCAACCCAGCACAGACTCAGGAAAGACATTTAAGGGTTAAAACCAGAATAAAACCAAGTAACACAGCAGGCAGTGTCTGGGGTTACTAAACTACTCAAGCAGTGGTTTCAACTCAGCAGAGCCTGCTACAATTCAGGCTACTCATGTTTAAATTAAAAAGGATTAAGATTTTCCTCTGTGAACACCTACATATAAATGATTCAGTGCTTTATAGCACTGTAATTTGTGTAGCATCATTTTTATTATTTATATAGATGTAGCAGTCTACTTTTGGTTTGCTGAATCATACAATGCTATCTGGACTACACACTCTCTGGTTTTCACACCTTTGAACATCAGCAGGATTAAAGAAAAATCCTCACCATGCCAACTATTATATTAGCTGGAGATCCCACAACTCAAACACTTAGTGTAAAAAAGGGCATTATTGGAATAGATATTTTCAAGAAAATATAACTGTGATTGCAATAACTGATTTCCAAAGTAGCTTGACTTACATCTCACTGGCCTGACAACAGGCATAGGAGCTAAACATTTTACTCAAAACATGCCCCCGTAGGCTGCACCTCAAGGGACAGTGAAGGCTGAACAGGAATGCTCACACGCCCCTGACAGATTGCATACAGTGCACAGACCACAATCTGCAGAGAAATCCTACAGGCAGCAAAGCATTAGGAAAACTGGAAATGTGAAGCTCATTGAGTAGAGTCTGGTATTCATCAACACTTTTTTTTTTTTTTTTTACACTCGTTATCAACCAAGTCAGCAGATTTCCTATCAAAATTTCAACTTGCTGACAAAACTTCTCAAAAAGAAGAGCTTCCTTCTGCACACCAGAAGAAAATTAAGCTAGATATTAAAAATAACTTGATTACACTCTTGAGTAAACAAGCCAAGAAATGAAACTATTTTGGATTTCATGTGGTAATAATCTAGTGGGATGAAATACCTTTGTATGCCTAGAATAGAAATCAGCAGTACAGACTCTAGAACAGTATTAGAGCAAGAAATAAGTTTTGGCATATAGTTGAACATACATGTGCCTGGACACCTCTTTCTGCGGGAATTTCCTGTATACATTCTTTTACTATACATACCGAAGATAAAATTTCTATCTTTTGGCTCCTTGAAACTAATGTGACTACAAAACAGAACGAACAAAGAGCAAGCAAGCCTCTGAGGGACAGCAAGGAGCACTGAAGACTCCAGCTGACTTTTGCATGAAGTAGTGAACTTCATCTGCGGTTGCTACAGTTTAGGGAAGAAGCGAATGACGCTATGCTTTTCCTAGACTTGGAAAAACATGTTGATCAACACCTTATCACAGGGAAAGGGGAAAAAAAAAAAGGGGGGGGGGGAGGAGAAAGCCAGGGATATTCACTACCCAATAAGGAATGTTTTTCTTTTTCAAGGCGGGTTATGCATCTATCTCTGTACGACTCACGCCGGCGGGTTAAAGCACTTTCGGCCAAGGGGTTCCCCTCGAGAGCAGCCTCGGGAGCCCTGCCCCGGCCGGCCCGCAGCCCCCGCCCGCACCGCCGAGCACGCTCGGGCGCCTAGAGCGGCATTTTGAGGTGCGGGGCGGAGGAGCAGGAAGGGGCGAGGGGGGGATCAATGGAGAAAGCGGCGGGTCCCAGCCTCCGCGCAGGAGACGGGAGGGCTTTCCCCTCCTGGCGGATGTTACCGAGCCGGGAGGCACAAAAGCGCCGGTACCTCCCGGCAGCGCATCCCCGCCGCGGCCGCCCTCACCGCGCCCGAACACTCCTCCCACGGGCGGCGGGACCGCGCCGCGGGGCTCCGCCACCGCACCCCAACCCTCGCGCCGCGCCTCACCTGCGGGCCCGGTCCCGGGGCGCCGCTCCGCCGCCGCCCGCGGCAGCGCCAGGGCCAGCAGCAGCGGCAGGAGGAGGCGCGGCGGCCGGGCGCCGCTCCACGCCATCTTCCCCCTCCGCACCCGCCGGCCTGCCGCCGCTCCCCGCGCCGCCAGCCCCCGAGCGCGGGGGGAAGAGGGGGCGGGGGTGGAAAACGAGGTGGAAAAAACCGGTGCCTGGGGAGCTGCCGCCGCGCCCGGCGTGCCGCCGCTCCTGCTCCTCCTCCGCTGCGGGCAGGAGCGACGGGCGCTGCTGCCCGCCCCGGGCTTTATACGGCGGTGGGAGGACCCGGGCAACGAGGGCACCCAGCGGCGCAACAGGAGCCGCTTGTGGCCGCCGCGCCCGGGTGCACGCTGCCGCCGCCGGGGGAGGGGACGGCAGGGGAGGGGCCGCCGGCCAAGCCCCGCCTCGGCCTCCGCCGCCCGGGCCCCGCCGTAGGTGCCCGCCGCCGCGGGGATGGAGCGGGGTGGAGCGGGCCGGGAGCGCGGGCCCGCAGCTGCCCCGGAGCGGGTCTGGCCCGGCACAGCGCGGTGCCCCCCCGCCTTCCGTACCTGCCCGGGTGTGGGGCCGAGGTGGCGGCAGCGACCCGCTCCTGGAAACATTCTCGACGGTGCTGGCCGCGTGGGGAATTGTACTCGCCTCCCCCTCAAGGCGTTTTGTCAGTGGTGGTGTTGGCCGCTATTACGTCCCCATAAACGTATTCCTGAAAATTGAATGTTTTTCGGGAAATTGTGAACAACTTAGTTACTCCACGAGCCAACAAAAACCAATCTAACCCTTGAGTGTATGGGCATGGCACTGTTGGCATCGGGACCACATGTGCATCCCATCTGCTTGTGAACCACATACCGGTCAAACACTCCGTCATTCTATCGTTCAGATTTCCATAAAGGAACACAGTTCGTATGCCCAATCTTAACACACAAGACTATTACGCTTTTATCATTAACGAAACACCCAACAAATCACCAAGTTGCTGAAAACAAGTATGGTGATGGTGGAGGAGACATACTGACCCACCTCTGCTCTTTTTCCTACTGCAATACAAAGTATATTCAAAAAAATACTGTAAACAATAGCTTAAATGTTTAAAAGTCATGTAAAATTATAAAAGCAGATGGCAGCCTATTGGAATCAGTGTGGATTTACACCTTGGAAGTATTATTTGAGGATCAAAGGCATAATCCAAAACATTAGTGCTGAAAGCGGAATTCGTGTATTTCAGATCCACCTACATAGTCATCAAATAGACACCTCATTTTTTATCCCAAAGGTCTCTATGGGCCTAACAGATGTGCTTTTTTGGAGCCACATTGGAAAGAAAAAAAGGGAAAGAAGGGAAAACTTGACCTTGGCTACTGCAACTGTAAGAACTGCATGCTTTTGTTTGAAACCCAGAGCAGAAATCAGAGCCTGCTTTTATGGTTAACTGGGAGAGCTCATGCTTTCTGGACCAGGCAGCACACACAGCAGGGAGGGAGGTAGAGCAAACCAAAGAAAAAGACTCAGTCCTCAATCCCAAGGAACTCCTAGAAGAGAGAAGGCCCAGGAAAACATCAATTAGGAAATACTGAAAATGCATTCATGCAATGCTGAAGCGGCAGTTGCCAACTGTAGGAGAAACAGAAAAGACCCTCCAGTTTTTGGGCAATTACTCATGACCTGCTTTCTCCTGCCACCTCTGTCAGGCACACAGACATTCACCAGAGAACAAATATCTTTTGCATGCAGACAGTATGACCGCATTTATGCACACATCCATGAATGGCCTCTGCCCACTCTTCCAAGAACCAGCACTGATCAACTTTTGTAGGTACCTGGACTGCATTAGCTGAAAATGATCAATGCCATCACTGGGATGATACTGCAAGTACTTTTATCTTCATGGGTTTTTTAAAAAACAAGTTCAAGATTTCAAATAAGAAATTGGGCTCATGAAAAATGAAGATGGAAAAAATAGTTACTATATTACAGCTACAGTTTTAAGGTAGAAAACAGCTAAACAAGCATTTCAAAAGAGGTCCTCAACAGATCAAACCTCACCTCAGATCCAGAACAGTTTAACAGTAACTCTTGTACATACAAAGAAAGCGTAATAACAAAGCTGAGAAAATACTAAATCATTGAGAAGGAATTAAATCACAAGAGACATGTAGAACACACTTAATACCATCAACCATGAAAGAAATTACAGATTACTTCAATAAAGTACATACACAGTGCTCTGAGAAATCACAGCTTGGCACCTCACCTGTCAGGAGCAGCAGCCAGTTTCACCAGAGACTTAATGCACAGGTACCAAAAGCGTTAGGTGGAAACCAACGGGCACAGAAAGGAGGGAGCATCCGAGAGAAATACTAAGAGGCATTTTGTTATCAAAAGGTACATGTAAACAGTAGCAGGGAAGAATGAAAAGAATTAGTGAAAGAAGGCTGTAAATATGCATTAATGAAAGAAAAGGAAATAGCTGGCAAAGACAGATTTCTAATGTATGAGGAAAATGGGTTGAGTACTGTGATATAAACACAGCTCATACATACAGGTGCAAGCCCAGACTTTGGCTAGAAACTTTCATATTTTCTTGTCATTTTCCTTGCTCTCTTGAAAGCTAATTTCATTTTCAACTGTTCTTAGAAAATGCAAGTTTTGCCCCCAGAGAGAAAATAGAACTAACCAAAACACTGCTTTCAAAGTGACAGATGCGGCCAAGACATCTCCTATCCCCAGAGGCTTCCTCAGGCATTGGCCGATAGAAAGGAAAATGCTTGTGAAACTTCAGAACTGAGCTCTGCCAGCTGCTCAGTGCCCAAGGGCTCTGTCTTGCCCTGCCTCCACAGACACTTGGGTTAGAAATGCTACGTTTGTCCAGAAATACCAACTTCAAGGCCTGAACTGGCAGCTGGTGGTTAGCAGAGTCTTCAGCTCTCCTGGTGCTGTTGCAAGCTGCTTCAGTACTGTATTACTGTTATAGTCTACTCAACACTTAAATATCTGAACTGCTAAGTAGGAACTTACCTTCAAATCAAAATAATTTTAAATAATAACATAGTATGTGCATACATGCACATTATACTACAGAGGTTAACTCTAGAAACAATTCCTACAAATGTCCCAAGAAACAGTCTTATATTCTTGCTGTTGTCACTATTTGCTCCTTTATCAAGCCTTTTTCATAAATAATAAAACCTTCTTTTCCTCTACAAGGCAGTTTCTTAATGAGAAATTACTCAGTTTGGTTAAGTAGGCATGGAGGAGAGGAGAGAGTTCATTACTGTTAGTTGTGGGGCTCTGAACATGGGAGCCCAAGGAGTGTTCTTGTCCTACAACTCCAGCAATAGCGAGCAAAATGAGAAAAGGAACTGCAAGCAGTCCTCGCTTCAGAAAGTCACTATGAAGAACAATTTTCTGTAACCTCACAATCAGTTGCCAAGCTAACTTTTTCTTTTTTTTTTTTTTGCAGATCTGGTATATTTTCAACAGATCAGCAATAATGTCTAGAATTCAGCTGGCAGATGTTTGGGCAAAAATCTACAGGACCTCTGCAGGACACAACAGCTTCCTGAATTGTTAGTAATCTCCACTCCTTCAGTGCCTTTTCCTCAGATGTCTCGATAGTTCTTTTGCAGCCTCAGTAAACCCCTGTCTATATCTACCTACCCCTACCTCCTTTTCCCCGTCTCTTTCCTAATTGTCTGTAAGAAATCATCATGGGGTTAGCAACTTCCATCTTCCCCAAACCACCAACAATTTTATATTTCAGAATGCATATAGCTGGTGCCACTTGGAATGGAAACAGATATAGTTCATTGCATTGCCAGCCTGTCACTGCAGCCACATGGAGCGAAGTCCTGTCATAGTAATCTGCCTTCTAAACTACAGAAGCTTCTTATAAGAGGCGTTTTTCACATCCTCTGACTACTCTTCGTTTCACTGTCTTTAAGAACACAGTCTGTGCTCCTCTGTGCTTTGCCTGCCCTTGAACTCACCTTACCTTGCATCTAGGCCTCAAAATCTCTTCTTTTATTCTGGTGCCCCACTAGAATACCTTTTCCACAGATGCTAAAATGGAGTGGTGTTGGTCACATGAACTTCCTTCCCTAATCTTGCAACACTGAAATTGTTTATTATACAGTAATAAAATCAAAAGAAAATAAAAATTACACGATTGGCCTGTGGAAAGCCATGGGACGGAAGAAATTATCAACAATTCACCAGCAGCAGTATTCCAAGAATTAAAAAAAAAAATCACCATGCAAGGATCCTAAGTACCTTACCTCAATAAACATCATAAAGAGTTTTCTAACAGACAATGAATTTGACATGTAACAGTCAAAAGTCCATTTTCTTTGGGCAAAAGTCAGTCATTCCCCATGTATTTTCAATAGCAACAGTCATTAGTCATTTGTTATAATGAACAAATTAATTCCTGTCCTTCTATCCATGTCCTCTCAAATATCTTTCTAGTTTCATAAAATTTGTCTTCTTTTTGTGTTACAGAGGTAATCACATAGCCCTGTGATTTTACTGCCTGGATCAATTGCATACAAACTATAGAATTAAACAGAGTTTTTGGCTTCCTGTGGTTATATCACTGATCTAATTTATTATATTCAAGTAGTAACCCTGAGTTTAAGATTAGGTTAGTAAAACACCTTTGAATTAGTAAATCGTATTTATTTATTCCAGTTAAATTATTTACCTTGTGTAATTCCTAAAAAGAAAATAATGGTTTTGAATTATAGATTCAATACATATAAGTATTTTACATGAGTCAGGGGTAGCTGAAAATAGAAGTTTGTTATTACAGAATAATACTAATAGACATTAATATTCCAATGTAATAGAAAGCTTAAAAATCCCTCTTCAGTCATAGGAAAAAATGTTCTTCAGATATATTTTGTTTAGATGCTCGTGGCTGTTTTGATTTGACCTCAAGCCATTGAAACACTAGAACTAAACTAGAATTTAAAAAAAGAAGCGTGTATAATTTTTGCAAAAACACATCAATATGAATGTAAAGGCCCATCTGGCAATAATATGGCATTAAAATATGGATCACATTGCCTGACAGAGTATGTGTATGCAAGCCTTTAATAAAGGCTTCATAAGTACTTCAACCCTAATAAGAAATCTTCTATAGACTTTTTATGTCTAAGGAATCAGTCTAAATGTTACTGAAATTCTACTCCCACTGTCTGAAAATAGTTTCTCTTAGGTTGCCTCCCTTTAATTTATCCTCAACTTCAATAAGAGCATCTCTTTGAGTTGCCGCCCCAGTCTTGTTATTATGGGTGCGATCCAGCTTGTTGCCGAGACATGCTGAGCATGCCTCAGAGGTGCTGAGACCCCACTGATTTCAGCAGATGCTCAGCACCTTTCACTATTGAGCACTGAGTGAATCCTTTGGGCTATAGTCAAGTTTCTTTCCCAAGCCACCCAATCAGAAATTACTTTGCTTCATTCACTCATTTATAATTATATCTATATACAGCCCATATGAGCAAAAGATTAATAGTGTTAGCAAGCATTTCCAGGGTATAATCAGCTGTCATCCCATAATTACTCAAAAGATTGAATGAGTGGCTTTGAAATTACAAGGAAAGTACATTCCTTTACTGAGGCTGAGCAGGAAAACATGAGTGCCCATGAAAAGCCGTGTTAAGATTTTGTCTGCGGTCCATCCTTTGGCATTTATGACATGATTGCTCCAGCCTCACGGTCCTATCCCACGCTACAGAAGTCAGTGGACATCATAAGAGAATAAATCCTGCTGACCTGGCCTTAAACCAAATGCTTTAGACCTCTGTCACTGCTTCTGGTGGACACAAAGGTCTGATCCCCATTTTTTGCTTTCATTGCATTCATTTTTACGTGATTTATATAGGGACAAAAAACTGAGAACTAAATCCTGCAGAGTGTATCTTGTAAACCCTGCTGGTCAGGGTTGATCTTGTAAAGATTTCAGTCCCATCACCCAGTAAACTATAAAATGCTTCCCAGAGCCTCAAATGAGAGTTGCTGAAATGGACAATTAATCATAATGACTAATTTTAAGTCTAGCTTTTGTTATAGTTTAGGGATGCAGAAAAGAATATAATGGAAAAGAAACTGACATTCAAGAAAACTGGCTGAAAGAAAAATAATTTTAAATATTTACTGTGGGATTAATAGGAACTAATGAAAAAATGTGTTTATGGAATTGTCTGAAGCTGGGAGTCTATGTGTGTGCTTGTGTCTATGTCAACAAACCATCATAATGTCAAAAATGTTCCTCTGAAGTAATCCTGTGGTATTAAACAGACTGAAGCGTGTCACGTGTATGACCAATAGAGGAGGGGAGGTCAGTATGTCTTTTACAATAATCACCCTAAAGCCTACTTTTTTGGGGATTTCAGAAGCCTAGTGGAGAATCCTAGAGTAGCAATTTGAGAAAACCACGGGAGCTGAGAAGCATGTCCCACAAGTATTCCCCTACGGGAAGACATCAAATTTCATATTCTTTTTTACTGGAATGGTTTTGGTTGAAATTTCTTTTCCTGCCCCTGCTCTAGGAGTTTTATGACTGTTCTGCCTGTCCACAATGATCTCATTCTCTCCAGCTGACTTGTATAAGGTAAATAGAAACTGCTGTCTGACAAAACCTAATTTTGACAGGTAGGTCTTTTTAGTTAATTTAGTTTGATTTATAACAAAATTGCCATTAAATTAGTCTTATTTCCTACTTCCTGTATGATCTAAATGAGGAACCCCAGATGGCCCCAGAACAACTTCTGGCAGCATTTCTGGAGTGCTGTACTTGAGAAAGAAAGGAGATGGGCTGGCCGTTATTTTGCTGCTGCTAAAGTCCTCTTGCACGGAGCCTTCCAACTTCCACTTTTCAGAAGGCATTGTGTGAAAGGGTGACCACAGGAAAGGTGAGGAAAAGCTAAGAGGAACAGATCTTACTTAATTTAGTGCCTTCTCTGGTTGGTCAAAATATTATACGGCTTTGCAATACCTAACTATTTTGCCTCTTGACAAGAAAACCTTTTACAGGGAAAAAGAGGTGGCAGCCAATAAAAACAAGCCATGGAAAGTAAAAATACTGTCTTTAAATGAACAGTTAAATACAGTTACCAGGAAAGTTGAGGTTGTGAGCAGCATCCCTGACATGAGCAAGAAAGCAAGAAAATCTCATGACTGAATCAGTAGGAGAATGTGCTTTCAGGCTTTGAAACATTTAGGAGCTAAACACTGCCTTTGAGGGGCTTTTTCTCATCCTCTTCTCCATCTTGCATTGCATGTGCACATAGTTTTATTTGATAAAAAGGGATATGAAGGGAGGTTACATTCAGAGCACTACTAGAAAACTTTCTCTGCAGAGCAGGGTTCACAACTGTTAACCCACACTAGTGTACTTCATCACTTAACCTGGTGACTGGTAGGGTAAGTGTGAGCACGGAACAGATTCAGATCTTTAACACTAAAATGGCCAGGAGTTACTGAAGCAATGAAAAAGTTTTAGGTTTTGGGCTGTGTACTGTGAAAGTGAAATGCATTCAGTCTGGATGCTTCTTCTCGATTGAACTTCTTAGACCAGTGAGCAAAAGCACATGTGCCTTTTTTTAAGACTGGGAGCTTGACTGTTCTCAGTTTACACAGGAAGAGGCACAGAGGAGGCAAGCTTTGAATCGCAGCATAGTTTTGATAAATGTGATCAACACTTCATTCCAGACAACTTGCATATCTGCTGTTGAGGGAATGACTGGAATAAATTGAGAACTTCCAATAGATTCCCAAGAGGGCTTTTTTCAAAAGATTTGGAAATTTAATTATTTTTTAACACATCACTTAAAAGAAGCCAGAAGGATGGCTCCTTTGTATCTTTGGAAGAATTTATCAGAGACTGCAGTTTGTGCTTCTTTAGTGTGCATGCTTAGAAAGATGAAGTCTCTAGCTAAGATGATTCTGATGACGTGTCAAGGTTGGCAAAACCTGACATTGGCAGTACATCTTGGTCCTGTAGTCTGGACTTTAGGTGGGTAGTTTCAGGGGCGATCTGGCTGCTTCACTTCCAGATAATCTGAAGCCTTTACTGTTCATGGCAACATACAGATTGATTCTACATTAGGGAATGTGATGGAATGAAATTCCTTCCCATTTAATGAAAACTAAACAAACTTACCTTCTGTTTCGGAAGAAGGAAGCAACCTCCTCCAGAATGGTGAGGAACATCATGATGAATAAATAGCAGGAGTTGCAGGTAGCCCAGCAGTGCTCCAGCACTGTGAATAGCTATTCATAAAATCCCAAGCAGGATTAAGAAAGTGGCAAAAATTGCACATAGCTTGAGCATCATGTGCTGACAAGCCTGGGTCACTGTCATCTTCTGCTTTTCCTTCTTCCTCAGTCTTTCTTCACTCCATTAAGGAGATATGCATAGTATATAAGGCTAAAATCACCTTCATCAAGTTTAGAAGAGCAGAAATCACAATACTCAACCTAATAGTGTCTTCAGATAAACTGTGCAGGCAGCCTCTATTGCAGGGTACCTAAATGAGGAGGGACACTTGGTAGGCACAGAGCACACATCCCCAGGATGCTCCTAGTAAAAGGCAAGGTAAAAGCCATCCTGTTGTCATAGCAAAGAAAAGAGGTAGACACAAGTCCCCTTTCCTTGCTTCCCTGTACCAGTGTAAGCCATTCTTGCCTTTGAGATATTTACGCATTAACAATGTTCTTTGATGTAGCCAGAAGGAAATAAGGAAAACATTGTAGCCTCTATATCTGACTCTGGCAGGCAGCTTCCTAGCAAATTATCACCTCTGCAAAACCCTTACTTACCGGAAAGTCTTATTAATGTGCCTGTCTCATGCTTACATTCTGCCTGCTAGAATTCAGAATGCTGAAATAAGGCCGACAGAACTCACTGTGGCTCAGCTGTAATGCTCCCCACATGTAGCAGGTAATATCGATAATACTCACTCTTGCATTTGGGTTCCCAGAGTGGGATTTGTACACCCGATTCAGGAAAAAAAAAAATCACTAATACTACTCTTGTTACTCTGCTTGGAAAGGCTATGTAAATGCTTGTGTTAAGCTACTAAATTGTTTCTAACCAGACAGATTTGATACAAATTATAAACAAAAAATATCCCTTATGCCAGTCATTTTCATATTGTTTCCCTTTCATGTATCATTGTTTTCAAAATGCTTCACTTTTTCTACCCAAATATGCTCATGCAATGTAGCCAGAGCTGTTTTAGTACTGTATTAGCCTAGTCTCAGTATAAAAGCTCCGCAGGTTCATACATATTTCATTCTCTGTGTTTCATGACAGGGACATGTGACTATTTTTAGCTCAGTCCCCTTTTTTTGTGCATAATCTTTTGTTCTTCCAGCTCTGCATGGAGATGATTCAACCTTCTTTAAGTCTGTCAGTCTGCTCCAACCTGGAATAGTGCTCAGAAACAGCCATTTGGTAAACACATTCAGCCATGAGTACGGCATTTCCAGGCATGTGGCCTTCATCTTTTTTTCGAGATCCCTTTGAAGTTGTTGGTTCATGAGATGCAAAAATCATATCCCAAGACTGTGGATCACTTAATCCTCCCACTTTTCATGTATTTTTATGCTAGCCAGTTGAAGTGTTTGTACCTAAACTGAATGCAGATTGAAAGAGTTGTTGCATCAGGCCCCTGCAGGTTAGTGCCATCTGAAAGATTTAAAGCTGCCAGATAACATAGAAGCCATGGTATCCAGTCCTCAAAATAGTATTCTTGAAAGTAATTTTGAAATTGTATAGTGTGCAAGACACCAGAACTACTACCAACGTTACTAGTTTCTCATCCAAAGGCAAGGCAATTTTTTTTCAACCTTGCCTTCCTAAATAGCACATCCATATTATAAACACCTTTGGAAGCTTTTCAAGATAAAAAGTGTTTAGTGAACATCTTTCCTCAGACAGGAACATTAAGTAATCCCAGTAGATTGCTAATAATTTGATTTTATTATTGTTATCATTCTGGTAAATTTGGTATTGTTTGACTCCAGAGGAGCATCAGACACATTGTGCACAGCATTATATTGACAGTCTGCAAAAGCCTACTGAGCACCACCTGGGCTAGCAGGGGACTAGCAATCTGAATGATGTCGTTGAGATTATTATTAAATATTTACTGAGCCATCAGGACTCCTCAAATCACTATATACAGCTGTTGTGAGGTATTAATATTGTCACAGGCTATTCACATTACCCAGTTTTAAGGTTCACCCCTCTGGAGATAATAGTGATAACCTCCCTGGATTTCTAATCCAAAGAGTAGAAATCACTTGCTCCCAAAACAAAATATAATTTTTAAATTGGACCATGCTTGAAGCAGCTAACAAAGCCAGAGAGAGCACTGTGATGCAATTTCCAAAGGAAATCAAAGACAAGATAAAGAAGAAAAAAATCCCCTCTAAATCACAGAAATTCAAGAAAACTCAAACACCATTAAAGCCAGGCTTCTGCAAAATCTCAATTACAGCCTCTTTCTCTTCTTGGTACCTCATGCGTCTTTTTCCAAATCAGTGTCAGAGAGACGATTATTGACGATTATTGGTTTTTTAGTAAGAGTAGGCCATTTAATCCTGCTCTTCATACCTTCCTTCTGCTGTTTGTCAGCAACCCAGCTTGCTGTGTATCAATATGCGTTTGTTCTGTTGAATTATTACAAATAATTCTCTAGTTCTCAAACATAATTCTATCATTTTATTCCCCTTATGCTCTAGGACTATAATTGAGACAGCTGACGTTGCAGCTGAATATAAGCTTTCATAAACAAATGCTGTGCATTTGAACTCAACTGCACGTAGGCCATCCACACGCTTTTTCCACTCTGGCTGTTTCTCCCTGAAGCCAATTGGGGAAGATGTTTTGGCTATGATTCTGCTGTAGATCACTGCACATCAGACCGACATCTGATTGGAGTAAAGAAAAAGCTGCTGGTTAAATATCCATGATTTTCAGCCAGCATGCCAAGAGCCTCAGATGAGATACACTCCCTCTCTCTTTTGAAAAGGATCAGTGCTCGTAGGCTGACCTTCAAGGCTGAGCGCTGTGGGAGTGTGTACTCTTAACCGCTGAAAGACAGGGAACTTACTGCAGCACTTGAAATTTTACTGGCTGTGTTTGCTTTTCATATAGTGCAGGCAGGGGATATTAGGCAGAGATCTGCTTTACAATCACCATTTATATCATTTACTCTTTTTCTTTTCATCCCAGAGAAAGTCTAACCTTTTTCCCATGGAATTTCTCTTAAGTGAGTCACAGAAGTCAACTGTTGCCCAGGCACTTACAGGAAAGATGGATTTACATTTTATGTGCATTTTTAGGAACACTCTTCCGTCACACCATACTTCTCAATGACTAAATTAGGTCATTCCTTTGCTTTTTCCCTCTTTGCAATGTAGAGGAAAACAGACGTGATTTATCAGTCTGTCCTTATGGAGGAGGCTTGATTCTGAATTTGTCCATACACTTCTAACTCCACACAAACCTCAATCTGGGATTCCCATCATGTTGGGGCTCCATAAGCAGAAAGCATGACTGGGCAGAGATAGGCTTTGATACTTTAGTGATTAAACATTTAAAAACACCTAATGTAGATGATGGATGGGTGACAGCAAGGAAGCAGCATCTGTCTGTGACTAGATCTCCCCCTAAACCACTGAAAAATATTTGGCAGTCAGCAAAGATTCAGAAAACATGTACTAGCAAATATGCTTTGTTTTTCCATGTATGCTGTGCCCGAGGTGGCTGTTTATGTCAAGTCACTGGGGGACAGCTTATGTCACTGGCAGCAGCACCTACAGCCACTCTGCACAGCACCTTGGGCCTCCCCAGCTGCCACAGGACTACACCCTACAGCAGTGCTATAGAGAACCCTGTGCCTTTACAGTGGTGGTAGAGGAAGCAAATACTGCTTTTAAGGAGTTGATTCGTGTGAACGCTTTTCAGCCTTCTACAGATTTTAAATTTATGGAATAAATTCGTAATCTTGCACTAAAACACATTCAGGAGTTGCATATGTAAACGTTTAAACCAAAGTAACCTTTTGCACAAGTCTTCTGCTCTGTTATTAACAAGGAACTTATGGGACTTAGAAGAAGCTTTGTTACTGTTCCACAGGCACAGAAATCTGCAATAAACAGGGCACTAACTAAATCTAATACAATCATTAATTCAAGTATCATTATTTAGAGAATTCCATCATGTATGAAAATATAAAAACATTAAGCACAAAATTGCTAGATTAACAGGAACATCTTCATAATTCTATTTGGCTGCTTTTTTCTTTTTTTTGAAGAAAATATTATAGTTCTTATATTTTAACGTGGAAGAAATATTTGATCATCTGTTCTGACCAGAATGTCATACTCATTGCATTCCTCTTATGTACCCCCATATTACAGCCAAGAACATGAGTTAGATTAAAACATTTTGGTTCTCAGCAGAGTAATGTTGATGCCATGCTGACAGCCTGTTAACAGCAACCAGCTATTAGTGGAATTGCTGTGGGAGTTTGTAGGAAGGCATTTGCAAATGCTTTATCAATACAGATTTACCTCAGCAGCAAAAAGGACAGACAGCATCAGTTCTTGTGGCCTGGGTGGATATGCCATATTCTTCCTCCTAGCTGAAGAATAAGTACTTGAATCAATACGAATGGCAGGTAGAGAGCTCAGGTGGAGTGGAAGGTGGCTGTCTCAGGGAAGGGATGAAGTTTCAGGAACTGCAACAGTTTTCCATGTACCTGTAAGGTACAGCTGTCAGGCAGCACCAAAACACATCTCCAAGGCAAGAACTCATCACGCTCTCTTATCTAGTCACTTAAGCCCCAATATTTTTAGCACCCTTTTCTTGCTTTTTTCCATTATCAGCAGGTATACTTGTATTTTTAAATGGTCAAATTCTAGTCTTAAACGTCCCCCCCAAAAAAATCCCCTAATCTGTACCTGGATAGAATACGGGTGTGGCTAGATCTGAGCTGAGATGCTGAGATTTATCAGTGGTGCTAGGTGCCCTCTGGACCAGGCCTTTGACTTTGCTGAGCTTTGACTCAATAGGATTTTGAAGTAAAACATATTTCATAGATGTTTACACTTCATTGCATCCTTTTGAAAAGATAAAAACTTGACTAGTGTGTATTTCTGCAAATTTGGCTTGAGTTTATCTGATAGTGAAAGCTTTTGCTAAATTTCACCACACAATTACTGAAGTGCAAATCCCCAGGAAAAACAATTTGCTGTAAAGATTTCATATTTGCAGCTTAACAGGCATTGATTAGTTGACGTTTTACTCTGGCACCGCATTGGAGTAGCTCCCTTAAAGCATACATAACCACTGACATTGTTATGATTTATTTTTCATTACTCTTCTTTAATATGCACTTTTGCACAAGTATTTCCTTCAACTAAACTTATTGCTTAGAAGATTGAACACCATAAATGGAGCACAATCAACATACATAAATTTAGTTGATTTATTCAGCAGAGATTTTACTTTACTCTCTCTTTCTCTCTTCTCTACCACTGAAACATTAACTATTAGTTCTTTTCCTTTTTTTCCCAATGGAAAAACATGTGTTGCAACAGCACAGGTAAGTTCTTGTTTATTTCAATGGCTGGCTTTAATTCTTGGTGCATTTTAATATTAGCTCACTACCTCTCATGGCCTTTCCAAAGTTTGTTCAGTGGAAAAAGAGGACAGGGCACAGTGAGCCCTTGTCTGTGTTGAACAACTTTGCTTGTATTTCTTTTCTATCCTAATCTGGCAACAAGCAGACTATGGACATAAACAGAGTGCTAGCAAGCTCAGCCTCAGTCCACTGAAAGACCTATATTTTCCAGGAGCCACAAATTCTGCTCCCTGAAAAATGAGAAATTTGCTGACATAATAAAACAATGTGCCTTGGTTCCATTGTCCAGCCATACTCAGTGGGATAAAAAATAGTTGCATACCAGTTAAAAAGTTTTATACCAGTTGAAAAGCAGGACTGGCTGCAGGAGGAGTAAAAGAAAACAGGATTTAGCTGCTAGTGTAGGTCTCTGGCAAATGTACCTGACCCTTGCAGTATTAGTATTCATTTTGTTCCAACTCCCCAGGCCAAGTGTTGCTCTGTGTCATACTGTGTGGCTGGAGAGAGCCACAGTAAAACCAGGAGACAGAGCCTGAGCTGAAATATCAGCTGGGGGGATTGGGAAAGATCAGAAAGAATTGAAGGAACAACTTGTGTAAAGACTGTTGGAGTGAGCTCACTGGTGATGTACACAACAGCTCGGTTGTATAGCAGGGTATAACTAAATAGAAAGTAGACCAGCACAAAGCACTGCTTGTGCAAGTTCAGATTCTTTGGGAGGTTGTGCTGTTCCAATTGTGCCAAAAAAAATCCCAACACTTCAAGGAGGAACTGTACGCTTACACAAGAGGGATTATACTTCAGAGCAGGAACATGCAACCAGGATCTCAAGCACAGAACACTGTTGCACTGATGTGCTGGTTATACGTAATACCAACAGAACATTGCTGTAAGCCACAAAGTCAAGGCAGCTCCAAGGTCTTTAGTGTCTTCAGGGTCAAAATCTATGGCTGAGTCATTTAAATTAGCAGGTTACCTTTTGTTTATAATTTTCTTCTTATGAATATCTTTAATTAAGAGCCTTCACCATAAACCCCAGCTTCCCAAGTTTGCATAGGAGTTGCCACGCAGCATTTGCCACCCACTGCTCACTGTTGGGGCTCAGCACCAGCTCACAGCATTACCACAGTGCTATCACCACAGTGCCAGCGCCATCTCCCAGCTTCATATGCAGTGCTATGGCAGTGTTGCAGCATTTGACCACTTACCTTTGAAATATACCTTTGTCTGTTTTCCTTGCAGTCATGACGGAGGGTTGCACCGGAATTTTCCTGTTGCTGATTGTCTCTGTGTCACTCCCTCTCTGTAGCACACACAGCAAGGAACAGGAGGCTCCTGGCCAGAAGGCCAGGCAGGCCAGTGGTCTCTGCATTACACTAGCCCACTCCCCAATTTTTTTTGGCATGCATTTGTAGTCAGGGACTGGAGCTGGTTGCACAGCAGGGGTGGGGAGACCAGAAGTTGCTGAGGTCCTGGTACATACAGCACCAGCACAGGCTCCCCTCTGCACGTACTGCCCAGCCTTGTACCAGTGTCTGTTTGCTCCTCAGTAAATGGCAATCAACAAAGGAGAAATATTGACTTCCTCAGCTGCCACCAGCTGCCCTGGTTCAATAACTAGGTCAGCTAAAGGTTAAACCAGCTGAGACATGAGCATCAAGTTTTAATTTAAAAAAAATAAATAAATAGAAAAACACAACCAAAGCCTGGGGGGAAGCCTGGAGCAGATTCCCAGGCCCTCCTGGCTGTAGTTCTCCCATCCCTCACCCCCTCCTCCACTGCCCTGCAGTGCTGGCGGGCCAGGGCCACGTCACAGCCACGCACACTGAAGCCATCTCATGTCTAGAGGGCTAAATGCATCTCAGATGTAAATCAGTGACATTAAACCAGCAATGAAATTAGCCTGTTTGCTTTGATGTACCCTGCTGTCATATATTAACAACTTTTTGTACTATGTAGTAAATTCTGTCAGAAATCATAGTCCAATTCCAATTCCAAATTCTACCATTTACCAAGCCTAACGCAACTTTAAGGATATTATACAGTGTTTTTCTGGTTTGTTTTTTTTAAATCGATGATCTTTAACATACTTTCACACACACTTTTTAATTTTCCTAGTGGCACATAATTGCATTTGAAGCTTAAGATTTTGCAACTTTGGTGGGAAAGACACATCTAGCTTTCCACACACATGTAGGGAATGCATACTTTGGAGATAGTGTAATCTGAAATTCTTCCACTGAGAAAATCAGAATGACAACTAACAATACTGCTTGTGAGTCTCAGAGCATTTTTTACGCAGTGAAAACATAATTCCTGTGCTAACACTGCCACCTATTGCCTCTCATTGAAAAATAGGAGAGGCAGTCATAAATCCCTGTTCTCATCTCTTTTTGGTATTTGTTGCAATGCTTTCATGTATAAATTCTCTTTGCTGCTGTCTTTAATAACATAGTGTTTTCAGGGGAAAAATGCAAATAAACTAAAACCAAGTGACATGTCAAATATATCTGTAGAACAGAGGATAAAGTCTCTCCAGAACAAAATCAGCAATGTATGGAAGTCTCCCTGTGAGTGGTGACAGGGAACTACTAGAGTCCCAAAGCAATCTGATCCAGTACACAAGCATAGCATGTATAAGTGTATATATCATGAAAGCACATGATTCAGCACAACAGAATTCTCCGCTAGTTGGGCTCTTCCGTCCACCCTGGGAGAGCTGCACCTTTTTCTTTGTTATTCTCTCCCTCTGACCTCTTGCTATTTTCTGTGGGGTTTTTATTCATTTTTTACGTCCTACTAATTTACGTCTCACTAATTTTAAGATCAAATCTTACCACATGATTTCTTTTTCTTAACATGGCTTCTTCATCTGTGGTGTAGTGGTGGTTTCCCTTCCATGCAACCTGTATCTGTTTCCTTGCCCTGGTCATGGGAGGTTCACCTATCTGCAAGTTCCTCTGATTTCACAACCTCCTCCCTGCATCATCCTTTTACCTTTACCATTTATCAATTTCACAAGTACTCCTGTCACAAATTATTAGCAATCACAGAATCATTTAGGTTGGAAAAGACCTTCAAGGTCATTGAATCCAACCGTTAACCTAGCACTGCCAAGTCTACCACTAAACCATGTCCCTAAATGCCACATCTACGCATCTTTTAAATACCTTCAGGAACGATGACTCAACCTCTTCCCTGGGCAGCCTGTTCCAATGCTTGACAACCCTTTTGGTGAAGAAATTTCTCCTAATCCAATCTAAACCTCCCCTGGCGCAACTTGAGGCTATTTTCTCTTATCCTAACACTTGTTACTTGGAGAAGAGACCAACATCCACCTTGCTACAACCTCCTTTGTAGAGAGCGATGAGGTGTCCTCTCAGCCTCCTTTTCTCCAGGCTAAACAACCCCAGTTCCTTCAGCTGCTCCTCATAAGACTTGTGCTCTAGACCCTTCACCAGCTTCATTGCCCATCTTTGGACACACTCCAGTACCTCAATGTCTGTCTTGTAGTGAGGGGCCCAAAACTGAACACAGTATTAGAGGTGCAGCCTCACCAGTGCTGCATACAACGCCCATTAGTAGTCAAACACTTAAATCATGCAATTTTACAATATATACCTGTGAACAAAGATTTTATTTTCTTTATTACCCCTAGCATTCCAATGAGTTACCCCTGCACCTACAGTAGATGAGCTAAATTCAGTTCAGGAAAACCAGTTGCTTTCTGCTTCCCTGACTCACTTTTTTTTGTGCAGTCTCTGTTCCCGCTGTCAGCTTTTGATCAAAGTTTTTCTCGTTAGTAAAACAAAGATGAGGTACATGAGGGATGTAAGAGCTGTCCTTGGGTCTACAAAAACACCCAAGGAGGCCTTTTTATGAACTTTGCTAATATGAATGAAAATTTTTTTAGGAGACCAACTGTAATACGATATACTTTAAAACAATGCTTCTCTTTTCTCTGATTAGCAAAATTATTCGCTCTCCTCAATTAGCAAAAACCCGATCTTGCTTAAGACTAAAGAAGGAGTAAATTACCTTTTTTTTTTTACTTTTTTTTTTTACACTTATAATTTTCGTTTCTGGAAACTGGAATTAATTGTGCTTTTCTACTGAGAAATATCATATAAATTATACCTTTCTGTGCCGTATAGATCCTAGGGTTTCATTAATTGATGGCATCTCCTGTATGGCTGGAGATTAAAAACTTACAGGGATGATACAGATGGAAAGGTCATTAACAGAACTAGAGAAATCCATCTGCAAATCTCACTCTGTAAAGGTTTTATGTAACAGTTCTATCTAACTGAGATGGTATTGAATAACAGGCAGTGTACTGAAAGTCTTCTAACGCTTTCCAAAGCCTGGATTTATGGATAGGGGGATAAATCATTGTATTGCTTATAGTTTGATGGATATAGAGTGGAGAGTTCTAGAGTCTGGTGATTTATTAAATATGGATGCTGTTATGGGTTCTTTCAAAATGAAGAAAGACAACACAAAGGATGATTTATTCTACATTTAGCACAATCAGTTTCAGAAACGAGCAAGTGAATACAGCTGTATCCAGAAGGTCTAGAAAAATCTAAGGAATAAGCATTTTTCAATTAAATAACTTTAGGAAAAAGCAAATGAGATCACAAAAGTGGTAAGACATTGTTTGGTAACTAGAGTTACCCCTTAATAACTTTAGTTAGGACTTCGCATGCAATGTTTTTACCTTCATGAGAGACTATGAACCATTTCACAAGACAAAAGTGTAACCAGTGTCAGAGCTATCCAGTTACCCAACTGACGGAAAGTTCCCCTAATGCAATGCTCTCTCTGTCCTTTTATGATCTGAGGTTGTGGAACTTCTTTCCTGTTCTTACCACAATTCTGGCAAATCTAAGGGGCTTAGCCTGAACTTCTTACACCTCACTATGTAGCTGGATTCACATACTGATTCTCTTGGGCTATCTAATTCTTCATTTTATTTACGAATTTTGCTAAATACATGGTAAAGGAATAAGCTGTAACAATTTGACCACTAGACTCAAGCAGCACAAAATCAAAAAATCTAAATGACAACAGCACAACTTACACAACTTCATTGTTGGGTTTCACTGTAGTTGAGAAATCTGTTTGTAAGCAAAGATATCTTTCCTTTGATTACACTTTACAGAATTGTTACTGCTTGCAACTGCAATTCTACTTGAGATACAAGAGTTGCAAGATTTTTTTCCTACACATCTTGATATGAAGCTGACCATTCTTGACTGTTTGCATTCTCACATTCTTCCCTTACTGCTCCACAGAGATTTATGTGAATTTTTCCATGTAATTTTGTATGCAAGGTTGTTGGGACAAGTGATTCCAGGACTTATGGTGAATACCTAAGCACAACATCTGAACATAAAACGTTCAATTACTTGGAGGAATAAAAATAAAGTTTGCTGGTTATGTCCCATTAGCCCGAGGTCCTAATACCTTACTTAAATTTGCATATACTCCTAGTTTATTGTCAAGGGATGAATTTATGATGCAAAATGCTTTTCAGCATAGGCAAAGGTATCACTGTTTTGCCTACTTGCAAAATATTATTCCATCCATTCTTCAAAGAGACACAAACAGACCTCACTCCAATGCAGAAAGTAAATTTAAATGCTATGCAGGACCAGCCATGAAATTAAACAGGTATTTTCTAATATCTCAAAAAAAAATGCTTATGGGACATTTGAGTAACTCTGCTCTCTGCTGAAAGTGCAGCTATTGAACAGGCTTGAGCTACAGCTCAAGCTATTGAACAGACTTCAGAGCTACAGGCAGAACTGAAGCTGTGTGTCACCCCTTGCAGGAAAAAATAATACTGATGGGCTTACCCATATGAATCCCTACAGGACAGGTCTGGTCCTGGGTGTGCTACTTTGGTTTCTATACATGTAACTTCTATTCCTAACTTAAGTAATCAGAAGCTTTTAGCAGCTTTTAGCAAGACTGAATTTCCAGTATCTCATTTATAATAAAGCACAAAATATTTTCAAAATAACAATACATTAATTCCCTAACAATAGTGCTGATGAATCAAAAATGTACCTCCAGCAATCCCTATCACCATATTTGAGGAATTATGTCTTTAGCAGCAGAAGCTAACTTCAACAAGGCATAACATACAATTTTAAAGACTTTCAGAAGAGCCTAGATTGTTATCATGAATTTGCACAATTCTTGTAACATCAAAGAGAGTCCAATGGCAGCAAAGGCACTCCTCTTTTCCTCTGCCTTTTGACTGGCCAGAAGCAATCAATAAATTGAAAATACTGAACAGAAAGAATCTTTAGCTGAATTAGTATATAACTGAAAATGTTGGCAAGGACCTCTCCCCATAGCTGGATCCCAAGAACCACAATATGCACATGCTTGTGTGAATCTGGGGTAAGAAACTGCAACTTTATCCATTGCTTGCACATTTAAATAAAGATATAAATGCAAAGAAATAGACCTGCCATTTCATGCATTTGCTTTTAAAGTGGAATTTTCTGTTTATTATTCCTGTGCCCTCACACCTACAGACAGACGTACAATCTGTGAAAATCATGGACTAAATGAAAAGGAAAGAGGACTGGAGAAACTGAAAAGTAACCAACTAGTTTTTCCTTGCCTCAGGAAATACACACTCACGCACAAAGCAATTATTAAAGGATTATTAAACAGAAGCAACCACAGGCATTTATATTTCCTGTCTCCTCTAAACTTCTGTTGGTGAAAATCAAAGCCTTAAATTTTAAACCAACCTGAATTATGAAACTAAGTTACACTAAAGGAGTCATATTTGACAGCAAATTTATTACTAGATTAATATAATTTTACAATGATTTCTGATAGTTCTGTTCACTTAGATTATTTTGATTTGAACATATGTGTTTGATAAGAAGTTGGAAACAACAGAATGTGAACACCAAGGCAAAACTACCAAAGAAGGATACACAGGAAGAGATCAGGACCTCTTTATTAGGCTCACAGCTTATATTAATATTCAATATAGTAGTAGTCCTCCTTGTTAGGTATTAAAGTAACTATAAGTAGTTATTTTACAATTCTAAATTTCTTGGAAAAAAAGGTTGCTATATATTTCTATAAATCACAATATTGATATGTACAGACAAAGGGTTCCTATTTGAATACTAAAAATTATTTCATCAGATTACAAACAAACAAAAAAAAGACCATAAAGCTTTTAGTTTATAGAAATATAACTACAAGTACAAGATGTACATTTCTCACTTTCTTACTGGAGCTCTGCAGTCCACTGGAAAGTTGGGAGATTTATGTTCTTCTTCCTTCTATATAAAAGTTCTAGATTCTATTGCCAAACTCCTACTCGCTGTTGCTTATCACCAGCATGCTCAAAAAACATGAAGTCCTAAGAAGCAAACAAAAAGCAAATAAATACCTTTTAAATGTAGTTCTTAGTTCAGAGATCTCCTGGTTGCTTTGCAAGGTATTCCAAGCACCTTCCTCTCGAAACCTCAGATGATGAGAAGAAGGTGGGAGCATGTCTCTCCATTCCCCCATTCACCTGGGTCTCTCAGAATAGGCCACCCACAGAGAGAGAAAGAAGTGGTGGAAGACCTACATGAAAACTTTAAATTACTAGCCAAAGCTATATTTCCTTTACTCAGGATTCCTGCCCTGGCTTTGTTCAACCTGACTCAGTCCCTTCAATTTTATGTCAAACTGGAGTTAATGGTGACTACCTTCAGTTTAGGTGGAGGTCTAGAATAAGCTTATTATCTGAAATAATTCTTTGTCGCCTTCCATAGCTAGTTTTAGACACAGGAAGTTCACAACAAGCTGTCGCACACTTCAAGGAGCTCAGAGTCAAATTCTTTACCAACTCAGTTTGAACATGAAGATGAAAAAGTCAGTTAATGTTCAAGTATTAGTGAATGACAGACTTACGATAAGGAAGCAAGCACCAATCATGACAGCTTTCATTTTTACATCAAGGTCCATTGGGAATGAAATTCCAAAGTTATCTGCATCTGTAAAGGCTTCTTTCAAAAACCCAGTCCACTGCTTAGAAATCCTCCCAACAGTAGAACTCTCATCCACAGACTTCACCTAGTATAATGTAAAATAAATTTAAAAAAACAAATCTGTCATTCATAATATTCCCAAATCTTTTTCACGATAGTTTCATTTGAAAGCTTCTGATTGTGTTATTTGAATTAACGCCGTCATTGAATGCAAGTGTTTGTACCAAAAGGCACCCCTGACTATCAGAAAGTCAGCTTTAAGTAGCACTGACATGAACTTAATTCTAAATCTGACTGTGAAGTTCAATGCTTTAATGGTGTTGGAAGACAGCTACTGCATGCACGCACACACTCTGCTGGAAGTATTGCCTTTTAGCCAAGAGAGTGAATTAGTTTCTCCTGCCATGTATCAGGAACTGCTCAAGTGAAAATGAAACAAATTACATTCTTCTGTTCCAAAGCAGAGATTAGCCCTTTGTCAACATTATGTTTCCTAAAACTAGATCCAGTCTTCAGGGTCATGTGAAAGACTAGTCCCCAAAAATAAAATTATACCAAATTTGCTTTAGCAACTATTTACAACATCATTTTAAATATTAAATGGTAGACTACTGTATCTACTAATTAATGTGTACAAAAATAATGATGCATTAATCACTGTTATTTTTAAGTGAAAGTTGTAACTCTTCAGTCATTCAAATCTGTATTTTAGGTCTAAATTATCTTGATCTACTTGGTCATTGAATGATTATTAAATGATTAAATGAGTGGTTGTAGGAAGTCATTTTCATAAATAACTGATACAGCTGAGAATAAGTTTTTTGTTAGGGTCTAATATAATAGATTCAAAAAGATTTTGCTGCTAAATATTTCAATTAGGAGATTTGTGTGCAGCCACAGGGAATCAGTCTCACTGATCACTGATGAGTAGCTTTAAGATGTCATTTGTGGAAGTTTGTTTGGCTTATCTAGAGAAGTGATTATACTAGCATTAAAAGATTATGCACTAATTACTTAATATATACTACAGCTACTATCAAACCACTACCTGAAAGAAGATACATACAATTTTTAGCATTGCATACCTCAAAATTAATGTCCTCACAACAGCTGCAGATAACACATGGGCCAATAATTTTCAATACATCCATTCTTTTCTCATCTTGAATGGTAAACTTTGGCAGACAGGGATGCCAGTTCTGGACAACGTAACCAACTGGTGTTCCTGGAGGCGCCTGAACCTCCAGCTTCAGGAAAAAGAAAATCTCCACATGACATGCTTGTTAGACAAAGCCCACCTAGCACACAAACCAAATACAGCTTTTTTTCCACAACAATCTGGTTTTCCAATGCACGAAGCTGCATGGGGTTTTCTGCAAATATTTTCAGAAAACTGCACACAGGTTGCAACTTTTCCCTTCACTGAAAGCAACAAGATGCTCCTAAGGCTGTGGCACACACAAGCTATGTATCTACAGTAGAAAGATCAAAGACTACTGAAAGAAAGGCTGTGAGCATCCTGAAAGCATTCAGTGAAGACACCACAGGATGCAGCTACAAATCCCTCAGTAAGACTTCTGAGTAGGCTCGGATTTGAGGTTTCAGAAGTTGCATCACCCCATAATTATTTTAATATTAAGAAAGCTCACAATTTACTGTGTTGAATTTAACTATAGCTTTCACAGCAGTATAGTGAAAACTCTAGCTGTTATTTTATGAAAGCCACTGCCCAACTCTTACACCACAAATCCATCTCCAGCACAGATTTTGGCACCAACCGTGAGTTTCCTGACATGTTGTTGAATCAAATTTTTCATTACCATAATCAGAAGTGGCCAGAGTGAACCTAAGTGTTGCAGCACACTAGCTTCTTCCCAGACCAAAGAGACCCCATGCACAAACCCCACAGATCTCTTTCCCCACAACTTACAGACAAAACCTGACTTGTTTCACCTCACCTCCTGATTCAAGACAATCCCATCTTAAAACCGCACAGGTGGATCATCTCCCACATGGGGGAAGATGGTGAGAAGGAGCAACTGACCTCCTGTAAGCAGCAAGGAAAGCAGCATGAAGAACATCGAAGGGGTCTCTGCAGCGTTACCACCTCGTGGCCCAAGTTGTCTATAATCCGGAGGGTGAAGGGTCGTGCTGGCCCACAGCAATTCCTGGTACAGCAGTCAGTGTCCTCTGCTGCACAGTACACTATTTGCCCCAGCGTATTCTTGATTTCATATCTGTTGCTTGTTTCAAAGCCAGTCAAAACTGAAAAATAGGAACAGAACTGTTAAATTTCTGAAGTGCATCTCGTCAGAAAAGTCACCATGCTAACTCTAAAACTACCCTTTGGGAAGGCAGGCCTCACTCAAAGTCTGTCAGAGGTAGCCACTAGTGAAGGGAAATGGTGGGGAAGGACCCTTGAACAGAGCAGCCTGTTCAAGAGAGGAGAAGCCACCATGAACATGGCAGTGCAAAAACAGCACAGAGATGTCCATCAGTCCCCTCCCACCACATACGGACACCTACTGCCAGAACAAGCACCACAATTATAAATAACACAGCATGGAAGATTCTCAGGGAAGAGCTGAAGGGATGAGAATTAAAGAAACTTGTGAATTTGGAGGTGAAGCAAGAAAAGGGCTCTAGAGGACACAAATATGTTCAGAATGAGAAGGCCACAAAAAAAGCCTCACAGTCAAGATTCACAGCTGCCCAAATAGAAAACAACAAGAGCCAGGACAGAAATTTTGATTAATTTCTCTACCAAATGAAAGTACTCTTTGAAGCATTATGGAAAGAAAATGCAACAGCATTAAGTGTCAGCCAAGATGGATGGTCCATTTTATTTCATCTATTTGAAAGACACTGATAAGATGACTTTGATATTCTTAAAGTGAATGGAATGGGGGGAGTAGAAGGAAAGCAGTTCAATCTGCTAAAACAGCAGGATTGCCTGGAAATGGGATCGGAGCTGCATGCCAGTCTATGGAATTAGCTAGAGTAAGAGAGGACAGAAAAGAAGATCTTTAAGTAGGGAAGAGAGGCAAGTAGAAATCTTGTGAATGGATAACATGGGAAAAGTATGACTTCAGCTATAACTAGCTACCAAGATTATTCAGTTGCATTGCTACGTATATTTTAAGATAGAGAATCTGCTTAAAATCCTCTGCCCTCCTAGTTTCCCCTTCCTGTCCTCCACAACTTCCGCAGGAATTGAGACAAATAACAGAGGCAGGAAAGAGAAAGGTGGCAATCCACCTTAAATATGTAGTATCAAAGTCTAAATTTTACTGTTCTTGGGATCATTAGATTTAAACATTTCTCTATTATAAATACTTTCACTTACTCTCAAGAAGTTCAATTTGCTGATGAATTAATATCTGGTCAATCTGTTTGTGGTTGAAAAATTAAACAGAAATAGTTAACAAGTTGTAACTAAGAGAAAACTAGTTTTAAGAAACATTGCTGTTTCATTTCAGAATGCAGATTTATGGATCAATACATTGTCTACAGGCAGATCATCTACTGGTAAAGCTGTGGAAGTAGCTCATGTCCCCCCTGTCCTGTTCTCTGTCAATTTAGCAGAACAGTGTTTCAGAGCACAGGTGCAGATAGCAGAAGTTGTACCCAAGCTGGTCTGGTTACAAGCACACAGGGCTAATGTGCCTGTGCTCCTTTCAGGGCTCAGGGTAGCTCAGCTACAGAGCCTGACAGAGCCTCCGACACCACATATCCCAGATGCCTACATCAGGAGTCTGTACGGAAAAAAGCAGGAAACAAATTTTAGAGGAGAAGCTCAGCTACTGCTTAGCTCTGAGTGAAACTCAGGAAAAATCAGCCTCTCCTCACTGCTACTTTTTTTTTTTTTGAGCAATTTGCAAAACTGGCAACAATACATCAGTGTTAAGCCTTGATATTTGCTCCTAGTGAGGAGATGAACTGTATTTTTACAGTACAAGGACATATTCTGCAATGTGGAAACAACTCTTATTTGGCTATTAGCATTCTCTACATTGTGAAGTCTGACTAGCGCCTCTCCTAACAACATCATGAAGAGGTGTGAAGAAAGCATCATGTAGAAAACTAAGCACCTCTGATGTTCTACAGTTGCCCACATTATATACGTTTATTATATACAGCTTGCCAAATCACATTACATCTCACAAACAGTAGCTTCAGAAATAGGAAGGATGTATGATGGCCATGTGCCCCCGGTCCTTTAGCATCTCACTCGGCAGCAGAGCACTCTGTGAAGTGCTGCGGCCACAACAGGCACCTCCACATTCAAACATGCATCAATCACGTTACAAAAGGGTTCACTTAGCAGCCCAAAACAGCAACCTATGCAGCTGCAACAAAGCCAGATGCTTTTTTTAGCTTTTTCATGGATGCAGGATGATTCTCCGGAGAACACCTGTTCTCTGGGGAAGGAGGAAGTGTGCAGGTACCTGTGTAAGGTATTCCAGTCCAGGAGGGCATCTAGGAAGAGGAGGAGGGACGGGCATCCAGATTGTCCCCTCCTTGACGATGGGCTGGTTCTGGATGAGTGGAGCACCTGGGACTCCCATGGCCTGTACCTGGAAGCCATAGCTCCCCGCACCTGTGACATTTGGTGTGGTAGGAGAGATGCAGTTATGAAAGTTAGATGTTGGAAAAGAATTGCCCCATGGATCTTCAAAAGATTAATTTGTTCACTATTTTGAACTGTGAAGATCCTTATACCTACAATATATTTCTGTTATGAACACTACAACTTTTGTGAAGGAAGTTACACTGGATTGGGATGTTCTAATCCATCCAGACAAATGGATAATAAATAACAAAATAAAATAAATGCATCATTCTTGAATATAGCAGGATTTTATTCACATAAAGATAGGCAATTCAAAAATTAGAAATAAATAAATGAAGGTTATTTGTAAGTAGACATAATGCCTTAAAATACATGAAAAGTATTGGCATTTACAAGTCGTCAGTTGAGCGAATGAGGAATTTTAAGACAAAGTTTTTCTTCTTTAACTTCTACCAGTGTTAGTACTGCTTAGCACACGCTAACATGTCGCACCAAGAAGGAAAGAAGATGACTTTTCAGTGAAACAGAAATGAACAGAAACTCTACAGAATTAACATCAGAAAAGTAAATCAGATATGGTCGCCCTCATAAAACCTCTTACTTCCCATGCTTATTTCTTAATGATATAGCAGATCTGTAGCCAAGCAACCTACCTTGGTAAGTCCCAGGTGCATGCTGTGGGTAGCCATAGGGGACTTGATTTTCTGGTGCGTTAGCGTTTGAAAATCCAGGCACTGGGGCAGGTTGATGCACTGGAAGAATGGAACATATGCTTTGAGTATTGCTTGTTTCCTCCTATCCTAGGATGAAAGACCCACAACATTGCCTCATTTTTCAGAGTAGACGTACAAGAAAATTAAGTAGCTGTTCTCTGTATAGCAAAAACTGTGTAACAAGCTTGTATTTATTCAAAATATTAAACATCAGTAGAACTTACAAGAGTTCTGATCCTTAAAGTGCAGAAAAAAGGCAAGTATTGCACATGATGTCACAAAGATGTCACAGAACCACAGAATCATTTTGCTTAGAAGGGACCTCTTGAGATCACCTAGTCCAACTCCTGCTCAAGCAGGGTCAGTTCACTTTCTGTCTGGACCAGAGGCGCCTTTGTTCATTTATATTTAGAAGGAGGATTTAATTCAAAGACTTGCCAGGGAACTGACAGGCTGTTCTCCTATATGGAACAGACTGGTAATGAGCCATTCTCCACTATATAAAATATTTTCTTTCAATTTCTCCAAGTTAGAACTATATTAATGTCTCACCAGCAGACTCAGAGGGTTATGGAGTTAAAAACATTCAGCAAGTTCAGTTTGTAAGCAGAAATAACTTGAATTTCAAGGTGGGTTTTTTTTTAATTTAACTTCAGAAATCAAGATCTGAAAATGTAAGCCATATATTTTGTAAATTATTCAATTTTAAAATTTAAATAATTTCAATTTAAAACATTCATGCATACTTCATAAAATTAGAAGGTAAATTAATAGCTATGCTAATACTGCTTGAGCACCTTGGAAGGACCCGTGTTATCTCTGATATTAAAAAAAGATGACATTCTGTTTATATTATACTCACCTTGCATTGCTGTGGATCAGCTAATAATTGTTCTGCAAAACAACATATTTATTTTGTGCTTTTTTTATTATATCATTTCACAGGAGTTATTCAGAATTCTCTATTATTGATAAAAGTTACTTGCCTGTCTAGACTGTATGGAAAAGCCAAATTACAAACACAAGCTAAAATAACTTTAAATATCTTCTAGGCTTTGCCTCCACCAAAACATAAATCTGAATTATCTATGCCTGCACTCATGCTTTGAGTATCCTTAAGTCATGCTCAACTCAGAGGAAAGTATTAGGATGTGCAGTTATTTCATTGCAGTGCAAGACTCCGTTGTGCAGCCATTCAGAAGCATCATGAAATTCAGATGAACAAATTACTGCAGTAATTTCAGAGCAACTGTTTTAGTGTATTGATGTTGACTACAAATCTGCTTGGGTAAATCCTGGAGCAGCCATGATGCCATGCTACTGCCTATTCAGTTCTTTATGCTATTCCACTTCTGAAGTGGTACTACTAAATATCACATATCAAATTTTTGTCTCCGTGTGATAATAAAGGGTGGGCTTTCACTGGTGTGTAGGCTTCCACAGCAGAATATCATGATTGAAAGGGCCAACTGCTTGTCTTTTTCTTTCTACTCTTTCAGGGTTGACAAAAGGAGTTAAAAAAAAGTAGAAGGGACATTTACTGATGCCAGCATCAACCTTGAGAGATGCTTCTTTCAGTCTCTGCGGTACAAGAGAAGTAAGACGATGGCAGCAACTTCTATTAAAGACAGGGGTCCAAAATATCCAGGAGATCCGTAAAGAGAGTATAAAAAAGAATGGTTATAGGAGCTTCTTTTTATAGGATCAAAACCTTTAAAATAAATAATAAACCTAGTTATTCTTTAAAAAGCACTCAGTGCAAGCTAAACTACTAATATATTTTGTCAGTTATGGTTCTTCCAACTAGTTCAAGTTCAGTGAAGATGGTCGTGCAAAGCTGGGAATGAAATCGAAACTGAAAGCAGTTCCTTCCTGCTTTTCACTCTCAGAGTAAAAGCAGATGTCACAGGAGCATGTTTAACAGTTCTGGGATGACATGGCACCTAGCTCAGTTTCCAACTCATACACAACATCCTCTTTGTTTAATAGATTGGTTTTAAAGTGTTTCTTTTTCTGTTTTTTTTTTACTTCGCTAGCAAAGACACCATCCTATTTTGTGTACTTTAATTGGATTCTGGTCCCCACATGAATAAAGGTTAAAAAAAATAGGAAATAATTTAAAATTATACATCTAACCTAAAAATCTGAAAGAACACATTCAAACTACGTAACTTAAACTTTGTTCTCATAGTTGATAATATAGAGTGACAAGATTAATATATGACCATACTAAAATATGTTGACAAACCTACCAGCTTGTAGGAAAAACATGAACTAAAGATGAATAAAAAAACATTACTTAAACTAGCAAAAGATCAGTTTATTAGTTTATACTGTGAGATGTTCCAGCTACCTGAACTTCAGTGAAATACTGAGAATTATAACTGAACCCTTTGGTAAAGGGAGAGTAGAGACAGAATGATATGATTTATTTAAAAGAAAAGCTTTAGAGTAGCCCAGAATCTTTTTTCTCCCTACAACCACACATATATGCCACTGTGCAATCTAGGATTTAGAAAATGTTGATAGACCTTTAGCCAGAAAAGCAACAAAGATTTTACAAAGTTCAACTCCCATTTCATCAGACATGATGTTAAAGAGAATGGTTGATTATTTCTTTTACTAAAATTATCTCTTTATTTCTACTGCTTTTTATCTAGACTCCTTCTACCACCTCCCATTCAGTCATCAAGATTAACACATTGTCAGTCATGCCCTGCTTTTAATCCAAATAATTTATAAAGACTGTGAAATAGCATAAAATTCTGAAATAGCAAAGGAAGAAGGAACAAAAACTCACTTTTGTCAGCCTTTATATTAAACAATATATTGTTCAGCCATGTTGTTATTCGTGGGGAAACGTCCACCTTGTGTAATCCCAGTCAAGAAATAGTAGTAATGAGCAGACCAGTCACTGAGAAATGTGTTGGTTCCAGGTGCCTGGGTTACACAGAGCAATGATTTGAAGCCTACATTTTCATTTCAGTTTAATAAAATGAGGCTTTACATGCTGCTATCTATTACTAGCTCTAGTAACAGTTTTTTTAAAAAAATATAGGGAATAATCATTGAAATGTTACTTACTTAGCAGGAAAAAGTAAAAGATATTTACATTTAGTTCCCACTAATACAAAAGAGGGAGAATGTTATTTCTTTGTAATTGAGTTAAAATTCGACAGATTTAAAGGAAAACACCAGAAAGAAAGTGCTTCAGCAAACAGAAGTCCATTACTGAATTAATTTTAGTTCAACAAAAACAGTAGCTGCATGAATCCCTTGTGCTACACTGGCCACATGCTGCAACCTGAATGCACAACACAAATCACCAGTAAGTTGTATTGGAGTGAATAAGCTGGTTGTGGTGTTTCAGAAGAAGCAGCTGTATATCTTTGCATACATCTTATAAAAAACTTTATAAGGCCCTAAGCAATCCCACCTAATTTGAATTTAGTCTGGTTTTAAGCAAAGGAATGGACCAAATTACTCCAAAGGTCCTCAAATGACCTTTACAATCAAAATTATGCTAGGATTGCAAGGGTCCTTCACACGTTATTACATTACCTGAGGTATTTGTTGATCAAACATTCCCCAGAATACCCCAGCTGGAGTGCAGAAAGCTTCAGCTCCCAGCACCTCACCCCTCACTGGGGCTATTTTAAGGTTAGGGCTACATGAGGGAGCCTGTGCCAAGTAAAGCCACCAAGCTTTGCCCTTTCCTGACAAGATTCCCATAGTAACTCATAGCTCTGGGTCCACTCTCCCAAAGGGAGTACAGATGAGCTATAAATATCCTCTCTGCTCTGGAGGAGGGGACATACCTGGGTTCAGCTTTACACAAGGGAAAGCAGAAGCAATTTTTCTAGCAAGAAGGAAGCACCAGGGGAATTGGAGAAGCTTCATGCAAAGTGGCTGTTGGGTAATGAACGACACTTATGAAACACAGTCTCTGGATGGTCTGAGGCCCCCCTGCTGTGCCTGCATGCCAGGAGCAGGAAAGGTTACACACAGCCAGCCGCCTCTCCTAAAAACACAACTTGAACCCCGCAGCATGGTTTCCAGCTTCAACCACTGCAACAGAGAGAGGAAATGAAAGGCAAAAGAACTGCCCCCCTCCCCAAACGCTCCTTCAACTGCCAAGAGCAGCTGTTCGGCTGCGGGTTAGCAAGCTGACAGCAGACCCCTACATCTCTTTTGCTGTACTGCTCATGAGAGAAAGGAACTCATATCAAGAAGTCTCATTCTTCATACCCTGTGCCTCTACTTTGCACTATCTAGAACACATATTGCCAGCTTCCTCCACACCCATAGGAGTTCCCAGACCTTTTCCCTTTGCTCTCAGAACTAGCAGTCAATTGCTGCAACAGCCTAAACCCTCTCACCCAGCACCAGCACACCCAACCGGTTGCTCACTTTCTCCTTACTTCCTTGAATCGTTATTCTAATGGGTAGCATGGAAGCAACCCCCAGAGGCACCCAGGCCCAGGCACAGTGTTCCTCCTCCAGGACTTCTGAGCCCAGGCACTTAAGGATAGCCAAAAACTTTTGGAAAGGAAATCAAGGAAATACTGATTCCAAAGGAAGTCAGAAGAAAATTGTTCTAGTTCAGAGAACAGTAAGGAAATAACATCCCTAGATTGTTCCTTTTTAAGGAATGACAGAATGTCCATGTTTCTTTTCAATCACTTTCTCATTTTCAGAACTGCATTACACAGCTACATCTCCCTTACCCTGATTCATGTCAACAGATACACTGCAACTGATTTAGAGATGTTAATCCAGTTAACTACAGAACTTCTGTTTTTTTATCAGAAAAACAGTATACTAGCATGACAATCAGTTTCGTTTCTTCTCCAGCTCACTAAAATAGTGCCAAGAGAACGTCACACATCCTGTCAATTACATACCAAGCCAGGCCCTTTCCGAAAAAGTTTATGATTCAAAAAACAGGCTTGGAAGGCAAAATAGCAGCGAGGCATGCATTAGTTCACCGTTGCTAGTTTTGTGGCACTTCACCACGTTATATTAGACTGTTCAGCCCCTGGATTTTAACCTGAACCGTGCCTGCTGCTCTCAGCTCTCTCGAGCAGGGCTCTCCCAGGACAGCCTCGGCAGCAAGATCCTTCCTTAAACCAGCCTTTGCGAGCAAGTTACTTTGATGAAGAAACATTTTGTAATTCATTGCACAATTGCAACCGGAAAACGGGGCCCTTCTAATCGTCAGGACCTTTCCACGGCCCTTCTAATCATTAAACATCCCTGCGATGAAAACAAAAAGAGATACCTGAAAGGACCACCTACAAGCAATCACAGACATTAAGTCACATATTCACAGCAAAAAAAAATACCCGATCCCAAAGCCGAGGAGCCGCCCCACGGCGTCCCGCACCGAGCCCCGCTTCCAGCCGCGCTCCGCTCCGCTCCGCCCGTCCCCGCCCCGTCGCGGCGGCCCCAGCCCCAGACCCACCCGGGGGTGGCGGCCGGGGCGGGCGGGCGGCTCCCGGGGCCGCGCAGGGGCGGGCAGCGGGGGCGGGTCCTTGTTCCCGGTAGGAGCCGCGGCGGCCGGGGGCGGCGGCGTTCCGCGGGGCACGGCCCGAGCGCCGCTTGCTATGGCCGTGCAGCAGAAGGTCAAATGTTGGCTTAAAATTAAGTGGTGCCGTATTTCTAGAAGGTAGTAACGTCTTTCTCGGTATAATTTCTGCAACTACAATAACACCGGAGTTCTTTCATTAAGGAGGCGGTTCAAACTTGCCCATACTGCCCATACTTGCCCCATACCGTCTTTCATACGATTATTCACAGTAAAGTACAACCCTGAAAAAGTCTTAGGTTTCCTATAATCCTTACACTATCACCTTTTCCCGTCTGAAAAAGTTTCCACCGTAAGAAACATTTTCCACTGTAACCTAAATGTTCATCAGACAGCTGATTTCTGTGAAATATCTGTCAGTGGAAGAAAAAAAAAAAAAAAAATGCAAAACCCTAAACCCCTTTGATTGGTGCTTATCCTGATGTGCTATTTCTGAAAGATTTCCTCAAAACACAGGTGATTTAATGATCACCTTATCCTCGGTTCACTCTGTCTGATACTACATTAATACTCAGTGGTATGGTACTATCTGGAGATGTACAGACAGTGCGGCGCATTCATAGTGCCTGAGAAAACACTTTTCAAGTCTGAAAATATCCAAAGTTTCTAGAAGTTTCCTAAAACTTTTTAAAGATTTTTATTTCAAAAACATTTGCCTCTGGAGAGCTAACCCAAAAATAAGTCTTACAAAAAAGGACAGTTTCACAATGCAGAATCCAGACATATGTGATAGTGAGAACTGGGGTAAGGAATGGGGGCACACATTAATTTGTTTATTCTTTTGATAACAAATTTAACCATACAAAGTGAAGCCCAAGGAGGGCAGACAGTACTTTAATTTCAAACCTGACTTTATACAAATATATTTTGTGCATGGTCAGAAGTTTACTGTACTTTCCTGTTTCCATGTAGCTCCTGCAGAGCCACTTGTCACCCTTAATCTATTAGCAGCCCTTTAGTGATGAAGAATGGAGAGACCCAAAAAGAGAGTATCAGGAGAGCTGCTGAAGGTCTTTCACGTAAAAGCAGCTGCAGTTTTGGACCCAGATGATCACCCTAAAACAAAGGCTCATTGGGGTTTCTATTAAATAAGGTCTACCTTTTTTAAATTTATTTAAAAAAAAAAAAAAAAAAGACATACAGTTATAGCTCAAAGTGTCCCATTTGTTTGTTGATTTGCTGTTGAATCATGTGAGATCAAGACAGGGAGGTGTTAAATCCCTCACTTTCAGCTTCCAACTTTTTAAGAAAGAAGCTACTTATTACAAAACATGTTGTATATTCCAAATATTTGTAGGTTAAAGATGATCAACAGATGTAATTAACGTCAATGTTATGTAGATAAGCAATTGTGTGAGCTGGCACAGGCAGGATGCAGGAACAACCACAAAATCATGGATGAAATGCAAAGAGTAAATTTATTTTCGTTACCTTGTCAACTGGGAGATCTCCAAAGCAGCAACCGGGCAGAGGCACACAAGCGGAGACGTAGGCATCGCGGAGCTCGGTCCATGCTGGAGGATCACCGAATCTGCTGCTTTCGCCTGTATACCAGGGATTTGCGCAGGCATAGTTTACCACTGTGCTTTGATCTTTCCCACAGCAGGGCAGAAATCTCAAGGATGTTCAATAACATGCCTCTAAGTCTATCACAGGCCTATGGTATCTAAACACAGATGTTCTACTTGTCAAACACGCAAGACTAAACAATTAGTATGATATATGTGGTTTTCTACACCCCAACAGAAAGTCACTTGAGATGTTTACAATCCTCCTCACCAATCTTCCGTTATCTTCCCACAGGGAAGATGACCCCAGGGATATCCCAGACCATGTGGCATCATGCTCAGCATAGAAAGCTGGGGGAAGAAGAAAGGAAGCAGGGAGGGGGGGAGGCGTGTGCAGAGTGATGGCGTTTGTCTTCCCAAGTCACCGTTACATGTGATGGAGCCTGGCTGTCCTGAAGGTGGCTGAGCACCTGCCTGCAGATGGGAAGTGGTGAATGAATTCCTTGTTTTGCTTGTGCATGTGGCTTTTGCTTTAGCTGTTAAACTGTTTTTCTCTCAGCTCATGATTTTTCTCACTTTTCCGATTCCCTCCGCCATGGCACCAGAGGGGAGCAAGCAAGCAGCTCTGTAGGGCTCAGTTGCCAGCTGGGGTTAAACCAGAACACCCATGATGCAGATCCTAGCTGTTTGAAAACTTGGATACATCTGGAAAAGTTGTAACAACTTTTCTGGATTGCCTTAAAGTCAACCTTGCAATAAAATTCAGCAGAAAAGAGCGGTAGCGATGCAGTTTGCAGCCTCCCCTGGCTGGCAGCCCAACAGTCCATTCGCCCAGCTCCATCTGGACCGTGCTGGACCCGCATGTTCGAGCAGGTACCAGGGCAGGAACAGCACTTGGCTGGGCTTCAGCGCGCTCCTGCAGCAACGTCACACCCTGAGACATTATGACATTATGACGTTGTTGATACTGAAGTCTCTACTGTTTACAGAGCCACACATTTAATATCGACTCAAAAAAACCCAAACAACCCCTCTATCAAAATGTATTACTCTGTTTCACTGAGGAAAAAAGAAACAAAACCCAAAAAACCTCAGAATTAACTAACACTTTCTCTTTTAGAGCCTGTTTTTCCTCTCACAGAGTGGAAGGGCAGAAAGCACATTGTGTGTCTGATTGTAAAATGTAAAATATTTCTAAAGATTACTTAGCTTTTCTCCTTATATTTACTTTTTCCATCTCCAAACTTAGAATATAATGTTGATTCAGTGTATTTTTAATTCATTTTAATAAAATTAATAAATTTAATTAATTTTTAGCCACAGAATACCTGGTTACATAGCTTCAAGCTGTACATCCACCTTGAAAGGAGATTAAATTATATTTGAAACTATTTTACCTTGCTTATAAGGCACCACCTCAGGGAAAAAAATACTCATATGGATGCTATAGGTACAGGAACAAAAACAAACAAATACTGAGTTGTTTGGGAAAGTCACTTGGAACAACTTGGCTCATGTCCTGATTAACAGTGTTGGTGAACTAACCTTCTGCATCCTTTTCTATACATTCACATAGTCCATTCCGTACTGGAGCTGCTGGTGTCCGTGTATGTCTCTGCAAAGTAAACTGTACTTAATCTAAACCAGACAACCTGATCACGGTAATTTCTGTATGCATGAATCCCGAGACTTAGAATTAAACTTGAATCCTTAATAAAGAAAACAGAAATTAGTAAGTGTAGGTCACTTTGCAGGTTTTCTAACTCCCAAAATAAGGTCTTCATTTCAATATTCAACTTTCCATAAACAAAAAGCCCTATTATACTAGCCCTGCATTGAATTTCACCTAGACACCAGATATGACAAGGATTTGAGGATTTTATTTTGCTAGTTTCCTCAGGACCATAAGAATCTAATCTAAAGCTGACTAGCATTTTTCCACGTATCTGCATTGAGCCCACTAAGAGGATTAATAGCAGACACCAAGAAATAGGTTTTAAACATTTTTAAAGAAATAGGTATAGAATTATTTTGACATGGCTGGGAAATTAGAAATACATGGTAGCATTTGATACTACCATTCTTTTTTAACAGGACTATAACATAGTTATATTTAGCTCAGTTCAGACTTATATGCAAAAAAAAATTAAATTTTATTGCCCAGCTAATGTAGCTTTTTAACATAGGATGAATATTATTTCTTAGATGAGGATATCTTCATCTTATCAAACAGAACAGAGATAACAGCATACCTCTTCCTCTTCCTTTCAGGCATTTATCAGTAGGAAAAAACCTATTCACCTGTGGTGGCAGGAAAAAAGATGCCATGATTCACACAACACAAAGTAAATTATTGGTCTTTGCCATATCAAATAATGCTCCACTTCTTTTCTTATCCAACTGGGATCACTGGTGTTATGACTGGCAGTCAGTGCTTTTCTGTTAGATCGGTAGGTTGAAATGCTCAGTACCTTTTTATTTTCTCCAGTGAGATTTAATCAGTGCCGCAGGGAAACCCTTAAACATTAAGAAGAGAAGCTGGAGTTGCTTCAAAAGAGGTGAGAAAGGTACCATGTTCCTAGTAATTTATTCTTTTAGGTTTAAGCGTGTTTACCTGAAAAGAAACATTATTTGTAGATTCTTGACCCCATTTTCTAGGTATGCTGCTTATGGTTTGCATATTCAGAATACTACTTTCTACCACTTTAGCTTCTGACCCTTCTGACTGCAGCACCTTGTCTGATCCCATGGTACCCAACACCAGAAATGGGATCAGTTCCTCCACCAGCTTCTGACACAGAGGTCTCCAGTAACCTCATTTGCTGGATAGAGTTGTGTTGACCAAAGCAGCTCTCATCTTTCTTCTTAACATCACCTAAGCAGCTCCTTTTCCCTTAGTGCACAGGCAGTACAGTCTGTGTCATGGAACATGGGAGGAAACTCACTTACAGTTGTACTGGAGAAGCCTACCTGTGCAGCCTTTGTGCAGCTCAAACTGTGTATAACTGCATTTCGCCTCAAGAAAGGCATTGTTTGCATGCCACAAGAAATAACAGTGATTACAGGCAGGTTTGCCTTTTGTGCCTGTGGACATAAACCCACAGAAAATGCAGACTCACTCTCCAGCGTTTGTGATCTGGAAAACAAACCCAGAACAGCAAGCAGCCCTGGCAGATGCAGAGAAACAGTAGCTGTGAGTAGTTGTTGTTGTCTTAAATACAGAAAAGACAGGATGTGAGGTTTGAGATGCAAAATTGAGGGTGCTGCCAGGAAATAAATGATAAGAAAAAAGAAAGGGAAAAAGAGGAAAAAGAACAAATGAAAAAAGAAAAAAGATGCCCTCCTCCCTGTGGCAGGCCAGGAAAGGCTCCTGAACTGCACTGGCAGCGGCCCCAGCCAAGGGGTACATTTTTTTTTTTCTGTTTCCCATCCATCAGTTGTGCACAGCTCTGAAAGGCTGATGTCACTCAAACTGCATATGCAGAGGAACAGAAAAGGTACTCACCGAGTCCAGGACCTTCAGTTTCTCACCTAAGATTTAGGACCCACCAAGCAGGGCTTGGACATCTGCATTGTAAAATCCTTCCATCCCTCTGCATGGAAACTAGTGCAGGGATGAAGCAGGGTCGAGTAAATTGGAGTCAGTATTACCATCTATGGATGATGGGGAAAAAGCAAAACTGAATATCAGAAACATTTTGGTGAATACAGGAGGAGTGGTAGATCCTGACTGTACCAGAGATTGCAATATTGGCTACTCTGCACTGTACAGATTTTGATGGCGAGGACCACACAATTTATAGCCAACACAAAAACACACTTTTAAAATCTGACTAAAGTGACAATCACATGATATGATTTTCACAATACTTAGAACTTGCCTCAAGAGTTTGCGTTTTAAAAGGCTAACCCCAGCCCCAATTATTCACATTTTAGGAATCTTATACAGAATCAATAAATTATTTTCCTTTTTGCATTTATACTACTTGTTGTATCCAAACTAGTAGAGGTTTTGAAAGCAGATAGCCAAATAAGGAAATGTTTCCATAGGCAAAATCCACATTTTTAATAAAACACAATGAGTCTAATATCAGATGACTACCAGTGTGTGAGGTACATGCAGTAAAAAGCATGTACAAACATTTTTAAAAGTAGATAAATTACTATTATTTTTATTATTTCTTTGATGTGGAAGTGGGGTAAATAGATTCCATCATGCTAACAGCTGACAGGCACCTGACATCTCCCAAGTTCCAGCTCTCTTTTTGGTTCAGTAATCAGTCCTTCACCAAGATAATAAAAAATGTATTCATGAAACCGGAAGAGGCAGCTAACACATTATCTCTGTATTAATGATTTGTAACTGTGGTAACAGGACTGTTAGCGTATTTGATTTCATTTAACAATGTCAAGTCAGTCATCAAGCCTGCAGTCTAACAAATGAGTTTTAAGTTCTCCTTTGAGAGGAAAACTGGGTGAAAATGGTTTTAGTATTGTAATATAATATCTTTGTTAATTTAGCATCCAGGTAGCAGGATTGTACAGTTAATAGTTCCAAACCCCATAAAGGGGCAGTCCTTATATTTTTACATATACTGACCAGCAACATGTCCCCTCGGGCTGTTACTAATAATCATGAAAATCATTTAAACAGGAAAAGCAATTTCCACACTGAACTGTCAGACATCATCATCAGTCTTTCCTCAAGATATTTGAACACAAGGGGAAAACAACAATGAAACAACAATAGAAACAATACAACACATTTGATTTTGCTACTAAATGTTTTTGTGCCAAACCAAGTTCTTTCTTAGACTGAGAAGGAGGCTAAATAAAGTTTTATTGCCACCAGTCATTCATGTATTTAAATGTCAGCACTGCAGATGAACTGGCACAGCCACTTTAGAGCTGGAAACCAGGATATAACAAGAAAAAGAACAGATCAACATAAAGAAATAGGCCATTACAGTTTACAGCATTTAGGATTAACTGTGATACCAAGAGTTTAAAATGCAGATTGTGTAAATCCTGTTTTCTGCTAAAGGGATAGTGATATTGCAAATAGATATTTAAAGGCAACATATTCCTAGCATGACTTTTTTTTCCTAAAAAGCATAATTAATACCAGCTTAATTAAAACAATACACCAGAAAAGCCAGCTCAGGCCAATTCCACACTCCACATCCTGCAGATGTCCATCTCCGTGTGTTGAAGCTGGCACTCTGAATTTCCAGGCTGCTTAGAGTGATCTCCTTCGGGGAGTTTGTTTGTTTGGGGTTGTTTGCAAGGCCATGTTCTTTCATTTAAGCACTGTTGCAGGCAATGTTAGATCTTAAAGCAGCAATCAAGTGATAGTAGTCCTTGAACACTCCCTCCCTCCAGTACCTTTCCTCACAAGCAGGAATGTGAGTGGGTGTGATTCACTGGACTCCTCTAAAGCTGAAGTTGCTACACTGCTACAAAACTGGAATCACGTAAAATGGTTATGTTAGGACATCCAGGGCCTTGAATTGACATCTCCCCTTTTAAAAGGTACATAAAATAAAAAAGCTGGTAAGCAGCCACCCCTTGCCACGGTGCATGGGGTATCTTTGGTTCAAGGTGAGGAGTCTCCTCCGCTCCATTTGCCGGTCCCCTGGAGCCCCCACTCCCCACTCCACCTTTGTTTGAGCACAGCAAAAAATATCTGACAGCATCCAGACTTACATCTGCTTTTGTTTACAATATTTTTGTCTTTTGGATACTAGCATTGGGTTTTAATTCAGCATTATGAAAAAATAATACCTTTTAACTTTTCTGTTCTTGATTAGGCACCTTAGGCTTGTCAAGGAGCTGCTGATAAAGGAGAAGCTGTAAATTAGGTTGGTTTTGATAGTGCTGTGATATACGCTGGCACTTCTTTTATCAACCTGAGGATGAATAGTGCAATGCCTAAATACATAACCAGGCTGAGGAGAGGATGTTATTAAAACCAATAAAGTCCAAGTTAATGCATTTCATAACAGACTTGTCTGATAAAAACATCCTGGGGACATTGAGGCTTTCATTAATTAAGAAGTTGTAAAGGTAGAAGTGCCACTAAATCTGCAAGAGTTTATGAGGTGAAGTTACAGGTCAATTAAGAACAAGAATCGAGGAAACCCAGCACTGGGCACTGCTTCTCACAGAGAGGGGTATTTCAGGAGGTTTGGAAGCTGGGGTGGAGAAAACACGGGAAAAGGAAAACAGAAGATTTACATCAAACATAAACCCTATTCACTATTAAGACCTAGCAACAAATATCAGGTACAGTAAACGCTTATCTCATACTGACTACGTGGGATGTAATTACACATGAAGAAATTGCTCACCAAAGCACTCACCCTCAGGCCAGAAGCATTCCTTAGAAATCCTGAGCACAGCTTTCAGGAGATTCACATTTAGTCCTATTATTTCTTAAAGCAAGTTTTGTTACTCAGCCCACAAGATATTTCTCCCTGGTTGCTATATCACGTGGTATTCTAAATTATATTTGCCCCATGGCCCCCTGATCCTGAGAAATGTCCACTCTTTCCTGCTGGAAAATGGAGGGCCATTCCCCTGGACTTGCAGATTCTGTAGGTTGGATGGCATGAGTTGGCCTACAAGTCTACACTGGTAGACTCTACAGGTTTCTAGAACCAATGCTTGTTAGGCAGGTCTCCAGAATTGAGGTAAAAGCCTTTTTCACACTGGTATTTACAATTATTCTATATGGTTCTCTTTCAATGATCTTTCACAGAATTTCAAAGCATGTGATTTCTGCTTAAGTGGATCTATATTAGCATTAATCAGTGTTTTCTATGGCTTTAGAACTAGAACAAGTATTTTACACCACTTACTAGTTATTTTCTCTGAGTTAATAATATAAAATGCTTGCTGATAGAGCTGCATAGAATTACTCTGAACTCATCTGACAAAAGGCCTTAATGACCTGATCCAAAGGCTAACCTTTATTTCATCTGGTTTTGAATGAAGCCCTGTGTTTTAATGTTTCACATCAACCAAGACCACAGTTAAGATGATGCTTTATAAACTGAACAAAGCTTTATGACCAAGACCGCAATTAAGATGATGCTTTATAGACTGAACAAAGCTATTTACAGAATTTAATTTCTGGGACAGCATAGGAGAAGAGAGGAGTCTGATCCCTCTTTTACAGGTTTGGCTTTTTTACTTCTTCTGCTATGATATGACTCCTTCAGGAAAGGCTTCTATTTTGTTTTTTTACAGTTAAGTGATTTAGAGTGAAATGTTCACCTGGAAAGTTAACGCATATTTGCAGTAATAAATATATATATGGTGCCAAGCACATCAATGCTGCATGATGCATTCTGCATCTCTGCAGATTTTCTTAAAACATTTTTCCTTCGCAGTCATCTTCTATCACTGGTGTTCCTGAACTACAAGATGAGAGGACTATAGCTTGAACAGATCAGCAGTGCATTAGGTAACCGTGACTTCACCAAGCAGATGTTTATTTTGTTAATGAAGATCCATCACACTTTTTCCACTGATCACATATTTGTAAAAACCATATTAGACTTCACAGCTAGTTGAAAGCATTCATTTACTTTTGATAAAAATATTTTGTTCTCCTTGTGTCCTCCTCTGTCTCCTGCTCATTTTGTTCCCATGACACCCTCACTCTTTCCTTCAGCTCAAGTTACCCTGTGGTTTTGCAGGGGTTTATCTCAGTCAGATTCTTTCTCTGCCCAAGCTCCGCAATCATTCAACCCTTCCCTGACACCAGGACCAATGGCCTCACCCAGGGTGGTGACTGTTCAACTAAAACACCCTGTTCGCTGAAATGTGTCAAACCCAATACTGCCAAGAGAGGACTGGGCAAAAGACCAAAAGAATTGAAACAAATCATTTTATGAGACTGCTTATACACACAGGTTAGTCTGAAGTCAAGCCCATACACTTTTTTCCCCCAGCCATATAACCACACCTCTTTATAACAGTCTCCCAGCTGGTGTGTGTACAGAAGTCACATGCATATACCCATTCGAGGAAATAAGTTTTTCTGTTGAAAAAACAAAAATGAGAACAAAATGCCTAGTCCCATCAGTTCCAACCACTGCAGCTAAAAGCAAACAGTTTTAGCTAACAGAAGTTTTTATGGACTGCATACACACTCTTTATTTAGGTGTCACACTTGCTGGCACATTTGATGTCACCATATCAGTCTGTTTCTCTGCTTTTACTGAACAAAACCTTTCCCAAAGACACACCCTATCTGTTCACACAGGTGTGCCTCTCTACAGTCCTCCCGAGCTTTTGTGTCTCTTGTCCTTATCTTATTGCCCTGAAACTTTCATGTTGTTTCCTATGCGCTGTTTGCAGTTATTCAGCAAAGCAAGAAGCAAAGGCAGCCGTTCAAGCTTTCCTCAGTAGCAAGCATAGTACCACTTCACATTGCACGTGTTTTTAACAATGTGAGCACTGGTCTGGTATCACAGTGATGAATACCATATGAGCATCCAGGTGGATGAAGGACATCAATAATGACAGATCCAGCAGATCATCAAAAGGAAAAAAAATCTCTTTAATTTTCTATTAAGCTCCATTAGGAAAGGAAAGGAATCAAACTGTGGGACTGTATTGACTTCGCTGGGACAACAGATAAAGCACTGCATCAAGAAGGATGAAATACATTGTACTCCACTAATTCTTGTTGGGGCTTCACTTTTCTGAGAGTTTGTATTAGATGGCACCATTTTATATCAGGCTTTTGATAGTCTGAAGCAATAATGGCAGAGATAAAACTGTTCCTGATAGGGAACTATCTAATTCATTTATTTACTAAATTGTTAATTTAAGTAATAACCTGCTTGTCCTGGCTTCCACTAAATTGGTTGGTTTTATCTAACTGTTGCATTTTCAGAGCATTGGAGTGATGCTGCTCTCATATGGTAGGTTCAGTTAAGTGAAAATGTTTCAGAATCAAATATTTATCGAATCAAAACTGTTCCAAACTCTAAGGAGTTTAAAATGCACATCTAGTTCCTGATTTAAATACTGACATTTTAAAAATTCCCTTGAATTGCAAACAGTAAGGATTTGTGTAACCTTATGTGCTGGTTTTGGCTGGGATAGAGTTAATTCTCTTCAATAGTAGCTAGTATGGGCCTATGTTTTGGATTCGTGCTGGAAACAGTGTTGATACCACAGGGATGTTTTCATTATTGCTGAGCAGGGCTTACACCTAGTCAAGGCCTTTTCTGCTCCTCACCCCACCCCACCAGCGAGGAGGCTGGGGGTGCACAAGAAGTTGGGAGGGGACACAGCCAGGACACCTGACCCCAACTGACCCCAGGGATATCCCAGACCATGTGGCATCATGCTCAGCATAGAAAGCTGGGGGGAGAAGGAAGGAAGAGGGGGATGTTTAGAGCGATGGCATTTGTCTTCCCAAGTCACCGTTACATGTGATGGAGCCCGGCTGTCCTGGAGATGGCTGAACACCTGCCTGTGATGGGAAGTGGTGAATTAATTCCTTACTTTGCTTGTGTACATGGCATTTGCTTTACCTATTAAACTGTCTTTCTTTCAACCCATGATTTGTCTCACTTTTACCCTTCTGATTCTCCCCTCCATCGCACCAGGGGAGAGTGAGCAAGAGGCTCTGTGGGTCTTAGTTGCCAGCTGGGGCTAAATCAGGACACCTTAGTCTTATTTTCAAGGGAAACAGGGTTCCAAGTATGGTGTTGCTGCCCTAGTGCTGGGCAATGCTGAAGGTTAGAGAAAGCATCACTTGTGGCTCTTAGTACCCAGGTGCTCTGAGCCTTAATCTACAACTATATGGAACCAGAGATAGGAGAGAAGCTAAAATAAATAATTTAAAAAATAACCTTTTTCACTCCTATCCTATAATAATCAGCAAGCTATCTTATATAATAGCCAAAATATGTCCCCTGGATTTACAAAGCAACTATGATTTTTCTTTTTTAAATAAAATAGTATTTTCACACTTTGGGTTCTTCATGAAACCCAGAAGGAATTACAAAAATGCTCAAAACTTTAATCTGAGTTCTAGAAAAGTGTGAAGCATATGAGATATTTCTAGTAATGATCCTTATTTTGATCCAGGCTGTAGTTCTTATTTCAGTCGTGGTTAGTATATAGGGGCATTATCATGACAGCTCCCCAGAATGATTACTGATGGCAAAATACAATTCTTCAAGGGTCCAGAAAAAAAACATGTGGATAGAAAACTAATACAGTCAGTAGCCTAGTCCAAAAATTCCCCAAGCTCTGCAAGCAATCCATAAACAACTAAAGAAAGACTTACAAAGCAACACTGGACCTTGACACATGCATGTGACATTTTCTTTCTCTAAATGTGTTCATCTGGAAAAAAAAATAAAAAACAACCCAGAAAAAAACACTAACCAAAAAAAAAAAAATGTCCAGGGTCATTTCTAGATAGAAACAGTTATTTCTCAATAGAGCAGTGTCTGTTAACAGTAGCTTGTGGGGTTTATATGTGTTTGTTGCTGTTGCATTTGGGGTTTTTTAAATACAGAACATCAGTAATGTAAATACAGCACTTACCTGATGTGCCTGGCACAGAGCAAAAGAAGTCCTTCAAATTAATATCTTAAAGTAGAAGAACACATTGAGCTAACAAGTCCTGTTGAAATGACTTGCAGGAAGATCTTTCCTTCAATACTCACCCAGCTGCCAGAATAAAAACATTATTAGACTTACTATGACTGGCCTATAGAAACTTAAAGATGGAAAACGTGTGGTGTGTGCTTCCCTATTTTCCAGCCTCATGTACCCAAAGTGCAACTTCCCTGTAAGGACGGAGGAGAGGATGCCCCAGCCCTGGGGTGGCTGCAAGGCTCTCATGGTGCTGCCTTGTGGCTTTCCGCACTTGGTCCTACCCTGCATTTTTCCATAGCACTATTTTATTTTATTGCACACTTAACCTAATCTGTTAACATTTACTGGAAATTACTCCTACTTTAGATAAACAAGCAGCAGAATTAATGAGGTCACTCGAGTGGGGACTTTTGTCCCAATTGGGATTTTATGTGAGAACTCAGGAGTTCTCAACAACATTTTTCATTACATAGTTATTCGAGGATTAAACCTGTGAGGTACTGGGTTCTTTAGAAATAAGAGCACACAAAATGCTCACCTAGCTTTAAGCATTTGAGCAGTCTCCACGCTTACCTGCTTGCCAATATCCAGATTTAAGGACTTATTATTCTGTGTCTGAGCCCATGTAATGAGAAATACAGAGAACTGAACCTGCAGCCTGTGAAAGCACTGAACTTGGGTCTGTGCAAGATTGCCTCACTTATTTATTCCTCATGAATGCGAATAATAAACGGAGGTGATAGATTTAATCCATGCAATAGTAAAGTAAACTTATTTCAAAACCAAGACTGACAAACCAGCTGTACAGGTACCAGTGCTGCATGGCTTCATAGTCAACCCCAGGACTCCACACTGGAAACACAACCCACCAACATGAACTTCGCTGTGTGCCTTTTCAATAATCAGTGGGACTTGAGACTCATGGATTGAATAGTCCTGTGTACATTAATACAGGAGATTTAACATGAAATCTGTAGCTTTCAAGTAGCTCTGCTGGATATCATGGCAGATGAGGTCAGGGCTCTGACTCCTACAACAATGTTGTAATAACTACGTTTATACTCCTTTGACATAAACAAATGAAAGTGAGAATAGGGGTGAGAAATCTCTGCATTGTTTTTGCAAAGTGAGACTAGCGAATAAGACCTAACTGTGAACTGAGATTAATTTTCAATGGCAATCTAGGAGATATGCAGCAATGTGAGGTCACCTGCAGGTCTCCCTTTCACAGTGGCAGGAATTCACTGTCATTTGGGATAAAAGAATGAACATACTTTGGTGGCACAGCCACTGGGCACCCATCAGTCTCTGTCCTTCTGACCTTTCTTTTGTAAAAGGTTATTGTGCTTTTGTAAGCATAACACTAATAAATATGGAACGAAAGCAGAAAGTTGTATCTGGCCTGGGCTGTCTCACTCCAAAAAGTAGGTATTAGTCTCTTAAAAATTGTTTTGTTATCTTCAATTTTAGAGGAGTGAAGTAATAAAATGCTGACAAATCATTAATAAACTGTTGTCTCATGGCAGGTGCTAATAAGAGTACTTCGGTAATGTTCTGGCATCAAGGAAGCTGTTCCTAAGATGGATCAAGTTTAGAAAAACATCTAGAATTCCAGAAAAAAAATAACAACTCTCCTTTCACGGGATATGGGGTAATTTTTCCTAAGGAACTAAAGTCTTTTTTTCCCCCTAAGGGAAACATTTTTAGGGAAGAAAAAAGTACATTTAAAAATCTAAAGTTGATCTTTGAATGAAACAAGTATGTATCATTTGAACATAGAACATACCATTCTAATTGAAAAGAAATCAATACCATTAAGAAGAGAGTCGGGGGGAGGAAACTGCATGCTTTTTTTTTTTTTCCAAACAGGTACCACTTAGACTCCATTAGAAAATGTGTATTTTGGATCATTTGTAGGCTTGTCTAATCCTAAAACAAATAGCTCAATTGAAACAAAAAGATTTTTTCAGTACACATATCAAAGTCTGTGAAGAAAAGTACTTCTGTATCCACCATATTACTAAATAACCAAAAAATCTCTACCTTACAGAGATGCTGTGTTGCCACTATCTTACAAAAAGCAGCTGATTTTCCCATGGACAAACCAGCTCCTTCCCAGGTACTGGTGTTGTCTGGGGTTCTGGCACTACAGGGGGTTTCCATCCCTCTGCCCGAGGACAGCACATAGTGATGGACTGTGATGACATAACACGGGAGCAAAGTTATTTTACCCATAGAAACCTTCCACATTTCTAGGGGCCCCACCACAAAGCAATCTCCTTTAGACACAGCACTTCCTATTTCTGCAGAAGGTGGGGAACATCCTGGGGCTGGGGCTTCTCCTCTGTCCACCTGTGGAAGCTGGAGAGATGCTCCAGGTGCAAAAAATATGTTTTGGGCTGACCAGAAGAGCTCACTTTGTGGTAGACTGGATTCTGCCCATGCATCTACCAGATCTCATAAAATATCAGTCACCCATAATTCAGCTGTAAGTTGCAGGCAATAAAGATAAACCAGCATCATGTGGCAAAGGTTTAATATCAGACAAATAAAATCCTCCAGTTAAGGGTAGAAATCAATTAGAGGTTAAAGGTGTCTTGATCTTCAATCAGTGTCCTGGGTACAACTTGTGATCTGTGGAAACCTAAATACTGTAATAATGAACAGTTGCTGCCATCTACTGAACACAAGAATTATGTACTACATAGATTTACAATTTTGTTAGTGATCAAGTGTGGAACTATTTGCTTGGCTGGACTAAGTAAAATTTCTGTTTCATTAGAACAATCATGTTTATTTCTAGAAGATGTTCCAGACATGAATCTGCTTTAGAGAATATCTGTCCCCCTTTGGAAAATACTGAATTCTCCTTTGGAGAGCCACTCCTAACCTGTGGGGGAATCTTGAAAGGTGAGATTAGTAAAGAGCATACATAGCTTCCATAATGATGAAACACATTGATATTAATAAGAAAGAGTTACTAGCTAGAGCTGCAGGTTTTAAAAATCTTAGTACACATTAGCTTTTCTTTAGTAATATCACACAGAACTCCATCATCTTTGCTGAGGATGAATACCTGCCCTCATATGGCAGCTGTGGTTTAGATAAAGAAGCTTCCAGTTGAAAAAACACTGGCATTGGCACTGAATTTCTACCAGGATGTTGAAGGATGGAACCAAGGTCAAGCAGGCTGCTGAGGAAGTTCCAACCAGCAAGAGCTATCCCAGCCCCAGTGCTTTGTTTTATCCAGGGACTGAACCTGGTCTTGTACATCCCAGAAGTTGCCTCTGGGTGTAAATAGAGGCATTCAAACATACTTATACACGTATGCAAGCATTACACTTGGGAAAAAAAAAAAAAAAACACACAAAAACAAAAGTTGTACTAACTCACAAAAGAGCAACAGTCACTAAGTGCAAGAAATACAGTACTATCATCTGGTTGCAATATATAAAAAATAAATGCATGTATTGCTTACCTACAAGGTATATATGTGGATACTCACAGCCAAATTCAGCCCTGCTGGTAAATAAGACCCTATTTTGTATTGACTTCAATGGTGCTTGGACACATTTGCTTCAAAGATGTCTTTGGCTTGTCAAGGGTCATAAGGCTGCAAATTGAAGAAGAGTGGCAGATAGCAGGGGAGCCTGCTGATCTCACAGGGTTCTGCATTCGTCTGACTGTTCGCACACACACAACTCAACAACAGTGCAAGGACATGGTTTTGCATGAGACCCAAGACTGTAGGCTACAATAATAGTCACTTCTGCCCAAGATGGCAAAGGGATTTAAAGAGAAAAAGTAATATAAAAATCTGTCTCTTTTTCTCAATCTGCATTAGAGTAAGTCAGGATTGAAAGGATTGAATTTAACAGAATGACACCAGTGTGAAACTAGTGAGAATAGCAAATTGGCGTCATCTGTATTCTTCTGCAAAACTACAAATCCCCACACGAGGGAGCGTCTTGCCCACGAAGCTCACAGGGTGTTTCCTGCTGGGAAAGGTGACAGCAAAGGTTCCCTGTGAGTTCGTAACTTCTGCAGATTGCAGCCTGATTGCGCTGCTAAGAATCACAGCGAGATCCAGTAAGGAAATGGTTAACAGATAATGATGATTGTCAGAGCTTGTTAACCACAATTATTTTCAAGACATATGTAAATCTGTATAAATACCTAAGTGTGGTATATAATCTAAAACATACTGTTTAAATCTATAAGCATTCCTGAGTTAATTTCACTATGGGAACATTAGTTGCAACTTCCTGACTTCACTGTGTTTGAATTCATATCCATGAACATTAATTTAAAATTAGTCTAAATATTTGTTGAGAATTAATCACCTGATAAATTTAGCTCTTTTTCATTTTTATGAATTATTCATTATCTCCTCTCCTTTCCGTTGATGTGTTGGTTGTTTGCAAGAATTGAATTACTAGTTCATGCTAAAAAAAAATCCAGCATTTCCAGTGATTTGTAAAATGTTCCCCTTGGAAACTCGACCAGAGACTATGATAGCATTTGTTTTTACCACCAATATTCTATAGTACTGGATTGCTTCTTGAAAGACCCACTGGAGTTTTTGAGAGGCACAAGCAAGTACATACACCAAATATTTTGAAACAGAAATTTTTCTGTTCATGTCTTGCATATATATCATGGATGTTCCTACAAAGGAAGATCGTATTAGTAAAAGCCTGTTGATGGGAATGTCTGGGAACAGTATGATGGGGCTTTGAGCAACCTGGTCTAGTGGAAGGTGTCCCTGCCCGTGGCAGCTGGGTTGGAACTAGATTACTTTTAAGGTCCCTTCCACCCCAAACCATTCTAGGAGTCTATTCTATGATGAGGTGTGACTGCAAGAATTAACAGCTATGTAAAACTGATACCTGAAACGGAAAAGGCTCCTACTGTACAGTCCTATCATAGAAAATACCTGAGCTTGCCAAAGGAAAACAATATAATTCTGTTCTAGGATGTCCTCAGGCAAGTCTGAATGAAAAGTTATCAAGCACCAGATATTATAAAGAGGAACAACCTTTTAAGGAAAGTCTTGAGTGGATGGGAGCAAGAATCCTTAACACAGGATAGTTTGAAGTGATTTGTGCACCACCCCTCAAACCTTATGGCCTGCCTCCAGTAAAAATAGTGGAAGACCAGATTTTCCAAATAGAGTTTATGTTCCCAAGTCTAGTGCTAGAAGCCTAATTTCTGGCTGTTACTCATTAAACAAATCTTTGCCATAAAATTAATTTACTAGCAAACATAACTTCCCTTCTTTCAACTCACTGAAACAGATAACATCTTGAACTTCCCATCGGGTGATGTCTTTATATTTGTTGCTTTCAATCTCAGTTTGTTGCTATTAATTAAATAACAAATCAGAAAATTACTTCGAAAATTATGAAAAAGCAAAATCCCCAGAACACACCCTCATGTGGTTAGTAACTGGTACCAGCACTTGCAAAACATCAAAGGCTTCTCTAAACATAGACTTTCATCAGTGACGCTGCAAGCCTTCATCTAATCTTTCATGATTTCCCATGCAGGAACATCAAAAGAAAAAGAAGAGAATAGCACTGTTCCAAAGCAACAGCGCTCTGTGTGAAAAATATGTGTTTAGCTACAATGCACATAAAATGTAAGTGGGAAATTGTTATTTACATGAGACGTATTTTAATAAACAACATCATTAACAACCTATCTTTTCCTATAAGGAACAAGGATTTGTGCAGTTCAAAATCATGTCCAAAGCTCAAGGGATTTCTGGAAGAAAATGAAAAAGAATTAGAAAGTATCTAATGTATTAGTCTTCAAAGCAAAAAGATCAATTTATGTTCATTTTTACTTACTGAAACACATTCTGCATATTTTATTGTTTCTGTCATCTCGTTATAATCCATCCAAAGAGTTTTCAAAGAACATTAAGTCCTACAAATAAACAAACTGTGAATTATATGGAAGGTACAAAAATGCAATGATTACTATCAAAAGTCTTACTTGTAGGCTTTTGTTATATAATTAGGTTAGTCAATCATTTTCTATTACTCTGCCACTGAGCAACAGGAGTTTTGGAGGACAGTCCAAAAATATTAAGTGTCACAAGAGGTACGTTTCTACCCTAATAAAAGCAAAATTTCTGAACTGTTGTTGCTATTTTAAAGCAAATGCTTTCCAGTGAATAATTTAAATAGTTTTGTCCTTTTGTTTTATATTCTCTGATGTATCACAGATGATTTTGAAATGATTGCATGTTGATATTAACACATTAGTGTTGGCAAAAGAGGTAAACAGCAAATATCAATTTGTAATTCTAGAAAACATGCATCTTAACTTCATCCTTACCCATAGTGGTGAGTATTCTCCTTTTCATATAATTCTTATTATTATCTTCACAAGGCAATTTTTGTAGGAAATTTCATATGACCTGACCGTCTTGCATGCAACACTCAACATAACTATTGAAGTGGCACTCACAGTTTGAAATTACCATTAGAAATAACATAAATTTTGTTCTGTTTCATACACCCATTCAAATACAACAGATAAGGGGTTTGGGGGAGTTTGATAGGTTTGACATGTATGTTGATATTTGATCCTGCCACGCAAGATATGGAATATTATTTAAACAGTTTAATAAACAAAAATTTAGGAACCTAAAGATGTTCAGCAAATAAGAAAAAACAAAAGCAGCCATAAAACTTGAAAGGTTTTCAGTTAACTTATCTTTTAGGTAGTGGCTTTGGCTTTCCACTGCACTTATGCCTTTGTAGGATCACAGTTGATAGCAAAGGTCACTTTGGTCCCAGTCTGCCCACCTCTATAGGTCTACCTCTTTGTTTGTTTGCATTGCAAAACTTTGTAAGATTTGCATACTTACAATGAGGAAACAAGCACCAATCATTACTGCCTTGATTCTCACATCAAGATCTACAGGGACCTGGATCCCAAAGTTGGCAGTGTTGGTAAAGACATTGTTTACAAATCCAGACCAGTACTTGGAAATTTTGCCAATCGTTGACATCTCATTGAGAGCTTTTACCTGCACAAATGAAAAATAGGAATACACTTAAATGTAAACAAATCAGGTACATGCTGATTATATCTCCACGGAATTAATGACTGTGCCCTGACACACAGAGTATGCTATAGTTGTCAGGTGGTTCTTTTATTGTTATCACTGAGATGCTCTATTAGTGTCAGATTTGCCTTTAGGAGTGGCACACAAGAAAGGGTCTTCAAGTTTGGAAACATCAGCATTTTTAGAGCTGACAGAAAAGTGGAGGAAAGCAATTGTGAAAGTTTTTACCACTTTTGCTCTTTTTTTACAATTCTTTTTCCTGTCTTGTGCTTCTGACATTCTCCAAGTCACAGCAGTACCACTGCTGTGGACCACCGTCCCCTACAACTGACAGATATGTTCTCAATTATGTAGCCATCTGCATGTTTCTCAGAGTATACTGAAATTTCAGACAGTACCCACTGAAGTCTTCTGATTTAGCTAACGAGTTGTTCAACACAGCAGCTCTTTTATGATTACTTGACTAATGCAAAGTGCTTTGTTCACATCAGAATACTCTGTCTAGGGTTTCTTCCAGCATCTCCCATTCTCCCTCTCATCCCTTAAATATCTCAATGGCTCCTCAGAATTATTTTTCTCCTGATTAATGCTGTCAAATGGATGTAGACAGATTGGACAGTAATCCTGCCAGTGGTTCTCAGTCTGAGAGTAATGAAGGCAGCATATTCAATGCCACAGGCTTCAAGGGACTATATGTCAGATAACAGTGTATGCATGTGGAATGAAAACTTGAGCCTATCAAAATCAATGGCTGAGAAGTCATGGACTGCAGAGGACCAGGACTTCACCTAGCGACATGTTTATTTCCTTGAAGGAACTGCCACTCTTGTCCATCTGTAGGAATCTGAGTGTACAAGTCAGGAACTCCAATGCACATTGTTGTACTTCTGTTCTGTAATTCCAGCAATGTACATAATATTTTTAAGGGTAGAATAACGGGATTTTTGAGTGAGAAATTTATTCAAGTAGTAAAATTTTAAAATTCTTAACACTCATAAGAAACATACCTCAAAGTCAACATCTTCAAAACAGCCACAAGTTGCACACGGGCCAACTATTTTTAATACATCTTCTTTACTTTCATTTTGTATAGTAAACTTTGGCAGAAAAGGGTCCCAGTTCTGTACAACATATCCAGCTACTGTACCTGGCGGGGACTGAACTTCTAACTAACAAACAAAAGAAAACAAAAAATCTTGTAAACTAAGTTTACATTAGTATATTTGTCCATAATAGCATATTGTTTATATAATGACAAAATATTTACTTATTGAATATAATTATATATAATTTTACCAAACTGTGAACTGGATATTACAAGACTATCTAATGGTGCTTTTAAATATAGTGGACAATATGAAGCTCAAAAGCTGCACCAGAAGCTAACATCTTACATATAAGATTTGATAAAAGCCATACGCTGTGAAAAGCATTTGTTATTGTCATCAGTGAGCATGCTATAAGCATTTTTATATAGCAGCTGTGCTACCGAAGGACCTTTTTTTAAAAATCACGATACAGTACTAAGAAAGTAGGTAGATGAGTTAACCTATAAAACACTTTCGTAAAACAAGAAATACGTCTGAATAAAGGAGAGTTAAAAATAAGGAGAAAAGATCTGATACTCTACAGGATTTGCATTTTTCACTTAAAGCATCTTATTTCCAAGTTCTGCAGTTTCCGAAAGATAAATGGCCTTCAAGAAGCAGAGCCATGGAGCAAAGCAGTGGCCTCCCAGTCATACCCGCACACACAAATGGCCTCCAAGGATTTTCTGTCCTTCGCACTCTGGAAGTACAGTGGGTGACTTCCTTCTGTAGCACTAACAGACGTTAGTCTGTGTCAGGGCAAGTTGTGTTCTGGGCTGTTACCTGACTGAACAGACATCTGTATCATCAGACACAAGAGCTTTATTTGGGATGTCAGGAATGTAAGGTCCCATGAAAGGGAGGAGGCATACTGGGAATGTGACTCACGGAAGGGCCTCGTTTATCAACAATCACTCCTAAATGAAGGCCTCTGCGCAGTCCCCCAGACTTAGAGGTGGGTGTGAATTCCTTCCTGCCATCCTCACGGAAGTTGAAGGAGGCTTCATTAATGCTGTGCACATACAATGAGATGCTCGGACAAAAGGCAATTAGGATTCACTCACCTCTTGCAGGAAGCAGGGGAACCAGCAGCTGTTGCATCTCAGGGGTCTCTTCACTCTAATCACTTCTCGGCCTGTGTTATCTGCAATCCTTATGGTGAAAGACCTTATAGGCGAACACAAGTTACGATCAAAGCAATCATTTTCTTCTACTGCAAAGTAAACTCTTTGTCCCAAATGGTTTTTTATCTCATATTTGCTGGAGGTCTCTGTGCCAAGTATGGCTAATAAAGCAAATCAAGTAGAACATTACCTTAGTATAATGTTAGTGTATATATCTATTAGCACATATTCTAAAAAAAATCTATTGAACAGAAACTGTTTAAAAAATTGTTTTGAAATTATGACACAAAGAAAATATACAGTTATAAGTAAATAATAATGTCAGGTCTATATTTTGAAAGAAGGTTTAGTTCAAAGATTTTAATTTGCTGTATACTAAAGTACATATCACAAAACAGAATTCAGATCCTGAGTTTTGGCTTGTGCTTTTTCTTAATTTATCATCTGTGAAGTTACAATACAAGGCTGTCCCACTTCAGTGACAAACTTTCACCCAGCGTGGTATTCAAGAATCAGGCCAAAAACATTTTGAATGGGAGAAATACATTAAAAAAATGTTTTACTTGCAGAACTTAATACTTGTTCAGTACTTTGACATTCTGAGGAACTACATAAATTATCTTATGCTTCATTTTGTGTCTTCTGACCTTTCTTTCTTTATTTGCTTTGTTTCTTGTAACATTTCCATGGATTGGAAAGGTGGTTAAGCTTTAATAACTTTGAGAGGGAGGTGTCTGAGGAAGCGAATGTAGGACTAGTGTAGAGATTACTCACTGCAATCTTTCTTTCCTAATTGGTTTGATGCAGAACAGGCATAAAGTGAGCTTCCACCGCACTAACATCACAGTACAGGCCTGAAGCAAGGTGAGCAGGAGGATTCGCAATGACTTCAACAAGGTGGGGACAAGACTTGGAAGCCATTTGGAAACATCTGTGTACTAGCACTGTTAAAGAACAATGAGGATTGCACCATACCTTCAAGAAGCTCCACTTGCTGATGAATAATTATCTGGTCCAGCTGTTTAAAAAAAAATAAACAAGATGGTGGATGTTGGAAACGTCAGTGATCACCTGTCTATTTTTATTGCTCCTCTCCCTGTTAGGATTTCTGTCCTTCTAGAGGTGCACAAGTTGGGTGCCTGAGGACTAACTCAAGTCGCACTTTAGACATCTCTCTGAAATGGTGACTGAGGAGCGTGACACTGGATGCTGTGGTCATGTAATTCATGCACACATTTGAAGAAAAATTATCTTCACTGGGGGAACAAGGAAGACAACAGCAACAGAAAGATGTATGTGAGAAGCAGGACCCATTTTTCACTCCTGTTGCCCCTCCTGGTCTTGGCAGAGGGGAAGTCCCTTACCCCAAAGGTAAGGTAAGTGCTGGGCACCACGGCAGTGCAGGAGTGAATAAATTCAGGCTCAAGCTTGAAACATGCTGTAGCTACAACCCAAAGGGCCCTGCTAGAGCAACCCAGCAAGGCAATCGGGTGATGCCAATGATGGCACACACGAGCTTTAACTCTCTGATCTCAGGCACTGGGAGTTCTGCATCCTAAATCTGGCAAACAGTCACACCAGGGTGCCAGAATGAGCAAAACAGCAGCTCCCCAGAGAAAACCTTGGCTGGCTGAAACTGTCTTCCCTTGTGAGCTGGTTACAAATGCAGGAGAAAAACTGCTTGCCATGATAGCCAGCTTTGCTGTGCTTATCGTCCCTCCGACATTATTCTTTTTTAGAGAACAGTCATTAGTATTATAAAACCAGCAAGACTTAATTTCAGTCTACCTTTCAGTTTTATGTGACTTTTTATGCCTTTTTTATGTGATAGTTTAGGCTTTACTAATCTCTTATCCTTAAATTCCTGATGGGCAAATGCTTGGCACAGGATTTTGCCATTACTCACAGCTGCAGACAGAAAGCACACAGCAACATTCTGAGACCAGCATGTCACAGCTCTCCAGCATCTGTATATTTTACAATTGATAAATTGTGCCTGGTACGTATTCAAACTGTTGCAGCCATTTGTCAATTCTAGTCATCTCCTGCAGCTAGTTCAGGCTGCAAAGAAAAGCTAGTAAAGAGAAACTTCTTTATCCCTTTCATTAATCTCTGAAATGTGCATGCCAGTAATTGAAATAATAAAAAATATTTGGACTTAAAAACTTTCTCCCAAGAATCTTTGCTGTTTGTGGTTTAGGTTTCACAAGAGATGTGAACTCTTGGAGCCCATGGGAAGTTCTCAGCTGATGAAAAAAGAATAAACAAGTTAAAGATGGTAGGGCTATTTTAATATTTTAACATTGATTTTAATATGGATTTCTTTGCCCCACACAGACTTTCACAAGAAAAAGAAAATTAGTGAACCTGAACTGTTAAAAGCTTTGAGTGATTTTGGTCTGTTTATAGGTTTGTTGTGAATAAGGTATAAACTATGTTAAGACAATGTGGCAGTACCGCTTGTTAGACTTGTTTTGCCTTTCACTGGTTTCTGCAAGGCAGCTATTCTGATGCATCTTTTATTGGGGCACTTGTAGATTAATGGAATTCTGCACTTGCATTTTGAAAACATCTAAAGCCCTTTGGTTTACAAAGGTCTGAGTCCTCTTGAGCTCAGATATGTTAAAATTCCTTATACACAGCTAATTCCCAGTATTCAGTCTGTGGGCATTAAATTTACAGCTGACCAGTTTAACCAAATCTAAACTAGGCTTTTTACAAAATTGGTTCAGCCTGAATGGTGGCATAACATGCTGTTGAGCTACCTGAAAAATTCTTCTCCAAGGTCTCATCTGTCTATTCCTGCTATGGGAAAAGGTTCCCTTGATTTTTGTGATGGATGCTGGACAATTCCTTGAACTATGGCAGTGACCTGGAAGATAATAATGAGGTTTGAGGAACTTTTGTTTAAAGGGTGTCACTTCTGTGATAGTTACAGAAAGCATGGTATCTGTTTGCCAAGGCAGAAGCTGCTTATTGCCCTTCTCCAGTGCACCTTGAACAGCCGAGTGAATCACTCCTCAGCCTGACTGACTCCAGGTGTGTATTTCCAGCGTGAAATATAGCTGTCTGTCTGTAATGTACAGGAGAGATACTTTTGTTTCCTCTCATCCAACACTATATGCTGTGTCCTTGAGTTGCTGTTTAGAATAAGACTGTAGGGATCTCTTTGAGATTCACTAAATTTGGACCTTGTTTCAGAGTCAAACACGTCATGGTCTTATTAAGAAATATATTGTTTTCTCAAATCTATCCAGCTATCTTTCTCGCTCCTGCTGGAGATAATCCCAGAACCTCATTTCTATTTTTTATCCTGTATTTATTCACAATCACTTTCTATACAATCTTTCTTCTAATAATATCATTCTATAAATTAAATGTCTCTTTTTCCCACAGTTTGTTTACTCTTCCAGGTACTCTGTCATGGTTCCCTCTCTGATAGTGTTTTTTTAGTCTAAAGATTAAACAATTGCAGTCTTGTTTATAAGCAGGTTCTCTATTCCCCATGTCCTTCCAGTAGCACCTGTCTGTCCCTGTTTAAATTTGGACCCACTTTTCCCCAATACACACACAACCAGAAGGATACACAATATTCCAGTCTTCCCAATGGCATCAAAAATTCCCAGTTCTGCTAAAAATACCTTCATTCATCTGAGAATTTCATTACATGAAAATCTCTTAGTCCATCAGGATAAATCCCAAGGGATCACCCTGGCAGCTGTGAATTCCACGTTCATTCTGCAGGCAGCCCTCTCCCTGCTGGTCATATCTCCTTTCTGCTCCAATCTATCCTGTATGACTTGTTTCATTAGTCACACAGCCAGTATGACTTCAGCATCGCACACCAAAATGTTCTGCAATGCACAGAAACTCTAGCTGTGGGTATATGTCAATAATCAACATTGCATACATGCTTTCCGCTTTTCAGAGAAAATTGAGAATAACTAGCAAGGGCTGCAGAACAGACACATGGTTACTGGGCCGAGAACAAGCATGAATGAGGTCTTGAGTTCTAGTTATAGTTCTGACAGCGACTTGCTCTTTTGTCTTTATGTCAGATGTAAAGCTTCTATAAAATGGAGTAATAGAGGTTTTTCTTGCCCGCATTGTATTGGTAAATCTGAGGTATAATTCATGTTCGTATAGGAGACTGAATATGTAACCTGCCAAGTATTTACTATCATAATCACTTTTAGGCTAAAAAAATGTAGCTCCCACAGTCTGTGAGCAAATGCTCATGTAATTGACAACACATATCATTTTGTGCATGGGCACTATGAAATGAAAATCATAACTCCACATGAAAGATTGTTGCTGAAGGATCTCCCAGTGTCATTAACTATCTAGGTAACTTATCTCCAAAAATAAAATATATTCAATTTCTGCTTCTGTAAAAAACTACCAGAAATGTATACCTAAAATACAGCCCCTCAGTGAAATAAACATTTCCCAGCAACACCAAAACACAAACACATCAGAAGCATGTGTATCAGAATTACAACCTGACTACACCAGGGGCCTGATTCTGTTCCTGCCCATACCAGGAAGGGTGTATGACATGTTACTCAGCATATATAAGAGTGGCAGAATCCAGCCACATGGGAAATGTAAACTGGAGTCAATGTCAAAGCAATAGCAGGGAATAACCCTCCCAGTAAAAACATGCAGGAAGAGATGAAACTTCTGGAGCAGAGCTGCAGACCATCACTGGTCTGAGCTCCAGGAACGGAAAGGTTTCACAGAGAAAGATGGACAGCTGTACATTTAGCAGTAGGACGGAGAAGACCTCAGCGTTCCCTGTCCCTCCCCTGCCTGTGACCTACTTTTCTGTTTCCATTTCCAGGCATTTCCCTCTCTCAGGCACTAGCACTTTCCTGCCCCACAACTGAACATAGAGTGGGGGCGGGTTTGTAGCTACCCAGTCTTAAGCTCACAAAGTTGTCTCCTTGGGATCTTGCCTCCCCAGGACCTTACCTCTAACCTGAAGAACACTGCCATTGGCAGGAGTTTTCTTAGAAGACCTCTGTGTTCCTCAAAGGATTATAAGGAGGTGACAATTCCTTCACACACTGCCTGTTTTAGTCTTTTGGAGGCCAGATGGAGTTTGATAGCCATTTCCCTGAGGGTAAGCTCTTAAGGAGCTGTAAGGAAACCAGGGTGACAATGCAAGAAGTAATACTATGACCTAGAAAAAGTTCTAGAGGAAAAAAAACATGGTTTTGGTGCAAGGAGAGCTGCATGCACAACAAATTGATTTCTATAAAAATGAATGGCAGTAATGAAGGAAGGGCTTGTCGTTCCTACACTCCTTATTTCATAGTAATGGCAAACAACAAAAAAGCCTCTCCATCTCCATCCACCTCTCCCCCAAGAAAAAAAAAATGCAACCAACCCCATCCCTCAAGGTATGAAAGAAGTCTACAAGGAAAACAAAACAATTCTAACATTTGGAAAGATTCAGGACCTGGTTCAGGTACTCCAGACCAGGTGGCATGTTATGAGTGTGTGATGTTTGCTTCCAGAGACTTGTTGGTTCAATAGGCTTATTCTGTTCAGGAAGGTCAGAAGAACCGGGGAGGTAATCCTTAAAGATTGAGTTGGTTTGTCTCTGAGATTCTGTGGGAAAAGAAGAAAAAAAATCAGAAATGAACAGGACCAAACAGCAGCTAGCTGCTTGGATCAAAACTGGAATAGTAATGTCACATTCTGCCTGTGACTATAACAGCATTTTAATTCAGATAAGGAGCGAGGATCTCAAACAAATCTCCTGACGGTCCCACACTTCGAGCACTCTGATTCACTTTATAAAGCAGTCTCAGAGTATGCCAAGTGGAATCACTTAGATGAAGCTAAACCAGAAGATGTGGTCTTGGAGGGCACCTTATCCACTCTGACAGCTTTCAGCAGTCAGGCTGTATGAGAAGGCTGGAGCTGGTCTGGACTCACATACAGGGTGGCCACAAGGTCCTCACCACAGGTTGCTCAGCCCTGCTCCCCGTGTGCTAACATACACCAAGCTGCTGAGGGCTTGCTTCTAGCAAGATGTTTTCTAGCATCTTGAGGGCATGCATATTTTCTCTTAATTAGAGATAACATTTCCAGGGATCTCAGATTCCCCAGGCTACATGTTACAACCCTAGTACCAAAGCCTACACAGCCTCTTACAGTGTATATTCATTATTACCTTAATGAAAAGATCAGATATCGTTAAGCTGTGTTTTCTGGTTAGGTATTGCAAACACATCCTTTTGGACACAGTGATGGTTACCTTGCCTAGCGCCGTGAAGGTAACAGGCACCTGTGTGCCCACACCCCTTCACATGCACAGGCACGGTCTCCCCCAGTGCAGTGATCACCTTAGCCATTCGATTCTCAGCAAACTCCTACTGATTTTACTATGAGCTTCTTTCCACAGCCTTCAGTAACACTGGCTCTGCCAGAACAAGGAAGAGCGAGCTGAAGCTCTCCGCATATAAATGGAAAATTCTTGTATTAAGCTGAGCCCCTGCACTTCAGCAGCAAAGCAGTCCCCAAACTGACCATTTTTATCTCATATGTAACAATGCTTAGGCACAATGGGGTTTGAGGTCCAGAAGGAATTTGGACTCTAAATCTGAAGCTCTCTTTTGCTGTTGTGGGTGTAAATGAGATCTTTTAGCATTATTTAAACTCAGTGTGGCTGATTCATTGTTTAATCATATTTTGATGTTAATTTGTCTTTGCAGCCACTGCTTTCTTTCAAAGTCTGAGACCACAGGAAGAAGTAACAACCCCTTTGAATTTGTATCTGGCTTTTAAAAATGTATAACTGGGTAATAAATATTTTATATGCTCTTCTGCATCATTTTACCTCACAGGGTTCTGTTACTGCCATAACTGTTGTTGTTACATGAAATGCCATGAAGTGGCCGAGTGTTAGTGTTATTCTTGAATAATAAAGAGAAAAAAATACAACAAATTGCAGTTCTACCTGTCAAATTTTAAGCTATACAAAAATCAAACAGTAAGTACATTAAATATTGATGACAATCTCAGCTGCTCTGACACTTTGTCTATTTTTGTGAATGTTTCCCATTTCATTTATGGTATGGGAAAACTTAAAAGTTATCGTATGATACAGTGAGCATTCTGTACAAACATAATTTGTAGAGTTAACTGTTCCTAAAAGAAGTATATTATCAAGTTCCTTCATTATGAAAACCATATTTCACAACACTACTATTTTGCTTCTTCTATTAACTACTATGGATTAAAAATATACAAAACCAGATCTCTTTTATATGGCTAAAGACAAGCAAAATTTTAAAAAATTATATTGCAAGAGTAAAACAATGCTGTAAAACCTGCTTTCTGCTGTATACCTTTTAGTGCTGTAAATGCAGAATGTCTTGAGTATTTGGGGGGCAAGGAAGAGGTGTAAACATTTGGCAAACATAAATAGACAATGCTGAAACTCCCTGGGCCAACATCTGCTTCTGTATGTCTCAACAGGGTGACCTCTGTGGAGTTGCATTCATGTTAAGAAAAAACAGATTTGTGTCCTTCTGTTTACTTTAAATATTTGAAAGCATGGAGAAAATTAATTTAGAAGGCTGGTGAGATCAGCATGTTACAATGTTTGCCTATAGCCCTGAGTACCCAACCAGCTGCTGCTATAAGACAATATGTGACAAAGATGAATCCACATGGGAGTAATCTGATTAAATCCAGTTATTCTTCAGATATTTGTTTTCTGTACGTGGTTATTGGGACTCTGACCAGTTTTGAAAGTGAAAAGCATTTGCTGATTTGGTATTTTTGAAGTGGAATAGGAAAGAAGTGTGCAAAAATAGTGGTACCCTTGGCTCAGTACCTGCCCTTCCCACACATTCTGTACCGACAGGTTTAAACACAAAGAGACAAACATTAAATTTTCTGATGGAATGCAGATGCTAACATTTTATAACATTTTTTATTCAAGTAACATTCTAGTATAGATTTTAGTCTCCTTAGGAGCCTCTTGAATGCTGAAAAATTAAAGGAAGGCAAAACAACTGTGCTTTGGCTGATGTGGTTTTAGCCTGAAACTCTCATTTCATCAGACTGCTGATTGCTGGAAACGTACAAGACTGTAGTTTTCTGTAAACATGATCTAAAAATACAGACTATAGATGCACTTACCTTGAGAGGCCATGAAGCTTCCTGAGTTACTTCTTCAAAGGAAGCCAGGTTAAAAGAAAAGGCTTTTCTTGTTGCAGCAAAGAAAAAAAGAGCACAGCATGCACAAAACTTCAGAAGATGTCTGTCTACTTCATATCAGCTTACAAAGAACTGGAGGAAATGTATTGCCTTTCTCATGTTCCAGAACACTGCATTTTATGTCGATGGACAACAGGGGGAGATGATGCTAACAAACAAGAAAAACATGATTCATTTCAAGTCATTTGCACCAATAGAAAGAGGAAAAAGTATTTTGTGAATACAAAGAGGGAAAACTTCAATGTACCCACTGGCTAACTGAACACATTAGACCTAAAATTCTGCTTTATAATGTATGTATGTATTCTGAGACTACACAAATTCTATCTTTATAATTCAATATTTATGTTTCCATTTTTTCAGGGTATCCAATAAAGACAGAGGAGATAATTACCTGCATTTCCCTACTACTGGCCCCCAGTCAACATTTCCCAAACACAGAGCAGGAAAACCTACCTTGGATTTCTCACTGTATTCCATCCATGTAGCATCAGCTTTCCCTACAAGAGATATCATGCCTGCACCCAGACCCAGAAAATGATCCTGTACACCCCTACCCCTGTGCACACACACACCCTATGCAGGGCTCTGCTGATCTGTGTGAGGTGTTTAAACTGCATTTGGAGTATTAAAACAGACTGGGTGTGCTTTGCTCCAAACAAGCACCGTACATACCTAAAAGTAACACACGTTATCACCCACATTGCGCTGGGAGGAAATGAGGAGGAGGAGGGAGGGCAACCTTGACTTACCAGATCATATTTCTGCCTCGAGTGCCCAAGTCACCATGGAGATCATCACGCACATGTGATCTGCAGACAGACATGATGCATGGCTGCAAAAATGGCAGAACCTATGCACAGACCCCGGCAGAGCAGAGTGAGGTGTTGGGGACCATTTTCTGTTCTCTCTGCTACTGCAAGTCCTACTGGTTTGAAACAGTCTGTAGGAGCATGTCCAACCGGGTTTAATTCCAGAGTTTACAGTTCAGGAAGATGCTGATGAGGATTCTCTTAAGGAAGAATACAGAAAACCTCTCACAAAAAAAAAAAAAAAAAAAGTCAAACCCCAAAATTATATGGAAGTTGATTTTTACTGACTATATTAGCAAATGCAAGGGCCTCAGATCTACCTATGGAACATATGAAAATTTGGTTATGTGAAACTTCCCAGTATATCCTTGCCTGCTTAAGTCCCTGGGTGTGGTGGCAGCACAGCCCAACCCAGCAGCTGGTCCCTGCTGTGCTCACCCCTGGAAACACCAGGTGAATTGTGAGGGCAGCCCACAGACAAAAACTTTGGTTGCTGAAAAATGGGCACTAAACAAATCCTTCTGGACTGGGAAGAAGTTTGACATCACAGGAAATAAAGATTAAGAATGACCGAAAGTTTTTGCTTCCCTTCTCCCTGTTGAAGAAGTGCTTCTTTGGAGCAGAGGATCTAACCTGGAGAGCAGACGCAAAGCCTAAACAAAGAATAAAAAAGCTCTGGATAAATATAGTAAACCTAACTTTGAAAATGACAGATGAAATCTCAGATGAGATGGCACTCATCTACCTATAAAAATGAATAAAGACTTACTTTACCTCCCAGAAAACCGTATCAATGCATAAAGCAAGTGTAGTACATTAAGAAAGGTGCCCAAAATAGACAAAACACACTAAAAAAATATATGCTGAAAGGAGATGTTTCAAACTTTTAAATAGCATTCTTGAGAAGTCTAAGCAGCAAACTTGCTGATGTTGAGGAACACACGAACACCAATTCAGCCTGTCTGTGCTGTACTCAGTACCTGTAACACAGGATCAGTCCCAGTCATTCCCGCAGTGTTTGTGGGCTCTGGGACTGGGCAGCCTGGCTGTGTTGGGAGCTGCTGGTGCTGAGGCACAGGCTCCCAGGCAAGAGCCACCGCAGTAGCACAGGCAGGTCCACCCATCTGCAGAAGCCAGGTTTCATTATACTGCCACTCATGAAATAAAAATTTCCCTGGAGCAGTTCTGCCCCAAAGAACTAATTTTCTGGCATTATTTACAAAATTGCAGTAAAGAGGCAATAGAAAGATATAAAACTCGACTTGAAGTACATTTTTCCATTTCTTTCAAATTTCCATATCTTTTACAATGTCCCCTCTTACCCTACCCTTATTGTTTTATTTTGAAGCAATAATTTTAGTAGATTATATAAATAGATTTCTGCAGGATTTGTAAGCAATAGTCTTCCATTGGCATAGGTCCTTACAAGTAAAACTATGTATTTGTTTGGCTTTTTTTTTTTTTAATAAATACTCACAGATTGGTCCAAATCTGCTCCAGCCATGATTAAAAGCAGCCTCTCTAAGGACTTCAGGAACAGAAGACTTAACCATGTTTATCCAGGCACAAATGCAGCCACACTTTGGTGTTATTTAGAAGTGCACAGGAAAAACTACTCAAGAAAGCAGAACAAACCTTTAAAGAATTGTGTACAGCTATTTCTAGCCAAGTCTTAGGGACTTCAGGAAGCACAGCAGCAGCACCCAGAGGGGAATTCTGCCAAGACACTGAGCTTGCTGCCTCTGCCCCTTGCAGAGGGCTCCAGGGGATCACTGCCTACATTTACTCTATTGTTGGCGGTCTGAGCATTAAGATAGAGTATAATTCCTTCCTCTGTATGAGTGTGCTGGACTTCTGTAACACATCTCTAAATTAATTCCTCACATTACTAAATTAATTCCTCGCTTAAATGCAACACATTCACAGGTATTAAAAAAAAAAAAAAGAAAAAAAAAGAAAATAAAGGAAAGGAACTGAGTGTGCATGCATGTATTCCCTATACCTGTAAAATATACTTGTTCCATCCCATGCTGTAAAGCTTATAAAAATTGATGGGCAAATCCTCAGAAGGCACAAGTTTGCATGGATCCATTAAAACCAATGAGACTATTCAGATCAAGGCAAGCAGTGCTTGGCTGGAGGAGTTTATACATCTAGAACCTTCTTTTTCTCCTTAAAGAAAAGTTACATTACTTCTTTTCTGTAACTACCACTTCTCCAAAAGTACAGGGATCCATCCCTGCTCAGCTGATGTACAAACACCGCTGCAGTTAACTACTGCAGTCTGTAGGAAACCTATCCATCAGTGAAGACATCACTTCTCAGAGAACACAGAGCCCAAACACAAATTTTCCTCCAGAAAGCATATAGTAATAGTCAACTAGGTGGACCAACAGAGTAAAAGATATCATATGGCTCAGTATAGGTGCTGCTTTTCTGGAACCTAATCACTCTTCTATTTTCTACAGCACCACAGCTGGAGCATGGCAATGGTTTCACAAAACCCACCTTCACTAGCAGTCAGAGGTGCCAAGAGAAAGACAGGAGACAGCAACAAAATTCAAAGTATTAGGAAAAACTGTTTGATTTCCTCTCCTGCCCCCTGCTGCTTGGAAAACTGCCCTACAAACCTAGTTCAAGATATTTGCCCTTGTACTCAGTGGGGAAAAGACAACGTTGCCCTTTCCCCACTGTATCACTATCGGCTCCCCCAGGTAAGCAGGAACTGCCTCTTCCCTTGTCCCCACAGTCTTGACAAGTTGAGACAAGAAAGCTCAGCTCCTGCTCACCTGCCCTTACTGAGATCCAAGCACCAGGGATGTGCTGTGCCATCCAGCAAGCAGGTTAAGGAGAGCCTGCAGGCATCATGAAATGCACCCGAAACCTCACCGAGCAATGCCTAAGCTTCCCTGCTGCTAAAGAGGGGTGATCACTAATGCCCATTTCCATTTTAAATTTCCTTTCCTCAAAATATCAGTTGTCATAAGCATTAAAATGCATTGTTATTGTCAATTTTTAATAGAAATTATATAGCCTTCTTCCCCTTCCTAGACTTGCATTTAGTACAGGGAGAAATGCTGACCATAAGCGTAAGTATCAGACTGTGACACTTGCAGTAAGAAGCTCCAAGTTACATATTTTTATCCAGTATTGTTTTCGGCACTGGAAAAAGAAAATAAATCAATTTCTTACATCAGCTACCATCTAGTATGGATCTCACCTTGAACTTTGGTTTGTGAGGCGTCCTGCTTCAGCTCGTGTTTACAGTAACTCCTCCCCTCCAAAGACATCTGCAATCATGTTGAAATACTGCAGCCAGCACCCCAGCATCAGCAGCGCTGACCGGCTGCCTCGCCAGTCAATTCCCGTGCTGACAGCATACGTATCATACACAGTGCTGCAGAACAGGCTCCTCTCACTTCTCTGTTGATGGTAGGTTTGCCACAGCTATGCCACAAGGTGACTGTTGTGCATGAATTAATAGAAAAATACAACCTTTAAAATAACAACTGTTCATCAATCTGCTCTTTTTGCGTTTAACTGAACTGGGAGAAATGGGATCAAAACAGCAATCTTAAAATGATTCTGTAAGAAAATATGAAGAAAGAAACCTTTCAAGCACTTGTATTTAGAAACGGTACACAGGTACTGAGTAAGTATCAGAAATTTTAACGCGACACCCAGGAAGTATTGACATGGGTCAGTGCCTAAATATAGACGTCAGCAAAACACATAAACCAGCTTCCAGACCCAATTTTGAGACAGTAGAGGGAAAAGGCTTTGCGGTTTTTTGTGTGGTTGGGTTGTTTTTGGGAGAGGAGGTTTTTGGGTTTTGGTTTTGACAGGACCAGGGGGTGGGGGTTGGGGGGGTAGGGAGGCTGGGGTTTTGTTGGGTTGGTTGGTTGGTTGGTTATTTTCTTAAATCACCAGTAAAATCTTGTTCTCATGAAAATCCCGCACACTGAGAGGCTGTGGGGCACTGCTGATGAACATGGCCTCACTCACATTCTGGTTTCTTAGCAGTTCTGAAACAGCTGCATGAAATGATTAGTGAAAAACACTGAATTCAACCCCAGATCCAAATATTTCAATTTGAATCATATTAAGCAGGTTTTAGGATAAAAGCAGAGAAAGTGTGACCATAAAGAGGTTGATTTATGTAAGCAAACCAATCTGATTTAAGTAAAAATAAGGCCAGAAAGGAGCAGCGTGCAAGACCTGAATGTATCTTGAACTAAACCATGTACCAAACCTTCTCTTTGATCATGAAGAAATTCTGAAACTGGTCTCTCACCTCTGGGTAAATTTGCCCTAATTAATGAGCACTCTGAGGGAATTTTTTTTAATCTATCCTGAAGCTATTCTGCTCCAGGTAAATATCCTTTAATATTCATTAGATAGCTCTGTGGCAAGGGCACTCTGGAGGTACATATAAAGTTCACTGCTTTATCTGTGTATTGGAAACATCTTATGTATCTTTTCTGCTTACTTTAGTAAACAGTATTGTGATTAATCTATTTTGAGAAACTGAAGTGAATTTTACCTGATTTTATTTTTGTTTTGCCTTGAAACCATTTGTCAAGTTCAACTGAAATTCACAAACCATCTCAACTTCTTTTTGCTTATTAAACACAGACTCAACAGTAAGAGAACGGCATCTTGCCCTTCCTTACATGTAACCAAATCCCTCTGAACACTTTTCAGGCTGAAAGCAAACAGTAGGCATTTTTCCTGAGAAGTCATAAGCTTTCACAAGTCTAACCAAACTGCAACTGTTCAGCAGCTTCTACTAGTTAGATCTAGTGCTTGTCTCTAAATTTTACCAATTTAACCCAGTTATAAAATGAGATAAAGTACTCAAACAGTATACACTAGCATATTAATAAGATTATTTCTGTATTCTAGTACACGGAATGACAGAAGTTTTGGATACAAATGCAATTAACACTCTTGTTGATGATGGAGAACTTCTTTGCTGGCCTTGAAAGTTCATTAAGTAAAATTAGAACAACTGTACTTTGCTGTAGAAGAAAAACTAGTACCTCTCTCATATTTACCGCTCCTTTTCCCTTTCTCTACACTGTGGAACATCTAAATTAGAAGAAAGTTTACTGGAAAATCCGAGCATCAGAAAACACTGAGTATATTTTAGATGCTTTTCCTTCTGTAAACGTGACTTACATTGAAATCAACATTTGTATCAACTGACATCAACAGTCCGATCCCCTGTCAAGGCACTAGGTAAGACAGTCCTACCTATGTCCACCTTAGCCAACAGCATGCTGCAGCAGCAGCAGACCTGTAGAAAGAAAAGACAGGCACTGAGGACTCATCCATGCTCAGGGGCTCTGGGTTTTGCGTCGACTCATGTGGCTCTTTGGTTGAGCACCATCGGTGGCTCTTGGTGTGCTCCTGCAGCACATCTTCCAATTTGGTCTCACCCAACGGGAATCAGTCTGCACACTCCAGGACTGCCTCAAAACTACACTGAAGCACAGTAAGTGAGAATGACCAGGAGATTCCCTTAAAAAACTCTGTGCATACTAGATCACCAACATGGACATACCCATCTGACCACAGTATTTGCTGTAAGATGACACCTTCTATCCGTGAAAGACATTTTATTAAGGTGCAATAAATTTTTGGCAGTCATTACAATGTCTGCTTTATAGCTGAGTTTTGCTAGTTCCATCTCTGGAAAATAAAAGCCAACATCACTAAATTACTCTAAAAGTCTACCAGAGTGACTGTTTACAAGTAAATCCCTAGTAACATAGATGCAGTGACACAGAGGTGAACAGTTTTGTGCTCATTTAGAGTACATGAGGTGAACAGTCCTGACACTCCCACGAGGGCTACAGCTATTCCAAGATTATCAGCTGATCTCCTCCACATCTTCAGAATGTCACCATTCAATATTCTAATTCTAAATTCAAACTAAATAAAACATTTTTCACTTTTTGAGGGAAGAAAAAGAGAGAAATGGATAAGACTTCCACAAGATTTAATGACATAATGGTAACTCTATTAGGACATCAAAATTAATTTCAGTTTCCCTGAGGTATCTTATTTTAATTAACAAATCCATGATCCTGCTCTATTAATTAGCAAACTGAAAGAATAATAAGTTTCAGATGAGCTTAATTCTAATAAAGCTTCTCATCCCCTAAAAAAATAATAAAAGGAATTAAGGATCTCAATCCAATTTGTTTTCTACATTTAGCAGCAAGGTTTAAAAATTCTACCCAACAGTACAGCAGAACTATTAGTAATTTCTTTTAATTTGAAAAGGTTTTTGTTTTGCACTTACTGCATTTCAGACATTCTACCTATTGAAGGGATGGCAGTGGCCCACTAAGAAAAGTAATTCTTGCAGGATACCTGGTAATTTTATTTTTTAATATTATTTCCTACTATTAAAACTGATAACTGATAGGGATAACACATGGAATTTTTAAAATCCTTATCCAATGCTGATTTTCCAACAAACCCACACAACCGCAGTTACCCATTAGTATCCCAACTGGGTCAAATAAAATTCCAGGAATGTATTTGGGACACCAAGGTGCACAGGAGGTGTTTTGTGCCTTGGTTTACCTGGACCATTCAGTGGTCACAGAGTGGTCAAATCACACTTTTTATAGACATGGTAATTCATTAGTCTGCTCAAAGCAGATCTGGAAAACCGATTCTTTTTTCCCAAGTTCATTTTATGTTCCTCTCTTCTCGTATCACAGTTCACTTACTGGTTAAAAATCACAGCAAGTTTTTCCAATAGTTTTTGATTTCCAAAAGCAACAATTTTGTACTTTAGATTCCTGGAAAGCACTTTGCAGATTCCCTGTTATTTGAAGTAAAGGGAGAGAAGAAAATATTAGCAAATTGCCAAAGGCTTAGGTTAGCAAAAAATGCTAATGAGAAAACTGTATAGATGAAAATATATTGATGCTTGTAATTTCAGAACTACTTGTGCTGTAAAGACAGCCTGCTGCTTTGACCTAACACCATCTGTAAAACAAACGAGAGCAAAAGAGGACACTAGGAAGTTATACATGCACAACTTTTCTAAATAGTATACCTTGACAGCATTTTGCTTATATATTTCAAACTACCAGGTTGAATATTTTTAATGCTTTACTGAAGAACAAAAGTCAAAACAGCTATTATGTAACAGAAAACAATAGCATTAATAGAATATGTAGAAAGGTTGAGCAATTTGAAAATATGGGTTATAATGGAAAATGCATGTGAACTTCACTAATACTTCTGCCAACACTGTCACTGCACAATCCCTCTCTCTTCCAGAAATCATGGTGGGGGAGAACGGCAGGAACTGCTCTATGCCCATAACAAGATGCTCTGGTAGGTAAAGTTGGTCCTGCTGTCTCCCCATCCCAGCTCCCTTGGGTTTGACCTGGACTGTTGTATATCCCATGAGATCCCCAAGTGACAACCTGGTGCTACACTGCCTCTGACGTATGCAGAAAAAAACCAGATATAGTCTCCAAAGATACTAAGAGCATGGAGAGTTCATTATCACAGACAACTTTTTGCAAGAATATCTAAAGACTTTAGCTATGTTTGCTTTATTTTTATTTTCAACTCCTTTCCATCTTCATGTGGTCCATTGAGGAAGCCTAATTAGCAGGTCCCTCTCATATCTGTGTGTTTTCCTCAGACACCTAATAGCAATCATTCTTTGTGATTATTTTCAATTATTTGCATCCCAGGCACGTTAAAGGAGGAGGATGTTTCTCAACAAAGTGACTAACACGCTATCACCTTATCATTTGTCTTTTCTAAAGGCTTTATAACGCCTTTTAGAAAGACATTACTCAGAAGAAACAAAATAGTTAATAGAAACAAATTTTTTCTCAAGAAAACAGGACCGTCATTTCAGAGATTCATTGCTCTAATAATTTATCTTCTTGGAACAACCTTAATTGTAGAAGACTGAGACCATGGAGGCAGTGAACATCCTTATTTCTTGCTTTATGTTTTTGAATGAGGGTTCCAACATCTCAGGATTGAGATTTTTGCTGTAGTGGGGATTGGCACAGACGGAACCATTCATTTTCTAAAAAAATATAATATTTCCTCAAGGGGAGTCAAAAATTAGTGCTTAATAGTAGACTAAATAGCATCTTAATTATCCTGTGCTTGCCAGCTCTCGTACTTATTGCATATCAAGTAAAAGTACAGAACTCCAGGTTCCAGATTTGTTCAAAAGAATGAAAAGTTAAAAGAAGATTCCCCCCGACTAAACACACACACCATTTTCATGTGGTAATTATACTAATTTACTCTAATACCTTCAGTTTAAATACAGTAGACAGACAGAGGAAGAGTTAGTATACCAAAACCAGAAAATGTAATAAATTATAGCAGCAAGAAATGAGAATAATCAAATACTGGATGAAATTCTGTTCTCATTTACTCCAGCATAATAGTTTATTCTGGTGACTGGTATGTGAATATGGCCTCTTCTATATTTTTTTCTTTATCCAAAGAATTATACATTTTATAGACTCCAACATTTGGTTAATGGTTACTAAATCTGGCATTTACAGAGACATTAGGAAAGATGGTATTTATTTGCAATTTTATTTCCCTCATAGCGAAACGTGGAATCCATACAGCTGTACAATGAAGATGATTAGAATTGCTAGAAATGAAGGCCTCCTGGGAAAAAAAAATATCAATAGCATAGTTTAACTACATGAACCATAATTGCATTATTAGCTCTGCTGTGCACTACCACAGGAAAGCTAATGACATGATTCTGAAGAAGCTTTATAGATTATGGAAAACTATATAACCTTTTGTGCTCCCATTGACAACACAACTCATTTGAGATCCCTGCCATTATGGGAAGGAAAACTGCCTCATTTTTCACAAACCTTGTGAATATGTCTTTTCATGGATTTTAAGTATTAACTGTATATATACCCATGGACCAGTAGCTGGAATAACAAATAACCATTTGTTTAACTTTAGCTGTGGTAAATTTCACAGTGAATTGTGTTTTCAGTCCCAGTCCAACAAATAAATCACTGTTGCAGAAGGAGCAAGGAAGATGAGGTACTCCCCACTCCAGACATGCGCTGGCTTTATTGGAGAGGTAGCAAGAGGATTACTATCATAAACTGTCAGTGAAATGAAATGTCTGGTTTTTTCAGAGTTCTAAGTGTACTTACTGCTAAATCAATCTGCCTACAGTTTACTAGCCGGATTCAAGCTCAAAAGCAGAAGACCAAACCAATTTTCATTACATTCTGATAACACGCAGTAGTTATTCTCAGTGAGTCACTCCTGCCTTGTCCCTATATTTTCCCCTCACACCCAATGCCCAGGTTGCAAAGACGTCAATATACGAAAACTATGACTTTTTTCAGTAGTTACTGAAATAAAAGAAATGCGTAATCAAGATTATTAAGGCTTCAAACCCAAAATGATCCAAGACAATCCTAAAACCTTGGGACTGGGAGACCTTTCATCTCCTCCATCACGTGACACACAGCCAACTTGCTCACATTTGCTCTTTGGCTCCTTGGTGACCTGCAACAGCCAATATACGTTTTTTGTGAACTTTATGTGTGCACTCATAGACACCTATCGGTCTGCCCCTATTGCTGCCAGTTTACCACCATACAAGGATCCGCAACTTCTTTTTTCACCGGTAAGGTTTAAAAGTGAATTTGTGGGCTCCATGGGAATTGAAAGAGAACTGACCCTGGGATGTTTCCCCATCTGCAGCTCAAAGGTATACATAATTCATTTCATCCATTTTAGGTCTTGGATCACTTCACCACACTGCACCGAGCAACCCTGGGTACTGCCTTTGTTGTTCCCACGCAGGTTCAGAGCAGCGCAGCCCGGCTTGTCAGTGCTTCCAGCTCACAGCACTTTGTAAGCAGGCAGGTTTGCTCCCTCTCCCGGGTACAGTAGTGTGCCCTCATTGGCACCATGGGACCATAAAGGAACTGAGAGTACAAGGGGGAAGACTTGCCTTTAAACTAGATGTGGGGAAGCAGAATAAAAAAAACTCTGAATAGAAAAAGAGCGCTAATTTACCAGCAAAATGTCATTAATTACACACTGTCTTCTGTATAACTTACTGCTGAAGCAACTTACCACTCTGCAAACCTATTAACACATTACACTCACTTCTGTTTGAAAGGGTTAGCTTACTGAAGCAAGTTGCTAACTTGCTAAATGAAATCCTGTAACAAAGGAATTCCTAAACGGACGTACAATTGTGATACACACGAGATATGGTGGATTTGCAGAGATTATTGGAAAAAAATGTTGTATGAATGTCTGGAGCTATTTTAACTTGGTCCTGAGGAAACGTGCATGTTTCCAGGTTTATAGTTTCCACTGTCAAATTCTGCTGGGTTTACCTATGTGTGGTAAAATGTTGCCATCAAGTGGCCATTTATTCAATTACAGAGCACCCTCCCCTCTGGGGCAGGCTGCTTGCCTTTCCTTAGGTGATGACTTCCTACATTAAACTGTCTGGTATATAAATGTATTAACTCAGCCGCTACTATTTATGCAACTACACTACTCAGAAACACTTTTGATTCCAATTGCTTTGAATCTCCAAAAAGAAGGAGGAGATTTAGAGCATCTAAATTAGCAGCATCTGACCTCTTTATTAAGAAGATCCAGCCAGGTATTTTTCCTCTGTAGCTGAGGAGCACAACATGTAATTCTAATTCTACCAAGAGGAAGTATGTAGGAAAGAATTGTTCTTAATGCTACTGTACATACTCCCTTACAGACCATAGGGGGCATTATGTTACCATGGTTTGTTCTAATTTATCAATTTAGAATGATGCTCTGCTATTGTCACATTCATGATGCTCTCAAAAGCCCTGTATTTAGATCAACTCAAGAAATAAATGCAGAAAACTATGTTCTACATATTCTGTTGTTTCAAAAGTCCTTTTTAGGCTATCCAAAGCGTGGGATATGCAGCCTTTCTTATTATCTGCAACTTAATTTAGATCTATTTACATACTCTGAAACGTGCAGATTAATCTGTAAAGTGCCAAAAATCTGTTGTTGAGTGAATGTACAAAGAAAGCAAGGGATTAACCTTTGGGAAGAGATGAGAAATGCAATATAACTTTAGAGTCCTGGGCTCTGCACAGCATGAAAGTATTCCCTCACTGTTGACTTGAAAAGAAATGCAACTGCAGGGGTGATGGGAGAGGGCAGGATGGCTCTGGTCCAGCTCTGGTCCACCTGTGCCTTCACACAGCACATCAGGCACATGCAGGAGAACCTGTAATCTGCAATATCCAGCCAAATTGCTTTGGCTTTGTCACCAAGTCTCAGCCAGTCTCTCCTGGTTCCCTACAATGTTGTGTGTAAATACCCACCACACAGGCAGCAAAAGCCCCAGAGACTGATGGGGGGTTGTGCCTTGGGTGCCAACACTTCGAGCCTTTGGGCAGAGTCACACACTTGTTCCTACAACTGCAGTGGTTTAAAACAGCGCTATCCCTGTCCACCTCTCACATGGCTGCGTAACTGCCAACACAAATACAGGTCTGTAAAATGGTGGTTTCCATAAACCTTTCTGAGTCTGCACTTCACTTTACTAGTACAGCTCACACAGCCGGGTGCTGGGTGGCTGTGGAGAAAGGGTTAATGTACTAATCGTTACAGCTGCTTCCGAAATGCAATTTAATAATCTTTGCATGCTTTCTGCAGAAAGGAGGTTTGAGGATCTTGTAAACAGCAAAATTAAAGACAATTTCAAAATTGGCTCACAATTTTTGTTTGCCGGAATTATCTTTAAGGCAGCAAGAAGGAATAAAATTCACTGTGACTGAGCCCAAATTTAGATCAAAAAGTAGGTACTAATTAGCAACCTTGGTGTTGAATCTAAACTTATTTTAAACTTTAGTCTAACAGGAAAAGGTTAATTGAAGAACAGATCCTCACCTTAACCTAACTTTCCCTAGATTAAGAAATATAGAAAAAACTAAAATGGGCAGATTATGTGGACTGCTTTAACAATAAATATTTAGACCACATCAGAATGAATGCCACCTCTTGAGGATGAGATTTGATACCCTGTATGGCATCAAGAGATCTCCACAGTTTCCTGTTCAAATAAAGACTTGCAGAAACAAAATACAGGAGAAATGGACAAAATCAAAAGTACTAGATTGTAAAACGGCAACTGAAGCTTGGGTTCTGTGAGAGAAAAAAAATGAAATAGCCATTTTTATTAAGAATCTTTAGGAAAATTCAAGCTTTTAGTGTTCATAAACTCACTGCTGATTATAGACTGGCATCCTGAGGAGAGGAAAAGGAGAATATAACGAGAAAGGTAGAAACATTTTGTAGTAAAATACGCTTTTCTGAACAACTTCAAAGAACAAACTAGCCATTTGCTGCTAAGATGGTTGCCCCAGCTGAGAACTGTTTGAATTTTGAAAAAGTTGGCTTTGCTTCATACCATCCAGTTTCTCTCTGATTCCTTTTAGTACAAAGATCCCTCAAATGCAGAAAGGATGCACTGATACTTCTCGGTCTCTCTCTCACATCACACTTCAGCCACCAAATGCTTGCAGGATGCTTCTGCTGGAGGGAATAAAGCCAGCTGCATCTTTCTAATAGCCCACACTGCCCAATATCTCTAATAAAGGTAAGGTGTGACTGCTTACTAACAGTAATCCCCATGTTTTTCTCTATCTCACAATACAAAAAATGAATACAGTACTGAAAAAGTAGCAGAAGACAACCTCTTGTATAGGAAGAGTGCCAGCTCCAGAAGCATCAGGAAAGTGCTGGTTGTACTCCACGGAGATGTAAGTGATTGAACAAGGAGAGAGTTCAGTGCTCTTGACACCTACAAAAACATTATCAAGAGAAAGAAAGGGAGATGGGGCCACCTAATTGTATAATATTAGAAGAATACTTGCATAATTACAGAGCTACAGTGACAGCTGCTTACAATGTCCGCTATCACGCGCTGCAGGTGGTAATTTATCCATAGGTTTCCCATTCATCTGAATGGAAAACAGCAGGGGGTGGCCTCTTGGCATCCCACATAATGGCAGACACTTTAAGTGACTACCACGAACTAGGTCCCCATTTTAATTTTGGGGAAAGGATATGGACTCGCCTATTGCTAAGTGCCAATTTTAGGGCTGTATTCTTTATTGTCAGAGATGTCACAGGACAATTAGGAGATGAGCAGGGAACTCAAGTAAAGTTCCTAGGACTGTTTATTACAGACCTGATTTCTGGAAATTTCCCTTGAGGTGGATTCTCTATTGAGTGCATTTCATAGGAGATGGTAAAGGAGAGCTGTGTCATTTAAAATTCAGGACTCTAAAATACCAGCAAGTGTGAAGACAACTGTTGGTAGTTTGAAATCATAATATATACCTATAAAAGTCTTCTTTGTTATTTTATTTATACCTCAATTATGTCACTTCTAAAAACACAGTTTGGAAAGAAGGGCATACCTCAGTGCGTATCCTTTCACCTCCTTCATGCATATGAGTATACAAAATTCACCTCGGGGTCAGAAATCAAATGGTTATTATGGCTTCAGAAGGAACATCACACATGCAGTGCTCTGCGGTGTCTCACAATACACTCTCTTCATCTCTTCAGTTACCATCCACTCTTTATTAATAAGCAGTGAACTCAAAACAGAGCAAAGCTTTAATCCTATACTTCTTTTGAGCAGGATGGTATGCTATCCTCACTTGCTTACAGCCTTCTCTTAGAGGTATCCACATACCATATACTTATAGTGATATTTGCTTTATTTTTATTTCCATTTAAGAATATATGTTTTAATATCTTCCATAGTGTATTTTAATCACTTGTTGAGCAATGCTGTCAGAGACTTATTGCCTTGGTCTTACCATGCTTGATGAGCTTCCAGAGCTTCCAGCAATAACAAAAGCCAGTTGCAGCCATGCTTATTATTCTCGATGCTGTTAGGAAAAGCTGGCAGACTCACTTTGTCACTTCTGCAGCTGGGTGGCATTTATGAGGTGTGTTTCATGTTCTCACAGCACTAACTTGCATCACAGAAAAGCACAAAACTATAATTTTAATTGGAGTAATCATAGGTATCATTCTTGCCACTGTATATTACATTAAGTTAATGAACTTTGGGAGATACACTTGAACACATCATAGCGATCAGCCCAATTCATTATAAACTGTATGCCTCATTTACATGGGTTCCTAGTTTATCTTACTGGGGATAGGGAATATGTATCCTCTGCAATCAACTTTTTTTCTTCCATGTGCAAATTATTACTTCTAAGAGACAGGCTGAAGTTATAGAGGAAACAAAACAAGCATAAAAAAATATACATGTACTTTAAACTGGGGCTGTATTCAAGATTGGACTGCTAAATATGAAGGAAGCCTTAAAAAGGTTTTGAAAAGCTGTACCTTTTTTTAAACTTTGTTTTTGTCCTTTTACTTATATATTTGGCATGGGGAGAGTGAGGCAGCTTTTCTTACCATCCACCAGTACTCTCCTCTGGAACTGTGCTCTCCAGCAGATTGCATGCGAAAGGGATCCTACCTTGCAGCTTTTGGTTCTCGTTTCCCTGCCCCTCTTCCCCTTAAAGCTCAGCTTAATTTAAAAAGAAAATAATCACAGCTGGTTTAGAGTTAAAATTAGCTTGAAGGAAAAGGGAGCATCTCAAAAAGAAAAAAAACTACAGAAAAGTCCTACAGCTTTAAACAATCCTTTCCAACAGTTGACTAAGGAACTTCTCTATCTATACTCCCTTCTCATTTTACTTCCTGTGCCATATATACGACATGTTATTTCTGAGCCAGAATACACTTGTGCATTTTTATGTAACACATCTGAGACCACCATTGCTAGAGACCTCTTTAGAGCTCTGTAAGGCCATTTCAGACACAGCAGCAATTTTCTCTATCTGCTGCTTTTCCTTGGAGTTCTCAACCAGGCCACCTAGAAACTCTCCTGCTCTATCATATCTCCCGTTTCTCTACTTCACACATTTGTCTTTTTTTATGAAGCCAGAAAGTAGAAAAGATTTTGCAGCTTTCATAATTTCTATAAATGCTTATTAAAATGTAGGCATTTAGAAAATACAACTGTGTTGTAGCTCACAGCTCCAAGAGGAAATTTTTTTAGTAGAGCAACTCCAGGGAAGCGTACATGTATCAAGTATGAAAACCTCAGATAATTTCAAGGGCTCTTTCTTCAGTAAGCCTGACCCAAGTCCATTGTGTCACAGAATTAGGAAGCAGCTCTAGTCATCATGGCCATCCACTACTCCTTGGTAAGTTTGTCTGTGAAGATGATGAGTAGAACATACAGGTCAGGATGACAACATGCATCTACTAACTAGCTCACTTGTTAACTAAGGCTGATAACTGTAAATCAGCCAATTAAGTATTTTGTTCCCAAAACCAAGGATAATTTTTCTAGTCTTGTCAATACTTCCACAAACATTAAAGAACATATTCACCTTTTTTTCCCCTAAAAAATACAAACAGCAAAAGTAAAGGATGTTGTCTTCTGATTTGCATATGCCCATCTTATACCTCTTTCTCCTCAGTAGCCATTAATACATGAAAGAACGGAGAAATGGATAATTAAAAACATCAGAATTCCCATTATGGTATGGATCACATCCTCGCAATCTAAGGATGAACTAACTGCAAAACCCAGAAGCATTAAATGACCTCAAGTTCTTATCACAACTCCCAAGTTACATGAAAGCTGAAAAATTTGTCATGTAATGGGAGAAAAATATCCTCTCTGGTGGAAAGAAGTGCAGCCTTATCACACTGTAGTTTTGAAGAGAGCATGTATCTGTGCCTATGCAGGAGCTATTTCAGGGGATCCAAGGACTGATGAGGAAGTGAGTGCCATGCAGAGCATGCCTTACACCAGCACTGTCATACTACAACCAGAAGAATAGTTAGGATGGTTTATTATCAGTAGAATAAACATCTCATATTTTAAATCTTATTTTCCCACTAATTATTTCTGGTACACTTTTTGCCTGGAAATCTAAGTGATCGATTAAGTCCATTTACTGTTCTCTTTCCAAACAACTGCTTACACACCAGGGCTGCAGGTTTTTGTAATAAACTAGCAAAGAGGGAAGGAACAAGGATTACAACAGCAAGTATTTGTTTTTACATGTAGAAACCATAATACGCTAAAAATACCAGCCTCAAATAAATACAAATAAAACACCAGAGATACTGTAGCAATATGTAAGTCTCAGTTGCTGTCAAGTGCTCTGTCATCCCAAACATGACTCAGGCAGTCTTGAAGGGTGGAGATTTCAGCATATCTTGATTTCTGCTAATCTTATCAGTGAGGCAGCATCAACTTTCATATTCTCAAAAAATTCTTATCTATGTGCCCACTCTTGCCCCTTTTTCAAGTTTTGTACAATAATCAGAAGACAAGAATATTACTTTGTTGTAAGAGAGTGGGTGGATAAGAGTAAAAAAAAAAAATTTAAATGGATGATGTGAATAATTAAAACCACTTTTCTATCTACTGAAGGAACAAAAATCACAAAGATGAAAGTGAGGTCGCTTGTTTTATGAGTTGCCTAGCCAATCAATACCATCCGTCAGCAGCAACTGTATAAACACATCCTCTCAGCAAAGCCTTTGTAGAGCCACCTGCACCCTGATCCAGACTGAACCTCAGTGACATTTTAAACATTCTCACGAGAAGTTTTCTTCATTCAGTGAATACAACATACTGCATGGTTGAGCAAATTACTGGAACATATGCAGTGGTAGTTTAGGATTTTCAAGCAGAGGTTTAAGTTGGGGTTTTTTAACCAATGCGGTGTTTTAATGTTTGAAACCTCCATATTCATTTCCATCCATGTTCCACTGGATTTGGCAAAACTTTGCAGTTTGAGTCACAACAGGCTAATTCCCCAATCACTATAAAACAGTTTAGTTGTACTGAACTCAGAGGAGAGGGTGGATTCAAACTAGCTGAAGATTTAGGCTATTGCATTTTAAAGTTAAAAAAAAAAAAAAGCATCTTGAGATCTTGAGCAGGTTTGTTTATTTTTTGCAATGTTTGACAGAGTCATATGAGTGAATTGTCAGTGCAGTAAGCAGGGGGTTATACATACAATTCTCATTAACAGTAGTATTTTTCTTGGGATTTTGCAACGCCAATGTCATCTAATCAGTCCTAACTTTCATGCTGCTGCATGCACAAAGCAGAAGGGATTGGACTTAAAGTGAAGTGAAAATACTATGCAAAAAAAACCCCAACCTGATTTCATCACTGAACTTCACAATCCCCAAGCAACATGAACCACACTACTTAACAACATTTCACAATGAATTCAAGGCAGTCATTACCTTATCCAGTCCGCTCTCAGGCTCTAGGTTTGCCCTATGGAGTCTTCCCTTTAATATAGACTTTAATATAAAAACTCTATCTTGAAAAGCTACTAAAAAGTCCATCTTTATATTAAACTTCTGTCAAAAGAAAATTTATTTATTACAGATACTATTTACTTTTCTGTTTAGGCCTGAAATCAGCAGGTGTTTTTCCATTTCTTTAATGACAGAAAAGTAATAACCCACAACTGCTTAATGCATGTGCATAAAAGGGAAAACTCACATTGCATCAGTTTCCTTCTCCTATTTTTCCGGAGCACTGTTCAATTTTGCAGCTGCATTCTCACATTGTGTAGTGGTTGTCTAGAACCAGAGTAATTCAGTGCACAAAGAACAGAAATTAGAGAAGTTGTAGAAGCAATATAAGAAGTATTTTCTGTTAGTCTTTTTATTTTCCTTCTCTGTCCAATCACGCACATGAATACTAGTGCTGTGGATTCACTAACATTTAACTTTTTCCTCCTACATGATACTAGCAGATTCCTCACCAAGACTTTTCAACTGACATATATGCTTAATTCTCAGTTACTAATTGGCATTGTCATTCATGGGTGGTTTGCCATATATTTGGTCTTTAAATAGATGACATTACAATACCAACAGTGACACTGGGACACAGAAGGGGCAGATACCCAAGAAGAGAACACAGGCAGATCTACCAAGCTTTCATGTGTACTTCAGGTACTTCTTTCTTCTAGCTCAGTCAAGAGACAGCACTGATTAGTAATTCTTTTTGCCATCAAGGTCAGAAGAAGGAAAAAACAAGGAGAGCCAACCTGTGAAAGCATTAATTCAGAATCAATTCTGATAAAGGAAAAATCCAAATTTATTCACCTGCCTTGAAAGTGAAATAAGCAACAAAGTATCACTTCAAAGTTCTGTAGATGAGATCCATTGGTACCATAGAAACTGCTGTAGTTGCACAAAACAGTCAAAATATTTGATAAAACATCAATAATAAGTGTAGTTTTAATGAAATTGAAATATTTCAAACAAATGCTCACACAAAGTGATATACAGTGCATCCCATAAATCTCCATGGGAAATATTAAAGGGGGAAAGGGGGTTGAAGCATGAAAACCATGTCACAAAACTTGTTTTTCTAGTAAATGTCAAAGGAATTCATTGCCAATATAGTGAGACTATCAGGCTCCACACTGACTAGTTAGCAATCCTATGTGCCTTGCCTACACAAAACTTCCAGTGCAGTAACCACCTAATAATTCATTGGTAGATGTGTCAAAAAAACCCTAAAAACAAAACAAATAAAAAACCCCAACAACACACAAAAAAACCTATAGGCATGCAAAATCTCTTCATAAATCACTAATTATCCTTTTCAGTGCACTTCTCAGAACAGAAAAGCTTTACTGGAAGCAGTGGCTAAGCCAATACCTCAAATTGTAGCCTCTTTCTGACCTTATCAAAAGTATAATACAACATAACACCTTTTTTTTTTGTTTTTTTAGACTTTTTGCTTATAAGAATGTTGTGGAAACAGCTTATTCAAGTTTAGAACAGCTTTCTCCTAGCTTGGGAATCTTTGTTCCAATTACTATCTTTTGACATCGGGCTCTGTGTTCATCTGCACGGAGCACACACCAACACATGCATAGAGCCTAGATGATTTTGGTGTTACATTAGCTGGCATAAACATTGCTGGCTTGAGGGAAGTGTTTTCCTGCAAAAGCTATTGTTAACTTTCCACTGTATAGCTGAGAATTGTGTTCAAAATCTTATGTTCTTCTAATGAAATAAAATAATCATCAGGAAAAAGCACTAAAAGATATTTTTAAATCGGAACGAATTCAAAGACGCTGCTGCCAAGATCATATACCTCACAATACAAAAACATGTCTTCACTGATCACACCCCACTGCAGCATAAAATCATTTTGAAAAAGCACCTTTTTTTGTCACCTTGTCTGACAAGCTTTATATATTTTATTTGTATGCAAGTGAATAGCAGTTTATTGTGTCCCAAGGGATGAAGTATTAATGATCATTTGCTCCCTGCTGTGTGGCCTGTCATAATTTTGCAGAAAGATTGACAGAAGTAACAACCAATCAGTCTGTTAATACTCGCCTGACAGTGGCCACTCAGTCCATTTTAACCAAGGTCCTTTGCAAAATCCTTAGGTAATTTTCATTAAAAAAATGCAATTTTTGATAGCATCTGCAGATTGCTAGATAGGAGCAGACTAAACAAACCGTATATTTCTTTTGTGTAGCAGTCAGACTTCTATCTCAGCAGGTGTTTTCTGGAAAAAAAGACTTCCAATCTGAAAGCCCATTTTGGTCAGCAAGAATCAATCTCTAAAACATTCAGCAATTTGTTATATCAATATCTTAACATGGTGAATTCCTTACAGCATATAAGAATTAAATCCAGTTCTGACAAGTAAATAGAAGGCAGAATTTTTTAAAATTATGGTTGAAAGTCAAATGTCAAAAAATCCCACAGATTTGTACAATGTGTTGTCATTCATTTCTCTCTTCTCTGCAATGCTGCCTGCTTCATTTTACCTTGAGGCTTGTGGAAAACCCAGATAAAAACAGTTGTTACCAAGTCTGACACACAAATAACCTTACATTTTGTTAGTCATTTTATATCATACAGCCCCACAGTAGATGCACTCTGAGCTATTAAAGAAAAGTTTTGAGAAAATGATTTCTGAGTGTTTGCCGAGCACAAGGTACAGATGATTACGGAGAAGATTAGCAGATGTTGGTATCGACAGTCAGTTGCCATGCTCCCCTCCCACCCCCAAGAAGAGCTGTGTCTCTTTTCAAGCAACTGCATTTTATTCTTATTTGCACGGAAACAATGTAGAGTCCCAACATCCCTGAAATTATTCTGAAAGCAAAATCCTGACACAAATGATCCTGAAGAAAAAATTATAGGGGGGGGGGGGGGGGGGTAAATTAAAAAAAAAAAAAAATCCATGACAGGTGCACATCAGCTTGAGACAAACCCTGCCTCCTGGGTGACAGATAGGTTGTGACAAGGTGCGACACGCCTGACGGCCCCTACCTGAAGGAAGCAGCATTACCCGTTACCTTCACATGGTGTGCTTCTGAGACCTAATGACAGTTAGTATCACTCAGGTGTTGCAGCTATAACATTTTGATGTAAATTTAATAGATACATTGCATCAAAGGCATTTGTATAAATGAAATAAGAAAGTGAAAGATACTTGTTTGCTGCCTGCTGTTCTTTATATGCAAATCTTAGTATATTACATGGCAGCATACTTGCCTTCCATAGCCACATAAATGTTTTACTGTTTTATGAGATGTTTGCAATAAATGTGATTGATGTTGGGGGTTTTTTTTTTCATAATTGCCTATTAGAAATACACTATTTTGGTGACAAATCCTTAAGGGATATCTCAGTTTCAAAACTGAAGAGAATGAGAGGTACCCATACCAGGAACTGGGTGGTGCTGCTAACAAATGTCAAAATGCATATTCAATCTGCTGGTTAATTTTACTCATACATTTCTGGAAGCTTGTTAGCATCCTTTCCGGGTTTACTGAGTTTTGCATTTCAATCAGATACAAAGATTTATAAAAATACTGCTACTGTACCTTAGGGCAGGCAAATAGCTTTAAGCTACACACACAAATAGTCACAAGGGTGAATAGCTATAATTATATTGGAGTGCATCCAAGAAATCAGCTATTCTGTTTATACTTCTTGCCTCTTTGAATTTATGTGTACTTCAAGCAAACATACTGTAAACTGATTTTAATACTAAAACTGTTGACCTTGGTATTACAGCTTATTGACTATTTTTCATATAATTTTTGTTGTGCTGAAAAAGATATAAATGTCTGGATAAAAATTTATAGCAGGAAAACTCCTGGACCATTTGTAAATCATCATGGACATCACCAATATCCACTTTAAAATGCAAGAACATTAAAGATCTTTGGCCTATAGTTTTAAAGCCAAATTCTGTCCTGAGCAATTCTGAAACCAGTAGAGATGTACAAACAGAAAGAAACCAACTGTATTAGTTTGACATACATAGTCAGTTTGAAATGCTAGGTATTGGTAGGATTCTTCCAGCACAAGCCACATCAGAGGGTGAAGACAGCTGCATGAATGCTCTAAAGGTCATACATGGATTTGCACTCATTAGTGGCCCTTGTAATTTATTTGTCAGAGGTTTGCCTCCACTGTTTACATCAGATCTCTCCACATATATTAAGGAAGTGGCAAGAAAGCAGGACTGTAGCTGTTGGCATGAAGAATATGAATTATGTTCCAAGAGGATATGCAACTATATCTTTTATCTATACCTTGTTCACATAAACTCATGTTTCTGTGTTGCTACTGAACCATGATCAGGACCTGCTCCCAGTCACAGTTTTGTTTCGGCTTTTCTTGTGACTTAGTGCTTCAGTTTTCCCAACATTAAGACATAAACAATGAGAATTTTTTTGTACCATTTTGAGTTCTAGCAAAATTGCTAAGAATGTATTATTGCTTATCAAAACGCATCATCCACTCATTAGCAGTGTCCACAAAATATCAGTAATTGATCAAGAAAATCAACTGGTAAATATAATATTCAATAAGTATGCAAATAATCACATAGGACAAAAATCTTCTGCAACATTAAACAACAAGAAAGTAACTTAGTATCATTTATAAAACTTTTCAGATACATATATGGTTCAATTTACTCTTTCTAGTTAAAGTATAGAAAACAAAAATAGCAATTTTAAGATTGTAAATGAATGGAACCAAAACCAGGACTTTCACATCTGTGAATTATTAGTCACAGATTTCCATAACAATACTTTTTTTTTCCTAGGTTAATTCAATTAAGAGGAAATTTGTCCAATTTTTTGCCAAATAAATTAGATTTAACTTATTAACTTGGGAAGACATCAGAGGAAATTTACTGGGTTCATTAGGCTTAGGAAATTAAGTTACAGAAAATTGTACTTCCTTGTAATAGATTTAAGCAGTAATATTTAGCAGTCTGCCAAAGACACATTTCTCATACAAATACATATCTTATGACCTGAAAGAGCCACTACTTCTTCACAGCACCTGCAGTCATGATTGTGTAAAGGAAAGACTGCTCCTACTTGTGAGAGCTTCTAAAACATCTAGAGAACTCAATAGAATGGCAGATAATGTTAATTGCATCCACAAAAATAAACCATTTGCCCATTATCTGGGCTAATGGTAAGTGGGAATACTCTGAATAACTGAAAAATCTTGGTATCCTAGTGGAGAGAAAGAGGTTACAGCCATTTCTGACAGCTCAGAGGGTGCAACACGAGAGACATTAAGAACTCTCCATCTAATCCCCAACCTGAATAAGAAGAGAATTCGAGCTGCTGAGTCTTTCTCCTGAGCGAGATGACAAAACCACCTGGGTAGTGACATTTTGGGAGAGCACTGTCAAGTCTCATTAAATTCCATTCTAGAGGCACTAAGTTTTTCCAAAAAGCACTGGCGTGACAGTATTACATTTCTGGGAATACTTGATGTTTGAAAACTTATCCCTAGTATGAAATTTTAAAAGATAGATTAAAAATTCTGGAATAGAACTGCCTTACACATGAAGCAGAAACTGGAAAGGTTTGTCATGATCATCCTTAATTCTAGCAGGGAGGATGCTGTTCAATATGAGTTCCTTCCTACCAGAGTGTCTGTCCATATAAAGATTGGTCCGAGTAGGAGAACAAAATAGTAGCCTCCTCCTGATGTCACATGTGTAGTTAAAACCCAAATTAAATGTAGTCTGGTTTCTGTAGCCAAACTTGACCAAAATATCACAAATTGAGAATTTCTATTGACACAAAAGCACCAAGGGGTACAAAACTAGTTTCCTAATCTAACCACTTAGATAAATTGGAATCACAGAGTCACTAAAAGTCTATCCAAAACCAGCAGTGCAGACTCCACAGAACATACTCAGTCTTTACTGCCTAAGTTCACACATCTGACTTCAGTACCTAGTGCTGGCACTGGACTAGGAAAAGACATACCTGTGTTCAGATTGGGGGGGGGGGGGGGGGGGCTGAAATCGACTCCCAGTAACTGAAAGGCTTTATAGCAGGCCTTATCTGTGGCCCTTGAATAATTTCTCACAGCAAGGCTGCTCTGGAGTTGTGTTGCAGAGGCAGACTTTCAGCATACAGGAACAGGGCAAGACAGACCTGTACCAAGTGATCTCCCACTGCACTTGGGCCAGTGTCTGTGGACAAACTCAAGATTTACAGTCCTCTCTTCCAGGGATGTATCAAATACTGTAACTGGAGTTGTTACTACTTCCCTTCTCTATGCCTTCCTTTCTTCAGACAAATTGTATTTTGCCTCTTATTGCTCTCCCAGTTAGTGAGAAGATAATATGATTTGCAGAAGAATGCACAGAGGACTCCTAAAGTGGCTTATTTCAAACTACTTGCAGTATCAAAATAACACTCCAATGGGCAACCTCAGCTCCCAGAAGAGTTTGTATAAGTGTGATCCTGCAAGTATCAAACAAATAGCACTCCATCAGATATGCGTAAGATGGCATTTAAAGAATTGGTGCAAGCCATGGGTTTAAAATTCTTTATTTGGTAATAACAAATAGCAATAATTTGATGATTGAAACATTCTGGTATGTCACACTGGCATAACTGCTAAACAGACAGAACAGTAGAAATGTGGTATGTGAGGGCTCTTTTTTTGTCCTCTCCTTCAGCAGTATTTCTAAATATTATGTTTGTATTTTCACTCCTGTTTTCATCAGCCTACCAGATGTAACCACTGAAATACTTGGTGATATCTAGGAGTGCCCACTTAAGGAGGTGGACAGAAATGGGTGGGGTTTTCTGGCTTTCTTTCACATTCTGGAATTGAGAACTAATGTTTGAAAAGAATACAATAAGAGGCTATGAAGGCTTTGCAAAAGCAGTAGATTATCCCTGGTAATTTTAGGCTCAACTCAGTCATATTCCAAAGATGTGCTTTTTTTGTGTGTATGTGTTATAGACTGACTGTATGGCTAGAATGCACAGGGCTGGAAATACGCTATAGTTAAAAGTACTTCACCCATCTAGTAAAAGAGTATTTTAGGTTGCAAAAACAAGTGCAACATGAGAATGGGATCTTCTAGGAAGACAGCCAGCTAAGACAGTAGAAGTGAAGACCAAACTCTGGCATGAAGTTCTGCAATCCTTTCCTTCTGCCATATTTATCTAAAAAGGTTCAAAAAGAGTCCACACAAGCTGCTTAGCAACAAGAACTATCCTACTAGGATATCCTGGGATATTTGACCATACGACAGTAAGGATAGCCAAAATGGATGTCTTCTGATGTTGCTGCTAATTTCCTACACTTCTTTTCCTATGTCTAATGACCTATTTCCCCACTTGAAAATGACACAGGTCTAAAACAAGTGCCTGGACAATGTACAAGCTCCATAAGGATTTGTATAATTCCTTAGTGTCTTGTGCTCGGATAACAAATAACTGACAAAGAGCAGCACAAAAAGGAAGAGAAAGGAAACCAGCATGGGGTGGCATTTTTACAGCTGGGCCATATTTTGGAGCTGGGCAGGTAGAAACTGTTAAACTGGAAGATTGCCTAACAAACGTATGCTGAGCATTTAATTGGCTACTTGACAGGTAGTTCACTTCTTATCTACTGCAAAAGGAACAAGCCACTTTCTGCTTCTCTGATCCCAGCTGAGAGATAACTTTTCTGTACCTTGCTTAAGACACCTGGTAAAGAGGTCTGTTATTTTTCAGCTAAAAACTCACAAGAAGGAGTATGCTAACAAGTGCCAGTTGCATCCTTGAATTTTCTGAAAGGCTTGCTTGAAACTACTTAAAATATCAACTTCAGCCCATATAAAATACCAGCTCTTCAGCACTTACTCCTAAGCATGTACAGCTGGGCCTTTGACCCTAGTGGAGCAGACAGTGTAGACGGCTTAGCATATATTTTCAGGATCCATGAAAATAAAAAGCATGCTCTCATATGAAATTCCTTATTATTACTGCTTGCAGCATCAGTGGTTGGTTAGGGAGAAAAACAGTAGCTAACTTTCTAGATATTTTAGGGGTGTTCTAGAATATATGTTGCAGTCTATAAAACCATTCTTCACATTTGATGAATACACTTACAAGTGACCATCTGGAAATTATCAAAATTCACAGGAACTAGTAAATACATACACAGTGTGGTTTCGTTATTCCCCACACTCCCATATCACCTCCCTTATTTTGAAAGACAGAACCGCTCATTTATTTATTTTTATAATACTTGAGCAGAAGATTAAGCTCCTAGAGAGGATGACTAGAATAAGAATATAATGAACCAAACCAGACAATAGTGCTTTTCTATTCTTGGCCATCCCTTCCCCCTTCCCAGTACCATGTCCCTATTATACAAACAAATGCCACCATCCCCATGCACTAAGGTACAGCCTGTCTCACAAGATACTGTCATCCCTGGTGAGCTCAATTTGACAGTTTGCCCATGCAACTCAAATAATCTGTGGCCTAATGAAGGCTTTGCTTTTTCTCTCTCTAATTATCACCTCTTTATTGACATGCATTGGGAGGCCTGATTCAACCTCCCCACTCCAGTACTGTGCTAAACGTTTTCTTTCTTTTGAGGTTTACAAAATACCTGGTATTATTGCAAAACATCAGCTAAAACAGTGAAAAGTATAATTTCAGTTTGGGGCTGCCTTTTACTGGAATAAAAAAAAGCCCAACAGTTTTCACACAATTACTTTAGGCCTGTGGGGATTGATTCATTAAAAAAATAACTTTGTGGCTTCCATGGTTTGATGCCAGTAGAATCATTAAAATAATGTGTCTTATATTTCTTAATATGAGAGTTCTCATTAACATGATACATCCATTATTACCATATTCATCTCAAATTTGGTGCCAACAATTTCCAGAGTGACTTCCCATATAAAAAAGGGTGATTGGGGAACTAATAATTGAAACACACATTAACAAAGACAGTTTGATTATTAATAACCAACCTGGTGCCTTCCTATGGTAGCTTAAGCATGAATTGGTTTTTTTATTTGTTTTACCTGTAACATTTATTTTTCTATGAAACTTTGAAAATAAATCATGAAAAGCCAAAACAGTTACTGTAGGTCAAAGTGTATGGAAAAAACTTACTACTTTTTACTTCTTAACTACTTTTATTTTACTCTTTAAAGGAAGACTGCATATTTCAGGTAGTGTACACAGAGTAGCTTTGCTTAAGACACTATCTCAAGGTTCTGTAAATTTTTAACAGTGCCCTTTATAAATGTTTCAGGGGCTATAGAAATGAGACAGGCCTATAAGAAGTTTAATGGGTCCCTGTTTAGCCATTTGTAATGGGGATTTAACTGCTTTGTTTGTGAGCTTCAGCCAAGAAAACAGATTACCTTCATCAAGTACTAATACTCCAGAGTCAATCTAAACTCTGCTCAGCTATGGAAAGGTATCATGGGATGTCAATAAGTATTATAAACACTAATCCAGCAAACCTGTCAACTGCTTTATAAAAAAATTATATCTAAATCCAAGCTCCAAGTTCAACACTGCTCTTCCATGTCCAAAGCTTTTAAAAAAAATGTGATGGATCATCAGGGGCACATTTCAAAATTCAAAATATTCTAGTCGTAATTGAAACTCTTACAGTGAAAGTGATGCTCTCCGAACACCAGCAAGCTAAAGGCATGTGTTAAAGATTAAAAAAATAACAATTTCAAGGCCTCAGAAATGACATCATATCCACCATTTCCAGCACGACAGTTTCCTACATATATTCATCATGTCCAGCTCACAGAAATGAAGCTGTTGCCAGCAGAGGGTAGAATCACCACTCAGCTCATCCAGGACATTCATACCCCACAGGGCAAGTCAAAACAAAAGATTTATTTCAATGACTCCTTGTGAGTGACTCTGCTGCTATCAAATCTTAAACACAGTACACAGGAATCAAGAACAAAAGTATGCCCCAATTTCCTCTCCAGGTTTACTTGCACAAAGAGGACACAGAGGCTTTGCTTTGCTGCTCTGTGCCCTGGCAGAGCCAGAGTTAGCTGCAAAGGAGGGGTGCATGCTGCAGTGATTGCCTCTGCTCCACAGGGGAGAGCGGGACAGAGAGAGCAGAAGCAGCAGAAACTGAGTCAATACTCTTCACGGGACTACTCTTCAAGCAGAAATCATGTCACCTCCACTTTTGTCTTCTGGACTATGAATTCCCATTTCTCCTTCAGAAGTTGTTTTTCCTTAAACCAAGCAGAGGAATGATTTGTAGCCAGAAATCTTACCTTTTCCTTGTGCAGCTAATGCATTTGGGATAAGAGATAAACTCTGGCCCAGCCAACTCCCTTGGACAGCAAGCTGCTGCAAAACCTGTGCCAGGCAGGACTGCTCCCAGCAGAAGGCAGTTTGGGTAGCCTTTCAGCTGAGGCACTGCTGGGGCATAGGTTCAGCCTATCAAGGAACTGAGCAACATGATCCAGCAAAACACTTAAGGGTCTTCTTAACAACACTTGTTTTCTCATTGACTTTAAATAAGACAGTGGACATGCCTTAGCAGTCTATTAGAGAAGAACACCACAGTGCTTTGGAAAATGAAGCCCAGCCCAAGAAATTCTGCAGTATTGCTGCCTGACGCATAAGCAGAAATTTCCTTTCTCCAGGGCTTTCAATCTGGTACCTTTTATGACCACTAAAAAAAAAGAAAACGAGAGAAGGAATATCTCATGTGCTTTATCCTTCATTTCCATCTCCTTGCCTGGAGCAATTATTTACTAAATATTTGTAATGGCATTATAATTTTTATAAAACTGAAACTGTTCTCAGAAAGTTTGGGAAGCTGTATCAGGCTGCTGTCATGAAGCTCTCATACTTACTACATATTGTGTGCTTGATAGTAAATATTCCTATGAAGAAGAGTGTTTAGTGAAGGAAAAATTATATGAGTTATATATGATTGGCATATGGAAAAATATAAACAGAACACTATTTGCATAAGAGTACATTAGGAGAATTTCCTTTATGTTTATTCAACAAATGTTTCCTAAAAGGTTTTCCTCCAAACCAAGCAATTTAATTTTCTTTTTAATGTTATTCTCAGTGGTTATAAACTTAATTAGCTTTTTAAGCTTCACATTTATTTGCATTTGAGATAAATGTAATCTCTTCTTGGTATAACTTTTTGAAATCAAAATATGGACTAAAAAGGTGCAAGTTTGATTAGTGGAACAGATACTGTAGCAAGTAATCATAGCAATGAGATGTTAATTGGTGTCTGGGTGGTTCTATTCATAGCAACAATAGGCCATAAGAACACCCGGTGTCCTCTACTGTTCAAGAGTATTTTGCCTTCTCATTTATCATACTGACAATTATATTGTTCTCAAATTTCCTGCCTGTCTTAACAACAGAAAGGTATGTAAAAAGAGTCAGGCACCTGTGATTGAGGCAGACCAAATCAGAAGGAATGTGCTGTAGTTTATCATAACTCCTGTTTGTTTCTGGAAGTTAGCAGGCTGGAACCAGTCTAACATTTTTTTCCACAAAATTAAAAAAAAAAAAAAAAAAATGGGGATTTGTTTTTTTTTCCCCCTCTCCTCAAAATTCTGCTCCATGTATTTCCTCTAACAGACCTAGGGATTGCAGTGGTACTTCACCCAAGAGGAAATGGATCAAGATGTGTCCCAGGTGCAGTCCTACTCCCCTTCAAAATGCATGCAGTAAAAGAATTTATTAATTTAGGGCTTGACACAAAAATCTTCACATACCAGTCTAACTGCTGTTACTTTTGCTCCTCTCTAGCCATTTTTTCCACCCCCATCAGATTTTCTTTATTTGAGTAGAAAGATTTTCACTGTTGAGATTCAGCCACTAGGACTCTTAAAATTAGGTGGTTTTCAATGAGATGTCAGATAATCACCCATGCCTTAAAGCATAAGCACATAGACAGCACAGACATCCATGCTCACTTTCTGCCCAGTTTGATGGGTCCAATAGCAACATCATTCAGTCCCAGTGGTCCCAGGAGTGTAGGAGGAAATGTTTGTGCATGTGAGCAAACACATGCTGCATCATAGACAGGGATGTGAGAGGAAGAGCAAGGGCAGAATGAAGAAATACAAGAGCCCAGGAAAAATGCCCCCCTGTTGCAGTCAATCCTTCATTGCACGACATTGCATACTTTTAATTTTCACTCATTATTTTAAAGTGAATATTAGTCCTTTCTCTTCCTCCACTTCCATCTGCAAAGTTTCCAAGTATATGGTCAAATTTATGCTCAACTGCCTTTAATTCATAGTCCCCCTTGAATGATATTTGTACTCTTTGGGCCACAAATGCACATTTCTGTATTTGGGTAATTTCATTTCATTGATACTTCTGTTTTTCTCTTCCTAGCAGAAATCTGGGATACACATTAACTACCTTTCTCGACATTTTCTGCTAATAGCATTCCTCTCAGTGAGCCACCCATACTTCTACATCAGAAGCCTTTTCCATTTCCCCTCAGAATTTTGGTATTTAATTCAACTGAACGTCTGCCAGTTCTGAATGTTACTGCATAGATAGCAAGAGTCATGGGAAAAAAGAACAGCAAGTTCCTGAAATCCAGAAAAATACACATTCAGGAGAGGAAAAGGACAGCCTTGAAGCTTATTTGAAGTTTATGAAACACGTGTCAGCTTCACATTTAAGAAAAAAAATAATCTACTTAATGGACTAATGCATAGCCCCTGTTTAAGACATACAGACTGTGAAATTATACTATAGGCTTTGTTAAGAAATCAGTGATGAAACCCGGAAGTTCCTCCTTTTATCATGGGACAGGTCACTTTGGTGGATTTAAATGTTTACCTGCCCAAGATTTCTAAAAGCCATATTATGCTCCAATTATAATGAAGTTTTGCTTTCATTTCATACACAACATACATTCAATGCATTAACTAGCCCATTCTCAGATAATCTACCTTATTTGACTGATAGGGAAAATGAAATTGCAGTGGAAAAGAAGCAGGAGAGGACAGACTTTTCCTCTACCCCAAAATTTTAGAGTAGATAAAGCCTGCTTATCAATATCTCCAAAAGTTGCCTTTAACGTTTATTACATGGCCATACTTCACAAACTCTTACTGAAAACACTGTGATATACTGTCTTAAGCAAATACACAGCCCTTCATAGATAAATGAGAGTTCCTTTGGATTTCACCTGGACTCTGAGGAAGTCTTGACACTCTGGTACATATCTCCCAGCATTTTGAGAGCCTCAAGCTTTCATTCAAGGAACAGGACTGATCATTCAAAGCTGGCAAACCACCAATGTCTGTATTTGTGAAGCAGCCTTAAATGCTGCTAGAAATACCAAGCCCAGAGAGGGTTCCTCTCTTTTGCCCTTTTATTTCTCTTTAATTAAAAAAAAAAAAAAAAAAAAAAAGGATAAACAGGTTTTAGAAAAGCTGAATCCAGAAGAGTCCCATCCTCATGTTCCATATCTTTGATTTCTCATTATCAGAGGAAACTTTAACCCTTCTGAAATATTAAACCATTTCAGCAATTGTTATCAGAGAGATTTTTCTCCAACTTGTATACAAGGGAACCATACTCTCCTCATAGCTCTGCTCACATATTCCAAACCCAGCATCACCCAGTACATACAAACCACTTAATCTCCTAAAATAAAGAAACAACTGACCCAAGATAGTTTTCACTACTTCTGTGAATTGCCTGGAAGCAAACAACTCCTGCATGTAAAATATGATCCCCTGAAATTGATTAACTAAAACAATTACAATCAATTAACACTCTTCAAAGGGTTGCTGCAATCCAAAGAAAGAACAAAATCAGACAGGTGACCTTTAGCCTTAATAGAGACCAGAACATTTATGTATTAAGTTCATATTAAAAGAAAAAAAGATTACTCCAGGCTCTGATCCTAAGCTGATGTGAATAAATAAACCTGAATATATCAGAACAACAGGGAGCTCAGAAGCTTCGACCAGCTGACAATGTAGCATTCCAACATGCTCCAAGAGAAAAGTGCATCAAAGGAATAACTAAGTATTTAATATAAAAAAATGTGAAAAATGAGATGCTGAACTACAGTTGCACTGTGCAAAAATATGGAAAAAATAGAAAGACTGCAAGGCCATGAAAGGACACACAACAGACTCAGCTTCTATATGCCCAGAATTCCTTGTCAGAAGCCCCTGTGAGTTTGCAGATTTCCTTCATTTTAAAGAATGTGAATTAAATCTTAACTTCTTTCATATAAGTAATTTCTGTATAGTTTTACACATGCACATTCAGACTAGAGTGTACAGATTGATTACAGCTGCTCCCAAGAACTGTCTTACTGCTCTTCCCTGATGACTTCTGTTGACAAATGTACTGACTAAATTTAATTAGGCTGAGGTGGGTTTTTTTGTTTACTAAAATAAAGTTGCTTAATAGATTAACAGATCTTTTCTGAGTACCAAAAGGTTCTTTGTAGAAATCTGTTTCAAAAATACCTCCTTTCAGAATTCTACAGCCACCTTCTTTAGAAATTAAAAATAGGCTGTGTCCTCTTAAGCAACATCCAACAAATACTATTTTCAATTACTTCTACATTGTTCTTGCTTCTACATTGCACAAGAGATTAAAAATAGCCAGTGACTTACTTCATAGTTGCCAAGGCTCTCATGTCTTTCCCATCTCTGGAGAATATAAATTCCCACAGAATTTGTATTTATGTGACTGATTATAAAAGGCATCAGGATCTAAAATTTACTCAGTTATTAACAATTTAAAAGCCTGGATTAACTCACTGGTGAGAGGCCAAAGCAAAGACACCTGCCAGTACAGAAAGTGTTTTACATGCAAATTGCCGTGACTTGTTCAGTACAAGGTAAAAAAAACATAAAATGTGGAGTTGTTGTCATCCTGTACTGAAAAGTATTCCTTCACTATGTCTAAATCTTGCAGACCCACATACTAAGGAGTTTTACCTGAGATGTTGCATTGCTTGTCATTTACAGCAGTGAATTTTGCAGATTCATTAGAAAGAGTGTTAGAAAAAAAATGTGAAAATAATTGCTTCCCCCTAGTTGGATCACAATGACCAATTTCACTCTCTTGCATGCCTGGTAACCTTCAAGATACAAGTGTCAGTGTTCATTAGCTATTGATGAAAAATGAATGTTTCTCCAGGAAAATAACAATATAGAACATAACATTTCATCTCTTTCTTAGAGCAAATGGCATTCATAGTTTTAGGACTAGTCACTTTGGAAGGCTAAACAGTAGGAAAGGCTTGCCTGTCTCAACCTTGTTTTCTTTAAAAGGGTGTTGGAACTAGTAGGTATAGTGTAACACCAAGAAGAGTGATTCTGATTACATACTGTCTCCAAAAATTAGCATTTTATTGTGGCTTAGGTACAAAATCTCTTCCAAGACTTACGAAAGTGTCTCTGATTGTGAAGAGGCAGGGCTGAATCAACACCATCTCAGTAGATGCTTCTGTATCTGTAGATTAGACAACTCTTGTTCACAGTACAGTGGCAAAAATACCATTATTGCTCAGAGTATTAACATGTCTGTGCATGCACATTCTGTTCTCTTCCTACATTTAAAGCTGAGAGTCTCAAAAATAATATCTGCTGCTCTCCAGTTATTTTCCGTCTCCTCTTAAGCATGTATTTAGGATATATCCAAGGTGTGTGTCGTATTATATACCTACGTAAGCATATTACCTACCTACAGACTGGTAATATGTTATGCCAGTAGCATTTATTTGCACATTTTTAACAGCAGCAGCAACCAGTGCATCATACCAAATGCTTCAACTGTTCTAGAGAGATGATTAATAGTACCTTCTCTTACGCAGCGTCTGACAGTGCAAGGACATCCCACAACACTACTTATGGCTTTCTTGTCACAACCAAGAAGTGGGATCACTTTCCTAAGAACACTAAGGGAAGAATCTGTCCCTGCCTCCATGGTGAAGGAGGAGATAGAAGGCAGTGTGCTCCTGCATGGTAGGCTGGCTCAAGGCAGGCAGCATAGGTTCCAGCTGTGGGAAGACACTCAAAGGTCATGAATCAACTAAGAGTCCAGGCATATATTCTAAAATACATTACACTTTGTATGATCCAATTTCTGTGTTGGGCCCTAAAAGGAGAACAAAGCCAAAGTAACCAAGATCAATTTACTCTGAATGGAATATTCCCAAGGGATAAGGGATTGTAGTAATGTGCATTAATAAGCTACAAGTATCTTATTAAACTAAGCCTCCCCCAATTGTTCCTTTGTAGTCAAGCCATCCGGCTCCTGCACTTAATACCAACCGAGTTGCCTTAATATGACCTTTTATTAGACCAAAGTCTCTGTCAAAGTATCATAGATAACTGTCTGCTATGAGACAAAGACACAGGCTGCCAAGCTGAGCTGAACAAAGAGAAAGATAGATCTGTCACTGCCCCAAAGTACACACTTAGTAAATACAATGTTTACAGATCCAAGCTGCAAAATGACAGGTCTCTTTTCCTGCTTGAGAGATAGGAACATAATCTGCTAAAAGAACAATTGATCTAGTATTTAGATGTGATCAATGTAGTTACACTCCAAAGGCAGACAGGGCTATGTGTGCATGAAGTTCATAGAGGAGAAAGTTTATGAACTGATCTTATATCATTACAAAAGTCTTTGGCCATGTGAAGACAATTGAATATCTCCAGTATAGTATTTCTTTATATCTCAGCAGAGAATATGACTGCATTAGCAGCATAAGAGAGATCTATACCTGTAGCAGGATTTACAGCTAGCCTGTATCAGCTCTACAAAATAGAGGGGTAACTGAACACTGACTCAGATCTCCCAGTATACAGCCAGTGCTGTAATCACCAACAGTGATCTTACCTCTCCAAGACCACAGCAAGGCTATGCTTTGTGATAATGATGAAACACTACTGGTACATACAGCCAAGACATTCTTGTGCAGGATGCTATCCTATAAGCCTTTTTCACACCCTTCCCACTACACCCACATGGGTTTTATTTGAAGCCTATGAGAACTTCGCTCAGCTTGTTAGTGAGAGCAGTAACTGAGCTTACATGTCTTCCCTGTTCTCCATTTCCCTTTGCTGTCAAGACTCAGCTTTCCACTGATCTGAAACTTTGAGTGTAACAAACTAAAGGCATCTAAGTAGCAACATAATACTATAAAAGTATGCATTAATTGAAAGATCTTTTTGTTATTAGGCTTTCTCTGGGAAGATGAAAGCACTATAGTGCGATTTCTGATCAAAATCAGGGATCTGGAATAATTATCCACCTCCTCATCAGGGCACTCCTCTGGAGCAGCAACACAATGAGGCTAATCCCTCCTGCACCTTAGTGTTCGACCCACCAGGCCAATGGTAAGTCTGAGTCATGAAACATCTTCAGGACCTGTCAAAGACCAGGGCCCTGTTTGAAAATGTCAAATTCTTGCAGTTCTGGTAGTGAAATGATCTTAAAGGACAACAGAATCAAAATATTTCTTTTGGGAAGCTTCCACAGTGGGTAACACAGTAATGTGCAAGATAAAATACTCTGAGGTTTTTCTTCCTTGTTTCTTTCACTTTTATTGCATACTAATTTTTTTCTTTCTTTCTTTTTCTAATTAGGCTAAAAAGCTGAATCTAAAGTGAATCCTGAAAGGAAGTAATGACCTCCAACCACTCAACATAGTTGACTACCTTTATATTCATCTCTAGAATAAATAAAAAAATCCAGGTCCTGAGGACAGCAATGAATTCCGGTAACTGAGAAATTAGACAGCTTGGTGGCAAGTTCCCACTTTCTTCTAACTTGTAGGTGTGAAGAGAAAGGAACATGAAATCAGTGTGTGGTGGTTTATCTCACCACCACTCCCCACCAAAATGAATATGCATGGAACTGATCCTTAAGAAAAGAAAACAACGATAATACAGAGACCCAGAGGAACTGGGAAACCAGAGGAGAAAAGACTGTATCTGAAAGAACAATTTTATTATTTTTGCCAAGCAAAAGGAGTAAAAGCTCCACCTGGAACATTTCACACTTGCAAAATAAGCTCTTAAATATATTTCCCATAAGATTTAAAACATGTACAAAAACTACTTAACCTACAGAAAAATGGGTTGATGTCACTGCCTTCATATCTGTTCTTATTTCAAACACTGTTACATAATTTTACTGATTTTAGTGACAGGACTTAGAGTGACCCTTACTCTTTAAGGAGATAAAAACCAGTGATCTAGAAAATTGTCTTTGAAGGTGTATGTGTCTTAGAGAATAGAGCTTTTAGAATTAGTGATCAGAATTCTGCTGAGGATTATATTTCTCCAGTAAAATGTAGAGAAAGTGTGTCCCTTTCTATTACAGGAGGACCTCTATTAAAGAAAATATAATCCCTTATGTATCCAGTATTAGCTTAAATTTGTGATCAAACATTAAAACATCCTTGAGCTCTCCTCAGAGTTAAAATGACTTGTGCAAAATTTCAAAACTCACTGAATTAGAAGAAATATTTCAATTAGTGGATAAAGAAATGTCAGTGAGATTAATGGTAAGCAAGTACTAAAGATTTGTTACCAGCTTACCATTTCTCACACTGACCCTGTGCCTCCATACTTCATGCATGTATGACTGTCCCTCTTGCATGCTAAACTGTCCCTGCTTTTTATCAGCGAGGGAAAAAGAACACTGTCACATGGTTAAAATTTTTCTGTCACTATTTTCTTTGGTAGTTATTGAAGTTTTCCTTAGTCTATATACACACACACTTTTTGCACTCATGTTAACATGAAAAGGATAAGGCGCAAGACACTGTATGTGCCTGAATTGTCTTTTGCATAATATCACTTAAAATAAAGCAGAAAAATTACTTCCAAAGGGAAAATTCTACACATGACACAGTGTCTGTTGTAAGCTGTTTTCCATGTAAGGTGCAACTATGACAATGAGGTTGAGTTCGAATAAAAATTCCTTTCATGAGTGACATTTCGTGCAATGCAAGTACATGCAGAACACATTTTTGTCCTAAACGTGTATATGTTTAAGTTACACTGAACGCAGAGGAAAACTGTGGTGAACTTTACAGCCTCACTGTGGTAATAGATAAATTCTGCCACTTAGCACTGAGCTAGAAATTACCCACAGGACTGCCGCACTAACCTCAGGTCTTGGAGGCTGTATTATATTCCCATATGCCTTCCAGCACTTGGCCTTACTACCACCTTATTTTAAAATAAACGATACCATCCAGAAAGGCAGTAGACTCAAATTGGCTTCTCACGCTGGTAATTCTTAGTACCAGTTCCCGGGGACATGAAACCTTCAGTGAAGAGAAGCGAAAGCCTTTTGTCATCTTTGGGATAAGGAACGTGTAGAGAAGCTGCAGACCAGTACTCCCTCATTCTTTCTGGGTAGATCATGTTCTAGGCAGATTCCTCTACCTCCTCCAAAGTCACACAACAGCTCCTAACAGCTGACAGACTAAAATGTTTATTTATAGTTTTTAACTGATTTATAGTCTGCAGTTGCATATCTCATTAAATTTATGCAATAAGGACTAAAAATTAACGTTTGACAGGGCCAGAGCTGCTGAAGTGACGTGAGGAGCAGAATTTCCAGAGCAAATCTGATTCAAACCTGAAGAAATTTTAGACAAGGATTTCTCAAACTGCTAGTGTATTCCAGTGTACAAAGCCGCAGAGTACTTCAAGAAAAATTAACCATTGTAAGAGACATTTACATGGTATAAAAGAGATTAATTTTCCTGATAACAGAGTACAATCAGTTGCTCCACCTCCAAGCACTCAGCTAACAAAAACATCTTGCAGTGTTTGAAGCTCTTATGACAAAACAGTCTGTCAACACAGAACGTCCCAATTTTCACCAGCTGGAGAGAAAATCAGGTTATTGAATCAACTTCTGAAGAAGATCTCAGTTGAGAGGAAGCTGATCCTCTTACCATATTCAGAGGAAAAGGCAAGAGGATCCGGAGTCAAGAGACTTCAGCCCGAAGGAGGCGGCAGCACAGCCCGGGGACTCCTGTGCCCACTGTCCTGCTCAGACCCTCCACCTGGCAGCAGGGACAGAGCCTGCAGAAATGGTCCCACTTTGTCTCCTCTGAAGCTGATCCACAAGAAAAGCTGCTACACATGAGTTTTATATCTATAATGGATGAAAATACAGCAGAGTGCAGCGTATGTTATCAGATGTTTATGTTGACCTGCATAATTCAGCTGTTTAGCGTGCTATTGAATTTGCCCAATAGTAGTCATGCTCATGAAAACTGGATGAAATTTGTAGCATGGTACATGCCCTGATTCATGCATCTGAGATCAGTCCTACTGAATGAACTAGAAAAACAAAATCTGAATGATTGTTTTGTATCTATAATTTTTTTTTTATTTCTTAACAGATAAACTAAGTACTTCTAGAATAAAGAAAAATATGAAAATACAATCTGTTGCTAGTTAAATTCAATATATAAAATAATGGTGGAAAAAAAGATATCCCTTTTTTAATAAATCAAGAGCACTGTAATAAGCACATGCATTTCTGATAGTTTGAAAGAATAAGATGTAATACAAATGTTAAAGAGCGTGTTTTCTTATAGACAGCTCTATGCTATTTGCCGTCAAATACACAGTTAATTCAGCTAAATCAAATAAGTTTTCATTATATGGAAAATTGACAATTTTTTCAGCACCTCTATAATAATTCCATGTAAATTACAGACAATAAGTAGAAAACACTGCAAGGAACAGTTATGGTATCATATAGCATAATTCCAATAGATCCTATATTGGGGAACAAGGGATAATCTGTATTTTCTGGATTCCAATGTAGTAAGATCATAATGTTATAAAGGGTTTGCAACTATTGCCTAAGATACAATTTTAAATTCTAAACTGCTTGCATTTTTACTTCAGAATTCACCTCATTCATTGAAATGTTACCTCAGCATCTATTAAGGTTTTGCCTTGAGCAAGGAATTATTGGGCTTTTTGTTTTATTTTGTTTTTCATTTTTACATTTAAAAGCTGTCTGCTTCTAAAATGAAGCTATTTAATCCCTTGTCATCACATGGTCATAAAAATTGCAGGCAGACAGAAGTTAGCAATGGCTGCTTCACAGGCCTCACAGCAATGCATGGTAACAGATTTTCAAAGCAGTTCAAAGAGTCCAGTTTCCATCTGTGTTTGGTGAAGGGTGCAAAAACCTTGGGGCCATCTGAAAACTCTGCTTCATCTCTAACACTTGGAATAACAAAGGTGTTATTTTTCAAAGCCACATTCTCCCCTCCTGGGGTGGCTCTGCAGATATAGTTCAGGGAAGGTGGGAAACTTCAGAGTAGATATTCTCCTTCTAGACTTTGCCTCCTTCAGGGAGTTCTTTTGAGGATGTCACAATGGTGGCCTATATAACATGGGTTACTGCCAGCAGAGGCCAACAGTTAATGAACCCTATAGACAAATTCTTTCTTCTGATTTCAGTACAAAAATCTGCAGGAAAACATCGATGTTCCCCCTACACACCCTTCTCTTCAAGCCCAGGAGTGTTATTTGATCAAAAGAAAGTAGAGGGTGCTCTACACCCATTGTACAACCCAAAATCATGCAATACAGCACAGGTATCCATTACAACCAGCTAAGGCAGCTTCACTAAACAAAGCAACATGAAAGCAATAACAAAGAGGATGACTAATTTGCTTTCTTCTTGATAAGTAGCCAGTTGCTAATCTGCACGTTATTGTCATACACAGGGCAAATGCTTCTCTAAGGTTTATTTCCACTTTGCAGCTGTATAAAGTAAAAAAAAAAAAAAAAAAAAAAAGAAAGAAAAAACAAAAACCCCAACTTGCTAATTATTTGTTAGGCATTTTGTATAATATCCCTCTATTAACCATCTGCTATTGCATTTCTTGTGACCTGGTATCACACAAACACGTACCAGAACAGAGATACAGAGAACAAGTTGACCAGAAAACACTAATATAAATATGCAGAAGGCAAGAGCAATAACTATGATAATCTCTGTGAAGTCTCTTTTAAAAAAGGTTCTGGACAATAAAGGGTTTTGAAGTAAAAAATTCCAACTCTTAAGCATCACCAAATAGGAAAGATATTCTTCCAAAAGCATTTTTGCTTTGCCCAAATGCAGCAATATATATGTAAAATATGTATGTTTAAATTCAAGTCTAGATGTTCACTTACAGTCAAATCAAAGTTTTAGTATATTCACATTGACTTCAATGAGCTTTGATTCAGTTGACTTCAAGGCTAGTCAATGTGGTTGTGGTCAGGATAATTTCATGAGGCTGAAAGGAGTGTACATCTATTTAATGCTATATTTCTGTTGAAGTCTGAGAGATACTTTCATATGGAGGGGTTGGTGAATGGTTTTGCCTTCTTTGGCTTTCTAGTATGTATGTCTTAAAACATAGTATCAAGAAAAATTGCTTGGTTTTTAAAGATGTATTTTCCCCGAGGTAGCTTATTTGGTGATATCCACTACACGAAATCTTTATGACAGTTTTGAACTTAACCTTCTTGACTAGCTCAGCTTCTAGAATTGGATGCATCTTCAATATGCCCTCCCATACTTCCCTTGAGACTCTTTCTTCCCTCTCCAAAAGACAACGTATTTTCTAGCCCTTTTCCATTAGTGTTATGCAAATCATTTCAGTGGAAATAAACCAACAAAAAATCAGCATGAACCAGCTCTGTTCCAAGGTCCCTGCCTCTTTCACAGTGCTGGGAGTGATGGGTGGGAGCGTAGATGATGGTTCGTTTTGGGGAGGAGGTGTAATGCGCCATCTGTTTCCACTGCTGGTAGGAATCAAAAGTGGAAAAGAGCACAACAACTGTACACTCACATCACCTTTCCAAGAGCTCACTGCCTATTTTCTACATTTGAATGAAATTCCATGCCTACGACTGCCTACAGGGATCCACATTTGTCTACAGACATTTCTTTCTTTGTGCCAAGGCTCCAGGCCTCCTCTTTTTGTTCAAAGCTTCTCCCTCAGAGCAATCTCTGTCCTGACTCATGTAGCTTCCTCTTTGACGTCATGTGAGGTGAGATTCAAGACGAATTTGATCTTAAATGTTATGCTAAAATATATTCTTGAGACTGAGTATTATTTCTTCATAGTTTTATCATTACCTCTCTGCCTTGACTAATGTTTAAATCAGAGTTGGAAGGATAAAGTTCCAAAACAAAAACTTCCTTTTGGTATGTGCTTTGTTGTCTTTATATTAATTATTCTATTATCTGAGCAATTTAAAATTGAAATGCAGTGAGCATTGGGTTACAGTAAATCTGATTTCTGAATAAAGATAGCTGTTTTTGGCAGAAGACTTTCCAGGGCACTGGAAAGTTTAGAAGGCACACAGAGGACAGCAAGACTTGGCTTAATAGAAGATAAGGCTATTCTTTCTGCTTGTGCAAAAGCTTTTTTAGGACTCCTCTGGTGTCCTGGCATATACTATTTGATGCATAGGAATTGCTGGGAAATGGGGAGCAGTGACATTTTTGGTGGGAAGGGGAGCACTTTGAAGTAATGCATTGTTCTGTCTCTTCTAGCTCTTTCACACTTCCCATCACCATGGTAACTGCCTGTTTCAGTGAAAGAGGAAACCTGCTTGGAATTTGTTTTTGAGAGTCATGCATGTACTGTTACAACAGTGGTTTCTGACTAAATTATTAATTTCATGTCATCATGGAGCTTAGGTAAGCTATGCAAACTTGCAGCAGCTGAGGAGCAAATCCCTGACAAGAATTTGCAGCATGTGCAGGTTGAAAGCAAACCACTGTTTTAAACTGAAGGGATTAAATATCACTATAAAATAATATGTTATTAACCTAAAGTAACTTTCCATGGATTTTTGTATATTGTGCCATTATCTACCAACAATAGCTAGACCATTTCTGAAAGGTGGCATTTAAAGTTTAAATCTACAGCTTGTTGAAAAATATTTTTATGGTATAGCAATTATTGCTTTCTTTGCTTCAAATATATTCTTAGACTCCAGATATGCTATGTCGTTGGAAATAAGTAGTTAAATCAGATATAGACGCTAAGTAAGAACAAAGCATACAGCACTTCCTATAGAGTACAGAAAGTCTGAAGTGACCAAGAGCTGTTATTTTCAAAAGGGAAAGATGATAAAAATCAATTATCAGGGCTACATTGGCATGGGAACTCTTAACACTCATCATCAAAATACTAATTCCTGCCTACTGGCACTGCAGGGGCTTGGATTTATGCTTTAAACTCATCTTTCACCAAGTGTTATATCTAAAATTCAACTCAGTCTAGAACTGTTTCTGTCCCTGTCACTATCACACTGCTTCAGGTAACATGGAAAACTATGTCCAGCATTCACCAAATCCAGACTAGCACATATATAAAAATCTAACTCACACTGCAAATTTTAGAAAATCCTTGTGCAGGGAGATGCCCCTTGTGTATTTTAACACTTCAGCTACTCTAACACCTACAATGAGTTAGTAGAAAAAACAAAGTAATGGTTTATGCTTCCTTTCACATTGTCTTGTTAGGTATCATCATAAAAGTTTGAAAATTATTCTTTTAATGTAAGGTGGGCCATTTACTAGGCAAAGAATTTTCTTTATGTTCCAATACCTGTACATATAACAGTAAACTGTCTCCACACATTAAGCCTCTGGACATTTCTGTTAAAACAAATAAACAAAACAAAACCACCACACTCTACATTCCTCTTGATGCCTCTTACACCAAGAAATGTGAAAGTTACAAAGCGATCTTTGATGCATAGGCTTTAGTATAATCCATCCCCATGCATATGCAACATAATACATACCCAAGAAAAAATTAACATCCATATGTTGTATTGAGCCATTATCATATAGGCGCACAAACACAACAGACATTAAAAAGCAGACTGTAAATGCATAAATTGAATGAGAAATCAGGCCTGCGCCTTTTACACAAAAATCACTGGATCTTTCCTAAGCAAAGTTATACACATTTTAGCTTAATTCAGATGTCTGCCCAGCAACCGTCTTGGGGCTGGAGCATACAGAGGCAAAACTTTATCCATGCTTTCATAAAAATCAGCTAGTGTTTTCCAGGTCCATTGATACTATTGTGGCTGCAGCTCACATAGACAGTTACACAGTTCTGACACTACCTGGATGTAACTGCCCACATAAAACTGTCTGTGATGCCAAATACTAAAATTGTTGATCTATATTGAGCTTGATACAAAAGGTACTCAGCTAGTAGTACTAAGGAATTGATCTAATAGTACTTCTGTCCTATATATACAATTACTTCAGTATAGACATGATTTTAACTAAATCATCAGTGCTAGATAAAGGTAAGAAGGCCAAGATAGCTATACTGAAATTTTTTTTTTTTTCCAAAAGATCATTCCCTGTACTTAAAACTTTTCCAGCTTTTGTCTGAAAACCCATCTCCCAAACACTAGGGAGCAGACTAAACATTTTTAATTAGTAAGAAAGACTGCTACACATTAATAAGTAAATACTCTCTTGAAGGAGATAAAAAGTGCTACCATAAAGTAAAAAAACCAATAAAAATAATATACTAGTATTCACATTTCCTCCTTAGTCCACCTCCTCACAACTTGCAATACACAAGCCAGGAAAACTAAGCAGAGTAATTTGACCTTAATAACTAAGCATAAGGAAAAAAATCAAAACTTCTTAAAGAGAGAGACTACTGGTTACAACAGGAAAGCAGGTGTCTTTATTCATTATAATATACAACAATATAAGCAGATCATTTATTATTGAGTCAATTATAACAAAACATCTTTTCTCAGTTTTTGACCTGAATAGTATCCTTGCATAGCCATGCATGGCATAATTTATCCAGAATGGATGGATTAAAGTGCATGATATGTATAGTTATTACGAAGCTTCTTGTCTGCATGGATCAAGACTATATCATTCAATAAAGTGCAATAAGTGCATTTCCATTATACACATAAACTAGGATCTAGGTAAAGCTTAGTCTTTGTGACAAGCACAAGCACTCAGATCTAGAGATTCAGACAGACAGATTATACTTAAATTCAGTCTCAAAACGTCCTTTAACATGTCTTTTGGGGCATTTTCTCCACACTTTTTGCATCCACATAATAGGGCAGGCACACAGAGGAGGCAAGGATGGCTTCCCCCAGCCATAGGCAAGCAGCAGTTTCCCTCCACAGAACCTCTAGCAGTTACCAAACCACTGGAGCTCCTGGAGCCCAGCTGTACCTTCTGGAGCAACTCAGCTGCGCCACACCTCATCCAGATTCACACAGCCAAATTCAGCCTGGCACAAGCAGGTGCACAGAGTGCAGGATATGGGCAGTGCAGAGGCTGTAGGGGACTGCAGAGAACACACAGGCCTTCACCATCACTTCAGCCAGAACCACCTGCAGATTTAAACCTTTTCACAGCAGCAGCTAGCTCACTGGATTTTCCCTTAGCTAGGGTCAGGTAGCTCAGGTTTCTCTGTCCCTTTGTACTCAAAATACATTGCAATTGAGCTTTTGGGGGCTGCCCTTCACAGGTCTTTCTTTTTCTCCCCCGAAGTCTACCTCAGCCATGGTTATGCACCTCTTTATGGCTTTTGGATGTACTTGTAACTCTTCCGCCATTCTGATGGGTGCCATTCTCCTCTTGCTTTCATTAGGTCACTGAAGGTTAGCTTGTACAGAACGAAGGCAGCTACCCTACCTATCATGTATGATTTTGGTATCCTCTGCAAAGATCATTATTGCAGTCTTCCACCAAAGGCTGATCAATTTTCCTGGAAGCCATCACTATTAGAGATTAACATACAAAGGTGAGAGTTGTTTACACCTGACCACAGCAAACTTAACTAACTTATCACTAACCTAGGCAGATATGAATGAAAACAATCATCACAAGATGATACAGACCCTTAAATACATACATTTGCCTTGATTTGGGAAATTAATTTATGTATACTTCCTGTTTCAGCAGTGCAATCCAAAGAGAAGTCTTTGTAGCTGGCTGCTAAATATTCCCATCCTGCTCAAATTAACTCAAAAATTGGGTTTCCATCCATTCTATGAAAAGCTCTGCTAAAGCAGATTTAACCGGCTAGCAAAACACCCCATCTAGTAGGAGGGTTCCATGCATGCCCTACATGCACCAACATCTGATGTCCCAAGTGGGTGCCTTTTGGTTCAAATTCAACAGCGCTGCTGGTGGGTTGGAGAGGAGCTCACTCCCTGACCAATGGCAGCAGCTACATTAAGCTTGTCTCAACTTGTATTTTTTTTGTGCTTGCATTAGCCAACTGTAAGCAGGTTGCTGAAGCAAATCCTCTATCTGTCCCAGCAAGAGAGAGACAACACATATTTGACCATTTTGCCTTTACCAAGTGGGGTGTGAGGGGAACACCACAGACTTTCCTTTAACATGTCAGCACATGCTTCTTCCTGGCACAGGATACTTGACTGGATGGACCTGTGGCCTGTTCCAGTATGTCTAAATCCAGTAATAATAATAATCTCCTGTAACAGACTCATGGCTTGAGCTAGAGCCATTAATCCGACTCCCCTCACCCTACCCTAATTCTGACCAGTCAGAGAATCTCCATCCTTCCCCATCACTGAGCTACAGACTGTGTCAACGGGACTTAAGCAGGCACCTCTGATACCACCTCCTGCAAGCTATTTAATTCTTTGTCACATAAACGTTTTGGTCTTGTTATAGTTAATTCAATGCAAGAAGAGGAGGAGGGGAGGAACAGTGCTGATAATAACTTCCCACCTCCAAGAGTTATGAAGTTGCCCTTACAGCACACAGGATTACAGGTGAGATGTTTCTGTTTGGTCTATGTACTTTCCTACTCACTTTTGTGTTAAGCTTATAGTAAACTATAAATGTCGTATCAATTCCCGATATACTCAAGAACCAAAGCAATATACTTCAGTCCCCTGAATGTATGCATCAATAGTTTTGTTTTGAAACTCTGCAGGAAGCAAAGAAATTGGGAGCCACATGTGAAAATGAAAATTCCTGGGTCACAGCACAAAACAAAAGAGCTCTACCTGATTAGATGTTATGGGAGGTAGCCTTCTGCTCTAACAGAATAGCAGTTCGCTAATCACAATCTTTATTCCAGCCCCTTCCCCTCCACAAAAAAAGCCCTTACAACATTTTTATGCTCTTCTAGTGCTATTCCTCAAGAGCTAGAGACAAGACAGAATTTTACATAGACAGCCACTCTTCTTGCATGCTTCCGCCTTCACATTGCCCCAAAGCAATATAAAACTAAAAGAATTGTTCAAGATGCAAAGTTGTATGGAACATTGTGACTCACCAAACTCATCCTGTGAATTGCAGGAGCACACTATGTGAGCTGGTTTACCTATAGGCAGCAATGTTGAAACGTTCATGATCTAAGCTGTCACTAGTTACTTCCTGAGAGGAATAAGAAGGCAGCACAAAGGCTCAACATCTCATTGTAGAACAATATTGTGTGCAATAAAATATTAACATGCATCTACTGGTAAATACTCGAAGTTGCAGAGACCAAACGCCAGATGTACCATTGGAGAGAAACAGTTTATACATCACGAGACAGAAAAAATCTTGGCAAGTCAGATCCTACTGATTTAAATGAGAATTCACATCACCTCACATAGTCAGGTTGGGGGGTTTTGAGACATTTTAGGGCAAAAGAAAAAGCTGTCCACTATAAGGAAACATAAATCGGGAAAAACCATGGAAAAATCCATGCTTTATAAGAAATTCATTCTATAGCAATATTTGAAATAGCTGTTGCTCTAGAACATAATGTTTCTCTCAGCAAACTTGAGCCAGATACAACAATATTTGAAGTCTTAATAAGGAGTTAAACGAATGGCACTGCTTTAAAACGAATTGTGAAAAAGCAGCAATATAGTGCAGCCTTCACTGAAGTGTAACTCAATTCACCCTTCCCTTGTAATGGTATATTACAACACCAAACCAATGGGCAGTTAGGGTTACCAGGTTACAAAGATACATTTACCACACTGACATTTACCATAAATGTAGTAGACTGTCATTTCCTATAATGTAATATGTGAAATTAATAACAGACCTAGTTATGTGAATTGATTCTGTGCAGGCTTTTTTAAAGGTACATCATACAACTGTGAAAATAGAAGAGCATCAGAATACGCAACAGTAGATTTGGAGCTAAAAAAACAGGAAAAGAAACTGTATCAAAAGTAGTATCTGTATTAGCCAGTCTAAATGGTAGGCAAAGGAATGGTATGTTTCTATTAAGGAGCTCACATGAGCTAAAAAGTGGCTTGATTTGAAATAGCACATTCTTTTTGTGAGGTATGACATTCTCACAGCCACATAGAAAAAGAATGGGGTGGGGGGGAGGAGAAAATGGGAGTTGACAACACTTCTCTCAACTGAGATATGAGTAGTTCATAAGAAGTCACTCCCAGCAGACACACACATTCAAGGTCTCATGGAGTTCTGTGTTCATTCCATGAATGTGGAAGAGAAAAATCAGAATGGATTTTATTTAGGGCAAGTCTGTGCATGCTTTAATTTATTAAACTTGAGTCTCTAAGTTTTATGTTAAAGTGAGTCCTTTAAGTGCATATGAACTCATTTGTGTTAAATACCTGTTTTTAAATGCACTTTCCATCTCCAAAATAAAAATTATGTTAGCTGAAAAAATTGCTTTGCTTAAAAAAGCAAAGTTTTTCATTTTCAAATGTAATATACATCTACAGATAACCTGGATCAACACAAGATGTCAGTGAGCAAAAGGTGTTGACATTATAATTGACATTATACTGCTTCACACGCTTAATTTCTATGGTTTGTATCCCAAATCAGACCATTTTTATCAGGCATTTTAGGTCTGGTTCCTTCACAGACTCCCTGATATGCTTTATATAAGTGTAAGCAGTCCTACCGAAATTGGTGTGAAAGAATAGTAGGTAAAATTAAGAATAAGTAAGTTTTTGCAGTCAAGATATCTTTCATTTTATTAATGTATTCCAATTCTGAGTAATTTTGTACCCAAAAAAAGTATTACACAATCACCTGTCATGGTGTACAGAAGTTAAGTCTTTTTATCATAGCTAAATAGATGGAATATTGTATTTTCTTGTGTCCACGTCTCCCGCTAAGCCCTTCTCCACAAAGCTTGCATCCTTTCATACCAGCCACGTACATATCTCTTTGAGCTCTCCTTAGTCTCACTTTTACTACATCTTCTGAGGAGAACTAAAAGAAAGTGAGATAAAGCTCTACTTTTGGGTTGCCTCCATAGCTGATGCCCTTACATTAATGCAAAATCTGAGTTCATGGAATTATTACAGAATTATGCTTGGATGTTCCCTACTTGGATGCCTTCCAAAGGGACAGAGCCTTGGGTGTCATCACTCTGGAACTTCAGGCTCAATTTGCATCCATTTATACTCTGAGAAGGTTTTCAGTCATCTCAACTTTCCTCTCTTCAGTGAAGGTTGCATTGCTTTCCATGTTTTTTGTTAAGCAATATGTAAAAGTACACTGGAAGGTGTACAGCAAGTATGTACAGATGATTCTATGTGTATTACTGTACTGCTAAGTTGCATGCCAACTTTGATTCAGCTTAGCACCTTTCAAATGAAAGAATTGTTCTGATGAAGAAAAAGGTATTACTCAAGAACATCTCCCCATTAAACACTGCTGTTATAAGCATGCTTTGTTACCTGTTTTAGGATTACAAGGCCTGTTTATATGGTCAGTCTGAGATGGATAAGCTGTAAATTCCAAGCAGAAATGCTTATTTTTATTTTCTGAGTGCCTGGAAATGTTGATGTTCAAGGGCAGATAAGTTTTTCCACCCTGGTTTGTCCCATCTTTGTCTTCCACAAGTTCTGTTGCTAGGGGGAACACTAAGGCAGTGAAACATCATTTTTGCTGTGTACAATGTGCTTTTTAATGGTTTTATTCCATTTTGCTTATCAAACTCAGAAGCCAACTATTGATCCTACTGAGACCTTGTGAGTGAAGATTAAAGCATTCCAACACACTTGTCTACAGGTGTGCCATGGTGAATTATGGTCTTCGCATAATTCATAGAATGAAAAAGTTGGACCAAGAAACCAACTGTTAATCAGTGTATAGGCACAGGAGATCAATCTTTGATTCGTATATTCACAAATCCTGTTTACTTGGCCACATTAGAGAACAGACGGGTGTTCTGGAATGGATTCTTAGAAATGATGGATGTAATTGTCAAAACTGCCAAGGTCAATGTATAATGTTCAAAAAAGAACCAACTCATTTCAAGCACCTTCCATTTATCATTCATGCAATTTGACCCCCAGTTCTCTTTGTAATAACATACTATGAGGGAACGACTGCTGTGTTCATTCCTATATACTCCTGTGGACTTTTAAATATCATGCAGGTCACAGCCTTTCCAAAAGACTGAGGACATTTGTATATAACTTTTTTCCACTCTGAAGTATGTGGAAGCTATTAGATGAAGTCTGACTTTAATAAGAGTAAGTTTGTTTCCTATAGAATTGTTATGCTGCAGTACAATGTACATCTGAAAGAAACTTGTTCCAGAATTTCATGAGTTTTCCATTTAAGAAATGTACATTGATTTATAATAAGTTTTGAAATAATTTGCTTTTCAGAACTGAGAAGTTCCCATCATCGATGATGTACCTTAGTTGCTTAACATCATGCTGTGGAATATAAGCCAACTCTGAATAATGAGGGTTAGAGAAAAACTGTCCCTGTGGACAGTTTATTCCATAAGTCAGCCATTTCTTTCAAATACCAGCCTTGATCAGAGTCAGGATATGGATCAAGGGGAACGGCCCGGTACTTTGCATTTGTATGTAGGTCTAAGTATTTGGAAGTAATTCAAAGTGGTTTACTTTTCAAATTTAAAGAAAAAGAGAAATGTAAATTTTAGCTTTTTTAAGTGTGGCATTTTAGAATGCCAGAATCTCAAAATCTTTTTTTTCTGGTATTATTTTTCATATAGGTGAGCAAGGGGAAGACATACGCTTCTATCAATTTTTGGTTACCACTGTGTACAGTTTTTTACTTTTGGAGTTTGCAACTTTTACCATTCTATTTTCACAGTGGTACAGACTAGTAGAGTGAACCTGAAAATAGATACCCAGCAGGTCATTTTTCTCTCAGCTTACAGTGACTAGGACTTTGCTTCACTATTGCAGATGGTTCATAATTGTTTTTTAAATTGAACAGAGTACTGTCATAACATACATGAATAACATAAACTTTTTTTTTCCCCCCCTGGAGCGTGATGATAACCAGACTGTTTGCTTTTCAAAAAACAAACACACTTTGGTTCATATTCTGTTGAACAATTTAGAAACCAAGACAAATCTGAGTATCTGGTTTGAGAGTAGTACAGCCCACTAGGTAAACCGAAAAGCAAATGAGAAGTTGACACCAAACAGAAGAAGTTGGAGAAGCCTGGGATCATCAGGCACATGAAGGGCTTCAATCACATGCTTTAAAATCCTGCCAGTTTCCAGTGGATGTGATGAAATGCCATTTCTGAACTAAAGCAGCATCCCCAACACAGAAGTTTAAAGAAAGAGTATTTACTAAATCTTCCCTTTTCTTCATATACCATTATCTTTTAATGAAGTAACAGCCAGCCACACACTTCTGTTGGGATTTCATATTCCTCCCAAACAAATGAGTTCATTCCTCCTCAAGCACATGACATCGTAACAGAGTGGGGAGGTAGTTTGCATAATTTATGCATTTCTCATATAACATTGAAATAAGGCAGTTACTTGCAGGTGGAGAAACTGTGACATCAGCCTGAAGAACAACAGAAAGGAGCATGGAGAAGAAATCATGTCTGAAATAGAAGATATTTTTGTTTAACTTTTGCACCTTACAGCTGAGCTGTAATCTTAGTAACAGAGCTTTCTACTTGAGAAGTGGCACTTTCTCCAGAAATACTTTTTAAAATAGGAAAAAAAAAAAATAAATCTTTGAGATCTAGAACAGAGAATCTCCAGAAAAATTCAGTGATTACTTCTGTTTACATGATCAAAAAAATCTTTGCGGGGGAAAAAAAAAAGAGAGTAAAAGATTCTATTCACAGGGAGCTTCAGAAACATGACAGGAAAGAGTGGACAATGCAGAAGAGCTCCATGTTCCCTCACAGAATCAACATATCTGCTGAAAGCTATAAATCTACAGACTGTTTGAAAGGCGGGCTGCCGTGGGATGTCAAAGTGGTCTGCCTGACAGACATCAGGCATTTGTCAGACTTAAACGAACATGAACTATTTCAACACTTGGCTGAAGCGCCACCCCAGAGACATCCATGGCTCAGGAGGGCAACATGTGAGCCAGTGCTTGTCTGGAAGCAATAGTGATGCACTGGCACACTGGGGCATCTGTCAGGCAGTTACAGCTCATGGCTTGGAGCTGGCTTACACCCATCCGTTGGGAACACGTGTGGTGCTAGCATGGTCTGTGCTCAACTGAGCTCACAGGTCCACACCTTTTTTTTTTTTCCATGAATTAACATGCATTAGGGCAAAACCTTTTGATCACTTCAGAATAAAAATTTGCCACTATGAGTATATACTTTATTTATGATCAGTACAAAGGGAGATGAATTAATCTGATTAGTTTTATAATCCTTTGCACCCCATTGTTTTTTCAGCCAACTTGATATTCAGGTATATATCCACTACAGAGACAAAAGAATGCTTTGTAAGCAGCAGCAGCTTTGAAGTATAACCCATGCTGCAGGTGAAGTTTGGGCAATGCTGCTTTTGTACACAAATCTCAGTCAAAAAGTCAGACATATAACTTTAAAAAGTAGCTATGGAAAACATACAGATGAGTACTCCCGATGAAGCTACTTGTTACACACTTTCAATGCATCATGACATCAGGCTACTGCAGGCCCTAGCCTTCACACGTGGAATTTATCAGGAAGAGCCAGTGACAGCAACTAATCAGTAACCACAAATATCAGGGACACCCGGAGGCAAGATTGCACCCCTGCAGATACGCTACACAACACTGGATAACAGGCACACTAATGATGAGGGCTCATGCTTAGGTACTAGATATGACCCACTTACTTGCCTTCAAATTAGATCACATAAGCTTGGAGTGCAAACTCATGGAGCTATTTCATTAGAAGGGTTATACATGTTTCAGGTGCCAGCCTTACAGTATGAGGATAGTAACTGTATATTACTCTGGCCATCAGTACCCTTCACACACAGGCAGTGGTGTCAAAAGTTATCACTTGCAGATGAGAACTGTGAAAGATGTGAATACAAGTGTCAAGTTATCTCCCTCCAGAGCGCAGTGCTTATCCACTGAACATGCATATATTGCTTTACCTCAGAGACTCAGTATATGTGAACAGAAGCTGCTTTTCCATCTCACCTTCTTTATGTCTGCTGAGCTTTCCACTGAGTAATTACTATTCAGCTTTTACAGAAGCAGGAAGTTTTATTGCTTGTTGGACCCTACCTCAACCAACATAGCACCCAGTCCTTAGAAAAGAGCAGATGAATTTGCAATTGATATACTAAGCTAAGTCATGAAAGCCCTGCCCTGAGATATCTACTGTACTATACAGCTGTGAAATGTCATGCAAGACTCTGCCCTAAGTCCTTGTGTGCAAGACTGGATAGCAGAATTTCTGTATCTCAAAGATGATTGCACAACAGCCCTGTAACAACTCTGAAGAACTTCAACACTTCCTTCAAGATGAGAGGTTTAACTTCCTAACACACAGCACAAAACTGTTATTACAGGGCATTCCTGGATGTTTTAAATGGATGGAATTTTACAAGGCAATGATTATAGCCCAAAGTGAAAGGCTTAATTTAACCCATACATTGCCACAAAAAGGTATTGGAGAAGAATCACTGCAAGAATTAATGAAGTGACTGTCATTGATGACCTGAGCTCTATGTGCACAGTGCACACCCTCACAACTGTATAACTACCAAAACAGAGCTGTCTACAGCTGTATACCTATTTAACTGAAGCAGCACAGAAAAGCAAGACCATTTTGTTTATCAGAAGGCTAGTATCTGTCAGATGTCAAATTTGTCCCTTTCTCAATTTAAGTCAGCTAATCCTTAAAACATAAATGGGATGCTCTAATAATCTTTGGACATACAATTCTTTTTGAGTGTCCTACCATTCCCAGCACTCCTCCTGATTTGCAATATGAACAGTTTTTAAAAGGTAGAAATTACTATTTCATAACAATCTGGCTATATCACATACGACATGCTTTCTCATTTTTCTTATATAAATACAGTTGATAATGCTCCTCTCTTGTACATGCAAGGCGTGATTTCATCTTCACTGTTTATCAATCAAGATATGAAAGGAGAAGAGAGTAATTATATTTCTGCTTCCATTTTTTGCTAACATTGTCAGATAATGAAGTATGTATTACCGTAGGCTTCTGCAAAACAAACCAAAGGGACAGTAGTGTCAGAATGGAAAACGGAAGAAGAAAGTCAGCTTTGAAGTCTACCTGTACATCTTCACTACACTGCCAGCTCTGAGCTCATTTTGAAATCAAAGAACGATCACACAAAATTCGAAGCAATGAGACACATATTGCTACATGGAGACTTCACATCAAGTTCTTTCTTTTTAGCATGGAAAAGTAAAAACCATGATGTTTTGAGATGAAGAATACAAGCAAATTAGTCACATCTAGCATATAATTAATGTTTTCAGCATCCCAGTGAAGAAAAACACTTTGAAAACTTATACATTCAAGAAAATAACCCTACGTTTTTATAAGTATGAAAACCTGTCATTTTTATGCAGCAATGGCAATCAATTTTGGAATCTTCACATATGTGCTCTCAGTTATTTATTTTACCAGGATGATCACAAATGCTTTACTCAGCTGTTCTACAAACATTGGAATAATACAAATCAAATCCTAAATTACAATACCTCTTGTCCTTAGTGCTGCAAATTTTGTTTTGTCTTGCATGCTTTGAATCTTATGGTTTTAAATGAGACGGTGGCTAAAAAGAGTTAAAATCTTTACAAATGCTTGAGCAAATGAACAGAACAACAGCAGACACTCCAGTTATATTTAGTAAGCCATGATATCTCAGGAAGTGGGGAGCTTTAGCTGCTTGTAACCTTCCTGTGAAAACGTCTGGACATTAACACCTGGGAGAGCAGACTTCAATGGAAAGGAAAATGTCTTGAATGGGTTACATCTGACAACATGTCATACAAAGGGAGACAGTGAAATAGAAGACTGTACAAGTGTCAGACATGTTTGGTTCAATACCTGTTTACTGGAACACTGCAGATGTTAAAATTTGGCAATCTGTTATTTAAGACAAAAATTTACTAATGTTATGTAACCCAATAAAATACTTGGTTAACAGCATCCCATTCAGCACAAGACAAACAAAGCTGCTGTCAATATTCCTTTTAATTAACCCAATAGTATTAGCTGCTTATGACTTCATTCCCCTCGGTCCCAGTGGGCAACCTGAAAGGCAATTCTCACTATTACTTAGCTCCCGTGGTGTAATCCACAAGAGGCTGTCAGCTTGCCATGGTTTGTGACCTCTGACCCAATCACTTTCTTCCTTTTAACATTACTACCTTTGCACATTTAATGAACTTTGTACATGGTTAAAAAGATGTCAGTACAGAGAAACGATAGTTCCTGCTGTGAAAGGCTCCATTGTTTCTATAAGTCTAATTGACCTTTCACATCACAGAAAACGAGAAAAAAATCAATATAGTTACTTAGTCACCAGTCCAATGCTATCTTTTATAATTAATATCCTACCACATTGCTTTTGGAATACTGACACCCAAACACCCCTCAATGCACAAAAATGAATTCTCATTAATAACCATTATATTAATCACTGTTGCCCAGAACTGGAACCTGACTGCGAAATCCCCTGGTGGAAATTGCTATAATCGTTCAAACTACAGGAACGAATATTTTTTCGGCATAATTACTGCTGTCTTCTTATTGAAAAATATCCATTAGATGGCAGCTTTTAGTTACGTAAATCAAGTTGATTAATTTTTAATTTTTACCATTTATATGACTTTGCACAAGTAAAGATCTTTGATAATTTAAATGATTAGCTGAACAATTATTAAAGCAACTTGCAGCAGTTCAAATATTCATTTAGTTACTAGAAGAGCCATACATCATTAACTTCCAATTAAAAAGTTGGTAAATTGTAAATGCTGATACAATAAAAAACCATGCTTATGTTCTTGTCAATAAAGCAGCATACTGCTGTAAAAATATTGCTCTAACTTCAGCTGAAAGCAGGCAGTTCATCCAGTACTAGTTTCTGCAGCTATTTCATGAGCGACGATGAAGAAATCCCCTTACATATCTGAAAGTCGTTGGGAAGAGACATCCAATGACAACACAGCACTTGTGCGCTGCTCACCCCAGTCCTCCTTCTTTGAGATGGAAACACAAACCAGCTGCCAGGTCCCCACTCTGGCTCAGTTCAAGAGAGCAGTTCAGTTCACCGCTCTACCTGCAGTGCTCAGCACAGGAGCCCCTTAACACAAAACCTACCACAGTTTGAGACACTTGCACAACTTTTCTGCTGGGCTTGCCCATACTTGTGCATTAAAGTACCCAGAGCTTGCCCTTACACACCTCCACTCACATTTGGAGCCAAAGCAAAGGGTGCTCCTGCTTCTCATGCTATGTCCTGGACCATGTCAGCACAGATTGCTGAGGACAGCATGCACAAGAGCAAATATCTTTCCTACAAAAACCCACCCACTTTTTTATGCAATAGCCCAGCGGTTAGACTAACTTCTTCTTAATTACAAGGGGATTTCATTTCACATCTTACTCTCTGCCTCCCTTGAAGGGCTACAGCTGAGCTGGATATCAGCTGAGTTTTGCCCAAAAACCTTCATCTGAACATCATGTTTAGTCAGGAGCTGCTTCACTGAAATCAGAGCTAGCAAACAGTGGAAGGAAAAGAATCGTGATGCTAATGTTGAGCAATGAGACTCGTCTCCAGCATTAAATCCATACCTGTATATGGACTTAAACATATTGTACTGAAATTCAGTTATACTATTCTGACTGATCTTCTGTCAGCTTGGCAATCAAAATCTTCAAATACATATACAGTGTTGGCATTCTTGCAGTTGCATGTGTAATTTGCACCTTTCTGAACTCAACTGTTTCAAATATTATGAGCCATGATTAAAATTTTTTTTCTGAGAAAATATGAGAGCAGTTGTATGTGGTGCAGTGCTGGATGATCGATTTCAGGATCTGGAGGCAGTATTGCTGCACAGGAGATGCACTTAATCAGGTTATCCTGCATGACTGCTCAAAGCTGGTTCATGTACATCATCACTGAGATGCACTGTACCACATGGGCCTCCTCTGAGAGACCACATTACAGAAAGAAGAGGTGCTTGGAGTTTTTATTTTATTTTTTTATTTGAAGAATATTCGGTTTCTTTTGGAAACAATTGGGTTCTTATAGTCAGTTAACCTCACTGGTCTTCATTTGCCAAAACACAAAATTAGAAGTCACAAAATTAAGTCTTTTGGTTTTTTAGTGTTCTGTGGTGGGTTTTTTTTTTTTTTTGGTTGGTTGGTTTTTTTAGTTAAATTACTCCATTGACATCATCACAGGGAAGACTATCAACAATACAATTTATAGGAGTTCTATGGAGAACAACTACATGCTCTGCATAAAATAGTTATATCTGCATGGTTGTGAACTTTCTGATTTTTTGCTTTCTACCTCTGATTGTTAAAAGCCAACTTAACTTCTGTATTAACCAGGTAAATTACCTTACTACTGAGGTATTAGCATTTCTGTACCATACTTCCTCTCCTGTCCCTGTGTGCTCTCCCTTCCACCCCCAACAGAAATTGGAAGATACAAGCTTCAGTTTAGACTGGAACTTAAACCCGGATTTCCCTGAAACATATGCTTTTCATGAAAATGTAAAAACACAAGGAGGGGGAGATGGAAATATTCAAAGTGGTGTTTATGGACATGAATCACCTGCAGTGGACTCTAGTCCCTGTGATGATTAAAAGTCCAGGGAAAAATCACTCTAGATTATTACTAGACCTCACAATTTCCTTAAAAAAAATCCCACGTACCATGGAGCCTTCTTATTTAAGTGAACTTCTAAAATAGTGCCACAATACTTCCAATGTGCAACAAAAGCATTCTGATCCAATCTAATGTTTTCTTATACGTACTCTACCCAAATTTATTAACAATTCTGCTACAAAAAGCAGTTTTCACCTAGATGAATTATATTCAAAAGTTATCATTGATATTAAGCTCATGTGACTGCTTACAGTGGAAAACTTCAAATTTTCCCTAATTTCATTATTACTGATATTTGTGTATTTGGAGTGGTCATAAGACCAGTCTGCATCAACATTTCTATCCACTGAAGAGAAAATGGAAATGCTAAAATTTAGAACTGGTGAATTCCAGACTATTATCTTCCTACATACATAGCAGGCTTCATCTATATTCAACCACATTTTCTTCCATACATCCTTACAATAACACACTCTGGAGCAATTTATAAATTGTAACACATGCTCATATTTGCATTTTTACATGGGTACCTTGACACCTGTTTGCAAACAGAAGCTGAAGTTGGGGGTGAAAAAAAGCTGGCATACGTGAATTACAAGAAAATAGTCTTTCAGGGAAGTCTAACGGGAAAATTGGAGGAAATAGAATGAAACACGGGTCTTCAGTGGCCTAGTTTCCCATTTTAAACCACCTATCTAACGAACCTTCCTCTAGGCTACTGTTGTCTCTACAGCAACAATCATTTTTAAGGCTGTTTTTAACAGTTAACTGTCTCTCCTTGATATCAAAAGTTATTCTAAACATTCCGCTTAACTATTTTAATATTCAGGATATTTGTCTTTTGGGGAAAAAATATTTTTTAAAGAAGAAACCTTATTTTTTGAATAATTGAGGGGGTTATGCGTCAGTTCAATATGGTTCTTTAGAAGATCAGCGTTATCAACATGCAAAGGATAACATCTCCACAAAGAGAACAGACAATATGAGCCACTACTGTGTCAATTAAATCTTGGCATTCATTACGCCTATGTCCTTTTCCTGCCCCTTTCTTCCTTGGTGGTCTTCTGGTATTTTTCTTAATACCAGCAGCCAAAAAGAAAAAAGAAAAGATACTAGAGGCAATTTCTTTAGTACAGTCACAGACAGACTTTTTTGTAGTTTAATATTTGAAACTGCAGCCCTTGTAACTTAGAGGGGCCACCACTCAACTATTTACACAGATGTTAGAGAAGGCAGCCTGTAACCATCTACCTCCGCCCCTGCAGTCACCTTTGCCTCTGAGCAGTCTTTGGGAGGTACATTAATAACGTTTGTATTAGATACCCATTTCTCAGTTACAATATTTTTATTTCACATTGTCTGTGTGGAATGTAACTTAATATATATCCTTGATGCAGGGAGGTGTTTACATAGTATTTTATGATTAGTTCAATCGGCGACCACTGGTTTTCACAGGCTAGTATCAATAGTCCATATAGGCAGAAAGCAGGCAAGATATAATTATGGTGTTCCAAAAGAACTGTACACACAGAGGTAGGAATAAATTTTAAAGGGATAATAAACAGCCAGATACAATGAATAAATAAAACTGATCCAATCTTTAAATCTTTCTTATTGAAATTAAAGTAAAATGTCTTCAGGAAAGACTGAATAAAAGACCAAGAGAGCCAAATCATGTATAAATTTCATTTTTAAGAAGTAGGTCATAATTGTTTAGTAATTAAATTGAACAAGAAATTTTGTCTTTGTCTGACCATTTTGCTTTGGCTATTCTTTGAAGTGCTCCAAAGAATCAATAATACAGTTAATAAAAAGTATTAGAGGGACTTACATAACATTTCTTTTGATTCTACCTTTTAATTCACTCCTCTCCTACTATGGAACACCAAACAAAATTGGTAGAGGGCTTATTCCATAGGACCTTCCTGCCTCTTTAATCTTCAGCTTTGCTTTCTGAGCGCCTGCAGGTGCCTGTATCCCGCTGGCAGGGCGAGTGCAGGTCTCCCACTGGGAATTTTACTCAGCCAGGTGTCATGCTGTCCTGCTGAGCCGCAAACACTGAGCAGAACCTGCCGGGGGAATATTTGCATTGTGGCTTTTCCTTTCGAATCAAAAGGTGTTAAAGATGTCATTGAAGAGCTTAGAATAGTGACTAAGCATTTTCTATACTTCAGTCTCTCATGGCCTAACTTAGTCATATGGCCTCCTGCAGGTATGCCTAATAACTCCAGCTCTAGTGCCTATATCTTTTCACACCTTTTTACCAAGAAGGAAGCATTGTCTTTGATTGTCCATCAGCCCTAATCCTTTCTCAGCATGAAGCTTGTTAGCATAATTGGAGAGAAGAAACCAAAAAGGTACATTATGTGCATCTATGTGTTTCTTTTTCAGTAAGGGAGGTTGTTTGGATGAAAGACCACTGTATTTATTGCACTAATCCAGCACCTACCGGCTTCCTCGATAGAAGTTTCTACCTTTTCAGGTTTTGATTTAATGCAAGTGATGAAAATCACATCCACAGTTTTGTGAATGACAGTCACCATGCTCATGAAAGACTTGCAGAAGTGTCTGCCTTCAATATTAGGTTCTCTGTCCAAAAATAATTGTGGAAAGTACCTGGCACCCCTGAACCCAACTTCAACTTCCTGGTCTGTTAAACTGTAAAACCGATTTCAAATAAATTAGTTTTTAGCATCTTTTCCAAAAAGAACAAAGATTTTTAATATCTTGCCCAGGACACTGGAGGCTAAGGGAATAAATAGGAAGGTAATGAGCCCTAAAAACTTCCAAGGCAGTTTCCCTCTTCTACCATCTTAGTCTTTAATGACGAGCAGTTAAAGTACTATAAGCAACAATAGGAGAAAGCCAGCCAGCCATCACAGGCCTGTTGTATTAGGATTTACTTCATATTTCAATCTTCATCTCTCATGAATAACAAGACACAAATGCCAAAATAAGTACAATTTATCATTAATTACACACTTTGTCAAGCTAGTAGAAGAATCTTTGGTATTTCCATTCACACGACCCAGGATTTTCACACAGCCCAAGCAACAGTGAGGTATTGCTTGCTCTCTAATACATCAAGTATGACATGATTTACACTAGTTCAGTCGTCATCTCAGTCACTTCCAGTACATTAAGTGGAAACAGGGAACCATAGGTCTGAAGCAAAAGTGTGCTACAGCTTCTCTTGTGTATGTGCAACTTGCAGACCACCCTGACCAGGCCCAGCTTTGCTTTGACCTGAGCCTAAAACCAAAAATAGACAAGGGATCTTGTTATTTACGAGACTGTTGCATTTAAGACACTCTTGTAAACATGTACATAAAAACACTTGTAGAACAATTTATGCAAATGAGATTGTCTTCTCTCTATGGCTGTGATATATAGGATGCATTCAAAGTATGACCCAGACATTATTTCCATGTTCCCCACCCCACAATGATAGCTGTACACATTTCTTTACCCCACTGGCAATAACAGCTTAGCAAGATAAAGGAAATTTTACAAACTACATCCTACCCATCTAGGCACAGCTATGTCTCACAAACTACAGAACAAATCAGTACAGAAGAAGCTTTGATGAGTCAAATACGCATTTACACAAGCTTTTGTGTGTGTGTTTGCTGGGTTTTTTAAGCAGATCTCTGCAAATGCTAAAGGAATGGAATCTTGAGAACAAGTCTCAAGCTCTACAGGCTTGAAGGCAAAGAATGAGCATATCATTGCAGTATTTTTAAACTTGTGTTTTTTGTGGCAAATTAACCTAGCATAATCATCCAGGTAACTTGGCCATCTAAAGTGTTAGCAGTGTTCCTTTCCTAGATCATTCATAAATCATTACAGAAGTCTATTTGGGGATTAAACATTTACTGAAATAACTGATGTGAATGTAAGTCACTACAACCAGTGTCCTCATGTGAACGCACTTTTCCACAAAGGATTACCTTAGACTCCAGCAGAATAACATACTACATACTTTTGCAGAACCAGAAGATGCATTTTCTTAATGGTTTTACAGGACAGTATCAGTATTAAATATATATCAGTCATTATATGTAAATACATATAAGAGTTTTAACATAACAGTTTCTTCCCTCTGCAGGAAAGAAAAGGAAAATCCATCAAAGAATGGTGCATAGGGAAATCAAATATCAAATGCTTCCTGCTTCCAAGAAGAGATGTAATATTCTGTGAATGACTGACCTGGTTCTGACCTTGATCATGGTAAGAGATTTGTTTTGGTAGTCTGATGTAGCCAGCAACCTGCAGAGCAGCTTGGGAATCCTACCAGAGGGAGTTCTCAATGCTGTAGTTAAAAAGCACATTTGTTTATGTGGAGATACTATTGCAGATATGGTATTGCAATAATATATTTAAGATTGCTTGACAAATACATTAAAAGAAAGCTAGATAATTAAATACATAAGCATGAAAGGCTTCTTGAAGATAACAGAAGGTGAGATGTAGCACTCACCGCTGTGATTCCTGTAACAAAGGCAGCATTAGAACAACATTAGTGGTTTTAATTATAGCCAGACAACAAATTCAAATAAAATTTTCTCACTCCATTCATGCACTGTTGACCCCAGGTATTGCAAGGGTCAGATAAAAGTTCAGCTTTCTGTGTAAAGCACCAAGTGTACATATTATCTTCGTATAAAGCCTGAGAAAATACAGGGAAACTGAACAAAGCATCAATATTTTCATGTTTAACAGAGACACAAGCCAATTTTAATTATTTTTGCATTTAACTTGGTTTTGTTTTCCATCAAAAAACGATTAAGTTAAAGAATGTTCAAAGTACAGACTTCCAGCACTTTTTATTTGAGTATGTTTGATGCTTACTAGTTATATACCAAATAAATGTTGCAGCTAAGCAGCTTTTAGGCCATTTAAATGGGATTATTTCCTGCCAGAAGTTTTGAGTCATTTTTTTTCTCCTCTCAAAACCAGGGTTTTGTTAGGTGGCCTGACAAAAATACAAGTTGAAAAAAGATACAAGTGCAGTCCTGCAATAATTGCTCACCCAAAATTTATTGATTATTATATATTATATTGGATGTGTATATATATGCATTATACATATTCTATTATGTACATATGTATATGAATTATATGGAGGCAACATCAGAACTCAAGGTAGCTGGATAGCACGTGGTAACTTGAACAGACAGAGAACCAAGTACAAAAAAGAAATTATGCTTCTCAGAAAACTACAGAAGAGACAGGTAACTAGCAGCAAATATCTTAGGAAACCTGTGACTCTGAATAGGTAAGAGACCAGCCAGTCCACAGACTTCCAGGTAAGATCCCGTAATTAAACAAAAAGCCCAGCCTACAAGATCAGCTTTATTTCCATAGTGCTGCTGATAAGGGGAATGTTCAAGGGCTCTGTTATAATCCCCATCCCAACAATACCAAAGAGTTGTCTGTAGAAATACTCTGCCAAGTCTATAGTAGGATCTTTGTTCACTATTGAAATCACAAAGTTGTCTGGGGAGCAAATGAAGACAGAGGCTGCGAGGCCAGATAAACGCAGGGTACAGGCTGCTGGCTCAGACAGAGAACGACATTGTCTGGGCTCATTGCTGGAGATGTTCCCTGTGTAATGTAAGGAGCCCCTGGTGGCGCTTCTGCTGGGGGAACATGAAGGACACACCCAGAGTGATTTCAGCAAAGGCAGCACATCCCTAATTGGCTTACACTACTTTCACATGTGGCAGAAAACAGCTAACTAGAAGGCTGAGCATGAAATGTAAAAAATTTCCCTGTGTAGAGACACAAGGACCCAAGAGGGAAAGAACTGTAAAAGGTTGCATTTGTTATACAGGTATGAAAAGGCAGTGATAACCAGAAAAGCCTTGGCGGTATCACAAAAAAAGGTGGGAACCTTACCTCAGCATGATAGTAATTATGGATAAGGCATAATGTGTTCTCAACTCCAGTGTGATGGTGTTTATATCTCAGGTGTAGTGTGATTTTAACTTTAGTGGGTTGGTGATTAAATTTAAGGTATGTATGAATAATACATGGGGAATGAAATGGGGCATTATTATAGACAAAAGAAGTGAAATAACCAGTTGGAGATGTTGTTACAGAACTCTGAAAGTGCAAGCTTCCAGATGTTTATGTTCCCCAGCTTAAAAGATTAATGAGAACACTAAAGATTTATATCCAGCCCCTGGAGCAGAATACAAGTGGGGTTTTCTAGGCACAAATCTCACCACTTCCTGAAAGAGGCAATTTTCCAGGTTCAGTGTGGTTGAAGATAATTGGCCTGGAATTACCTGGACTCAAAGCCATTTAAATTCAGTCCTGACAGAACCTCAAGAGAAACTTGCTGGCACATAAGACATTTTAACCTTTGGAGCAATTTCACAGCATAAATAACAGTTTTCTGTTTATTGAATTCTTGGATTAGCAATGATTATGTAGGCTGCACTGCCTTTCAAGCTCTGAAGCGCTTCCAGAGCGGAGAGAAAAAATACAGAAGACAATATCTGAACACTTGACCTACTACTGCTTGCACTTCACAAACTTTGCTTTCTTGCTGTTATTTTGACATTCTTCACAACTCAATCTTAAACTGAAGAACAAAAAATATCAACCCAGCTCCAGTTGTTTGTCTTTCAATAGTTGTTTGTCTTTCAGCAACCCAGTGTTTGTCTTTCAATAAGAGTATTTGCTTCTGGAAATTTGTGTTTCAGGGACTCAGCCAACAAGCTTTTGAAGGTCCACACTTGCCTATTCTTATTTGTGATGACTACGAATGAATACCCTTCCTCCACTCTGCCAAACAGCCCCTCTCACTAAACCCACATATAACTCCTCAGAATCCCTGAGGTGAAAGAAGTTGAGAGCCACAGGAGTAACCACTTCAACAGACTAACCTGATACTGGGAACCTCTCTTGCTTATTGCCACCCCTCTTTAAAACAGCAACATTCTCCATTACCCAGCATGGGTTCATGACTATAACATCTATGTAAATTACTCACCACTTCTAGTCAATGCCTCCAGTTTCCAAGCCAAAGCAGCACAAGGAAATCCTCCTAATCAGCTGTTTCCTGGCCAACAACGAGCTGCCTCACTCCTTCCTTCCCTCCAGCAACCAGTCAGACAAGCCCAGGCTGCATCCTTTGAGCCCCATCCATGGGTGGAGCTGGGCCCCACAGGTGCACAGCTCTCAGGGTGAGGGCTGCTGTTAACCCTTCATGGGTGGTACAGGGAAGGTGACAGCCCAGAACCTTCTTCACTCTGGTTCAGAACTGAATATGTTCCATTCTGAGCAGGAAATGTAGTATGGGCTATCCCAGATTTTTTCAGGCACTAACATCAGCTGGGTGTTGTTAGTCTATTAACATAAAGCTTTATATACTTGGAAAGAACCCTATCAAAAATTCAATTCCCCACATTTATTTTTGTCAACATAAGGCTTGTTAAGAGATAGCAGTGAGTTTTGATAGCCCCATGACTTGTTACCATATCAGAGTGTTAATGGTCAAAACTCTGCATGGATGACTTTTTTATGTGGCCTGATGTGCAGAAATGCTGAGCAGAAGTGGTTGCTCAGAAAACTCTTGACATTGCCCAAATTATCAAAATGTGCATAAGTGCAGGTGAATTTATGGGTCAAAATCAGAGTATGCAAGATATTTTTAAAAGCTGTCTTTACCCCAGATACATGTTTTAAACACTCCTGTGCTTCAAGAAGAACAGGACTTGGAGGGTATTTTAGGGAAGAAGCAGTAGATCAGTATTTTCAAGTGGGACATGGTGCTTTCAAAAGATACTCCAGATGCTCTACATTAGACGCACTGCTACAGCAGTTTGTGTAGGTTAGAGTAGCTCAGCAGCAGCTCCCAGTGGGTTGCATGTAATGTGTGTGTGTGTACCATCAACTCTCCAAACACAGCCAACTCTTCATTCTCTGAGAATGAGGGACTTGGTCATAGTTGATGCAAATGCCCAGAGAAGAAAAGTGTTATAAAATTCAAGCCCAGAACAGTACACATGTACCTCACAGCATCTTTTTGAGAAATCGGACTTGGTTCAGTTAGACTAACCAATTAGCTACAAAACAGTATGAATTTTGCTGTATCAAAGCTGTCTCCTGCATTATGGTCTAAGCACCTGGTGTCCCAGAGTTTATTATAGTAAAGTCAGTGTTAGACATGAATGGGTCCACGCATTAATACAGCCATACACATATCCAAAATAGCACTTCTGAATTCTGGCTGCTACCAAAAGAGGATTTCCACATTTTCAGTTCAGTGGGCACAAGCTGAGTAGACTTAGCAGACCCCAGCTGGATCTGACTGGCTTTTTGATAATTTACCTCTCCTCTACCACCTTCCATGGAAACACAGCCAGACAACACTGGAGATGAGCATACACACAGTCATCACAGATCTAGCAGGTATACTGGCTCAGGACCAGTGTGGCAGGAGACCTGTTCCTGAGAGCAGCTTCTGTGTTGCTGCACTTGAGCTAATACACAGAGGTGATCCTGAGCTGTCCCTGCACCCATGGCACAAATAATTCACAATTCCGCTAACTGAAAGCTGACTGCACCAGCCTCCAAAACCCCATTTCTACTCAGGAGAGCAGAAAAGAGGCAGCAGGCAAAAGATACAGGAATCATTTCCTGGTTGACAATGCAAATAGAATAACAATATAGCTTATTTTTCTGTTAATACTTAATTTTAACTTAATAGCTGCTGCTGCTGAAAGTGTTTGCTACCAAGCACCAGGATATCAGATCAAGCCCATCATATAAAATGAGTTTGACATGACTGCTTTTAAAAAAGCAGACTTTCTAAAGATATACTCCTGCTCAATGTGAGGTTACGGATGTAGGGATCAATTGATGAACTTACAGAAGTATATATTGCTCACAAAGACAAGCTAGATTATCATCAAAGTGGTTAATCTATTCTTACAAAGTATACATGAATTCACTAGTTCATTTTTATTTTTCTTCTCATGTGAAAAGGTCATATTTATAGACCTATCTCACAAAACTACACCCCTAGCTCAGAGACTTTTTTTACAAACTTTCTTACAAATCCTGAAGTAATTATTGACCTGACTGAAGATAACAGACACAGTGACAGTGAAGTGTCACAAAGTGCAGACCGTGCTGCCACAGGTCTGGGTGCCAGCTGCCAATGAAGACTCCTGTTCAGATGCCAGCCGTATTTGCATGTTGCTTTGCTTCAGCTAATGCATCTTGTGAGAGACTGCCAAGTGCAGCAGCGAATACTGCTTGGGTAACAAAGTTAAACCCTGTTTGGACAAGAAACACATCATAGTTCTGCCTTGCAAGCTAAGATCTTCACCAGCATCTTATCACTGCCTTCACTTTCATAGCGTAGACATTTTCTACAAGTCAAAACCCAGCCTGATAGACATCAGTCATTTGTATCATATTGATTAAAATGAGGGACTAATCTAGGAAATAGAAACCTGAGAAAATGTTTGACAAGATTTTAGGTATATTAAACCATTAGTCCATTACTCTAATTTAAGAAGTGATAAGGGAATTTTAGAAACTGCTCAAGCACTCAACACAGGTTGAGTCTGTCCAAGTTTCCTCATATTTCTCATTTAGAATATATGGCTCCATGCTTTAAAAACACTATTTATGTGGTCACTCTAATATAAACTTTTAAGACGTTCTACTGTAAACTTGATATTTACCTTTCGTATGCTGCATTTCAGTTCTCACTCACAAATTATTAGTAGGAGCATTATCCCGTAGACTGGATTACATTTGGAAAATCACCCTGGCAATCGAGTTGCTCTTACTTATGTATTCAGAATCAAAATATGCTTATGGCTATCATGGTGATTTTTTTTTCTGTGCTGCTAGTTTTTGACAGGATGGTACTGAAATTTGCTACAATTGATTAAAAATAATAATATGCAAAAATTTGGATATTTTTCCCTGGAAAAATAAGAAATATGTAAGGCATTTCTTTGCTGATTTTTTAAAAATTTATTTACAGTAGTGTTAATGTTTCGATTTTTCAGTTACGTGTAGTTTGGGTCTACTGGGTAAAGCATATTTGAGATTGTTATGGGACTTTTACATTATAAGCAGGATATCTATGATTAAAATATATTCTTTAAAAGGTTTTTTTCCTTTTAGTTATCTTTCACTTTCATCTGATGGAGATTAAAAGATAAAATAAGCTTTTGTTGTTTACTGTACATCTGGAGCATAAAAAAAGCACAGTATGCGGAAAGGATACTCCATGAAACACTATGTCAGAAACATTCGCAGTCAAAATTCCAGAAATAGCAAGATGTTAGATAGATAATTAAAATGTCTTCCAGGTCTAAACCATAGGGAGCTGGAGTTTTAATCACGTAGAGTATATTCATGAGAAGTTTTCTCTTTTATCTACATGATCAGATTTTGATGCTTTCTTTTAGGAAGAAATAAGATACTGGTCTGGAGCACAAACATTGTTATATTTGGTTGGTACTGGCAGTGCTCACAGAATCGAATACGTTTGTAGAAATCCCTTTTTTTGTTTACCTTTGCTTTAAAAGGGATCTGCAAAAAAGTTCAAGTGCGGTCTTTCCTCAAAGTACATCCATCCCTTCAGGTTGAACCCGCCTGGAAAGCAGCTGAGCAGAGATACTCCTGCAAACGGCTCGGTGCCTCCACTGTACCATCACCGGAGAAAAGGAACAAAGAACCAGAGTCTTGTTTTATTGCAAACCAAAGATCCATTCTTAAAAGGCTTAATAAAATGCCTGCTGTAATAACAAGGTAAATATAAAGGGGACATTTCTGCTGTGAGGCCTTCACTGGGCTGTGGAAAAAACTAGAATGAGCTTAGTGGGGAAAAAATAAGATTATCCATTTTTTCATAGCTAGAAGATGGTTTCACGGCTAAAGCAAATCACTAATCTTATTTTCTAATTCCACCACATCTTTTATTAACTTATTTTTCATCTTGTAGCCCACACACAACCATAACATTTAAATAATGTTACATTCGTATCTGTACTATCTTAGTCTACGCCTAGTCAGATCTAGTTATTGAGTAGTATTTTAAAAGCTACTGTAATTTTAAGGGACAATTTAGATCTAGGCTACGCTAAGAGAAAGGAAAACACATCAGTGCCAAATTAGGCTCTGATGAGGCTCTTGATCACTTTCGTTTCTCCTGACAAAAACAGAAGGTGCTAGCAATGCTGAGAAGGTCTGTGTCCCTGATGAACAGATGTTAATAACAAAGAGCATCTTCCTCATGTTAAATAGCCAAAAGAAGAGATATTGCAGCCATTGATAATGATACCCATATATCATGCATGCTAAATCATGACTAAATAATTAAAATCTGTGCATGATACTTGTTTCAGGCAAGTAGAGCAGATCACAGTTTTAGTGGTCAGATGAAATGGAATGCAGCTTCACAGAAGTGATTGTCACTGAGCACACAGAGCATTATAATACACACAAAGAAAATTAAACTAGGAAAAAGGCCATTGACTGTGAGCGGCTTATTCAGGAATGAGGGCTGGCAATTCGGTGGTGGTTTGCCTTCCGGTTATTTTGATGCATTGTTTGAATATGCATTAACATGTGGGGAGAGTGAAAGGAGGGAGGTGATAAGCAGGAAGTTCTCCTGGGGTGAGGCTGGTGGCTGGGTGCTCCCTCTTGCTGATGGCAGGGCCACGTGTGCTGCCTCATGTCACCACACAGTCTGTCCTCCGTTCTTGGCCAAAAGAAGTTATGGGTGGATAGACTGATGATATTTCCTGCAGTGGCAGAAATAGCTGAGCGGATGCAACTCTAGCCCGTTACAAACACTACATGCTGTATTCTCCATGGTCTTCGCTTTACCAGCTCTGCTTGTGTTGGCAGGAACTCTGGAGTGATGGTATAGCCCCAAATCTGCCCAAGCACACCTCACCCGACTCCCAGACTTCTTCTCTGTGCTACGCCAGTGATCTGCAGTGCCTCCTGCTAGCAGAGAGCTCCCCTTGCACACATCTGTGTGCAGAAGTGGGGGAGAAGTTTCCATTTCCTGAAGCCTGCCCATGTGCTGTGGCCAGCTGAACTTGTGGAGACCCATGCACAAAGCATGTTATCTCACATCTCATAAAACAAGGGCTACAAAGCCAGGGCAGCTTTGTTAGCTGTCACACAGACCTTTCCTTCAAAGCACAGAGGAAAAAAAAACACAACCTATTATTCAAAATGTTAAACCAGAATTGGTTGAAATTAATTTTTCCTCCCATCTGTTTATAGAAACTGATTAAGTGAATTTTGAGAACTATGAGAAAGTACATGCTCTGTGAAAAGTATATCAACTTAAAACCGAAGTTAAAGTGTAGATTTTTAAACAAATTAATTTAAAACTGATTTCACTCAAGTTGCATAAGCATATACTGCAAAAACATTGATAAATATAGCAATAAGAACATTTTAGAAAATGAATTAGCAACTTAGCTAACAATAAACAGATATTCCCTAGGAAGAATACGTGTGCTGTACTCACCTACGCTGCTTTTCTGAGACTGGTGGGTTTTGACATTCTAAATTCAGGGGGTGACAACACCCCAAAATACATCTGTATGGCATGATACCATGGCAATTTACCCCTGTTTTCTACCAGTTATAGAATTTATGAACATCAACATTTCATGAAACTTTAATTCTGAAATTTAAAGTCTAGAGAAATTTTTCAGTCATTTTCCAATCATTTGCTAATATAGCAATACTCAGAAGAGTGAGCTGGGTTTTTCATGTGCAGCTGTGGTGTCCTGATATTAATTACAGAATAAATACAATAATACAAATTACTTACTTCCTATGATCCTCGTTTTCTCTTTGTACTTTTCTATTACATCCATCCTTTTAGTATTAAAGCACTAAAGTATCAATTAGCATACACATACCTTCATTTTAATATTGTTTTTAATTTAATTTAATATTATTTTAATATTGATATTTTTAAGCATGGTACTCTTTTCTCTGCACACGCACACCAAAGACTTTTTGTTGATTAACGTCAGCGTATCTCAGTTATAGAAGGAAATGTTCAATTTTGCGATTGTTTTCATAAGTGTAGAATTTGTCTAAGGCACAGACACAAAAGGCATATGTCTGAGTCTTCTGGGACTTTTGTCCTATATTCTGTTTCTTGCTTTATCTCCAGTAATCTTACATGCTGTAAAGTGCTCCAGGTTAGTGATGTAATTTAATCAAAGATTATTCTTTCTATAGAGCTATGGTAATAGTCAAAGATTGTGGCCAAAGAGTTGTTAAAAAGAACTGAAATAATGGCAAGAGATCAAGAGAACATCTAACAGTGTTCCTAAATGTTGTGATGCTTGAAGTAGATATCCACGGGTTATATCTTTGTGAGGAGCCAAAAAAAGTATTTACAAATGTTTGAATTGAAATATATCTGTGGGACAACAGGTAGCCATCCATGAGAGGAGACAGGACATGGGACATGGTTTAGGTCTCTCTTATGTCGCTGGAAGTGTGTCCATTGGCTTTAACAGGCAATGGAGATCAATCCTAATGAGGTGACAGTACATGAGGAGTCTTCCAGCTAGAATGAAACAATAGAAATAACAGAGTCTATTCTTTTTCTGTGTTATTTATCCTAAACTTATATTTTCCTCCTTCCTGGTAGAGCTTTCTTTTTTTTCCCTTTAACAGCCACTAATTATTGTAATTTTTTGTTAGTAATACAAGATGGAGGCTTGGCTTCATATTCTTGCCCGTGATCTGAAATTATTTCCTTTAGATGTATCTACATTGTTTCCTCTCTAAAATAAATACTTGAAAAAAATGAAGTGTGTTAATGCTAGATTGCTTCTTAGAACCCTAAAAAATGACTGTTAGGTTGGACTGCCAGTTGAAGCTGAATCAGGAAAGCATAGAGGATAAAAGTATACCACAATCCATATATTTCAGATTATAGTTTTAAGCAGTTGTCTTTCTGTCTTAGAGGTTTGTGTGTGTGTGAGGAAAAAAAAAAATGCACAAAAAACCCCTATAACACATTAGAGAGTCGTGAAGCAATTCTTTAGTGTACAATAACAACTCTAAAGTCTCCAGACATGATAAGTAAAATGGAGAGAGTACTTTAGCAAAAGGATATTTTGCCAACTAAGAAAACACTCTTAATTGTAGAGAAAGGAATCTTTTAAACTAACGTGACAAGGTACATGCAAAAATTAATATTATACGCTAATGTTCTTTTTAGTGAGTAGCTTGGGTTGATTTATTCATTTAGGTAATTATGTACCACAATATTAGTAATTCAGAGTTAAATTGAATTAGGAAACACAGAATAAATTGAAACTGTAGTCATATTTCTTCCTCACTGTGTAACGAACAGAGATATATTGATGTAAGTTCTAAGTATACCACATAAGTTAAATTCCCTAGACTGCAATTTGATCAAAAAGCATTAGACATTTACTTAGGCTATAATAGGTCCTTGCCATTGGATGGCAGTAAAATTCTACATCAATCACTAGAAGCAAAGTGAACCTAGGAAAACAATAGGATTTTTCCTTTTTTATTTAAGAGTAGAAAGCTTGAGGGGGGATGGTGACGCCTTAAATGCTGTGATAAGCACTAATATTAAAATATGTTTCCTTTTTCTATGTTAAGAGTGTTTTAGAAATAGTAAGCTCAATTTTCTATTATGTGGAAAATCATTTATTTCTTCCTGAAAAGAAAAAGCAAATCCAAGCGTATTGCAAAGACAATGCAAATATATTCTATTTATTACTACTTAAGTATTAGAGGTTTATATATATATGTTTTGTTTACTTTTTTACTCATTGGGATTTGTTAAATTTTGCACAACATGCAAATTATTTTTTCAATAATCAGTTTTCTGTTAGTAGCATTGTAGAAGATTGTTTCTTTTCTTTTGCATCTACATTATTATTGCAAATACTATGATCAAAAGAATCCCATTTTTAATAAGAAAAAAATTCATCCTTTCTGTATGTGCACATGAACACAGCACATGTACATGAAAACATCTTCTATATAGACAGAGCCTTTTTATACAGCCATTTCGTACCATAGGCCATGTTTTACCACCTTTGCTCAGACCCATGCCAGGATCAACACGCATTCCAGTTTCTGGAAATCTAGTCTATGAAGGAATTAAGTTTTTGTAAGGTGATCAGCACCAAAGATTCCCAAGTTATTAAAACAAAGTGACCCATTTTAGCTCTGTACCTTGACTTTGACTAGTAATGGCAAGATTTAGACCAACAGTAAGTACATCTTGTTTTTAATTAATGTTACAACTAACAAAGAATAAAATGCAACTACCATGTTCTTAAAATGCTGTTTATATAAACAACACATTAAATAAAGAGAAAAAAAAAATTATCTGTCAAATTATCTTGAAAAATTATTTTATATTTTCCACTTCCTACCAAAAAAGTTATTGGGAATGTTCCTAAAACAGATGTGCAAGTTAGTTTCGCTTTTATCTGTGCAAATCTTGATCAATTAAAATGAATAGGATTACTATGAATACAATTACTTTCACATTAATTGCACTAGTTTTCAATTAGGCCCTTTTTATATTAAAAATAGATTTTATGTGGTTAGCAAATATACAAAATTATACATTGAAGAACTGAACTAAAGTTCAGTCATTGACTGAACTAAATAGAGGAAGAAATCTGTTCAGCATATGGTCATATATGAAGAAATATAAATTCTCATGTCTTCATTTAGTGTTTTTTTAAAAAATTGTTATAAATTTAGTAGGTTGAATTACAATCTAAATGGCCATAAAATGAATCAACTGTTTTTCACAATGTATTCAGGGTGGTCTAAAAAAACCCTAAAGGCTATTAATCAGGATTTCCTGGGATCAAACCACAGACTCCCTGGCAATTTATTCACTCACTTTATGTTTAAAGTCTGTTAAGAGTTTATAGCTTTTCAACGATCATATTAGGCATTAAAATTTGGAAGTCATGTAACAAAAACTGTTATGGAAAAAAGAGAAAAAATGGCTTATCACAAACTCATTCTTAGGAAAGAATGTATAAAATATACACAATGGAACCATATTAATCTGGGTTTATGACAGTGACTGTAAAGTGAAGCAATGCCATAAACCTGGTGATAGAGTCAGTTTCGCTCAGAAGGACTTATAATTACAATGCTCCTAAATGGAAATAAGAAATCCCCACAGAAATATTTCTCCCTCACATTAAGGCCATGATCCTACAACTATATTATCAACTTTAGGGGCTTGAGCAGTCACAGATAAGTCAGTTGAATTACTCACATATTTAAGATAATCATATACTAGCAGGATCAAAAGCCTAAGATTTTATTGTTGAAATCCCCCAAGACATAGTACATGGGACTAAATCTTCTGACATCCAGAACGCTATAAATTCATTTACGTTTAGTGAGACTGGACAGCCAGCAATTGGCTGTTCATATTCTTCCTACATTTGTAGTTAGTCCAAGAAGTTTCATTAAGACTCAAGAAGAATTTCTTGAGGTGTTCAGAATTAATGTGTCATAAATTGAAATTTTGGGTGTTTTGCAGAAGGGATTTGGTGCAATACAGGATCAGATTGCAGCTGACATAAAATTTACAGTGCTGTGATATGTAACATAAATCTGTCAAAAGATCATATTCTTCTGGAGGCATGTATTAAGTCTACAATTCCTTATTAGCAAGAAACTAAACATGCTACTGCATTGTATGTATCACGGTGATATAAATGTAATGTCTAATGTAATATCTAATAGCCTTTCTACTACCATGCAGACATCTCTACCCAGAATCTGACCTTCTGTGAATGGCTGTGTGGCACTTAGCTGCCAGCTGGTGTTAAACCATGATAGTCATACACCAAACTAATTCTACTTTTCTTTTTAGCTCCTATCTTGTTATTGTGTAAAAAAAAAAAAAAATGTGATAGCGTGAAAGTTTCGATCAGCTTTAACCTAATCTTTGAAAGTGTGCTTTAGGTTTTGCAAGGGGGAAATACTCAATTTGCATTTTCAAAAACTTCAAAAAATACAATGAGATCACCAGATACGCACAAGTGTATTTAAAAAAATTAGCACAAGTTAAGAAAAAACAAATTCTAAGGTCTTTTTTGTACACAGTGGCCAACTGCACACAAAGTAGCTGAATTTGAGAACTGCACTCATTTTTTGGTGAAAAACTATAGTATATATAGTTAAATTTCAAAATTAAAACCATCTATTAAAAATAAAGACTTGCGTAACTCAAGAAACAGTACAATTACATCCATGCTCAGACAGCAACAGGCTTATACTGACTGTTCTTAATGCCCAAGAGTGACTGCTTGTTGGTTAGTTATTACTCTGGTTTACAAGAATAACAACTTGGGGTAACATTCAGATATTCAAACTGCTCTAAGTGTGTTCTGTAGACAGGAGTTGGGAAGGAGGAAAAGAGGTGTGGGGAGAGCAGTAGAAAAGCTATAGTAAGACATCCTATAAGGCAAATAAAAATTTCAGAGTCAGATGAGCTGTGGACATCTGACTAATAAAAGATGTGTAGAATGGGACTGGGAAAAGTGTGCAGAGAACCAGAGAATAAAGCAATAAGGCAGGAAGTTGGAGAGTCAATACAGTGGACAAAGTAGAGTGTTGAAATGTCAATGAGTCATCGCGGTGGGAAGGCAGCTGGATTGCAGGTGCTGAGCTCAGGGAACTATGGCAACACCAGCAGAGAAGTTCTTCTGAATGTCAGAATTTAGTACCATCATCAGAGGGCAGGGCTGGCGTTAGGTAGGTGCTGAGTGCTTCTGTTAGCACTCCAGTTTCTCCCCAGTGCTGGCAGACCTTCCTTCCACAGAAAGGAAAGATTTTAGACTTCCCTTCTAATGAAGAAAATAATCAGAATTTCCACAAACTCTCAAAAATTGCTTTCCTGCCCTGTCCAACAATTATTATTTTTTTTAAATTATTGAAATAAAAAGAGCCTACTTATTATTCAAAACTCTTCTTATTCTAAATAATTTCAAATAAAGTTATGGCCTAATATGACATAAAAGGACATTAGATCTAAAAAGAGGGACTCCAGTTACCCTTCTTAAGACTTAGGTCCTTAAAAAGGTAGATAATTTACTATGCAATGTCTAATTTCCTATGAAAATCTCAGCCCAAGACCCATAGCTGGATCCAGTAGACACTCATTCACTTTCCATGAAGACTGAGTTCTAGAGAAATGAAATCTACACTCACCTTCTATGATTTATTAAGTTGCTGTATTGATTGGTAACATACCACTTTTCTTTCTTGAAGAATAACCTGTAATGTCTCCAGTTCAAACTTTGGGCACACCACCCTGGGTTAATCAAAATAGAAAGATCTTGTACGTGGCAAACACCTGAAGAGGGAATGGAGTAAGCAATGACTAGCTGAAAAAGCCAGCAGCTTGCTGCTATTTTTTTGTTATGTGGAAGTCTGTGATTAATATATTTCTAAAGCCAAGAGCTGGTCTTAGTCTTGCAGATCTCTGTTGGCTATGTAAGATCCAAATTGGCAATGCACATAAATGTACAGAAGGAGAAGGACTGAAGTGCTGACCTAACTCTACAGCACTGTAATCTGTTATTCCTCCCACATAATGAGACATCAGGTCAGATTAAAGGAAGGGGTTTGCAAATTTTTGCAGAAATTGAAATTATTTCCTAGTCTCTTTTATACATGTTGATGACCTAAACACACCCCCAAGGGAATCAAGAGGCTGAAACTTTTATCTTATGTTATTAAGTTGGGCAGTACAGGTGATCTGACTTGATAAATGCTAAATATTAGTATCTCATTTCATCAGTTGTAGCATTTGTGCACACAGAAGACTTCCAAAACACAATTTTTGCTGACTTTTGGAAAGGAAGTATGAAGGATCTGTACTTCCGAACAGGTTGCTCAGTGCTTATACAGGATGTACGTTCCCTCAGTCAAGTAACAGGCACAAAATTATGCCAAGAAGTCATTAGCTGTAAAATAAGTAGCAGGAACCAGGTGCTAAAAATAGATTTTGAAGACAATCAAGTCATTTCAAAACTGTGCTACCTTTACTTGAAATCCGAATAATTACAAATAGTAAAACAACTTGTGAAGAATCCAGTAGTTCAAGAATTAGCAACTCTGCTCAGAAACAGTGAAATGCAAGCCTTCTGCAAGAGCACTCACTATAAGCAGTTCTCTCAGCTATTAACTAGAATCAGTTACAGTCTCCAAAGGATGTCTCCAGTGGATAACATCTGATGGTGAGGATGCACAGCATATTAGCTCAGCTCTTGTCTGCTCTGCCAGGTTGCCCTTTTGCTCTTGACATGCCCCAAACCTCCAGGTATGTGACTGCAGATACCTACAGCTACCACACAGCGCTCTTAGTGGAGATTAAGCACATCTATTAAGCAATAGGTTGTAAATGATCACTTTAGTTTCCTGAGCATAGACTTCCATACGTAGGCAGGCCCCAAGTTGATTTCAAGTCATGATTCGGTTTTGACAACATTTAAGATCTCTGAATTGGTATTTATTTTGAGGCTCTTGATATGCAAATCACTTATGCTAAATTCTGCAGCTTTGACTCAGTTTAGATTATCAGTGTTTACCTGCAAATATTTGAATAAACACAAGTGAGACCATCCTTTTACAACCCTTTTAAGATCAAAGAGTCAGTATTCTGCCTTTGAGGCTTGTCAGTTTAAAACCTGCACTAACAATTAAAGGATTCCCCCTCCTCCCTTTCTGCTGTCTTCCCCGCCCCCTCTCAGACCAAGAATGAAAAAACTCCACTCTGCAAGAAATGTCCAGTTTTATAGCAGAACTTCTCATTAATGAGTAAACATGCACTGTTCTGCAATATTGTTTCACTGCTCTTCTGCTTGATGGGGTCCATCCTGCATGGCTAAAACCTCAGGATGAAAAAAGGGCTCTGGAGAGATCTGAGCTTCCATTAAATAATAGATTTAGTTTGTGTCATTTCACTAGGAATACCCTAGGATTTTCCCAAGGTACGTAATGTCAGAATGCCATAGGAAAAACACTGTATGTGTGAGTAAGTATTAATATGCTTACTGCTGACATCCCTCAGTCAATAAGATAGAGTTTTGTGCTTCTTAGCTAGGTACAATAGGGCATTGTATTCTTCATAGGCATACAAAACATTTGACAGTCTGTGGAATAATAACTAAAGAAAAATATTCCACGTGGTGGAACACATTTTTATTACTCTACACTGGTATTTCTGAGCCAAGATCACCATCCTCACTGGGATGTAGAGACTGTAAAAGGACAGTAGACCACTTCTATTCTTTAGGAGAAAATATCTGTCTGTTTTCAGAAGAAAGATTACATTCAGCATCAACTTTGGAAAATTTATGTTTTCTATTTTAAAAAATAGTTATCAAGCTGAAATATTCCAGATCAGAATAGGATTATTGGCTGTTCTATGGTCTGACAGTATCTTGACTGGCAGGCATCTCTAGCCACATTTAGCAATTGGAATAACTGTGGAACACTTCAGAGTGAGTATTCAGTCTGTCTTACAAAAACTATGACACTATTTTTCTCTTCAAAAAATAGCCAACCAATATGAGGTGGATGGAGCTATAAATGCTCATGGTCTTGAGTCTGTGTTTCAGCAACAGTCTACGGCCACCTGCACCACCCACAGCTGGCCACCCAACCTCCTTTCATTCCGAAAGGGTAACTCTGAAAGAGCAGGACTCTACAACAATATATTTCTGCAACCACAAAGACAGAAAATAGCATTTTCTGTGTTATTTCCATGACTCCGGATGTGTGGGAATGAGCATAAAACCAGGTTATTCTCTAGCAGACCTAAAGCAAAAGGTATATGTTCGCATGTAGAGAAGGATATTAGAAGTATAAAAATGATAAATAAAATGTATGAATGAATACAGCTTGAATTTATAATGGATTCCAGTTCACTCCAGATTTGAGTTATGGTTCACTGCTTTGCACAAAGTCTTATCAAATAACTTTTCATAATTTTTCCAGTGCTGTGAGAAAAGACAAAGCCAAAAATCTGCCTGGAAAGCATAAATACACTTTTATAGCTATGTTTTCTGACTTTTTTTAAAAGAAATTCAGTATTTTGACTGCGCACCATTATTTCCTGACTGAACAGATACAGAATATTTTTCATTAGATCGCATTTTCTATAGTGATTATCCAGAAGTCAGCCAATAGTTAAGGTCTTTGTTGTAATGGGCAGCTAAGATAAAAGTCTGATAATTCATTTGGCAAAACCACTACATAATTAGTCACAAACTAAATTAAGATAAAAGAGAAAGATACGGAAAGTATATATCATGACTGAATAAACATAGTTTATTGTTGTTTGTCTGCTCCTCTTCCTCCCTTACAGTAAGCTCTTTACACAGACTCTTTAGTGTACTCAGTGATATTGTGTGTGCTGCTTCTATAATTGTATTGGACTTCTTAAATACTGTGCCCTCAGTTAGTGGCTTATACCAGCGGCTGAAGTGTCATGAAGTAAATTAAAGCACATGTTTAATGAATATTACCTTAGTTGCCAAAAAAGTAATTGGATATTTTCAGACCTCTAGGACCTTGAATATTAGCAAATAAAACAGTACTGGTTGTCTTTGAATGATAAATTACATAGTCTGATTATTTCAACAGTTTGTATTAGAGGAACTAAAAGCTACAAAGACAGTTTTCCTCCTGTAAAGTAAACATTTATTGATGTTTGAGAAAGACATGCAATTGCATAAGTGGGATGTTATCAAAATATCACAAAATATGTGAAATAGAGAGATACTGGATATTGTCACAACACACTGAAATATTCAACCTGCGATCAAGAGTTCAAAACAACCTCTATCAAAAAGATAACTGTATTTATTGTAGGTATCATTCTGTAGACTGAAAAAGATAAGATCATGTGAAATGGATTGACTTTTGAAAAAAAAAAAGAAAAAAAGAAAATAGAGAGAGAGACAAAAATCCATGTCTTAGAAATAAAGCAGAAAACTAATGCTTAAGCAGTCTTTGCAACCCTTGCCTGTAATGGCAGTGATATACCCCTTCAGTGGGAATAATAGAAGGAGTTGTGTCTTGGAGAGGGTTTATGACTTCCATATTTCCCAGCTGAATAATGTTCATTAGGACTTAACGTGAAGACAACTCAACCATTTCTCTTCATTTTGGCTAAGGAAATAAGCAATACCTCAGGTGAATATAAGAACTACATTTCCATGGGTTTTTTCCATTTTTATTTGAATAGAATTGCCAAATAAATCATGTGTTTCGTGCCTTTAGATAGTAAAGAGGACAAGATACTAGTATGAAATAACATAAGCAAAAAACATAAGCAAAAAAAGCCAATAGGAAGGGTTAGAAAAAAAGAGGTCACAGTCAAGTCTTGCAGTTACCATGATGCCTATTTATTCATAAATGCATTTACATGTATTTATCTATACATGAGATACGGTATTTATTCTTACATGAGATACAGGAAGTTGTCTCAAGGAAAAAGGTGAGGAAATGTGAAATTAGATCTGATGCAGATTAGTATAAAAGAAAAGAAAGATGAAGAAAAGATGCACACACAAGAGGAAAGACAGTGTGATGGGAGGAGAAAATTAAATGGAGAGTTGAAGATAACGGGCCTAGTGACAAGGGACAGAGGAAATTAGGTGTTTGCTGTTGCTGTAGGAGTTTACAGTCTGGAGAAGTTCTCTGAGCAGGCAGGGTGTAGGCTCAGGAAATCAAAAACTCCTGAATGACTGGTAAAACTGACTGATGAATACTGAAGCTTTTGTGGAAACCCGAGGTTTGGAGAGATCAAGAAAGACATGGCAGGGGGGTCTTTCTTGGAAGATCTTCTGGGGAAATGGAAGAGAAAAGGGAAACGTATTTTCTCAAGTTGAAACTGTGAAGGTCTCAAGCCTCACAGAAACTGGAAGGAATCATATTCTAATCATTCCTTATATCCACCCACATCTGCAACTCCATACATGATATCTACAGAGTCCTTGGAGAAGTCAGGAATAATGCTGTTCTGTAAGCCATAGTCTTTTCCTTAGTGGGCAGACCTAGAAATGATACTGCCTTTGAAAGATATAAATGGGAGAGAAGGGGTTCAAACAAAGAAGTTAGGCTTGTGCATTCTGTTGTCATTTTCTTCATAGCAAAATATAGGCTACTAATGAAAATTAAAAAGAATTCATACAATTATGTGAAAATTAATTTCACAGAATAATCCACACAGTTCAAAATCCATCATTTTTTTTATAGAACTTGTATCTGACAACACCACTAGCTTTAACCACAATTATTTTATGAAATAAATCCCAGCATTTCTTAATGTGGAGAAGGGATTTAATGTTAATCATATTTAGACATTTAGACCTAATCACAGAAGTCTTCAGTGTAGAACCACAGAAACTGAGAGCACTGTTCCAGCTCAGGAGGAGCTTATTGACTGCACAAGTAGCCCAGCTAAATAGGTTAGAACTTTGCTGGTTAAATCAGGTGCATGACATCATGCAGGTAAGTACTCTGGCAAACCTTCAACTCAGCCAACTGCTTTCAGCTGATAGGTCAACTTTCATGTCTCCTTTGCTAGCTTTGGTGACAGTCATTCATACCCTGAGAGGACTGTCATCCCTGCAGCTCCCCATGTGGCATATGACCTTCCTTAGGGACACCCAGAGGAGCCAGGCAGGGTGGGCTTAGGGCACTCACTACCTCTGAGGCCACAGACTGCAAGGAGTGACAAAAGCATTCCCACCTCAACAACGTGTCAGGTTCAGCAGGGACATGGGTGTTTCTGCAGGCAATATCATCAACCACCCCCACCCCCTGAGGCTCTGCCAAACTGAAGAAAAGCAGAAGGGAATCCAGGACAAAAGGGGCCACACCTGTCAAATACTGGGTAAAATCTATTGTAAATCTCTACTCATAAAGTTATGGTCAGCAGTTCTACTGATAAATGCTTACCATGATTAAAGAAAAAGTAATGACCACACAGTTTCAATAAGAATTTTTTTTAAACAGAATCTGTTCCACTGTAACAGTATCTATATCATTAATAAAAATTATTAATATTAGTATTGCATTAACATCCAAAATGTGTTAGTATTTCTCAGAAGTCTCTTTTAGAGCATTCGGTGGAGAAAAATCAAGTGGGCATCAATGTAAATTGCCTAAGGTATGCTTTTGAAAACAAAAGACTTAATAGAGCTGTAATATAGAAAAACACAGAACTTTTCCTGTTTCAGTGTTCCTACTTTGATAGCTGTTGTGAAAATTTGGTCATTAATCCGAAGGGAATGCAAATGTGTCTGTTTTAACGTACGTAACTATGTCTGCTTTATGAAACAAAGATGTCTATATGGCATCAGAGTGAGTTCCAAACAGAAAAGATGAACTTCTACTGAGAATTGACATTAAAAAAATAATGAATAGAAATATGTCCATGAAGCTTGGCAGGAATATGTACACTGTAGATGAACAACTGTTTTAACAAATGTTCAATAGAAGTATCCAGAATCTGTGGAGGAAATAGCATAACTGCTGATGTCTGATTTCATTAGGATCAGTACCAATGCACTGTTAAATTATTACAAGATATTTTATGAACTGTTATTGATGATTTAGTAGCAGGCTAGGTTATGTAGCTTACAAGCTGTCACCTTTAAGGTGAGGCCAAAAGCAAGCCCAAGGATATATTCTAAAAGAAAATGTAACAATTATTATAGCATGTGTGTCAGCAAAGTTCATGGATTCATTGTCCTTCTGGTAATAGGAAAGCTGTCAGTGGGTGCTCTTGGGCATGGTTCAGCTAACTATATAAAGAATGTTCTCTTAAACATTCACCTACGGCTTGGGATTCAGAGGTTGCTTGTCTGATTAAATGGAAAGGAGGTAATTTAAAAGCATCTTCCTTTCCAAATATGTTACTGTCAATTGGCTTTGGTTCAGAGGTTTCCAATCTGAAGTACATGAGGCAGCTGCAGAAGAACTCTATTAATATTCTTGCATAAAATGCTTTCTTAGCCCAGGTCAGCTCCCCTATGCACTTTTGATGTATTAGAACTTTAATGTTTAACTGAATTGACAAGTGATGGGTTTTACAATCAATGTGCACAAAGGACATGCCATTCCCGAGGAAGCTCAAGTTTTATTAAATATAATGATAAAGAGGAGCATATCACATGGAGGCTACTGTGCAGTGTTTTGTTCCTCTATAGTTCATATATTGTGCAAGATACACCTGTGATAGCTGGTTTAAAACTGGGCTGAAGCTCAGCTCTATTTCAGTTTTAAGTAAATTAAAGTTCCAAATCTAGTTAAAATGGAGAGTGTCAATCTAAATGTTCAAGAGAGGGAAAAAATAAATCTGTGGCATATTTTCCTTAATGTTTTGCCACAGGGTGATTTCTGAACTCACAGCACAGATGTTTTAAATATGATACAACTTATCTGCTACAATGTTCGATGTTAATTCCTTCGGAAATATGTACTAATTTAGGGGAGGTTATGTTTTCTTTTGATGAAGTAGCTCAGCTCCCACCACTGTTTCCAGGAACTTCTTCACTGTTTTGTGTTTTTTTTTTTTTTTCTTTAATGGGTAATGTTGGAATGAAGTGGCAGGGTCTTTCACAGAAAGGCTAACTTACAGTAGTTTTTGTATAATGCTCTACAGATGTAGATGTTCCCCAGATGTGAACAGAGTAGAAACTTAGTTTTGTCTCTGGGTATTCATTCGCCATATAAATCTCCCAACACATTCTTATCTGCTATGTAAATAAGATGTGGAATTCCAATAGTGTCTCAGCCTTCTACAGCAGATGGTATAGTGAGATTTACCACACCATTACATTTAATGGGATTGAATTCATTTGGATTTCTTGATGTTCACTCTGTCCTTCTCTGAGCAGCAGTGTTGCCAATGTTCCTGATTATATATGATTTGAGAGAGTGCTTAAAGAAGAAAAACCCTTTATCTCAGAAATATGAGTATTTTCTGTCAAATTTTAAAGTGTGTATGTATTGCATTTCAGAGGATTTATAAGCCCTACGAGAAAAGGATATTTAATGAATATTCAACAAAGAACTTGAAGTCATTACATTTGAAGATTTTTGTAAATATCAGCTATCCAGTTAACTGTTTTAGTACTAACATCATTATATATTCATTTGGAAAGAAATGAGCTTTTTACCTCATCACATCAGTGTAGACAGAGAAGAAAGGATCTATGTTGGGAAAAAAAAAATCTTTTACAAACATAATCCAAACAGAAATTTTTGATTTTCATTTCAAAGTAAAGCTGGCTCACCGTATGCAATAATTATACTAAATTAATAAATAATATTTTCAAAATTGAAGTGCAAACTGACACTGCTAAAACATAATTAAAAAAGACAGTGTAAAACACTGTCAAATTCTTCTAGTGAATTGTCTTTTAAAAAAATGCTGCTGCAAAAGCCTTGATCTGCTTGTTCCACAAATTGCTGTGTACCCAAAATGACATCTAAAATGTATACAGATGTTGTATGCAGTCATCCGTTAGCTGATGCTTTAACTTATTTTCTCTGCTTAGCATTCTATCATTTCTGCAATACCATGTGTGGCCTAAAAATTCACTCAAACCAATCTTGTGAATTTTATCATGCTATTGCTATCATTGCTCATGATAGTCATATAGACCACCAAAATACTCTTCTAGGACAGCTGAATGAGAACAAACATATCTTTTTATAATTAAGCTTAGTAAGGATTTCATCATTTTTCCACCTCAAAAGGACCAAGCTTTTCTAATTAAATAAAAGTTATTTCTAAAGTCAGGCTTCAGGCTCAAGAGATTTTAACTGGTTTATAAATTATTTTTTCCATTGTAAATCAGTCATCTGATCAGCAATAACACACACTTTACTACAGTGCCAAGCAAGGCTAGCAATAATGCTGAATCTACCATGCATGAATGAAAAAGCTTTAATTAGCACAGTGAATGGCAAACATTTCACTTTTCTCAATAGCACATATAGGCAATAACACCACCTCTGTAGCTGATCTGGTTTACACCCAGAATTCTTATTCCAGTGGGTACTACGATTTTTGCTTTTAATTTGAAGACAGATGAAAAATGCAATCTCAAAATTCTGAGACTGATGGAATACTATGGAAAACTCTGAAATACTGATGTTTTGATCTACGTAATATAGGATCATGGAATAAACAGGTGATTCCACCAAATCACCAAACTTAAAGTTAATGGAGCTATAATCACACTGGGAACTCCGGGCTGGGTTTCCTGGGAAGAGGCTGGAGGTGGGCTACAGGTTCCATTGTCCAGCTCCTGCAACCTTGCACATTCACAGCAAAAGTCAAAATACAAGATCAAAACTGTCCATTAAAAATGCTGGGTTTATGAAAGACAGAGTTTTAATGGGGAAATATTCTGATGAAGAGTTAAGCAAGCTGTAGTTTATGGCAAGCCGGTCTCTCCCAGCGTCACAACGGAGGTGTTGTGAGATGGTTTTGCCAATGCAGTCATTTTGCTGGCAGTCACGAGGAAGTCACAGCGACAGTAAGATGTTTCAACTGTTGCACAAGTCACACGTTGCTGTACTGTGTGCTCACTGACTCCAAACACTAACAAAATTTAATCATTAGGAAATACCTTTGCTTTACTGTGACTATCAGCAGCTTTGTCTGCAAAAGAAAATGAGGAATCTAAAAAAAAAAATCACGGAAGAAGCAGGATGGCATTCTTGATTCATCTCTACTATAGTTTATAATTGAAGTAAAAATAAGAGCTCTATAGATCTTTCATTTCAATGAGACTTCACTGACAAACTTCTTCCCCCTTCAAAGACGTATCTTTAGATACGGCAGCCCTACTTTTCCACACAGTCTGTGAATCACTTCTTCACTCACTGGCTTTGATGGCAATTAAATCAGACTATGAGTATATCTCATTTTTCTATTGTTACCCATAGCTCTTGTTACCTTCCGCCAAAGTTATTAATGATATACAATACATTAACAATATATCTAGATTGTCATTGAGGAAATTAGCTACAGGAGGATGCTGTAGGCCCAGAGGAGTTTTCTTATTTTCTCTGATTTATTCATGGTGGACAGTGGCTTTAAGATTGGTTCTGTTTGTGAGGAAAAAAAAACAAACAAACAAACCCAAGCATTGTGGCTGGTTTCCCATGGAAAAAAAAAAAAAAAAAAAAAAGCCCTGAAAAAGTCCAAGCACCTGTTATTTTCCAAATATTTATATTTTCACAGGGAAAAAGCTGGGGAAAGGTTGCGAAAGCATTTGCCATGCAAAACCAAACCCCCAAATTCTTCCATACACTGATCCTGATATTTATATGTATATATTTCATATATGACCCCCAAAGCCTTCTGAGGCATTTTTTAGGACTTTTTAGACAGAAAAGTCCCCAAGAAGAAAAACTAACTGTCTCAAGTTAATGCTATTTTGCTTTAATATTGAACTTCTAACGACTCACGCTGGTTTAAACTGAGCAGAGACTCCCCATGAGATGAACCAAGGAAGCATTGTTTCATTCTGAATAAGTACTCAGAGTTTGAATGTGTATTTGGATCAGGTTATTTTCTTTGAAAACCCATGAGAATAGATTTTTCTGTAAGATACTGTTGGCACTTGCTTCTGGAATATCAGAGGAGCTCCGTTATTTAATGTGTTCTTTGCAGTCCTAGTAACATGAAAAGCGCAGGAGAAGAAGTTCATAATGTGTTCACACATCAAAGTCTTTGGGTCCTGACTTTTACTGAAAGAGTGACAAATTCATCTGAGTCAAACAAAGGTCTGTTCTGCTCTTTTTTCTCTTTTTTTTTTCTGTATGGTTTGGAATCTCCCAAGCAGGGGTATGGAGGCAATAACTGCAGCAGGGAATTTAAGGGTAAACTTAGGTAAAGGAGTGACAAATCAGAATTCCACTTTTATCTAGTCAACGCATCATTTACCCAGCTAGATACATCAAATAGAGGAATTTATCCACTTTTTTTATAAAGCACTACAGGATATATTCATGAGCCAGTGAAGGACATGAACATTACATGAAAAATACTGATACTCAGGTGAATTAGGAAACAGTAAATGAAATAACTTTCATTTAATTGCTTGGGGGCTGTTCCATGAGGAACAAAAAAGAGATCTGTCTACACAGCCAGTAAAATCATCCCAAAGAGTGAAAGGGAATTCTCCAGTGAGATACACTGGATATATTACGAGTTACTTTCCCTTCTCTGTGTAATCCCAAAATAAAACCAACTTACCCATGCCTCCTGAAGTTGCTTGCTGACTCACCAACTGTGGTTATTCATACTAGACAAGTTAACTATGTAGCTTGCAGCTGCCTAAACAACTTTTTCATTTTAAAAAATCCTAGATGAAAATTTAATCTCCTCTTCCTATGTTATCTTCAGTTTCATTTAAGAATTGGTATTCATTTTCACTTAAATTATTCTGAAAAACAGAATGGTATTTAACTTCAGCATTTCATTAAAAGTGGGAATTAGCTCAGTCTACTTTTGAGCTTCTTATTTAGCTTGTTCTAGAAATTCACGGGTTTTGCGTATAGTAAGAGGATGCTATTGACTTAAGTCAGCATTTTACACACTACGCATGGCTTCAATAGCCATTATGGAACTGCTACCTCAGTCTGTCTTCACTATAACACAAGACTTGAAGATTCCCCAGTTCAGATCAGAAAAACAGGCAGTCTTCCACTAAAGTACCTACAATAGTGACTCCAGATGGGAAAACATTTTGAAATTATGGAGAGCCAGTTTCTACATCTTTGATCACACTGAGTAACTTCTTGCTCTACAGATGGTGCCACTGACATCAGCAGTTCCCGCTGTAGAGTCAGGTGCTAGACAGTATGAATTTGATATCTAAACCTGGCCCTAAGGACAGTTCTAGCACCTGAAGAGGACTGTTCTTTTGTAACACAAAAGGAAGCATGTTTATCATTCCTTTTGTTATTTGATAGTCACCATTTTTATATTTATTTTGTTTTAATCCTATCACTAAAATGAAAATTTCAGCTACTTCTATTACATTTTTTTGATAGCTACTCTAAATTTCACATTGCTTATGCAGTTATGAACAAGATAAATTTGAGTCATGGACTGAACCTAGAAGCTTGTAAATCAAAAGGCACCACAGGTACTCTGTGTTCTTGTTAGTCAATCCCTAGGATTTAGATAGGAAAAAATTTTTAAAACAGGAAAATAATATACTGTTAAAGTTGATTAGCTGACTGTAGTCTCCTAGATACAGAAGATTTCCTCCTTTTGCACAGCAGGTGCATGCATGACTTATGCAGGCAAAGCTCAATTTTGTAAAGGTTAAATTTGATCAAATTGATTAAATACAGATTTTTCTTCCATTCTATCAGTACCAGGTTTATGCTTACTGGTTAGAAACCTGTTTCCCAAAAGCCATAGTCATTTCCTTAGTTTACTGTGTCTCATTGTTATCTACAATTTCAAATAAAGAAACAATCCTTTTACTTGTAACTCGAAAGTGCATTAAGTAACCCCCTGCAAAAATGTTCCTGTTCACCTGTGACAAAGAAAACAAGTAAAAATTAATTTCTCACAGCCCGCTACATTTGCACATCAATGTTCAGACCAGATAAAATTATTAGTTCAAGTAAAGGTACTTTTTCTTTTAACAAGTCAGAAGAACAAAGTTTCCAAAAGCATCACACACTTGAGAGAAATAAATTACTTTTCTCACTTGGCCGAAACTGAAAACACAGGTCTGGAACCTGCAAATATTTAAAAATCAAGCTAACCACTAAGTGTATAATTAGCAGTGTTGTCTTTGATAGGGATTCTTTTATAGATAAATTTAAACACATGCATGAGGTTTGCAGTAGGGCTGTGGAAAAGTTAGCCTTGTCTCTGAGAGACTGAATGCATTAAATTCCCATTTGAAGTATCTGGTAGCGGATAATGTTCAACACCTTGTGGAAAATACTCAGCCTAGGGGCTAGAGACTGCTAGTTTACACCTGGGCTGATGGTGGGCAGGGTTTCAGCTCCTCACCATGAAAAACCTTTGCACCATCCAGGAATTATAATGGAATTTATTCAGGGTCATTAACTATGCAGAGACAGCTGTGAGCACTAGTAAGATTTACTTAGCATGAGGATATAAAAATTAACCAATCTCCTAGATTATAGATACAAATCTGTGCTCCGAATCCATACAGATCAATGCTAAATGAATCATTAATATTCTGTATGAAGCAGAAAATGAAGCCGATGAAACCTGATCCCCCTACCTTGTCATTACATTCTCTATTACTACAAGTTCATCCAAAATTGCAAATCATTACAGCTTTTCTGGCATCTGCCACACTCCACTACTGTCCCTGGAGCACTCAGAGAGTCAAATATGTTTACTAAAGCATAAAACTACTAGCACCACTCATCCATGGTTACACAGACACATCTGAACATTACTTTAAAAGTGTCATAGACCTTATATTTATTGTTCTGAATAAACATTAGTCTCATGAGCAGAGAAGCACCAAAGACTGGAGACTGGTAATTACTCACAGGATAGGTACACTGCCATTAGCTGCAATGAAAGCCTCTGCCTTTCCATGTCAGCGGATTTCGGCACTAAGAAACAGTATCTTGCCTCAGACAGGAGAATTTAACTCCCTGCTTCCTTAGTCTTATGTACTTAGGCAATAAGACCATAACGTTGCTGGATGTTTGACTGGCTTTTGACACAAACTGCGCTAGACACAAGTGCGTGGATAATTAGCAGTGCATACAGGCTTTATTTTTAATCCAAGCCTTTTAATATAAGTCTCAAAAACTAATATTTGGGCCACCTGAAATATTTCACGTAATTTTCATTTTTTGCAAGACCTGTAACCCTTGCTACAGTGCTGATAAAATTCTGTTTTTTTCAATGAAATTTTGGGGGTTTAACCTGTTTTAATCTTTATTTTGCTTTTAAAAGCTAAATATTTTTATAGTTTAAAAATAAACATTTCTATATGAACCATTTTTATGAAAATTCAGCACAAGTTCAGAGCCAACAACCAGAAAAATCAGTTACTATGCTCTAGCAGTGTGATTTTCTGTGAATATTTACTTGTCTATCTGATATCAACTCACTATAAACATCAAGACGATATAAAATTGTTATTTATACTATTATATTTCTAGTTAGAACAGACAAGAATCTTTTCAAAGTGACTTTCTTATAGTCTAATCTGCCTGTGATGAACAGCAGCAAGATGTCAGAGAAATCAGAATCAAGTCTGATGCCCAGATGTTTCTGTAAAATGTTATTTGAAAGACTATGACCCAAGAAGTAAACACCACCACCCAAGACACCAGAACATGCTGATGCTCACTGTACTCACTATATAGCAGAGACATTTGCTCTATAACACGGCTCCCAACAACTTTTTAACCCACATCATTTATGACTACCAAAAATGGGAGCTACCACTGTACTGCCATTCAAAATCACCTGTCTTTAAGTGTTGGACTCATTCCAGTCTTTTATTGGTGTGCTACATGAAACTGAGGAAGAGAAGAAAAGCAAAACTAGTAAGATACTGAAATTTTCTACTATTTCTCTGGCAGCCCCAAAGCCAAAAGCCAATTTTGTGTCTTGGCAGAGTACTACTTCAAGGCTGATGGGAATTGGAATTATTCTGGTTTACATCAGCTACTGGCCTGACCCAGGGCCTTTGGCACTGTCCTCTAAGGGATGAGTCTGGCAGAGTGAGACGCTGGAGAACACCCCTCGCTACGCTGTGCTGTGCTGCAAAGCGCCCCCGGGGTGGAAATTGGGGCTGGAGGCTCCGCACGCCAACTGAAACCGAGGAAATGCGCCATAAGGCTTTTTATCACTTGTCTCTCAGCCTCACAGAAGGCAATAGGCAGCCTTTTTTTCTTCAGTAAAAATCTGCCTTTCTGCATTGCTCATATTCAGCTCACAATCAGATGCTATGCAGATCAGTGCCCAAAATATCAATCCAACCAAATGTTTGCCAGCTTTAGGGAAACCTTACAGTCTCAGAACTATTTGCATTCTGAGTTGAATGTGCTTTAATTTCAATCCTACTGGCATCTGCTATGTTTTCACAATCTTTTAGATGGGTTACTCAGATTATTAGCAAGTAACTACTGTGATTTGACTTTGTTTTTACTTTTCCCCTCCCCTTAATATTGAAAGGGAGCAAATTACATCTGAAACTCTGGTACAAATTGGTCCATCCTGTTCATTTGATTTGACATTTTGTTGGGTTTTTTTAATTTGAGGTTTACTTTCTGGTGTCCACCCATGCCTTAGAACAATATAATTTAAGTGCCATGCAGATAGCTCTCAAGATATATTCCAGTTGTATTTGGTCTTTGGCCTGTGTTGACACCTTTCCTTCCTAGTGTCTGTTCACCTCCTTAGTCACTTACTGCCTTTTCTCCCAAATCCACAAACAAATTGTTCTGTAAAGGACCTTTCACTGATATATCCTCCCTGCTTTACACCTTTTATTCCCTGAGCCTTTCATTAGCAGCTGCCAATCTCTTCTATTTATCAACTGGCACCAGTGAAACCGCTGGATTTTCTCTTTTTCCTTCCAGACCTGTACTTCAGATCCGCCTAGGCAGTCCAAGCTGAGAAAGAGGTGATGGCAAAGACAGTCATGGGGAATTGCATTCAACTATGGAAGCAGCAGGCAGCAGCTGCGGTCCTTGAACAACAAAAAGCTTAGAAAATTCACCTTTTTAATTTATCTAATAAAAATGGATGATACTAGTGTGGGATGGATTCTAGCTGCTTTAGGCTGGTGTTTGGATGAGCAACAACTCAAGGATCCTCAGGAGTCCTCACTTAAGAGAGTGCTGATTCTCCCTCTGGTTTGCTTTTCAATACTTGGGAAGCACTAATGAGTGTTTTAAATCAAAGCACATCTCAAATATTAATGATGTTTCAATGTGCCTCCCATTTAACGTAAAGCAGCGCATAGCGTTTTTCAGCTGATTTTATTTTTTTAAATAGATTTTGCACTCTAACTGGCATTAGCAGGAGACCTCCGAGTGGCATTAACATATTAAGGGTGCTTAGTTCCCTGCCTGTCTTTATCCCAGCCACCCAGTGAGTAACAGTTATGGTCGAGCTTGTGGAAAATCCTTCCAGAAACTGTTTCAAATGCAAACACCTTTTATGCCCTTTGGTTTAGTGCATCTTTTTATTTTATATTTTTATAGGGATTGGCTGTCAGGAGAGACATATCACATCACATTGTTTATATATAACACCATTACAAAGACTTCATGTTTAGCTGCAGCTCACTAGGGCTGTTATCCTTTTGGGGGGTAGTTTGTGCCAAAATGAGAGGAAATAGCATTTCCTCCGAGAGTAATGAGCAGCTGGTGCTTTTGCCCTGGTGTTTATGGGATGTAATAGGCACAGTGGCACATTTGGAACTGGTTGGGGAGAAAACTAAATGCTGCTTTCTTTTATCTTTATCACCCCCTTTCCCAAGGTTTTTCAGTTTCTATGGTTTATACTAATTTTAGAAAACACAATAAAAATAAAACCGCAGCACTTTGCCACAACGTAGTCAGATATTACAATGTATGCTTGGTAACGATGGCCTGTTTTTATCAACTGGAATCATAAAAACTAAGACAATAAAATATTTTTAAAAGTTCTACAAATAGTTCTGGGAAGAATTAAAGGGAGTACATCTGCAAATCACATTTGAAGAAGAACCAGTGAAATTGCCAAAAACTATACATGTGCTCTTCTGACCATCATCTGACCTTAACTTGTGTGTTCATGGCTGCCATTCTCATACCATGAAATTTTAATCCAGCAACAGGACAACAGTAAAAGAACTTTAAAAGTACTGATTTTGTCTAAATAGCATTTACCAGTTCTTCAACAAGTGTAAATTGATATAGCTCCATTAACTGCGATAGAGCTATGCAACTCTCTTTGAAAACAATATAAATCCATTGAAACAGAACCAGGATCTGCTCCTTTATGCACAGCACTTCAGACTGACTGATTAGACCATTATGGACTGTGAATAGGGGTGGCAAACACTGTTCCACAGATAATGTCCTCTTCATCAGCCATACTAATTGGTATTTGTGGTGATCTTATAAACATTGCATAAACTAATGATATGCACTTGATAGCAGTTCAGTAGCCAGAGTATTTGTTTGTGTCAATATAATGCAATGAAGCACATAATTATCCACCCTTCTGGTAACAGTGCTCTTTACATGGATCACCATTAATACAAAGAGTTATGTCATCCTCAAGTAGTGATGTCATACTGGTGATTTTAGAAATGAGGTTATGCACAAGCAAGGAGCAGCACTCTTCCTAGGTGGTTACATAAAGAGACTTAAGAAGGGTGCCACTTACATATTATTCAGCAAATAAGAAAGTCTAAACACATGTTTATGGAATTAATTTTTTATATAGTTAAAGATTATGTAAAGCTTTGAGACTGGTTATTTACTCAACATTGCCTAAAATTTGCCACGTAAATCCAGATTTGGGCACCTTATTTATTTAGCTTTGGTTTTTCTCAAGTGATGGCTTGATGGCCTTCCACAAAAGCAAGTTAGAACTAGCACATGTATGTAGGGCACTCAAATGTGAATTTAAAATCCTACCATAAGAACCTAATTTGAAAAACACAAGTTTTAGCATTTGTCAGGGGAAATACATCATGGCCAGAACCATGCTTATGGAAACCTCCAAATGAGTTGCAGTTCTTCTGAATGCTCACAGTATCTGAGAGATGACAAAACTACATAAGCTTGAAAGTTATTTACTTGGGTCATATTAAAATACACAGTGATTCAACTTAGCTTCAGATTGTGCTGCAAACTGAAGGTTCAGACCCGCTATACTGCATTCAACACATATAAATCATTTTAGGCATGGTTGAACACAGCATTTCTGACATGCTTCTGAGATGAAAGAAGATGATGTGAGGATGTACCTCTGACATGCCAGGGAAGCATCATCCCATGAAGTCTCCTGCTTCCTTGGTGTCATGCGAGACAAGAGCTTCTCACCATAACTTGGATCACTGTCAGCCTTACCTCTCCCACAAATTTCTCCTTATGACATAGCCCTCAGGATGAAAGACAAGATGCTACTGAAGCAATGAAGGAGATGAATCCAATCACTAAAATGTCTTTCTTCCACTGGCCACAGCTCCCTTCGCCATCAGTTGCTGAGGGTGCCCTGATGTGCTCTGCAGAGCTGAGCACTTTGGCATCCCCGAGACTACCTGACCATGAGCTAGCACAGCCCTTTTTCATGCTGCCCTGACACCAAAACTTCCTGTCTCTTCCAGAAGTTACTATGTCTTGCCTTGCTGTCACCAACCAGCCTTCTTGGACATTTGGTTAACCTCATACTCCACTTACCTTAGGTCTTTCAGTGCAGGATGTGACAACCTGCCTTCAAAAAGCTCTGCAGCTGGAGGGTGGTGGAGAAAATGTCCTTGTCCAATGCAAGAAGAATATACAGGACCATATTTATAGCCAGATATCTCAACTATTAGTTGGATGGTGCAGGAATATATTGTGCCCAGTTTGCTGAAGAGTGAATTTATCTTGCTTATCAGTGTGAGGCTGAGCACATTTCAACACCCATTATTAATGATTCTTCTTTTCCTTTTTTCCCTCTTCTGCATTTGGATGTTTGACATGTTTTCAATAAACTAAAATGAAATCCTGGTTAAGCCTGAATCACCAAGTCCTGTCCTGTAAAACTTTGCATACTGCAAAACTCTGTTCCTTTTGAAATCTTTGGATATCTTACCATTCACTAGCAGCAAGCCAGATCTTACTTACTTTTTAAAAAGTACCTTGCTTGACTCCTTCAGAGAAAAAGGGGCTGCAATACTATTTTCATTTTTTCATCTGAGTTATGATCATTACACAAATTTCCAGAAGAGATCAGGTGTGCTCCAGCCTGACCTCTGCTACTTCACATTGCCCTCAGAGAAAAGCAGCTCCAGAGCATGCACTTTAAACTCCAGAGCTCCTCTTGCTTACAGCAATTCCTTGTGACAAAATAAATGTATCTTTGGAAAAGCGTTCCAGAGAAAAATGCAACACATAAGGCTTCTAGTCCCCAGACTGCATGGTTAAATAGCGTTTAGGAATCAAAACAGACAAGCAACTAGCATGAATATTTGTACAATCCCTTTGAGAATGGAGAGAGGTTTTCTAACATTAGCAACCTCTTTAGGAGATTTTCTACTTCGTAAATGCTTTTCATACTGTTCTGCCCCTTCCCTTAAGCTCTTCCCATTTAGTCCACTGGTTACTTGCTCTCTTTTTTCAGAAGCTCTAACATGGTACTTGCCGTCATCACAAGGTTTTGCATTACCTGACACAAAAAGATTAAGAGGCTCTGACAGCAGAGTTAAATAACTGTTGGCAACTAATACAAAATATTATTCAGTTTAGCTGATGGAAACTCAGTCAAAAGCCCACTTCTTAGCATTAAAATCTACACCTCATAGCACGATTAGGTTTTTTGCATTGTTTGTTCCACCTAATCATTAGTCCATGTTTGACATAGCAAAGCTTGCCATGGCTTCACTGGGGTAAGATGGGGAAGAGGCTTATTAAGATACTGAAAAATACTACTGAGCAAATCTTACTACCAGTAACCTGTACAAACCTTTCCTGGTCAGGAACAGATCAGTCATCTTATGGTAGAGACATAGGAATTCATCTTCTTGCTAGAGTAAGATTATGGCATACCTCATAACCTCTGCCACTTTGTTCCATTTAAGGTAGAATTTTTTTAATAGTAATAAATCTGGAGCTTTAACTTACATTTAATAAATTATCCTGACCTGCTGCACCAACCACCCAGCAGGTGGTAGACCTAGCAGGTACTCCTGGGAGAACGTAGCACACACCCCAATAGTCTCATTAATATAGCTCAGTCAATTTGAGCTCTGGGTCCAGGATTAAAAGGTGCAGCCCTATTTTAAACTCCACCTTTACAACCTGGGCTTTGGGCTGCTCTGGCCTGTGTGCCTGCTGTAATCCCCTCTCCCCAGGGGTCCAGCTGTCTAGGACCAACATCATGGTTCAGACAAGGCACAGCTGCCAAGTCTCTCCCTGTCTACCTACCAAAGACATTCTTATGTCTTGCAGCAAGCAAATTTTTAGTCTGGTAGGGTATTGATCCTGACTTCTGTCTGTCTTCTCCAATAAGCAAGTTTACACTTCTGAGTTGTGCTTATCTTGCTCGTGGAGTTTCTGTACTCATGGCAAAACATGTCTGAAGCAACCAGAAGAGGAAGATTCCACGGCCACCTGATTGCTGTGAGGTGCACGTCAGATCTGACCCAAAATCACCAAAGCCAGTTTCAGCTATCAGTGGAGCACAAGAGTAGCTCAACAGCCTTGCCAAAACAGCTGAAGAAGAAGGTGCATAAGCTGAAGCCATTCAAAACACAATCTTTTACTTGGTATGTGGGGAGACCTATGAGGAACCTGCCACCGTGGTGTATACAGTAGGACTACCCCAATAGACACTGTTTTTATCATACTGAAAATTCTTCAAATAGTTGGCAGTCAGCTGATTGCAGCCCCATGGCATGCACAGCACAGGTCTACATCCTCAGCAACACTTCAATAACAATCTGTATTGAATGTACATATGACTTCACATAAAATGACAAGCCAAATAACTCCCAGGAATACTCCCGAAAGGCACACACTTATCAGCTCATCCCTGTTACATTTCAGCTCTTTTTAAAACCAAAAGTAACTTTTCTCCTCATTCATCAGCCATAAACCCACTGGAATATTCTACAGTGAGTTGATCGGTTTGTCATGCGAGGATTGCACAGGTCAGTAAGAGAACAAGTGATATATTATAATTGCAAATAAAAGGACTGGAATGATCTTTTGCATCTTTATTTACTTCTACTAGAAAATGTCTTTGCAGATTTATCCATTAACATTTTCTGCTTTCTCAAGGAAAAGATAATTTATCCTCTTAAGGATATTGGACTCCTGTGTATTGTTTTTCCCCATTTGGTATCCTTGACTCCCCCTTCTGAACACTTGAGTGCTTGCAATCAGCACACAATGACACTTACTAATAACAACTGAACTACAACACCCCACCATAATGTTGTTCTAATACCATATATAACACCATATAACACCAGCGATGTGGAGCAACTACACTGTGCAGACTCAAGTCTCTCCATACCTACATCTGTTTTCTTTTCCCTCTGGTACATCTGCTGTGGAGCGTGACCCCTGCTGAGCACAATGAGACCCAAACTCGTGTTTTTTGCTGTAATTCTGAGCCCCAATTCAAATTCTGGTGCTTGGCTTTAATTTCTCAGAAACTGACAGATGCTGGATCAACACAACGGCATGCAGAAAGCTGTGTGTCATGTTCTGCTGTCTTTGTTATGCTTATTATATTCTACTGGAGAGGTGGCCAACAAACAAATTCTGTAGCACACCTTCTTGTTACATTATATGCCACATTGCCAGCAACAAGAGAAATATATGAGACACATATGGGAAAAGGGAGAAGAAATGTTAGATGGCTAATCTATATAACAGAGTGCTAAATTTCAGTGCTGCTTTATTTGCTTCAAACAGGAATAGATAGAAAAACATTCACTGATGAAATTATCCATTTTTTTCTGCTAAATTATGTCCTTATTAGTGACAGATATACACATAAATATAGTAATAGACGAGCAGCTGCTCCATCAGCATTACAAAACTGCAAGACTTGGGCATTCCTGGGGTCCCTGAGCTCTGCAATTCCTCCTTCTCTGTACCTCCCCAGAGTGCAAGAAGGTGCAAGAAAACTTCACCTGTAGCCCTCTCTCTCTTCTCAGGAGGAGGAAGAAAAAAATAAATCCTAATCCAACAGAGAGAGGACATCTTGCATTAGTGCCAAGGATTTTTCTTCCTCTATTTAATTCTACAGGTCTAATGAATAACCTCTGAAGTCCCCTCTTGACATCTTCCTTTTAAAGGTCTATAGGCTGTTCCTTAAGAGAGAGCTAATGCGATCCTTAGTGTGTTACCTTCCTCACTTTGTTTATGAGTACCATATACAACAGCTGATCAACATCACCATCATCAAGAGTGAAAGAAATCTATTCCTATTGCTGTGAAAAATAAGGGTTATAGGCATATGCATGTTCCTTCAGACAGGCATATGCACAATCCTTTAAAGAGGCACTGTTCCCCAGTGTTGGAGACACATTATTGAGCAAAACAAAGTTTTAAGACCCAGAATGGCTGTTCCATATATCCCTATATATAGATCTCTGGAGAGATACAACAGATATTTTACAAATACTGTACCTTCCCAGTCATGTACATGAAGAGTAAATCCCAGGTGATCTGGTTTACTGGTCCCTCCCTATGTGTTGAAGTGGTTAAGCACTTTACCGGGTGAAGCACTTCAAGGCACCTCAGACCTTCACTCTCTCATTAGTAGACTTCAAATTCCTGAAGCTGAGGAGCAGAGCAATTGCTGGGCATGAAGGTAGCCCTCTCCTGAGCCCCACCCATTCTGTGCTCCATCCACCAGATTTCAATCCTTCCCTAATATGAAACACTTTGCCTTTTTGGCAGGCTGTTTTTCTAGAACACAGGCTGATGAGAAGACCTGGGGAAAGCCTAGAAGGCCTTTGACATATTTAGCTATTTGCTCTTAGAAAGAACAATTTAATTTTGTTAAAAGTATAATTAACAGAAATCACTGGAGGACACCTTGTGACTTGGTGAAAAAATTATGCTGAGGTACTGTATAAGGCTTATTCCTTTTATTTAGAAAAGTGGGAAAATTCCAGGAATAATAAAACTTCTGCTAGCCTCTTTAGAAAAATAAAGAGTTTGGTTAGCTGACTTTTTCACAAGCTTTTTAAATGAGAATTTTTGCTTTTCTTGTATGGTAACTTTCCCCGTTTTTTCTCTAATCCATCCTCTTCCCTCATCATTCTTTGCTTCTGAATAAGGGTAGAAAGGAAGAAACTGAAGAACAATACTTTTTCTTTGTTTGGGGAAAGACAAATTTGAGAAAATTGTATTAAGGTAATTTTTGATTATAAAGATAAATGTTCAAAATGTTTTGACAGCTTTATTTTTATTCATGCAGCATGGGATAGATTTATGATCTTTTCAATGCTACTTTATAGTATAAGCACTTGGGGGAAAATGCCCATCTTGTGTCATGCGGTGTGGGTCTGCACAACAGCATGCCTGTGCTTGAACCATTGTTATATCCACAGGGGACAGAGCAGACCAACCAGGGCTCTGCAGTGGTAAACAAATGAAAGCCCAACTGTTTTTCCCTGTAATATTTCATACATCAGAAAATCACATATGAAAATACAATGATTAGGAAACTAGCATGCTCCCAGATTACTGAGCTAACAGTAGCTCATCCTAGCAGCATGTTTTACATTGCTTTCATATCTACAAGGCACTGGCAAGTTATCAAAATAACACCAGCAAAACAGTGAAGCACTATGCAAAGCAGACTTTCAGAGGACTGCACTTCTGTCAGCTATATTACGAAGACCTGGTGTTATACCCAAGCCTTTCTTTTCTCACTGTTTTAAATTTGACCATAATATTTTTATGACGTGTGATTTGACAACACTGGTTAAGCAGCACTAACTGCTTCCAGTCTACACAGTCTTGCTGATAGTTGTCCTAATACATGCTAACACTTGCAAGAAACTATGTGCAAACATGATATAGCAGTAAAAATAAGACTGAGGGTTTGCTAATGCTAAACATACCAGGGGGGTTCAGAGTACTTTAGGGTAGTGACTGTCCACATGCATAATTACAAATATGGGTATGGTAATTCAACTCTATTTCAATGTCCTGGACATGACATCATTTATTCTAGACAGTCTTTCCATTTTTTATATTTGTTGTCTTTCTTATCTATATCAAGATTACTGGGGAAGAATCATATTTGAGCAACTAATAGATCCACACTGACAAAGCTCACAAACTATAATGTTATGACTGACACAGCATTGTAAAGTACTCTTTATTAGACAAAGGACAGTGAAGAAATTTGGTGATACTCAAGCAAATTATTAGGCAGTCATTGTCAACCACTGCAGCAGAGAGCCCTGTTTTCTGAGACATTACAGCTTTGGGAGCTATTTATATTGTGTGTAAAATAAACATCATCTGTGCGAATGGTGAGTTGAAATGTTAGAGATTTACACCTACTTCATATTTATGTTATACTCCTTTAAGTAATTATAGAGACGAACAAAACTGGTTAGACAGTATTCTTATGGTTAGCATTTGTAGAGAGGAAGCCTTGAAGGCTTGATTTCCCCTCGTCTTCACAACCACTGGAGAGGAATTCAAAGCAGAAATAAAATACTGCCAATCTCATCTGAAACTGATGTAAGAAACAACTTTGCTCTGATGTAAATGAGATTAAGCTCAAAGGAAAAGTAGGCTGAGAATTTAAGGATCTCACCTGTTTTAGTCTTTTTATTTATGAAAAAGAAAGTGAGGTTGTAGTAGTAAGTAGTAGTAACTAAGCCTACAGCAGTCTCAGAGCTTTCTCTTTAGTCCCTCGTATGTATATAATTGTTAACAGCTCTGTGTCAGCTCCTGTCCACGAGGGTTACAAAGGAAATTGCAGAGTCCCAACCTCAGATCCGCTCTTGTGCAGATTTTAGACAGTAAGGGCTCAAGTGTGCTCCAAATCTCCCTTCTGCAGCTACAGATTTCATGACTGATCAGGTCACCTGCATGGGTACTACTTAAGTCTACTCCAGAGTCCAAATTTAAAAAAAAATATCTGGGCTTGCAATTCCAATTTATGTGCCTAACATACTGCAGTTCAGCTCAAGTTTAGGAACCTAAATAATTTCTTTAATCTTAACTGATCATCATCCTCCACCTATAGCCTTCCACCCACTTGTCAACCAAACCAGAGATAAATCCATTTCACTTGCAAGCTGAGTTTTTTGATCTTTTAATTAGTATCCAGTTTAGGTCACAGTGAACAGGGAGGCTAATGAATAAATCATTATTCTTCCTCCATGCTTTGTCTGGTCTTCCCTGCTGGTGCCTACTTTCTTTACTGTATTATTGGAGCAAACGTACTTCAACCTTGTGTAGATGTCAGAGAAGACGGCCCACATGTGCTGTAGCTAGCGTGTATGTAGCATGTTGTCACCAAAGCAACATCTGTCTGATGACTCAGAGTAAAAGTGGTTCTGTTTGTTCTGTGTCAAAAAGAGAGAAATGCTACTTTGATGTTCTAGCGTGCATCAGAGTACCAGACATATGCACAACAGAGACAACGGCAAGCAGCACAATCTGGTTTCATTCCATACATTTTAGGTATTTTCCAAGGTTGAAAAAAAAAACAAAACAGTTCAATCCTCTAAGCAGTGAACTGCTTTGTGACACCTCTAAATAAAATAGTCGTCCTTCTTTCTTTAAAGTGCAGACCACCCATATACTTCATAATCTAGTCCTGCCAAAAAGGATGAGGGCAGGTTCTGCTCATTTATGCACAGGAAGCAAACCGTTAAAATTTGTCCTTTCTAAACACATGATTTTCAAATTATCACAAGTGATTTTTTCAAAATATAAAGCAAAATAATTAACAGAATGTTAAGGGCTACAAGAGAATTTTATTTTTGCTGTATAAAAGTTCTTCAGATGGTATTCACAGCTGACTAGTGAAATTCACTGTTCTCAGTTCCCAGCTTCACAGACCTTTAAGAAACATAATTTTCTGCAGCTGGTTGCACATAGCATTCTTTGAAAATCAAGAGCCTTTCAGGTGCTTCAAGATGAGCCTCCAGAGATTAAGGCACCAAATTATATTTGTCACTCTACAAAGCATAAGCCTAAAAGTCCAGCTCAAGGCATCAGTGATCCAGATGAGCTGCCAAGCTCCTGCTAATCATTCTCACCAGCAGCAGAGCCAAGATGCCAGAGAGCGCAGGGACTTGGGGACAGAGGACAGAGAGTGGGCACTTTTGGGTCCATGCCTAAATAGATTAGGGGGAAGAAGAGCCTCCTGCTAGTTAAGCATGGAGGTACAGCTTCCAGGGAGGAGACAGCATCAGCCAGGAGCAAAGCTTGCCAAAGATGGTTTCTAACAGCCAGTTCAGAAATCATCTGTGATTTTAACAACCAGTTGTGGGGAAGTGTGCTCCAGCAGAGTCCTGCAGCTAGTTATGTTATAATAGAAAGAGCCTGTAGCCAGTTTGTAATCCAACAGCCTAAGAAGAGCAAAAATTAGAGGGGATACTGCCACTACGCCCAATGTACCAGCCTGGACTCTGCTCACAAAGGCATTCAGCTCAGAGCCACTCACTTCAGAGGAAGCAGCAGATGAGGTCTCCTGCTACAGCACGAGGTGCAGTCTTCAGCAACAGGCTAAATCTAACCCTCAGGATTGCAGAGTCAGCTAAATTAAAATGTCATCTTCCTGCAATAGAGTGTTACTGCAGTCATAGTCTGCTCATCATCTCTATGAAGAGTTTTTACTGCTGTTTGTGCAATAACATCCCATCTTGAAATGGTGTTTGTTAAACTTGCACCATATTTCATTAGCTCCTGCCATTTCCCATCACAATCTCGTTGAATTGCAGAATGTTATTCAATTTAGTTACTATTTGGATTTCTTCCAGAGCTGTATGGCTCCGAGAACAGCGCACAAAATAACAACATTGGCTTGTATTTTTTTCGACAGCTCCCTTTGTTGTTTTCTGATTATGATAAATGTGTGGTGAAATAGCTGAGAATGTAATCAACAGTGTTGATTTTGTATTCACCTATATTACACTATATTATATCTTTTGCAGTTTTAGTAGTCCATGCCCTTTTATGTGCCTGACACTGCAGTTGTTGCTATTACAAGGGCAATTTTTTTCTCACTAAAACCAAAGTGAAACTAGAAAACTTCTGTGTAAGTCTGTAGTGGAACAGAGAACAAAATTTAGCCCCATTTTTCTCAAGAATTTTCAACAATTTCTGAAAAATACCAAAGAAATAAGCGAAAAGCAAGTTAAAAGGATAATGTACTCTAGTACTTTCCACCATGAATGATTGATTTCTTAGCAGACAGAGCAATATGAAGTTTATAAATTGAAGTTTTCTTTGTGTACCTATAATATTGTGGCTTGAGCAGAGCATCTACAGCAGCTCTAGCTTATTGTTTGAAGTTTAAAGGAAACCCTCGTCGCTTAAATCTTTATTCTGAAGATTTTCACAGGAATCACCAGTACAACATATCCAATAGCTTTGTAAGGTTGTGGTACACAGAACGGACCAAACAGTTTAAGTGGAGGATGGGATTGTATCAAAGGGTTCAACCCTGCACTAAAATTTCTCTCTGACTTTAAATGCAGTTAATCAGGACCCATATATTTGTTTGGCTCATGTAAGCAGCTGTCTGACAAAACCTTATCCCAGTTCTGCAGTAGGTGTAAGACTGAAATCCTGCCCTTAATTAATCAGTTAAGTACATAACTTGATTTTTAGTCTCAGCTTGTCTTCATTTTTTCTGCCTGTAGCTTAGAAACTTAAATCTGTTACTGTGAAATTAAACAATTCCAAGACTGAAGTGATATTAAATTAGGAAAAAAAATTTTGAGAGGGACACTTTAAAACAAAACCAACACCCTGTCCCATAGCAGTTTTGACAGGACTGTGATATTCAGTTTGTTGTCTCAGGCTAGGTTCTGCACAACATCGCGCTGCACTAGCATGGGCTGCGAGGGCTGTATTTTATAGTAACTTCTCTAGACCAGCTGCAGAGAAAATTCAACAATAAAATTCAAATGGTGTTTGTCATAAGCTTCTGCTCTTTCATCGCTACATTTGTGTACATGAAATGTAATATACTAGTGAGAATGTCCCCTGACATGGAGCTGATTTTATATCCTTTAAATTTACCACTAGCTTTACAGATGCCGCAATCTCTTTTATTCCAGTTCTAGCAATTATAACGTAATCTGTGCTAACACTGCAGATTACTAGGGCAATTTTGAAGATAAATGATCACATCTCCATTTCCATCTGCTGGTCCAATCAGGAAAATGGTGAGAATAAAACCTACCCCTTATATTGGTGCATTTTGGTGCTTGTCTGGCAGTCTACTCAGTCAACTGTATTGGGCCATGTAAAGAACAATTCCCATGGAGATATGAAGGAAGCTCTCAATTCCCCACTGCCTTATGTCTTCATTTTACAACATTATAAAGGTCCAAGCATTTATCTTTCTCCATCACTGGACATACTCTCAGACATGAGTGACATACAGTTTCTTCTGCTTAATAGAAGGCTTTTCTAGATGTAAATTTGTCACATTTCTGCCCCTACGGCTGCCGTAACTACAAGCTCTGGTCAGAGTTCTTAGCCAAGTCACAGCCACAGGCAGTCTGTTTTGTTCAAGCACTGCAATACAGCCAGGGCACCCCCTGTTTCACCTGGTTTTGTTGGTCTAACCTCCACCCAGGTACCAGTTTGCTACAGACCAGGGCCGATAAGAGAAACATGTTCAGAACATGCTTAGATGTCAGTTGTGTACATGAAATGTAATATACTAGTGAGAATATACTAGTGAAATTTTAGAGCACAAACTAAACAGCCAAAACAAAACAAACACTCTTCCCTGCCAAACCAGACAGACTTCTCCCTGCTTTCATCCTCCCCATCCCTCTCTAAAAAACCTGTCTGATGAAGATTTTTCAAGAAAATTAGGCTTGCAAATCTCCTGAATATAATGATATCAGGTCACGCATAACTGCTCAGACATTTCTTATGCCATCAGGTGCAAAGTTTCATACCATTGAAATGCACTTCAATTCAATGATTAGCAAACAAAAATATTTGGGGGATAAGCAAACTAGAAGAACAATGCAACTGTATTTTCAAGGGAATTATTTGCAGCACATTTCTACTAGTAATTATTTTTTGTTCTGGTTTGCAGCGCTTCTGCTTCTGGCATCTCATCTCCTTCACAGCAGCCAGCAATTGAATTAGAATCATTGCTGAACAGCAAGAAAAATCTGTCATAGAAGTCATGTTGACAGACAACTTTGTTCTGTTCTCATTTCTATTTTCCCTTTATTGTATTTACATCTGAAAGTCCACACCTAGAAGTGAGCAGAAACAGACACAAATCATATTTGTCTAGCCTCTTCCTCCTTTGTCCTGCTTTTGTCTTTAATAGAGCTTGCATTCAGACGCTCGCGTCGGGAGGAAATAGCCAGCCACTAGTCTTTACTACCCACAGCGTCTGGCAGCACATCAAAAACCTACCTTTTCTCTAGCATACTGCAGTAGTGGTGCATGTCTCCCACAATCATCCTGAATGACTAACAGGAGTAAAAGATGATTTAATTCTTCCTTTAAAATACTGGATGTCACTAGTTTTGTGTACGGCACTGTGCTTCCCAGTATGACGTCACAGCACCTGGTCCACGGACCTGTCATTTGAAGGCCAATCTGTCAAAGCTGCCTTTCACAGAAAACCGTCGCGGATAACATGTGGTGGGGTTTTTGTGTTTTGGATATTTTTTTTTCCCCCTCAGACAAGCCCAATGTTTTACTACAAAACTCATTGTTTATATAACACTCTCACTGACACAAGCAGGCACTGAGCTCTCCATAATGCTGACTCCTAATAAAAGCTGCTAAAAGGGTGGGTTTTTTCCCCCCCCCACTCTCATGACACTGCATACCCTAAGGTTATAAAAATATTGATAATCCTAAGGGTGAGAAAACTGGAGACAGAAATAGTGAAAAAAATACATCTCCTCCTCTTTCCAACTGCAAAATACAAAGACTACCAAAGATTACCTGCAGACAGAAACACCCTCCAGAAGCTGATTGGCAGAAGAAAACTGCACACAGCAAGTTTGATGCAGCTTGTGTCTTCCAGAGATAGAGCGTTTACAGATAAGTCCCTCCAAAACTAAAGAACAAAAACATTTCTGCTAAGAACTGCTGCTGCAGAAATCAACAGGTCCTGTTTGCCCTATAAAGCACACATATGGAGGACCACTCAGCAGCCTCACCGATGGAAACAAATTTGTAATTAATTCACTGATTTTTTTATAATCTGTGGCACCTCAGATAAAAGCACTGCTGTGGAATGAGCGACGAATCCCTTTGCAACGAGGATCAATTGGCTCACAATACATCCCACAGATTCTTCCAGGGAAGAAAACCTTTGTGGGCTGGTGACTTTTGACATACAGTGCAGTACAGATCATATGGTGGCCCCGACTTCACAGCCCTGCATACATGAATAATGCAGGGCTACACTGTCAGAGGCAGGAACAAGCTCTGTCATGGCTGATGCAAGAGGATGAAAACCATGATGCCAAAACACCACCTTTGCGTTGTGGCTGCTCTTGGGAAGTTTCCTTCCCATTTCTGTTCCTCTTCTACAGAACAAAGACCACTGCCGTATATTTATGGTAGGAAAGGAACAAACCGTGCTTCCTATCCTTACACACCTACGGAAAACACTTCTCCTCATCTAGGCCTGGTTTATTAAAGAAAATGAAAGAGGGATCTGAAAGCCAGGCCAAAATGCTGACAAACTTGTGGAGCCCAATAGGCCTAGGAAATCATGGTAAGTGAAGAGTATCCTCACACATCTGTGATAACTGTTCTTTGGATAAGTTCATTCAGAACTAGTTTCTCTGAGGCATCCCACCTCTTTCGGCTCTCTGAATTGTTTGCACAAGCTTTGCTTTAAGTTGGTACTATGCAGGTCCTACATCTGCAAACACTTTTCTAAAAGCAGAAGTTAAAAGTTCTCCATCTCCATAACAAATTTTCCCTTATTGGTGATCATTTTACAGTCATATTTACATTTGTATAGTCAGTCAAAAAATGTGTAAAAGATGACAGTCAAACACAACTCAAAATTTATCCTCTTGCATGAAAACAATTCAGTGAAAGACCAAATGGTGAAAACTGGAAAATACCATCTGATATTTAGCAACTTGGTGAAGCATGTGTCTTTTCCTCAGCAGAAAGCAAGATTCACTGACTGAAAAAAAATAGGTTTTTCCTTCAGGAACAGTATTCAAATGCAGAAAGACATTTTCTTTCTGGCACCAGTGACAGCTCTTCAAAACACAATGACTGCATTTCCTTTGAATAGACACAGTTTTTACATACTGCCATGATATAACATATATCAGGCCCATTACTGACACAGTTATTGATATCATGGGTAGCTGTAGACAAAATTGGGAACTACAGCACTAAGATAACCACCAGTCTTGCCAATAGGTCAGACCACATAGAAAAAGGAGTGACATGAGCTTTGAGTATGTGGTCCAGCTTGATCACACTAACATCATCTCTTTTAGGATAACCTTTAAAGCCAGAGCTCTATGATACTTGGAATTTTTCTACTTTACTGTCCCAATTTACATGCTTTAAAATCATGCAGTGTGTGCAGAGTGTCCACTTACACACATCTCTGCACACACAGATCATCCCAAGTTAAGAAGAAACAAGGTGCACGTAGATTTTCGTGTGTTTGTAGATCTATTCATGTACATGCACAATTAGTCTAGAATGCATAGAAGCAATTTTAGAGAAAGAGTACATGTTAGTGTACAACTATTTTGAAGAGACAAAACTAAAAAAAAGTGCTAGAACTCAATAAAATGGTTTGGCATGAAGAATGGTTGTAGAAAGTCATGAAGACAGTTAACTTTTATTATTCGATAAAAGTAAAATTATAAATAATTGTATTCATCTAAATCTCAAGAAGAACCAAGTGAAAATATTTTTTGTTTTTTTAACTAACCTTAACATTCAGATTACACATAAGACTAAAAAGGGTTTGTATATTTGCATGGGGAGGGAACGTTGTGATATATATCTTACATACAATCACTTAAAATATTATTACAATGGGGATAAATTATCGATTATTGTAGAAAATAATTCTCATTACCTTGTCAAAGCCTTTCAACTGGATATTTCTACCTTGTAACTTCACAAATGACTGTGTAAGAAGAGAAATCATTCATCACTAAATCCCATGGCATCAGTATGCCACCCAAACTTTCTCTAATAATACTAAAGTGATCTGTCCTTTTCCCTTTTAAGTCACAACATTTAAGAGTATTGCCAGATGAGTATAAAAAGGGTTTGCGTTCACATACCATTTCTTCTACTTGCTTTTGTTTAACACATGTCAATGTCTTTAAAATGCAGAGAAACCACCGCTAAGAAATAGCTAGCCCATGGGACTGGAAAGGTGATCTGAAGGTTTGCCCTGCTGGGTCACTTGCTGTGTATCCGGCTTACGTCTCTGGTTGACAGTAAATTAAAGTTACTGCCATTTGACAGGTGTGCAGTGGCCTATGTAAAATGAGTTGGTGTGCCGGGTGCTGCTGTTGGTAGGCAGGCATCTGCACTGCCCCAGCACGCTCATGGCCAGCGCTTGCCACAGCAGCCTTGGGAGAGAGCTCAGGAATCTCCCAGACACAGAGCACGGTCTGCGCTTTTGCTCTTACAGGTGGTCCTTCTGCTTTGCCGTTGAAACACGTGGGCAGCACCACAGAGGAAAGTGCAGGACTCACTCCATGTGTGGTACTCCTAAATAAGCACTTGCACTTTCACTGCCAGCAGCTGGCTATGTGCTATAAGTTAAGAACCTAGCACCTGAATTTAAAAAAAAAAAAAAAAAAAAATTGTTTTGACACTATATAAATATTACACATCATCCTGACAATCTTAAAAATATTTATAAAAATATAGATCAGTGATTAATTGTGGGAGACTATCCTGCCTGGTTTCTTTCAGTATTGGAGTGGCAAACAGCTCCTCGCTGTAAGGAGCCCAGAGACAGCTTTTTACATGCTCCCTGTGGGAAGCTGGATGCCTTCAAAGGAGTCAGAAGGGAAGAACGCAGGAGGCATTCTGGCTCTGCTTCTTTCTCAGCCGTGGCCAGCAGTGCCAGGAGGACTTGTTTGTAAGAAAAGAAAAGTAATCCAAAAGCGATCAGATGAAGAACAGCACAAAAATCCAACCAAAAAAAGATCACTTAAAAAGGAGAAAACTGTTGACTTTTTCAAACTCCTAGAAGTACACACCTGATATTATAATATCATTGTAGAAATAAGTGATGTTTCCTCACTTGGAGTTATTTGCATTGTGCCTGTTTATTTTTATTAGAAATATAGAAAGTGTTTACCTTAACGTGAGACCTAGGGGACATTAGATCACTGCAAAATAAGAAATTGTCTGCAAACTCAGTGCTGTCATTGTGAACAAGACTGTGATAGAAATCCAGGGAAGTAAATGTGGGTAATGAGACCACTTTCAGGTACATGAGAGAATAAAGCTTAAAAAAAAAAAAAAAAAGAATCAAACTCATGCTTCAGGAGAACCTGGAGATAACTGGGAAAACAATAGTTTTTCAGCATGGACCAGTCACATGAGTGATTATTGAGACAGGGTATAGAAAGAAGGTCAGAAAACATTGGCACAGAACATGCTTTCATTAAATGTTCAAAATATGTGAAAAAATAAAATCTGCTTTATGCCAAACTGATACATCTTTCTCAACTGAAATAAAATGTTTTGTTTCAAGATTGTACTTACATTTGGGTTCTTTCCCTTTCCTGTAGTTAAACTTAGTTTATAATAATCAATGGAAATAGCTATCTTAAGAAAAAAATTAAGCATTATGCAAAGAGTCCAAACCAGCCTACAGCAGTCAGAATTTAAGGAATTTCTCTCACCTTTGTCTGAAATATCTCTGCCTTGCTCAAAATAATTACTTGACTATTTGGAACATAAGTCTGTTATGATAGAGAAATTGTGTGTTTTCATGCAGGTCATTACTAGAAACTGCCAGGTACAGGGCATCAGATTACAGAGGTACATTTATCCCATCCTCTGTGTCAATTTCTATGCTTTTTCCAAAACAATGATCTTGCTAGGATTTCTGAAACATATCTATTTTTTTCCAGCTTGTGATTTCTTAAAATTATGTTCTTCGTGCATTTTTATGCTTTCACTCTTTTGTAGTGTGTAAGGTAGCTAAGCAAGCTCAATTACTGTGTTAAGTGTTTCAGTAAACTTACTCTCCAAAGCAACATCTTTCTTAAACTCTAATCTTTACTGTTCCACTACTCTGACAGTTGCCATTGAGCACTACAAGAAGAAGAATTAGGTAATTGTATCTAATTGTGTTCTCCCTGACTGTTGTTTAAACAAGGAAAGCCTTTCAGTTGTTGTGGAAAGTATTAACAGCAGACCTTTGCTGACCTTCTAGAGCCATTTGGGAAAACTTGACATTACACAGAAGCTTACTCAAACAAGCTATAATTAAGTTGAGAGCGGAGTGACACCACTTACAAGAGAAAACTAAGTATGGCCATTTAATCCAAAAATTACTTAAGGACTCCCGGGAGCACAAAAGTTTACCTCTACTAAAATAATTATGTTTTGCCATTACATGAAGAGAGGGTACAAATGGAATATGCATGTTCTTTTCAACATCACTACCCTTCGCTGCTTTACCAAAACTGGAAGGGGCAATGGAAAGACCTTTCAAACTAATGTTTTGCATTCAATTAGGTAGAAGCATCTGTTTTGCCTTTAAATAATCTGCCAATCATTCACAAGGTAAAGGACAAATTCTGCCCGCTGCTGTGTAGCCAAAAGTCCCAAGCACTAACTCAAGTATAGAGGCTTTGGCCTTCTAAGGTTCAGGACAACAGTGCTTTACCTCTGGCTTACCATATTAGTCTCTTCTCTATGCCCTTCTTTATCCATCTCTCCCGCTATCTTACTTTTACCTTTCATAGCAAATATGTGTTGTTAGTTATCTCTGTAGTCAAAATGTACATTGCATAAACTGCAGGATGTGTGTCAAAAATAAGAACAGTGTCAAATTTACAACAGTCCTGTCTAAAATACTAAGCATTTATGTTTATGTGAAGGTTATTTAGGAAATGCCTCACACCCATCCCTTCTTCTACAAAATTCTTACTTTAGTATTCTGAAAACTCAAACGTATAAAATTGTTCCTGAAATATATTCTGTAATCTGTGTATCTCTTCTAGCTCTCTCTGAAATATTAAATGAGGTATTTCTTGGAAAAGAACGGGCATCAAAAAAATCAGACAGCCAAAATTGTCCCCCTCAGTTACAGATTCAGTGGTATCAACTTCTCAGATGGTTTCACTGCACCAGACACAATCTCTTCATTCAGAGTTGCAAGAACCAGCCATGTTACCCAACTGTCCTGGTCTTTTTTTAGGACATTCTTCTCATGCTTTCTGCTTTGTCAGCCATGCCAGCTTTCATGCCCTTTTCATCTCCTTCCCAAAGGCTGCCTTCTGTGCATCCTCATGCATGAAAACGATTTCAAATCTATTTGCCTTCAACATACTTAAATTATTCTTAGAAAAGGTCACTCCTTCAACATTGTCTATAAAATTCTAGAATGCAGTTTTAAAATATTTTTAGCATTCTACTCCTTATCTCTAAAAACACATCCAAAACTATGAAAGACCTCCAGAAACTGGAGCTAAATGAGTTCTGACAAGTTGAGCATCTGACCAATGGGAGTAGATAATCATATTCCTGTAATTAAGGACTATTTTAACACCCATATACATGATTTGGCTTATGCCTCTTTTCACTTATGTGTATAATATCTGCCCCAAACATCATTGTCATTCATTAACATTCAGACTGTGAGTACAGAAATCTTTTTCCCGTTTACTCAGTGAGATACCTTCATGTACTAAGCACAAAGCAATTAATAACAAAAAGCCATTTACTGAGTATCTACAGGTCAATAGGCAAATTATTTCCTCTGGTTATACCTGTTTCTGTATTTTGAATTACCTCTAAAAGGATCAAGTTTGCAGGAAAGTACATTAAAACTAGAAGGCCAGGGAAAGTACAAAGGTGATTTATGAAAAGTTTTAAACTGCATAGTAGTGCCCCCACTGTGATTGTAGTAACACTACTGTAAGATATCCTTTTGAAGGGTATTCACCCACACAATTTAGGTGCCTGAAATCATAGGGTGTGAATTAGGAAATTAGTTTTCCTATTGCTCCTCCATAGTCTCTGAAAAAGGTAGGATCTTCTGGATGACAACTCAGAGCAAGATCATCTTATTCTCTCTCACCAAGAACTTGCCTCCCTTAAATGCCTCTCAAGATAGCTCCAAAAGTCAAGTCAGCTAACTTAATTACCAAAAATCAGGCTTTTTGAACTCCCCTTTGAGACTACTGCTTTCAAGAATACTGTGTTTCAGAAGGCAATAAAAGACAGTAGATTGATTTTGGGGGGAGAAAATTGTTTTCTTTTCATCCAAATTTGTTTCATTGTAAGAAGGTTTTTGCAAACACAATCAAACAAAAGAGGTTGGAAATAAGACAATTTTAAATTATTTTTATTTTTTAAAAAATGTAATAATAGAGTATGAAATGCTTTCAAATTCTTGCAAATCAAACAGCAAAAGAATGAATTTATTTTAATGCATCCAGAACAACCTTTTCTCTCTAATGCAAAAAAAAATTACATAGTAACCTAGCAAATCAATATAAAGTCCTTTTATGGTGGATCTATTTGTGGGTGATTCTTTAATGTTATCCTTTTTGATACACAGTAGAAGAGGGTTAGAAGCAACTTTTCTATTCCCCAGAATTATTCTGCTAGTGAACTAGATGAAAGAATTTTCATTGGAGTGAAAATTTTTTAATTTGGTAGAAAAGCCATCCAGAACAGAGCTCCCAAAAATACTGCGCTTGTTGAAAAATGCTATTTCTCAGCACTAGAACACTCAGAAGTTTTAATTAAATTCAGGCAAAAGGATATCTGGTAAGGAAGATCAATAAAATGAGATAACATGTAATACATGTCCCTTGCATAAAATATAGGCTGGTAAACAGGGCTGTGATGGTTTTGATTGGGATAGTTACTTTTTTCCATATTAACTTGTACAGGAGTAAGTTTTGGATTTGTGCTGGAAACAGTGTTGATACCACAGGGATGTTTTAGTTAATGCTGAGCAGGGCTTACACAGAGTCAAGACCTTTTCTGCTTCTCACCCCACTAGTGAGGAGGCTGGGGGTGCACAAGAAGGTGGGAGGGGACACAGCCAGGATACCTGACCCCAACTGACCCCAGGGGTATCCCAGACCGTGTGGCATCATGCTCAGCATAGAAAGCTGGGGGAAGAAGGAGGAAGAGGGGGACATTCAGAGTGATAACATTTGTCTTCCTAAATAACCATTATGCATGATGGACCCCAACTGTCCTGGAGATGGCTGAGCACCTGTCTGCAATGGGAAGCGGTGAATGAATTCCTTGTTTTGCTTTGCTTGGGCATGCAGATTTTGCTTCACCTATTAAGCTTTCTTTCAACCCATGAGTTTTCTCATTTTTACCCTTCCAATTCTCTCCCTCACCCCACTGTGGGGGGAGTGAGCAAGCAGCTCTGTGGGGCTTCATTGCTGGTTGGGGTTAAACCACAACAAGGACTCACCTGGGGTGCAGAACAGGACTTCATATGGAAGGGAACTGAATCTAGCTTTTCTGAATTTCAGGAGAGTGTCCAAATCTGCAGTCTACATAGCCAGCCTCTATCACTCAACTCTTCTCTTTATTTTCTACCATGTTTGATTTATTTCTGTTCATGGGAGCAGAAGAAAGGCTCAATAGCAGAACAATTGATTTCAGGTTCCTCCTCCATTGAATAGCAGATTATTTGGGATACAGAACAGAAGATATTTGGAAGGATTAGGCAGTAGCCTAGTGGTTAGACATTCTGACCTCAGATATCCAAGATGGGAGGGACTTGAATGTAGTTATCCCACATACTGACTGCTATAACCTGAAATTCTGGAGACGTGAACCTGCCTGAGATTTTTCACAACCAGATTTCTAGATCACTAACTTTATACCCATTCAGTGAACAAATTTTGTGAAATCTCAAAGTTATTTGTGATATCCGCAGACCTATTTTATTTGTGGTTCCAGTCTTATCTGGTGTCATGAAACCTCTGAAAGTATTTTATAGATACTGAGCTATAGCATCAGCTAACAAATATATTTTCATTGTGCTCGCAGAATCTCACAGAATTAACTAGGTTTATACTTTGATGTGGAGAGGAAAGCTTTTAAGAGATTTAACCTTTATTAATTTCAGATAAAAATCTACATTCAGTACTGAAATAAGATGCCATTGCCTAAAGGAAGCTGAATTCACTTCCTGATAACCACATTTTAAAGTCTTAAATTTGCTTTTACCCAAAACAATGCAAAAAGCATTTTACTCTCTTTCCTCTTCTATAATGAAAGATTATATTGTTTGGCACATCAGAGAAAAATGCCATAAACATATTCTATTTCTTATTCCTTTGATTATTTTTTTCCCCCCTAAAAAGTACCCAATTACTTAGTCCTCATTTTATTCATGGCTTTAATAATTTAAAAAAAGCATTTATAAAAAATAAAACAACCAAACAAATCATAAAACACAAATAAGCCTATCTGACAAATGTGAACTAGAACGAGAGAAGAAAAAATCCTTGTTTCTAAACCAGATTATTATGTAGATATTTTGTTTGTTGTTTGCTTTATAAAAGGCCTGATAGATAAAAATTTTATGTGCTGCTTTTGTGTAGAGAAAGAGAATTAAAGCTCACTATAAATGTAGTCTCTCTTAATACTTCTGGCCACAGTCAAATTAAGAAAACTTTTGAAGCAGTGAAAGTGAGTTGTAGTATGGCTGCCCTTTTCTGTTGTGCCTCATGCCAGAGATCTTGAGAAAACAGAGTAACCTTTGGTCCAATGTCACTTAGACCTAAAATGATGATGGCAACTCAAATCAGGGAATGGGATAAAAACAAGGACCTTTGCTACACATTTTCTTTCACAATACCCAACTCACAGAAGCTATGTAAGTCTCAAGATGTGTTGACACAGAGGAGTGTTAGCTCCAAGGCAAGAGGACAACAAGGACACACTGAGGTGTTGTCCACCAGAGGAATTTCCCTTGCAGAAGCTTCCTACTTGGTTAAATAAAATGTTCACAGAAACCTAACAGCCCACTGAAGACATTGCAGAAAATTGGTTTCCTGGGATTATGATCTGCCCTACAGCAAAGGGAGGCCCCAACCTGGGGTGGCCAGAGCATACCATTCCTGTTCAGATGGCCTACAGTACCTGCATGGTATATTCACCCCTAACGGACCCTAAACCTCCAAGAGGTGCCACCCAACAAGATGATTTTCCATATGTGCTGGCTTTGGCTGGAATAGAGTTAATTTTCTTCATAGTAGCCAGTAAGGGGCTATATTGCAGATTTGTGCTGGAAACAGTGTTGATACCACAGGGATGTTTTAGTTATTGCTGAGCAGCACTTACAGAGTCGAGGCCTTTTCTGCTCCTCATCCCACCCCACCAGCAAGGAGTCTGGGGGTGCACAAGAAGCTGGGAGGGGACACAGCCAGGACAACTGACCCCAACTGACCCCAGGGATATCCCAGACCATGTGGCACCATGCTCAACATAGAAAGCTGGAGGAAGGAGGAAGAGGGGGACATTCAGAGTGATGACGTTTGTCTTCCCAAGTAACTGTTATGCGTGATGAAGCCCAGCTGTCCTGGAGATGGCTGAGCACCTGTCTGCTGATGGGAAGTCATGAATTAATTCCTTGTTTTGCTTTGCTTGCATGCATGGCTTTTGCTTCACCTATTAAACTGTCTTTCAACCCATGAATTTTCTGGGTTTTACACTTCTAATTCTATTCCCCATACCACCACAGGGGAGTGAGCAGGTGCCTCTGTGGGGCTCAGTTATCAGTTGGGGTTAAACCATGACACCATAGAAACTTCGGAATTTAGGTAGTTGACTTTAGACTGTGAAGACCAGCAACATGGGTCAAAAATTACTTACTGGTAGCAACAAACAGCATGCTCTCTGCTATAACCAATTCACAGACACCAAAATAGTTATGGTCACTAAAAGCCAAATAGTCAAATCTGCAGCTACCATTATACTGTAATCTCAGTAATTTATTCTCAGGCATAAATAACTTGAGATGTTGATGTTGCTTGTCAAAAAAACAAACTCAACAATTCTGATTAGTTGTAGTTTATTAGGAAAAAGGTCAGCGCCCAAATATTTCTGTCATTTATATTAAGATTCCTGCTTTCACATTTATTACCACTTTTGTGGTATACTGAAGGGGAAGAGTAGAACGAGGTTTATATTTCTATACATGAATCATTGGAGCTGAATGATGACCAGCTTCCTATTGAGTCACTGAAGAGATATTTCTACATTTCCAATAAATTCAGTTTTGAATAAAAATTGCATCTAGTTATTAAAACACTGTATTTCTCTTATATTGTAAAGGACATAGTTACATAGCATGGAATCAGGCTTTGCTAAAATTAGGCAATGTATAATAAAAAGCATTGCACAATTGTATCACCCAAAGTTAAACATGCTCCTAAAAAATCCTTATTTTGTGTGAAATATTGTGACCTTCCATTTAACAGTGATGCTGTAACAGTTGTTCTGTGTTGTGTAAGAAATATTACTACATGTCTCCATGTAATTCAGCTCAGACAATCTAAATATTTGATACAATATTTTACAGTTTGGGGTTTAACATTAGTTTTAAATTCCCTAAACCAATACCTGAATCTTTAAAACTCACAAAACAAAACGGTTACCCAAGTGGAAAACATCTTAAAAGCTCTCTGTAGTTGGGAATAAAACTTTATAAAATACAACTGTTCTGACACGATGGATGTACTTACCATAACACCTATGGGCTTACACTATTACTGCTCTCTTGAACAATTCCCTAAGTGGAAATATATAATTTAGCACACCAAAGTCTCTCAAAATATACTCTTACAAGTTTGTCAGTGTCTATCAGCTCTAGCTAAATTCTTAGTGAGAAGCACCTCTGTCTGTCTTTAACAAAACCAATGTAATTGAATTTAGAAGATTTGTTAAGTAGTTATATAAATATACTAAAAGACAAAGTTTAGTGTCTGGAAAATTCTGTTACTGACTTCTATACACCAGTACCCTCAACAAACCAAGCAGAAATGCTTAGTGGGGAATGGTGGGGAAGACTGAACAATTTCAAAGTAAGTTTCAGATGAGTCTCTTCAGTTCATATATTATCTCCATTAGCATATTAGAAAAGTTTGCCTGAAGAAAGTTTTGATTAAGGGCATATCAATGAAAAATATATTCAGGCAGAAAATTTTCTCAAAGTAAAATAAAATTTCACTCACGTACATGTTGTTTAGCTACAAGAGGAGCTAATCCACAAGAAAAAACATCAAATCCTACATTCAGGAAAAATACAAGTCATAAAATGACCCAGACGATACTGTATACTAAATCCAAAACCAAATTAATTCTTTGTTGTGAATAATCTGCCCAGTTACAGTCAAAAAGAATCCACAGCTGCTTTATGCAAACAGAAGTCTTCCTTGTGACTATCATGAATTCATGTACGCTGACAGCATGAAATTTTCCTAGTAACTTCAGTCAGCTTTGACTTAGGTTCTAAACAAGAATTGCCATGGTGGAATATATTTTTCAAAGTTGCATGACACCCTTCTGTGACATTACCTCTAATGTTTCAACCTTTACCAGGGAAAAGGTAAAACAACAGTGTCTGAAAAAACCTAAGGGGATATATCACAAAGAATCTGATTTCATATATATATATATATATTTGTCTTTAAAACACTGCTTTTCAACAAAAAGATATTTTCAGAATGTGTTTGTAAAACATGAAGATACAAGCAGTTTCCTACACAGTATAAATCTCTGGCAGTGCTCCCCTGCAGAATACATTCCTTCCCACTCCCAGTTAGTCTTGCATGGTAATGAACAAAGTAGTTTCTTTTTTTGTTTTAACACGCAAGGGAAAATAATTATTCTTCTATTTTGCACATTTATTCCGGCATTTTACATTTGTGTCTCTAGTTTCCCTAAAAATCGAAACAATGAAGGTATACTACTTCCTATTTTAATCCTGACACATTGTAATATCATTGTAGTATTATATTGTTTTGCTAATGTATGTGTAGAAATGGAAATTCAAGTCCGCTCTAAAAGCTGTGGGAGAGGGAAAATACTTCACATGGGTAAGTCATAAAACGAGTGTTTGTCATGGTTAAAAATAAAACTTTTTCCATGACCATATATTTCTTTCTTATTTCAGCATACTGTGGCCCAACTAAAGAACAAGCATCAACACCCAAAATATAAAAGAGTTTTAGGCACAAGTATTTCTTTTGTTTCCCTCGCAATGTGAAGGTATCTTAATTTGAAAGAAAATAACATCCCAAGTGCCTCTCAACCTTTAAAGAAAAAAATTCATTCTGCAAAGCTTGTTAAACATAATCTATACCACACCACATCACAGGTGAGTCTTGCCAGCGCTATCTGACAGGCATTTAAAATAAAATAGGCATGCCTCCCACTAAAACAGAGGAATAACTGCTCCTGTCCTTTGTGTTACACACATGGGGAGCATTCGGAGCCTGCAGTCACCTGCATCTCACAGGAGCTGTTACTAATTATTCGTTATTAATAACTACCTTTAGGGAACCTAGGATCAAAGACTGGACCAAATACTGTTCCCATATATGACAGACTGCAGGGCCCACTCCAGCCCTTCACACTTCAAAGCAGCTGTGGGACAAAGAAGGTTGACTTTGGGCCAGTGGCCCTACAAAGTCACAAGGATTTGCCATAGCCTCCTTCTGTCTTCCTCCTTTCTAGCCAACCTTTGTTAGGAGTGCTGTGGATGATGAGGGAACCTAAGCTGACTGAATTGCAGCATGCAGTTGTGGTTTAGCTGCTTTAGGGGAGAGGGAGGCAAATTTTGCTTTCCTGTCAGACATGTCCTTGTGGAACCTTTTTCCTCTTTCCTTTCCTTGCCTTCCTTCCAGAAGCATCTCCAAACACCCTCCACCACGTGTAGTGGTAGGACCGCCTGAATACTGTTGTACTGCACTTGATTTGTAATCACTGTCAAAACCAGCTGAGGATGGTGAGGAAGAGGTGCCTGTCTGTGTCAGTCACACTGTCCCCCTATGCTCCTGTTTTCACAGGAGAAGGCACTTGCACTCACAGCAGTGACTCTGGGACCAGTTAAGGACTGAGAAGAGGGACCTCCCTCATACAGAACAGACTGTGGAAGTACGCTTATCTTGAATGAATGAGTTCAATTCTTAGAGATGTTAAGTTAACACATATGCAGCCTGGTTAAACCACACTCTTAAATCTTGTCCATCTTTCTTCGCCATCTGTGACAAGGTTTTTCTCTTTGAAACTATTAAGAGAAGTTGACCTTTTGTGCTTACATGCATTTCCTCTGTTGAGTTTTTAGACTCATCATCCTACTGTGTCACTGCTTTCCTGAGGAGGACTATAGTATATAAATAGTCAAGCTCAAAAGAAGATCCTTCTGATCTATTTGACAATTTGTCTTCCTTGATTGTATGAAAAGACAGCAACTTGTAAATTTTCTCCTCCTCAAAACTTAGCAGAGTTGAAGGTACTGAGCTATGTTGTTTAATGATTTCTAAAGTCTTGATTTAAAGACTGGAATAACTGCAAAGTTTGGAAACATCTGGTACTAATCTAATACCTACTCCAATCTAAAAAGACTGATTAAACACTGCAGCAACAGGTGGTGCAAACACCAGTAAGTCAATTTTAATAAGAGGTCAACACCTTCAGCTCCTCATTTTTCTTTCCATAAGTACTAATAAATTCCTCTCAACAGGTGTGGGTCTAGGATGTATAATTACATTGTTCACAAGCAAAGGACTAGTAGTTCTATGTTAAAGATCTCTGAAAAGAAAAAGAAAACACTTCCAATGTTTCAAATGTCATCGCTGACTTCCTCCACTATTGTCTTTTCACGTATATTTGTCATGTCATGACTGTTTATGGGTATCAGACCAGAAGTACCACCACACACTTGTCCAGGAAAAGTCTTTTCTGGATTTACTACAGATTCTTGTCTAGCATATTCTAAACCTCCATCTTAACTAACACAAAAATTCAATTGTTTCTTGCATTCAGTGGACACCTATCCTTATTCCTACAAGAAGGCTCTATTTAATTGCTGATGACTCTCAAAAGTGCATCAGTCTCCACTCTGCCTAAGTGACTACTTGGGGAGGGGGTGTAAAATCTAGGACAAGGGAAAGGAAAAACACAAGAGAGGGGCCTAACTCTGCAGTCTACCAAGGCTCTCCCTTCAGAGTAGACAACCTGTATTTTCCTTTCTGGGTGTTAAATCTTTACATTCTTTGTTTGACATTCTTAATGTTCTTAGTAACAATGCAATGCTGGGACAAACTTTTCTTGGCACCTGAACTGAAAATGACACTTCAGAGTTCAGTGTTCTGATTTGAGCACAATCCGGGTGAAAGAGGATAAAGATGCTCTAAAGAAAGCAAGACCTTCAGGCCAAAAGGTATGTTGCTTAACTAAATTGTTCCTATGCCTTTTAATGTCTACAAGGGCTTTTCTTTGCCTACTATATGGGCTATTTTTACAGAAATCCCAAAGGGTTATTTATTGTGGAAATAAGAAATAACAGAGCAAAGAATATCAAGGGAGTGTTCAATATAACAATCCAAAAAAACCCAGTAGTGTCTGAATCAATAAAGAAAAACTGTGTCTTCCACCACACTGTGTAGGGGTTGGAAGGTCCAGTACAGAAGCAAATAACTTCATAGTTATTATTCTGCAGGGACAGGAGTCTGAATAATCCCTTATTCCAGTTGTTTGGCAACAGTGAGTTGATTACAGCTGAGGAGTGGTTCTGCAAGCTGAGGAAACTATAAAAAAAACAGGGCACACTTGCATCAAACTATGAGAATACACAGAAAATTTGGGCTCCCCAGAGTCCTTTGAAAGAAGACAGGGCAGCCCATGCCAGCCACAGCCCCAGAAAGAAGGGGAACATGTGAGCTATACTGCAACAGGGATGCCCCAGGAACAGGCAGCCTCTCACAGGGAGAGCACAAAACCATTTTCCATGTATTGCTGTGACACACTTCCAGCCAAAGTACAGAAGAAGGCTTTTTCTTGGCATTACAACCCATCAACAGAAGGAAAAATAAGTTTGCTCTCCTGCCTCCCATGGAGGCTGCATTTGTCCAGCAGTGCCAAGCAACACGGCACACACTCTGCGCATGTTGGCATGTGGTCTCTAGCCACCTTTATCTGCATTTCGTCAAGTCCTCTGAAAATCTAACTGCATAAATACCCAGTGAATTCCTCCAGCCTACACTGCTATCCATAACCCCAGCGATACATGATCTCTTCTTCCCCAAACCATGAGGACTGTTATTAATCAAAGCTTATGCCAAGACATCTTCCACTTGATGCCTTAAAATCAGGAGCTTCACCCTAAGAGTTTTGGATCAAGTTGGATTGCTTGGGTGAAACTGTGTGTGCTTCAAAGCATTTAAAAAGTGATGTTTCAGTCTTAAATGATCTATCTTGAACTCAGAAACACCAAAAAAAAGCTCCATTGACATTTCTCTGGATTCAGTCCTGCATTCTTTTAGCACAGCTGGGTATCTGCTTTCTGACCAGGAATTCTTTTTAGTTCTAAGAGCCTTTTAATGACTACTTGCTGTAGAACTGCACAGTTCTTTGTTTATTTATTAATTATGAATAATTAGAGAGGATACTCCCAGGAGAAAGCTTTTGTTTTCTCAAGGTGAATATTTTAAGAACATTCATTTTTTTTATATGACCCACTAAATAACCTTCATTCAATCCATTCTCACCCAAAGGTTGGGGGTGTTTGTAAATGCCTGTGTGGACATGTTTGGAAGGACAACATAAAACAGCACACAAGACATTTGAAGTCAAGAAAGAAATATATAAATATATGTATATTTCCACCTAGGAATCAGTTACACTAAAATCCAAATAGTAAAAAAACAAAACCATAAAGGATTTAGTAAAAGTCTGATTGACATTTCTTTTTCTGAATTCCTATATACCACTTGTGGCCTCAAGGAAACATACAGCTTTTGCTCCATTTTCATTACATGAATTTAAGAAAGATATTATTAAAACAGAACCTTCATATTTTTTCAGCTATATTAATATAATGGTGTTAGTAGAGATTTAGCTTACTCCTTTGAGTTTGTTATGAATGATTTGCCTCCTCATCTACACTTCCTTATGAGACAGGAAAGAAACCAAACAAAAAAAGCCCCACACAACTCTATACAGAACTTAGACATTGCAACCGGGAATTGCCTATTTTATGGCCAGAAGGAAGGACGGAGGAGAGAGGGAGAGAAAGGATTAGCATAAGTAGATAAAAAACCACTTTATTACTGGGAAAAGAAATTCTTTCCTGGATAGTCATCAGTAACTTTACAGCAGCAAGACATTAGTAGCAAAAAAATTCACAACAAAATATCCTTTTTCTTAAGGATACGTGGTTAGCCAGGCCATATGAGCTTTCAGCATGATTAACTTGATGGCATAATAGGTGATGTAATAGCAAAACAAAAGACATCACTCTTCTGCTTTAAAATCCTGATGATCTAAAAGATAAGTATCTTATTTGCAGGATTACTAAATGATTCTTCTAATGAAGACATTCATAAATATTTTGTTAAGAGTCAAAATAAAAATTACTTTTGTTGTGCAAATCAAATGTACTTGAATCAAAGCATATTGTCCCACAGTAAATCTTAGAAATTTGGTGAAGAATGCCTCATCAACTGTAAAACAAACAGTTCAGTGTCAAAAATCAGAAAGACATACCACCAGCTTTGTACCTTTGCTGTATAATGGGTCCATTTTGACTGACATTTCTGTCTTGAGAATTATACAGGACCAGCTTTCTGATAGACTCTGTCAAAATGGGATTGCCAAAGAAAGTTATGAATAATTTATTTTGGGAGTAGATTAAATTACACAATTTCATGCCACACTGTGCTGCAGGTGACAGAAGTTTTTATGGCTCTAAGAAGGAATTTAGACAAAATTAATGGAAGAAAAATTAATAAAGAATCACAGAATCAGCTAGGTTGGAAAGGACCTTGAAGATCATCTAGTCCAACCATTAACCCAACACTGACAGTTCCCAACTATACCATATCTCTCAGCACTATGTCGACCCTACTCTTAAACACCTCCAGGGATGGGGATTCCACCACCTCCCTGGGCAATCCATTCCACTGCCCAATAACCCATTCTGTAAAGAAATACTTCCTGACATCTAGTCTAAACCTTCCCTGGTGCAACTTGAGGCCATTCCCTCTTGTCCTATCGCTTGTTACTTGGTTAAAGAGACTCATCCCCAGCTCTCTGCAACCTCCTTTCAGGTAGTTGTAGAGGGCGGTGAGGTCTCCCCTCAGCCTCCTCTTCTCCAGACTAAACAACCCCACTTCCCTCAGCCGCTCCTCGTACGACATGTGCTCCAGACCCTTCACCAGCTTCGTTGCCCTTCTTTGGACACGCTCGAGTAATTCAATGTCCCTTTTGTAGTGAGGGGCCCAAAACTGGACACAGTAATCGAGGTGTGGCCTCACCAGTGCCGAGTACAGGGGTAAGATCACTTCCCTGTCCCTGCTGGCCACGCTATTGCTGATACAAGCCAGGATGCCATCGGCTTTCTTGGCCACCTGGGCACACTGCTGGCTCATGTTCAGCTGGCTGTCAGTCAACACCCCCAGGTCCCTCTGACTGGCAGCTCTCCAGCCACTCCTCCCCAAGCCTGTAGTGCTGCTGGGGGTTGTTGTGGCCCAAGTGCAGCACCCGGCATTTGGCCTTATTGAAACTCATACAGTTGGCCTTAGCCCATCGCTCCAGCCTAAAGTACCATTAAAGACAAAGATAAAACTTTTAGCTCATCAGATCTCTGAAGACTGTGGAGAAAAGAAAAAAAATATACATACTTTCTGTGATCTTCCACTTTAGAGGAAGCTTTTAGGCAGTTGTGTGTTTGTTTTCAGAAAGATGAGGGTTTGATTATAAGTAAATAAAATAGGACCTGAAGCATTTACCCATTGATATAAATTTTTATTATTTAATATTTAAATTCAATCTGAGATTTAATTACACACTTCACCATATTGCTCAGCAAATATCTGAAAGCCAAGTGCCTTTCATGAGACTGTAAAGGTGTAAGAGAAGCCAAATACTTTTTTTTTTAAGGGTAAATATGTAAACCAAAAGACAGCATAGAGTCCATATCTCTAACTAGTGTGAAGGTCAGCACTCTAACTGGTGAAGGTCAGCAGAGCTGCAAAATCCTTCAGGGGGGGATTCAACTAATTTTACTTTAATTATCTAATTACTTAGGTGTTTAATTTCAAATAGTTATCTAGGCTCTCTTGGAGGGAGGGAGCAAGGCAACCTCAGAAGGAACTTGTACTGAAAGACAGCTAAAAGATCAGCTGCTGAAAGTACCTGTCCACTGATTACACAGGTGCTTAAACGATGGCTTCAGTTAAAGTTACAACTTCTGGACTACAAGAATTCAGTGAATAGATCCTGCCCATTATGTCTCCTTTCATGTCTAGTGCTCTCTGATCCGGTTAAGGGAGGGCTGCCTGCAGATACTGCTGCAGGATCTGACCCAACTCTTAATAACACCATGGGAGTCTTTAGGAAGCGCTGGGTGAGACTCAGACTGAGGTAGAGTCCGTGCCTGAGTGCCTGCAGCTCCCTAATGTAAAAAGAAAATCTTAGTCATTATTTCTTATGGGAGTGATACACAGCCTTTTACAGACTGAAAAGCCAATGCACATTTCTAATGCAGTATCAAAAGCAGATCATTATGTATATCATTTTGTATAAACATAGTCATCAAGGGAATTTGGAATAGATTTATACCAACATTTTAATAAGTTTCTTATGAAAGAGGTTCATCAAATAAAAATAATGAATGATAGCATTAAAGAACCACTGAAAATTGCTAATGTGTTTAATCATCTCAACATCTATATTTATATATGACAAATTTGGATGATATAGTGGGTGTAATCCCATTTCAAGTCTCTGAGCAGGGATTGCATTTCAAGATACTCAACAAGATCAAAGCCAGAGCTTGTCTTGTCTGCAGGCAGATAGAAAGTAGGACTCTGACCATTTGTGTGAGGGCACTCAAAAGCCTCTCCGACATCTAGATACTCAGTTAATCAACTGGCAAAAGTTATGCATGAGTCAAAGAAAAAAAAATACTGAAATCATGGCTAGGTAGAAAATAAAGAGAACGCACAAAAAAAACTCTAAGGTGTACTTAGGCCTGATATTTTTCTATGACCTAGAACCACACCTAAATGCCCTGCCCATTAAGCTAGTCACTTAGCTGTGCTCACAGGTGCCAAATCAAACAGCACATACACAAATGACCCAAGCAAATATGGTTAACTCAATTTGTGCTGTAATCCTGAAAACCTCTGCTTGGTTGTCTCACAGCATTGAGAGTTTCTAACGACAAAAACAAGATCATAACTTCTGGCCTTTGTGTTTACCATACGATTATCCTTCTTTTTTCTTTTGCTTTGACTCACAATATCTCATCTCTCCATTTTAAGCAGGACTACTCTACCTTGAAAAGAAACAAAGAAAATGACAGGGAAAGCATGCAGAAGATGTAGTTGTCAGGAGCAGAGCTCCCTGGCTCAGAGCATCATCTTGCACATCATCACTAGCCGAGTCTCTGGGTCCCCAGGTCTGTGTGAGGATGTGACTCACACGATCTCCCTCCAAAGCACTTGCCCAAGTGCAATTGTTGTATTTTTTCCAGACAGAAACACACCTGCAGACACAACAGTCCAACTGGACTGCTAAAACCCTGCTTTGGCAACCATGAACAAAAAGTTCCAAGAAGAGAAGATTCCCAGAAGTATAAAGATGACATTTCTAAGGAAACATGGCCTTTCTGGGACACTGTACCCTAAGGCCTCCATCCTTTTTTCAGGTGATGGCCCTATCCTGCCCTGTCCCACCACCAGACTAACGTCACTCCCCACTGTAAGCAGCTCACTCTTTCTCCCAGCCACAGGAGGAGAGCAGTTGGTTCCAGAACCTCCAACAAAACTTTTGCCTGCTCTGCCTAAAAAAGCTAGCTGGGATGAGCAAAGGTAAGAAAATCTGCAAATAGAAATCTTGGGCAGAGAACCTGGACATGTCAAAGGCGACAAGGCTGTGTGATGGCCCTATTTATAACCAACCATATGGCAACTGATTTCCTGTTGCTCACACAAGGCATCTCTGTGACTCCAGCCTCTGTGCTTCTTCCCACCTCACTCTTCCGCCAGGTTTATTTATACTTTTCCCCAGCTCTGAAGGCAAATCAAGTTAATTGGCTATTACATGAGATTAAGAAAAATAACTAAAAAAATACAGAAAGAGAGAATATAATGCTCTGATTCACTGTGCATCTCTCTCCACAGGAGCTGTGAAACAACATGATAATTATCCCCATACAAAGCAAGGAAGGCTCTACATTTTCTGCTGTATGTGGGACTGAACAACAGTGCAGGTTTATACCTGTGTTACTATTCAAATGCTCATTCTTACCCAAAGTTTCACATAACTTTCCATTAAAATTGACATCTCAATTTGAGATACACTTAGCACCCCCAAAACTAAAGAATCATCTTAAATGCCTGCCAATTTCACAACTGCATGATGAAAGAAATAACAAATTAAATTATTTTTTTTATTGAACACTGTACAATATTAGTCCATTTGGAATAGAGATAAGGAACTAAAGAGCCAAAAAGGCCTTTCCAGTCAATGATCTAAGATGAAGAGATGCCTGGGGGAAAGAGACAAATTTGGAGTGTAGGAAATGAAAAACAATTAGAAGAATTAAAATAATTGTATTTTCCATGAGGGGAAAATAGAGATATGGGATAAATTACTAAGATGGGTTTCTAGAACAAACAGTGCAGCATTCAAAATGGTAATAATGGGGTTTCAAGTAGAGCTATGAGAAAACCTGCTTAGTGAGCATAAGACCAACTTAAAAAAAAAAATTGTAATCACAAATTTGGTGAACCTAGGGAGAGGTTAATTAAGGCTAGCAGAAACAAAGAGGATAAGGGCAAGGCCTACTGCAGCAGTTCCCTCTACCCTCTCAAATTTCCAGCAACTGGAAACAAAAGAAAGACTGCAGCGAGGGAGGTAATGAGTGCAGAAGAGGAGAGAAAGCAACGTTATCATGTTCCCTTGTCCGACATTTAACCCATCTCCCAACAAGACTAAGTGACACAACCTGCACAGGGCATCTGTGGATGCAAATATTTTTGAGCTACAATTCTTTTCAAAACATGGTCTTGATTTTCTAATTAGTAAGATGATCAACATTTCTGACAGGTGAAATATATTGTTAATCAAATTGCACAGAATAGAATGGACAAAGTAGTATATTCTCTCTAGGGCTGCAGTTCAATCCTTTCATTTTTTGCTTCCCTAAACACTAAAAACAGGCTGAGAATCAAAGAACAGCATCCTACAGTGTAGGGTCCTAGTGCTTTAGCTGGTTTCCTTCAAAACTCCAATCCGTTTACCTGCAGATCAAAAGTATGTGCTACTCATATCTTTTCATCATATGCAATAAAAAACCCTTAGAGAGATTTGAAACAAAAAAATCCAGAGAATGATCCATCACTGTCTAATGCAGGTTGCCCTCTTCAAAATTACTCAGTCTTACTGGCTTTTAAAAGGTGGGATGCTGTACTATTATTACACAGATAGCAAGCCTCATCCAGTTATCAATATCTCAATTCCTTCTGTACAAGTATACAAGTCAGAATAATCTGAAATATATTGTGCAGCAGTACTTGCAGAAATACTACAGCTACAGAACAGCCCAAAGCCCCATAAGTTTGGTAATACTAAACCCTGTTAGCTCACAGTAGCTATGTCTGAACTACCAAACATAAAACACTTTAAAATCACACCTGTAGACCACATCAGTTAGTGAAAGGCTCCCAGTCTCAACACTGTACAGGTTTTAGAGGGGGCTACTTTGGACTAGCACCTGCAGACTCCAGAGGAGCACCAACAGAAAGGAAGCACCAGCACAACCAGCTCTTCCATCTGCACAGGCCTCCAGGGGCACTGTATAAGTTCTCATCCTCATGTGTCACTCTCTTATTTATGTTACTGTAAATTTCTTTATTGCTTACTTATTAGTCTTTCACTGTGAACCCATTATTATCACAATTAAGAGGCAGAGCAGAGGAGTTAATTAGTTGATAGCTTGTTCACCACTGCTTCAGTATTGTCTGTATGCAGCTTTCTGGCTTCAGTTTATTTGATTCACCCACCAGTTCACAATGACAGGATTAATAACCACTTTGAAGATTATATTTGTAAAGTCTAAAATCAGAAAACATAAAAATACCCAGAGAATCAAATAGCACTTATTTATACTTCAAGATTTTAAAGCCACTGTTATAATTTTGGGAGACCTTGTTCATTTTTCTCCTACTGATTTAGAAAAAAATAACAGGATAAAGTGTTGATCCACAGTAGCAAAACAGAAGTTAAAAACAGAAGGCTCAGCTGTCCTTTCCCAGTCTTAAGATTAATTGCATTTTCATAAAGATTTTTATGCTCCATTCACCCTATATCCCTTTGACTTACCTCTTCATCCTGAGAGTTTTAATAAATGACTCATTCTTACTAATTCAGCCCTGCCAGCTTTCTTTTGGTACATAATATTTCAATACTTAATGCAGTATAAGAGAGTCTCCACTAGCCAATTTGATTAGTCATAGCCTCATCTTTGCTTACCATGCTATTTTTCATTTTTTTTAAATCATCTGGAATGTATTCCCTGCTCTGGTTCATGCTGTGTTGCTTTGTGTTGGAAATCCTGAACAAGGCATACTTTATTTGTAAAATGTTGGAATGGCCTAGCATTAACCAAATGCTGCAAGCACTGAGCTTTACACTTTATTTGAACTTTACTAGCAGATTTAAAGCCAGCTGCACTAACTCCCTGAACCACCCCGTTCAGTAAAGTATATCTCCAAGAGTGCAGACCCACTCCAGCAGCACATACAGGACCACAGCAAGAGAAGCTCCACTGTCCTGTGTCTCCAGATCTTCACTGCCACATCAGCTACAAACTTTGGCCTCATGTGTTCCCTCAAAGCCCACATCACTTTCAGAAAAAGCGCTCCTTGGGATTCCCCCCCTCTCCAAGTACTTCATAGCTGTTTCAGATAACTTTCTTTTTTTTTTTTAAAAAGAGTCTCAAGTTGTTGCAGCCTTACCTGCAAATTTCATTAAAAGGTGAGATGCTTAATCTTCCTTGTCATTACTAAAGATGAAAACACAATGCTGATCCTGTAGTATAATGTCACTCCCTCTCACCTCCATCAGAAACAAAAATCTAGAATTGTTGTGTTATATAAAGAAAAAGCCACATACCATTTACTTAGTCATTACATCCACCCTGTGTCTCAAGTTTTCTGAAAAAAAGGATGGAAGGATCTCACAGGTTTATTACATTTGTCTGATGGCCAAGTGTCACCTCTGTAAGATAGTTTCACCTGTTTTAATTGCTTGTTAGTTAAGCCAACCTGCCTTCAGCTGCAAAAAGATTATATTGTAATTAAGATAGGCATGGTTACTTAATGCCAAAAAAATTTATATTACCCTACCACCTTCATTTACAGAATGGGCTATCTCCTCAATTATAATAAACCAGAGAGATTTGATCATAATTAACCTAAAAAGTCTATTCATAGAAAAGGGCCTAGTTGTGATGTGATTAGTCTAAAATCCTTGGGCCAAATTAAAATATCTTGTAAAGTATCGGTTTTGTTAACAGAGTTTTTATCTTTCTCCCTACCCTCCACTTCTTTTTGTACCCTAACATACTACTTTAAAAATAAATTTTATCTTGGTTTTCCCCCTCCAAAAGAGAAAATATCATTGAATAATATATTTACATACTAAAGCAATAAATATAGACTTTTGCAAAATGTCTGGGAACTGACTATAATTTTCATGTAGCCATTATTAAGTGAGTGTAGACTACAAATAATTGCACACTGAATTCTAAGCTGACTTTTACTCTGTATCCCACTAAAATTGAGGGGGGTGTATTTGTGAGTCAGTAAAGATGAAGCTTGATCCCAAAGAGATGAAGAATAAGGATTAAATCCTGATCTCACTGAAGTTAATGGCAAAGCTCTTCTTCACTTCAGTTGGTTCAGGATTTCACCCTAGGTCATATGGCAGAATTTTAGCCTCTGTTTGAGGAGAAAATGAATTAACTGTCACATGCCAGACAGATGAACATAAAGCAAATTAATCTGTAACCAGAAAACAAGCCACAGGGAACATCACCATCACACACAGCTCCATATATCACAAGACCTTCTGTTCAGTATGAAAGCTATGAAGGTGCCTCTTTCTCCCTCCAGTTCCATAGTCCAGAATCCTCCTTTGATCCAGCTTCAGGAGATGTCTCTGCTGCCAACTCCTTTTCCATGAAGGAAGTCCAACTGCAACATCTCCCGGATTCTTGATTAATTAGCAGGTTATCCTGCATACTCACGATATGTATTGCATGTAGAAGTGGGCTCTGGCATGGGTCCAACCCAAAGTGTAGGAAGCTGAATGAAAAATTCTCACCAGTAATAAAAACAGTTAGGGTAATGGAGCTTTTCAAAAAAGGAAAACATTGCATTTTCACTTTACATTTTTCTTCAAAACAGATGGATATTTTGAATGTGAATAAATACTAGAAAGGATTGAAAAATGAGCATATCTTACTAAGAAACTTTAAAAAAGTTTTTCACTATTCAAACTTTGAAAAAATTAAGTCCAAAATTTGTCAGTCTATCTTGGATGACATTACAAAATGGTTTTAAAGAGCTAACTCACATATGTCTGAATAGTCCATCCTGGAATACTATAAATCCAAAACTATTTCAAATAATGTTAACAAGTGAAAATCACACTAAACCTGTATGCCACTCTGGTAAGGCAATTAACTTCGAAGAGTAGGGTAAATGCAACAGAATGAACTCATTTATGGGCCTTCTAAAAGTGAAAAGTGGAGTTGGACAACTGGCCATAAAGTATCAGTGAAATCTGTCAATCGGCTCCATGTGGTGAGGCTCAGGTGCAGGCAGTGCTCTGTGAGGTTTTATTTTTCTTGGTTTTCACATGTCTTTTTACTCTTTCCTTTCCACATGATCAAAACTTGTTCTATACTAAGCATTATTTAAATAGATCAACTTCTGTTCTCTCTCTGTTGGCCTTAACATTCCTGTAAACTAAGGAAAATAAATGTGGAACCAGGGAGATTATTATGAAAACTCCCACACTCCATTAAATTCTCTCAGGAAAATACGAAGTCTGATAAGACTGAAGAAAATGGTCTAAAAGCAGAAAGTGACTAAGGGTAAATGGTACAGCAAATGGGCAGCCTGTGAAACCCATCAGCATTTACGGGACAGCCCACTCCACACAGGACCAAAGAAAGGTGTGCAGTTACACATTGCTGATTCACCAGATATTTCAGGCAGTGAGAGAAGTCAAGATGAGGCTTTAGTCAGCAGAAATCTGCCTTGCCCATGCTATGACCTTTGCTGTTTGGAAGCAGGTGTGGAGCTGGGAGCAGGCTGGGAGCAGGACCTGGCTCCAACTCTTCACCATTGCTGAGACCTCCCTGTCTCTGGAGGATCCTCCACCAAACAGCTGTAAACTGATGCCAGCTTCTTTGTACCTCTCAGACAACACAAAGGGATCAAAAGTGGGGCAGGAAATCTGACTGCAGGGCTCTTGTTCATGCTTAACATTTCTTTTTCTTTCTTTCTTTTTTTTCTTTTTTTTTTTTTCTGAATGACAGGATTTTTAGGACAGGAGACACATCCAAATAGTGTCAGAAAGAGGAAAGGTTTTGATTACAGTTAGTTATCTGGCACTATCTATTTAGAAATATCTGAACAAATAACTCCAATGTCAGATGCTCTAGTTCTGGCAGAGTAAAGAAATACGATTGGATCTGGCTGCCCAGATGTCCCAACATTGAGAATAATATTTTTAAGCACGAACTCATGTACTGCTGCTGTCATGTACTTCAATAGACTTATTTTGTTCTCATGGGCTATAAATTGTAATAAAATTGAACCAGATTAATGGTTATAACTGGCCTCTCTTCTGTCATACATTATTTCAACAGAAAACAAGGGTCTTCATGGGTACAGACTGGAGTTTCTCTTCCCTGTGCTAACCTGCAGGCACTGGTCATTGTACCCTTGTAGAACTATCCAGAAATGAGGGGTCCTAGTTTTTCTCTCTTTCCACTTCTTTGATGGCACATTTCCTACCACCATATAGTGTTTTCTACTTATATTTATATAAATATACTTTTATGTATAAATGTATTTTATATATAAATATAAAAACCTATAAGTTTCTTCATATTGTCATTTTCAATTATTTTCACCTGCTTTCATTCCTTTCCATTTCTAGGACCACTGAGATGGCAATGGCTTCTATCATATAGTTTGGGCTTTTTTCCAGTTATTTTTGTGCTGGTAGTTTGTTTCAGGCGAAGCTGGGTGCACTGGTTATATTGGTGGTGTTGCATTTATGAAGTTCTCACTTTTATTTACAAAAGCAAGTGCTTGAACATAAGTGATGAAGTAGATAATTTCCTTTTTTCTGATTTAAAGAAGATAGCTTTATTTGAAAAAGCACTTGAGGATATCCATTTTTCTGAATGGTTATCTATACTGTTTATTCACTAAAAGAAAGAGACCAACTCAAGACACAGAAGAAGGGTGTCTCATTTTTGCCTGTCTTGTGCTATTTAGACCTGAGTTTCAGCTTTATACGCCCATCAGAAATGAGCATCGAGAAGGCAGTTTTGACAGTAGGTGAGTGAAGCTCTCCAGTAAAAAGTTTCAGCCAGAGTGCTTTTCCCTGAAATGAACACTCAAAAGGCTGCTTTTGCTTTCTCTTTAAAATTGTTCACAGGGGTCTCATTATTTGCACAGAGCTTTATATAATTGCACCCACTCACATGATTTCAAAAACTGGTTTTTGTCTGCATGTATAAAAAAGAAGAAAATAAATATTTTAATCTTTTATATTTTCTTAATGTCTAGCAAGAAAGTTCAATTACAGCCTCTCTACTTATAAAAATCATACAAAGGCTTCAAGTCTCAGCATGTTCCGGCAGTAAAGTGCAAACAATCTTGTGGTTACAAAGGCTACTTTGCTGAACCTCATTCCTTCTTCTCTCTCTCCCACCAGCTGAATAAATGAGAGACATATTTAGCAGCTTCAGTAGAAACTATTTTCTCATGCTCCCACTAACAAATCAGGGCAAGAGATGACAGTAAGTCACATGATAGGAGCAAAGTACGCAGAGAAAGAAGTAAATCAGAATTGATAAAGGAGGATGAGATAAACAGGGGAAAAAAAACAAGCCCAAACCCTAAATTCAGGCAGCAGATGAAATCTGAACAGCATATACAGAGAATACAATGAGATGGTAGAGCATAAAGAAAATTAATGCATTACAATCTCTTTAAATCAGATTGTTTTCATTCATAATCCTATTAGAGGAACAGAAAGTAATGGCAGTAATATATTTTCTTTAAATTAGCTTTTTTTCCATTATTCCAGATTATTCATCCAGTACATGGTAACACAGCATAGAGAGAAAAGTACAAAAAAAGAAAGGCACAATACTCTAATCCAGGCACTGACTTGATTAGGAAAAATCACTTGTCATAACAAAAGTTACTAAAATCTGACAGTAATGCACTGTATTTCTTCTTATGTTTTGGTTCAGATTCATATCTAAACAAGATAAAAACTTTGCAGAGCACCTCCCAGATGCAGTCTGTGCCAGTAGCACCTTGCAGCTTTGGGAGAGTGACTGGGGTCTCCCCGTCCAGCAAAGTGCTTGCTGAGTCCTGCGGCAACTGCTTCAGGGAGTGCAGTTTCTGGAAGTCATTGGTTAACTTCCTATCAAGCAGCTTTACACATTTGCAAGAATAAAAGGTTAGTCAAAACTAACATCGCCTCACGACAGCCCACAGCAACTGCTATCCAGATGGATGCTACTATTTGCTGTGTGGCCCAAGGAGACTCCCCAGCCCCTCCCCAGCAGCAGATTGCTTTCTGGTACTTGCTCTTTCTGATGGTAAGGAAGAAAATTACGTCTAACATGTTTTGAATTAAAATGACTGAAGATTTTCCCCAAAATAGTGCATTTAAATATATACAGGTCTCATCCAAAAATGATACAATTCAGGTTTGATTTCTATGACCTTTACCACAGGCAATAAACTTCAGACAGAAGACAGGGTGAGGTAGACTGCCCTAATTGCTCCACATACCCACAATTAATCTATAGCCTCACTACCCAGTTTTAATTTGTGACAGAAGCTACCTCACCACATCAAAGATAGTGATTCACCTCTCCACTAATCAGAATTTGAAGAGCTACTACCAATAGTAATTAGAGAGCTAAGGCAAATCATCATGCAATTCAGCATTAATTAAACAATATTATAACAGTTTTCATTCAGCTCACTGAGTGCACCAGGAATTTAGCCAGAATGGATATCATAGATTTTAACTACTTTTCCAGAAATGTTTTGCTCCATGTAATTAAACCCCCTTTGTAACCACAAAATTCAACCCCCTTTCATTGTTGTAAAATGAAGAACAGTGAACGTTCATACTCATTTGGATGATTCCCCCTTTTAATAATGATTAAGAAAAAAGAACTCAGTCCATCTTTGTGGCTTTCAGCAATTACATAGGTACTTAAAGAAAAGGTGACACAGACAGTATATAAAGATGCTAGAAATTAGTGTAGGTCAATCCATTTGGGATTAAGGAAACTAATTCTTAAAAGCAGATGCAGCAGTACTGCTCTTCAGCGATTCTTTACACTCTATAACATTTAAACACGGTCCTATTTTAAACTTTGGCTTGTCTGTAGCTGGAAAAAACAGAGGTAAACTGGGGTCCAGCAGGTTTTCATATTCTTGTGAAACAGGTTTGGGTAAAAGAGAGAAAGATCAAATCCTCAGCTTCAATAAACTGACCAAAGTCTACCTTGGGACACAGCACCAGGTCACAGCACCTTAAAATTTGGCTCTGGGGATGTAAATATGCATAAGGCTAAGATAAAAATCCTATAAAGCATTTTAAAAAATGTAACAAAAATTTTGATTATGAAAAAAAACAGCATACTAAAGATGGGAAAGAACTCAACATGATAAAATGAGCCCTTGTTTGATCTTGTTTTGCAACCAAAAGATCAACATATAATGTGGCAAAAGATATTATTAAATATATTATTAAACTCTGTCTACTTAGGACCAGGCCTGAGACAATGGGAGATGGTGCAAACCAAGAGAGAATCAACAGACTGATTTTATATGGGGATGCTCATTCCTTCGACTATCCACAAGGCACTATGCCAGGAATGCCATACAGGCAAGTGGGGTAAGCGATTCATCTGGGATGAAAAAGTTAAAAGCAAACACCATAGGATTTCCACCTGAAGTATCTTCATGTGGACTCAGCCCTGGAGGTGCCGCTGCGTAGCATCCTGGTTAGCTGAACAAGCAGAGTACACCTCAAATAACTAGCCAGTTAAGGCAAAACAGTTGTGTGATTAACACATAAGGACTTCAGGAGACCACAAGAGCTGTGTTTCAGATCCAAGTTAAGGTCAGTTTGGACCTAAGAATCCTTTAATAAAGCATGAATTAAATCTTCCAAATGCTTAGCTATAGCTGCAGATATGGGAATTATGAATGTTTAGCTGTAAGTGTCCATGTTCTGCATAGTCTCTTCTTTTTACAAACCCTTCCTCTCTTGGTACATGATATGCCTTAAAAGTTGGCATAGATTATATGCATCAGGGGTCTAGGGTGGCTAGGAATAGCACTGGTGCTAAAAGAAAGCTTTGCAACAGGATACAGAGGCACAAGATGTAATGAAACATGAGCTTCCAAGTCAACCTAGATGTCACAGTTGGTTTCCTAAGGAAAGAAGAAAACAATGACAGTGCTCAGCTTCAAATCAAAATATTTTATTGGGATGCCATGCTGTACAAACACTGTCAATGTGTAAAAAAGCAGAAACCTTGGGTAACTGTCAGCAATAGATACAACACATCATGCATCTGCCCAAGATAACACTTCACAGTGTGTTTGGGGTTTTATCCCCTGTGTCCATTTGTCATTATTGTCCATTTCTAAGTTGGTGGCAGGTTGTTACATAGCATGATGCTATCCCTGCCGTCTCTTTCCTTTCTCCTAGGGTTATGCACAGTTTTTCCTCATCGTTTTTTAATGGAAAGTCTTTTATCATTTCTGGTAATGTAAGCAAATATCTTCCTAACACTCTTGTACTATTTGTACTGGAACAGTAAGTGCCTTTTATTCAGTGTTGCCTTTTTTGTCACATGGGCTGCACAATCTCTCTTGTTCCAGTTCTCCTTTACAGCAAATGAGTCTGGATTTAATTAGGATCTACTTAGATTTGCTTTCTGACTGTAATCAACAATCATAAAGAATCTCGGTATTTCTTTACATTTACATTTCTTTACATCTGCTCCGTACTCCTAGGTTTCTTGCATACTGTCCCAAATGATTAAATATTTTAGTGGAGACTGATGTTTATAAGATTTGGGAAAAAGATTCAGTTGGATCCTTTATTAGAAGCATAGTGTTATTTTTGCTTATTAACTAGCAAGGCAATTTTGTTCTGGTGTCCTAGACTGCCAAACAATAAGAGATTGATGTGTTAATCCAATCCGACCTCCTGTACACTGTCCTCTACAAGATAGTGGCCTTCAGCCACATTTTTTTAACTTATTTGTATGATAAACTTCCCAATATACACAGGAGATTTAAGTTTTATATACTTTGATGCCAAATTGCTATGTGAAATACTGAGTTGAGCTGGAAGCTTAAGTGTCATAAACAGCACTAGGATTAGGATCCTAACCCAGCAGTCATCTTCTTGTCCACAAGATTACATAACACTCAACTTCTTGTCTATACCTATCACAAACATGAATCAACAGCAGTGGTATCCATGCCCAAAACATAAGGTTACCTTTTTGATGCCTAGCTAGCTAGAATACCAGAGTGGCTGTATAAAAGCAAATTATAACACATTTACATTTTGTCCCGCTTACAGTCACTGAGCTATGCCTCAGAAACTTCTGAAAATGCTCTGGGAAACCAGAAACCCAGCCAAGGCTACACAACAAATAAACATGGAGATGGGTGATTCTCAGCTCTGCTAGATTATCTGTCCCCATAGAGAGGTATACAGAGATACATAAGCACATGCTCCATGATTTTCAAAAGTGACTGCCTGGTGGATGCCTATATTTCTGAGTGCCAGAAGGATTCTTGTTTTCTGGGAACAGCTGAGTGCTTCTTTCTCTACAGTCATGGTGTGTGATTGCAGTGGGCAGGGAGCTCTCATCCCCTTCTCCCTTGAGCTCCCCTAATAAAAAGTGACTCTGAATTTTGTGCCCTTTCAGGCCTGATGTGGTGATGAAAGAATACACGTTAAAATTTTAAAAATTATGGAAACTATTGCAAAATTAAACTTTAAATTGCTAAACAAAGATTTTTTTTATATCAATATTCAACGAGGGAGAGAGAAAAACTGAAGAGAAAGCTCAAATATAACTGCGTGGATCAACATTTGTTACTTAAGTAGGTTTTTCAAAATAAGTCATCCTCCACAATAACTATACAGAAGAGCTAACCTTGATTTCACAAGACCCTGTATGTTTTTTGTATTCTTTTTGTGTATATGTTTTATTTCTTGCATCAATGACTCATAAGATGCAGTCAAGGAATTAATTTGAAGCTTGAAAGCTAAAAGGAAAAGAAGCCGATATGTGTAGTTCTGTAGCCTCAGATTTTTGTATCTAACTGCATAACATATTTTCTTTCCACAGGAGGTAGTTATGACAAATTAGAAGTCTGAAAATTTTCTGATGGTGTAAAGGCTCCAGCTGTCACTAGGGAGATAGTGATCAGATTTCATAGCTGCATGGTCCCATGGCACCACTAAGAGTTCCATATGGTCATCCAAATGTTTCAGCTAAACCCACAAAAAAATTCCACCATGGCTTTTGCTTTTAGAAAAACAAAACTTCTTTGTAGGAATTTTTCATGAAGTGCCACTGATAAACAAAACTTTCTTGATTTGGTTGTCTGAAAAGAAATTCATTGTTAGAGTCATTCTCTTTGTTTCAGGTTCAAGTGGATAGAAATAGCAGCAGTACAGGACACGTGCCTGACCTCTAACTTTTTAATCTAGCACAACTTACATAACAAGAAGTAGGCTGGTAAGTGGACATGCGATGAATAATTAAGATGTGTATATGTACATGGTGATAAACAGTAATTTCTTCAAACCACTTCCCTTTTGGTATAAAACCACCTCTGTTAAATTGTTAATGCTATTACTGTGGACAGAGACTCTTTCATTCATGTCAAAGATGTCAGCATAAGCCTCACACAATAACAAATGACAAATGCATAATTTATTGATTCTTAAATGGCTATGTCCTTGGATGTATTTCTTATAACTAATTTGCTTGGAGTCACATCTGGCTCCTGAAGATAGCATCTGTTTTAAAGAAGGTCAGTGCTATATTTTAAAGTTAAAGGCAGAAGAACATAATCTTTTATCTGCTGTGCTCCTCTACTCTGTTAGCCTGAAAATTCAGCTCTCACTCAATTCTGTCTACTGATTTTTATATCAAATCAAAAATTAAGTAATCTGTTGTTCACTTTTGAAACAGTGATAAACATGTACATACACACTGTGCTAACAATCGAAGAATGCAAGGAGAGAATGTATAGGTTTCAAGTGACTGCGTACCGTATGAACTGAACTACTTAAAAAAGGAATTAAATTCAATTATGTTGATACCACTTTTTCATTAATACTTCTTTTCTACAAAGGTTACTCAGTCTATCTGTTTCAATAAATGGTGCTTGTGTGCCCAGAGTTTGTTTTATTCAGATTTACTTCTTATGAATGTGAGTCTAAGATCTTCTTGCATAAAATGTACAAACACTGAATGCTGCAATGTTTATTCTGCTATTAAACCATGAACCATGACTTGTCCCTAATTATTTTTGTACATACAAAGCCTGATCCTGCACATCTTTGTTATTTCTTCATGATATTTATGCACATATATAGTCCATGTGACTTCAATCCATGTATCTTAGTTATCAAGTTTTCACTGAATTTTAGCAGTATTTATTTTTACCACGGCATGCCTGGAATAAGATATAAACAAATGTTTAAAATCAGCTTGAAGTTTACATTTAAATAGGCAGACACAAGTACAAACGACTCAGAAACTGCCATTTTAACCCTGTGATGAACAGCTAGACACCTTTTGCTTTTATATTTCACCTTGCACCATACACAAAATGTTTAATTATTTGAGGATTAATGGAGGTAGTTTATAATTAAGCTGAAGTATGAACTGATGTCATCATCTCAGTATGATGATATACATTTTTATGCCAAAGCACCTGTTGTTTTGGAAGGAAGCAGCTGATATCATTATCTACCCAGCCAGATAGCCTAGTTTCCTGCTGCTTAAAAAATTATCCTAAGGGTTACCTAAGTTGGGGTAATACAGCATTTACTTTTTCATGCCCAGGATAGGAGAGAATGCATAAAATGACTTTATTCTCAGTCAAAGGTAGATGGGGGACAGGGAGGGGGCATGATGCTAAAGCAGTTAATATTTATTTGTGTGGAATATAAACCTTGCAATTTTTTTCATGCATGAATATACATGCAAAATGATATATAACAGATATGTAAGTAAATACATAATAGGAGAAGAGTCCTCTATATGGTACTAAGGAGAACATCTTCTGCTTTGCTGTGGAAATTTTTCACCATATGATTGACTCTGACCACTGTATAGCAAAGGTTAACACCAGCTGGGGATTTCTCCTGCATAGAGGTGGTCAGCTGCTGCCCTGTCCCTCATCCCTGATATTATGAGGAAAAGAGGCTGCCGGGGCAATCTGGGAAGGGGGAAGCTGTGAAAGAGCTACTCTGTTATGACAGGTATTTTACAGCCATGAGGTCATTGCAGGATCTCACGCCAATACTGTAAATTTAAGCTGCATGCATGAGGACTAGAGAGCACAGAATCTGGGATCTATAACCAGCCTTGGGAGACCCATGCCTCCATCCGTCCGAGCGGCACTCTGACAGCACATGGAATCAAGCCCAGAGTGTTTTTAGCGTGCCTCCAAGTATCAGGCTTTCCTCTGAATTGTGGCATTATGCCAGAGCTGTTCATTTGGGTTGTCATCAACCTGCACTACTATAAGGAAAGCTGAGATGCAATACTAGTGAACACATCTCTTGGGAATTTTTGGCTCTCCCATGATGATAATTTTCTGGCTTTATCAGCCACATGATGCCACATCCACCAAATTTTCCTTTTGAAATAATCTCTGGTGTGTATTCTGGGTGGGTGTAATATAATATATTTTCTAGGACCAGTCATCTATGTACAAGCAATATTTGGGGAAGCATAATAAATAACATGCTTTGCTTCCTTCAGTCCTTTTTCATATATTTTGTCTGGTTTTCTTTTTTTTCTCATATGAACTACCTCTTTTCCCACCCAGCTCTCAAACACTGGTGTTGAGTAGAATGTCTCTTCTCTCTGCTTTTAGATTCCTTCCCAGTATATTCCTACAACTGCTCTTTCTGTAGGTCTGATGCCATTTTAGAAGGAAGCAGTGGCTAGTAGGAGGTAGATTTCCCAGCCCTCTGCAGCTTGCCAGATCTCCTGTTGCTTGGCAGATTGTACCACTTAATAATAAAAATAAAGACACTTTTGACAGAACAAGAAGTTTTGACTGAAAATCCTGCAGTCTTTATCTCCACATCTTACATCCAGCTTTCCCTGGGACTTATTTTCTTTTGGTTCCTCCATAGTTATCTAAGGGAAATAATGTTCCTTGAATGTAGCTTTTTGGGTCTTGCCAGGAAGGGGAGACAGCAGGTTTCTGTACTGTGTTTCTTCCCTCTGCACCCACTCTCTATTTTTAATTTTTCTTATTTCATTTTAATGAACATTTCTGGGTCTTCCTCCCTTTCTCCTGATCTATTATTATGCCCATAATTGTGCTATGCACATTTATGATAATACTAAGAATACTTAAGTGATCTTTAATAGATAACAATACAGATATACTTACTCATTTTATTTCATAACACCTTGCTGGAGTTAACATGGTTTTCTTAGCACTAACAAGCATTACAAAGTTAGCAGTAGTTTGGGGGCTTATATTTGTATTACAATCTGTATTATATGCAATAGATTAATGAATGTTTTTAAGGTATTCTTGCTGAGCTTCACATCAGATGGGGAATAAGGTGTAGTAGCTTCCTGTCAGAGGAATACTTATTATGATGTTTTATAATAAGGCTATACTAGAGATCAAATTAGTATCCTAATGAGCTGGAGTTCAGCATCGTGATCATCGTGACGTTGTGCACATTATCTTTGTACGTGTGCAGGGGAGAAAGACATTTGTTGAGATATTTATGGATATTGAAGCTACAGCCGTCAGTGTTGAATGAAGCTGTGTCCTGTCTTAATCTTCTTCTCCATTTCATATCATAAAACTGCCCTGCAAATTAGGTTTTCAGGATGTTATTTAATAATACAGAAAGCTATACTGCCACAGAAAATGTACAGTAATTGCCTGCGGGTATGCAGTATGTTTACAGCTGGAGCATTCTAAGCCTTGAATGTTATTTCTCTTTGCTAGACTTCAAAGAAAGTATTGTTTGCTGTTTTTCATGATACCCAGCATTTGTATCTGACCAGCATAATGAAATGCTGACCATAGGTAACAGTATAAATTTCTTTTCTTTGTTTCTTTTCTTCACAAACTGTAGTACAAAGTTTCTCTAAAATTAGTTACAATAAAAAGAAAAATGCGAATTGAAGTTTGCATAGACTTATAGAAATTAAAAACACTGTTCTAAACAAGTTCATAACTAGTAACAGTATATATATATTTTCATGATAATAAAAAATTGGAATCTGTCCTGCACTTCCAAGAATTATAAAACTAGTTATCCGCAACACTATAGCAATTCATTACAAATTTGTATCCAATAATTTCAGTCTACAAATTTCATTACCCTTTAAATTTCTTTGCTGAAAATGACTTTGTTTTTAAAGAATGAGCTTTAAAAGTAAAGCCAAAACAAAATTAAAATTGAACATTTATGTTGAGCTAAAGGGAGAAAACCATGGATATATTTTAAAAATGGTTTTGTAGAGTTTGATCTTGGAATTACATGGACATTTCTTTTGCAAGCTTGAGCTCATGGCTTCCACCATTGACACTTTTTCATTTCAGGATCATTAGCTGTATCAATAATGATTACTTAAGAAATATTATGGTCTTGAACATTTTCTGAAGACCTCCTCTGACACTGCAATTTCAGGAACATATTTGTGTACTAATCTATAGCTCATATTATTTGACAGAATTTCTAAAGTCCCACTCAAGAAAACTGTGGCAAGCAATAAACTTTAATGTTTACTAACTGTTTGCTTCTGTAAATCCCACATTCACTGGATCAATGAAAGCTTTGTCTAAAAACTGGCTGAGTAAGAGACTCCTCAATTTAATACAAAACTGAGTAACTTTGGAGTGGTAAAAGTCTTCTATATAAAAATCTGTCTTAACCAAAGTCTTTGAATTTGCTGTCTTCAAAATTCTTTTTCTTCTGTACACTAAAATGAGATTGTAACACAGAATAACCAAAATCTGGCCACTGAGTTCTATTTCATTCTCGTCCATCACCAGTAGCTGAAGATACTGGACCAGCTGCAACAACACAAAAGCATCCAATATAATGCTGGATCAAGTACAGCAATTGCCCTTCTGTTTTCTCTTTTGAGGATGTTTGTTTTGTATTTTACTTTTATGAAGACAAAAAGATACTTTTCGGATCTAATATCTACATTGTGGGAATGTCTGTATAAATATGCAATTCTGTCTGTACAAACATTTCTCTTCTTCTGAACTAAAAATAAAATTATTTTACATAAAAGCTTGGGAAAAATGTGAACCAAAGTGAATCATGTGCCATATTGCTCTTTGGAATATTGAGGCTAAATTCCCTGCTGGCATAAACTGACGTAGGTCTGTTGAGTTCAGTGGAGCTATTCTAGCCCACACTAGCAGGGAATTATGGAGCATCTTGGTTTTGTTAGATAAATTAGACCGATGTGTACTAGATAATTAGGACTACCAACTAAGCAATGAGTTGTGTATGATCTGATTCCTGTGAATATATGGGTTGAATATACATGATCAGAGTTTAATTTTATATTTTGTATTATAATATCTGGAGAGGCAAATAAGACCTTGATTCTTTGCAGTAATGGGAAGAATGTTTCTTAAGAGGTGACAACACCCTCAAAGAGGACATCTCCATCTTTAACATTTGTGCGTCTCATGCTATAAATCAAATAGTATTCAGACTCAGTTAAATCAGTAGTCCTTTACTGACATGAAAATTCTATTTTCCAGCTCTAGATGAAGTATTTGAGATATTACTAAATATCTCAAATACTAAATAACTAAATATAAAGTAAAACAACAATTTTCTGGTCAGTTCTCAGCAATTTCATATACATCTTTCTTGTTGCACAACCAGGAAGTAAGACCTCTTCTCTGCTATGGAAGGGGATGAAAAAGAAGTCCTGGAGAACAGAACCTGAGCTTGATGGATATCTATATAGTTTATAGATAGGAAGCTAGGTCGACATCTATAGGGAAAGGAAGTACCTTTAGAGAAACTGCTGCTCACAGCAATCTGTTGGATCTTCACTGAGGCCCTGACAGAAAGAACAGCAGATTAAAATGTCACTCAGCATTGCCTTCAAGAAAACATGTATGCACCATCTTCTCGCCTTCCACAAAACCCCCTCCAAATATTTTAAGCCACCACAGAAAGGGTTAGCTGAAACCAGGAACTTCCACCACCAACATATCTGCTACAGAGTGGACTTCCAGACCAAGCCATACAACCATTGTGCCTCTGGACAGAGTATAAGCCAGCTAGAACTGAATTAGCAGTAATGAATATCCTGTAGCTGTAGGGCTGCACTGTTAATGAGGCACCAATATTACAATCATGCAGGTCTGCACTTCAGGCTGGAATTGGTTTTCCAGGCTATCCAAGATAAAGAAAGAAGCATAACTCCCTTCAGGTCTTCACCTACTGCTAAAACTATGCTTCTGACTTACACTTTTCATTACATGTAGGCAAGCAAAAACAAATATGAGCAATATATCTTTTGGAATAAAATTGCTCATAGACACCTCCTCTGGTTCACAGCAACCATCAACACTGAGGTCAGCAGTGCAAATACTGAAGGATGATCACATGTCGGCTGTCCAGGTTCAGCTGTGTTTACTGTTCCTGGATTGTGAACTTTTTTCAGCTTTCTCTTAGGGAAGGGGGGGTAGAAACATTAATTATAATACCGGGATGATCCACGTGCAAGTGAGGGAGAAGCAAGCTCACTAAAGCTAATGAACACTCACAGCGGGGAACAGGGCTGCCTGGAAGGAACCAGCAGGCACATGAGGAACTGGGATCTCATATAGATCCACACCAAGAAGCCATAGGAAGGGATCTGATACATAGGCAGACCATAGAGGAGATTCATTTTCTCCAGGGCCTAGAGGGGGCTGTGACATGTTTATTTTATCTCCCAAAGCCACTGAAAACTTTTGGACTGAGAGCTAGATTAGAGAAAAGGATCCAAATTGCAAAGACATCGTGGGCAGGACAAACAGTTGGTTTTCAGACGTTTTAACTTCAGAGAGCTGATCTGAATTCCTCTGTTTTAAAAGTTCCTTTCCTTTACTGTGTGTTCAAAAAAATCTAGCATTAGAGGCTGAAAGCCATTTTGGTGTTCTCACTGTAAAGATAGGTACAGTCAGCCTTACTTCACAGCTACACCTGGCTTACCATTGTAGCTACGTATCCCAGTAAACACTTGGAAAGCAAAGAAAAATGAGCTTTCTCTTCCTGTCCTCATCTTTCTCTATTGTACAAACCTGAATCCTTCAGTCTCCTGATTGATAACTGTGCTTTTCCATGGTTATTTGAGATAATCATGTGGAAAATCAGTGCAAATGATGCATGTTTAATTGGGGCACTATCAGGAATCCTGCATATCTGTGGACCTCTCTGGGAGAAATCTGAGTCCACTTTGAAAATCAACCAACAATTTCTGGCAGGGCCAAAGACACACAAACCTGCGATAGTAAATAAGTGACATACTCAATGGCCAGAGAAAATGTGAGCCATTCAAATTGCTTCAGCTCCTGTAAAGCTATGACAAAGAAAAAAATAAATTACATTTAGTTCAATTGTTGACTGGTAAAATTCATTCTTTCTTGTGAATAAATCAGCCGGGATCATGTAACAATCACAGCCTCAATCCCCAGTTGGTATAAGTTGTCTTCATTCTGCTGCTCACTGAGAAACTGGCTCCATGAACTCTTTGTTTGTGTCCTTCTTTGTGAATATGGCCATCAGAAGCACAGGCCAGGACTTTACGCTTCCTTGGTTTTAAACTTGGAGCCAGAGTCAGTGGGAAGAGAAAGAAGAAAACTCCAGAGAAAACCTTACTGAGCATTGTGTATTTGCTCAGTTTGGAGAAAACTTACTAGTTATTTACAAATTAATTAACCATAGAGTAAACTCTTTCAAATGACCATATTGTTCCATATGAGCAAAATATCGGTCAGACAAAACAAATATTATATAATCTGATCTTGAATAACATTGTGCTATGGTCATGAACTGTCAAGCGTTTCATCAAAAAGACATAGTGATACCTTTTGTGCTACAAAAGCTCTCAGAAGCTACACAAGACATTTGCTATGTCCCCACCTGAGCGTATTTCATCATTGAGACATTTGTGTGCCTATTAAAAATACATTTCTGTTTCTAGACTACTTGTGGCAACAGGTAAAGACATTTATGGCTAGGAGGAGCTCCTTGTTTGCTGAGCCTGTCGGAATGCTTTTGTGTCAATAGAGAAAATATATGTGCATAACTTTAATAGGGATCCCTCTATTGTAGTACCTTGTCATTTCGAGAGCACCTTGCCCTCCATGGCCCGTGAGCATTTTTTACAGTCAAAATCAACATGCCTGAGTTCTTGTTTCCAACTTTCAGTAATGTTTATTATTGTTTGTCAGCAACTCAGCTCTGCTGGAAAAATCTCCTTCGGTGAATAATGAAGTCATTCCCACAGTGACTGCTGGGTTCCAAAATTTTCAGTACTCTACCTATGGCTATTTAGCTGTACATGAGAAGCGCAGAAAATCTCACTTTTCATGGCCCATAAATAAACACCCAATCCAACACTTCAGCACATTTCTAATTGTAATGCAGCATGTAATGTTTCAGTGCACAATACAGATGTTTTCAGTTATTATATGAAGAGGAGACAATGATGGTTAAGTACGTGTTTGCATTACAGTCACGGCATGAAATCATTATGTTCAACTTTCCTGATCATTTTCTTCATAGAAAAAATAAAATTCTGTTCAGCCATGATTCTTTCCCACATGGAACAAGTTGCAGAAAAGTCGAAGACATCCATTTATAACTCACTTACTTATAGCAAAATAAAGGATAAAAGCTGTGTTTAAACACTGGACTCTCTGTCCTCTTTCCCTCTTGTTAATCATATACCATCACTTAGCTAAAATGAACCCAGGGAGTACTAGGATATAAGCAAGAGCAGAGTTGTCCCATGGGATTTTTATCCTCTGTGATAAAAGCCCAATAAGCCATCTCCCTTAGTTCATCCCCGCTGGGGGTTTAAGCAGCGACTGTCCTTGGTGGGGCACCAAAGTGTTCTCTCCCTAACACCGGGGTAATACCAAGTCTATTTCTTTGATATTGGTTCTCATTAGCTTTTCCCTGCCTTCAGTCCTCTCTTTCTCCCTCAACTTTCCTGTCCATCCATCTCAGTACTTTTTAGTAAAGTTAAAAAACTACCCAACTAAACCTTCTGCTGTCATTTCCTTTCCTATTCCAGAGCTATCTGAGCTATCTCCCTTTATATCTGCCTAACTCCAGTAAATTATTACTTGATGAGAATAACACATTAGTTCACTTATAAAAAGGCCTGACTTCACAAGCAGATATTTTTATGAGTTCTATTTGTGTAGGCACAAATAAGTATTTTGGTTATGTGAACAGGCCACGTGGATACACATAAGCAGTAAATATCTGGGCAACTCCAGACCACAACTTGAGACCATTTTAACTTCAGAAAAATCAAACCTTAAATGGCAAAAAAAGTTTGATATTCCTAGATTTGCAGGGTTGGGTTTGTCTCTTCAAGAAGACTTATGGTTTGAGACCATTTGCAATGTACAAATGCAGATGAAGTAACAGAAGAAAGAGTTCTGACACTATTTACTGAATATATATTGAAATGAAAACAGTAATCAGAAGTGATCCAAAGCTATCGCTACAGCAAGTCATACAACTAAATGAAGCAAACTTTAAATCTCCTTGTTATGCCTTTCTTTTCTTAAAGTACAGAACTGATGTGAGATGCTAAGCCAGACTAAAGGAGAGAAGTGGCATGGTACAGTGCAAGTTTGATTTTAAATCTAGCAAACCCTAAAATAGTTGAAACAGGTAGAGAATAAAAGAGAGCAGGATGTAGTGAGTTTGCATGTATTAAATGAAAGCATTTCAAAAGAAAATGTAAGGTCAAAGGATTCAGAGGCACAGATTTGAAAGAATACTTTACTTTCAGATGAGTGCTGATGATGAGAAAGTGATCAAAACCTCAGATTTCAAAACTCATCACATTCAGATCCAGTGAAAATTCACATTTCATGATAAAATGATTTTACTGCAAGGATGAATTGGACCTAATTTGAACGTAGATACTTACACATGAGTTTGAAGTTCAAATCTTAGAGAAACTCTTGGAAAAGAAGTTGCAGTAGTTAAATGACATGACATAAGATTGCAGTTGAATGAGATGGTTGTAACAGATAATGCTTTTCAAAAGATTCAGTCTGATTGTAAATTCTGATTTCTGATTGTAAATTACTCACAAACTATTTTTTTTAATTGAGTTTATTTGTAAATATTGAACAAACTAATTATGGAAATTTATTTCAATCTGTTGTTCGTCCCAAGACATCCCAAAGTTTTCTTCCTTCTTCAAGCGGCCTCCAACACCACTTTTGGATAGAATTCCAAACACTAGGAAGGGAAGGAAGGAAGGAAGAGAAGCAAAATTCAATGAGTTGATTACCCGTATCAAAATCAATTGGCAACTTGTTTAAAGCAGCCTTCTGAATAGGCTTCTTCTTGGAGTCATTGCCTGCAAAAAACTGTACATAAGTAACACTCATTACAGGATAACTTTTTAATCAGCAATGGATATGGCTGAATGCTAAGCAGTAAATAGTCTGACATTAACCCTTTTCTTTGTATGGTTCAGCAATCAAGTTTGAATTGTTTTAATTTGTTCTCCTTTCACTAGTGTTCAGAAATAAATAGCTTTTGTGAACAAATGTCATGTGATGTAGGGTTTTTATTCCTCAAAGTTTCACTTCATGTTGATACTTTTTATTTTGTGCTGTATGTCAACTAAATTTCATTATAGTCTTCTTGTCACCTGACATAATGACAGCAGAAAGAAGAATAAGAAGTATGTCATTAGCAGCAATTCTTGTTTATTCACAAATAGCCTAATTCATATGTGAACATCTTTTCAGAGCACAAAATTAGCACAAATGAGGGGAAAAGATGCAGTGAAGGATATATTAGGAATTTGAAGAACAGTATATAAGCATAGTTTGCAGTACCTGGATTATTTCTCCAGGTACTAGTACATATTTCAATTTCACACAGTTACATTAGTCCAACAGTTCTTGAATTCTTTTGCTCTGATTGCCTGTAAATGTTGAAAATAATATTTAAAACAAACTCCTAGGAATCACTGTACTTTATCATGCTTCACAAATTTCATACTGTACCTTGCATTTTTATTTTCATATTTAGTAAAAGTGACTGTAATCTATTTGGATGATTAACACAATGTGGGATGCTGATATCGAAGTGAGTTATAATAACTGTCAAAAGTAGGGCTTTCAACAAGGTAGTCAAGTCCATTTATAACACTGAGATTCCCAAGTAAAAATGGAACAGACTTACTCTAATTAAGCATTTGGTCTAATGCATTAAATCCTGTTTGGGAATTTACCTTATTTACTTTCAGGATCAAATGTGTTTTTTCAAAAATAAGAAGATTAATAATCAAAATAAGATGATAGAGGGAAAAGGAAAACTGAGAAACATTGGTATTGTTTTAAAAGAGATGCTAAATAGAATTTCTGAAGGCAATGGTAAAAACATAAATCACGTCAAACTAGATCAGACAAAACTCTTGGGAATATGTTGATCATCTCTACAGTCTTCTGGAAATTTCCCTGCATTACAGGTACAGACTAAGGTAGTTCAGTACGTCATTTACATCACTAACTTTTAGGCAACCAGGCAACACCTTTCTCAGAAGCAAACCACTGGAGAGAAATAAGTAGTTTTATGCTTAACATGTCTAACCAAAACATGTTAGTGGTCAGGTCTCAAAATGCCTTAATTATAAATAAAGTGTCTTTTTATTTAAACATGCAAATTGCTGGTGAATTAAGCATATATTGCAGAGTATGAATTCCTCAAAATCAACAACTAATAATAACAATTAAAAAAAAAACCTGGAGAAAAGCAGCCAAGCCATCTGACAAAGCCTAGGGCACATGTAACCCCATCACTACAAATGACTGCAGAGCTTACAAAACGAGCCAGATGCTGCTTCTGGAAGGATTTCATCTATAATACGCGAACCACATGACAGCCTATCACAACTCATGTTTGGCCTAAAGGTGCGCATCACTGGTGGAATGGGCAAATAATGAGAGGGGACAGGAGTGCAGCCTTAATTCTAACTAAGGAGGGGGTTTTGTTGTGGTTTGGGGGGGGGGGGGGGGGGGTAAATTTGAAAATTGCATTTGTTTTACCTGCAGACACTGGCACAGATGGTGCTCCTATAATATGCTGTTATAATAGACTGATTTGTTTGCAGTGTTGCATTCATGTCCAAATTCATGTCCAAATGTATTGGGTGTTCTATAGCGTCACTCAGGATTGGGTCAAATGGAGAGAAGATGAGTGTCTCCTTTGTGTATAATGAAGAAATTTGCCCGTAGCCTCTCTGGCAGGTGCAGCATCTGTGTTCTCAGCCCCCTTCCCCAGCTAGGCATGTGGCTGGATAATAAAATAATTGCTGAATGAATAGACTTTATGAAAGGGTTGAAAATATGCATGAGAAAGCTGCATTTCACAGACAGGGATACTGGTAAGGGTTACACAATCCATTAATTCTGGCTTCATTTCCCTTCTTGATTCCCCTGCAAAAAGACTGCTAAACAAGGCTAGAGGCTGCGAGAGAACAAAACCCACACCCTGGTACTGAGGTTTTAAGTAAAGAGATTTACTAGTACCAACTAAGTTTGCTCTCATGTTGCTTTGCTTTGACTAGTTTGAAGTTATCTTTCTGAAAGCCTTTCCTTGCTGAGCAGTCATAGCTGTGTCTACCTTTATGACTCTAATCAGAAAATCAGGTTTATGCCTCTAATCAGAAAAAAATCATTGTGATTCCTAAAGGTAAACAAAACCATCCCATCTTTGTGAGATTTAGGAAAGCTACTTCAGCACAAAATTAATTATCAATACACCAGTGTAAGTTCATCACCATCAGGAATATGCTTAAATACATGTTTGTGTTGTCTCTTGATAAGTTGAAGCAAGTCATAAAAGAGATTTAAGGCAAGAAACTTGCAGAACATCACAGCTGGGAAGAAACCCAGCAGAAGAAACCATCATCCAGTGTAATTTTGGTCTATTCTGGGAATTTCAGGAACAAGAACAATTCCCACATGCACAGACTTTTTTGTCTTCTTTTTCTTCTTTTTTTTATTTTTTTGTTAGCCAAGAGAGATGTAAGTCCTTGTTAATAATGAAAGTTAGTGATCAGTCTTATTACTTTGTCAGTTCACAGCAGCACACATATGCCCAGGTCTCATAAGCACTCCCATGAAAGATGTCCAACTTATGGATAAACACCGCAACAAGTGATTCTTTCAAAAGGAGAATTACTGTCTGAACTTTGCTGATTGGGAACATGGGAGGGAGACAAAGTGGCAGTTGGAGACTTGGTCCTTTTACAATGGTAGTTTAATCCATTTAGGCAACTCATCTAAATCAGAGAAGGTATAAATTTCCCATTATATATTGCATTGCCCAAGATTATTTCACTTGCTTATATCCCAGAATAGACAATGCCTAAAATGACTGGCAGTATTCCCTCTGAATCAGTCACTGAATAAATGTTAAGCTTGATGTAGAGTGAGATACCATTATGGTGATGCTATCTTTGGATAAGGAAATAACCTGACAACAAGGAAGCATTGTGTGATATTCAAACAATGGAAAAATCAAAGCCTTAATCATCTGGAATCTATGTCCTGCTACAGTTGGAAAATATGTTATCTCCTGGTTATTGACCTTCTTAGGTAGTTCTCAAAACCCTCAAGGGTCGTTGGAGTCAGTGTGACACAGGTTTCTTCTGCCTCTCCATTCCTGACCATTATCATCCTCATTGTGGCCGGGAAAGGAAGAGGACTCTCTTGTCAGAAGTGGATCTCAGCTGGCAATCTGCACTCAACTTTGGAGGTATCAGCAGGAGTTAGTTGTCTTGTTTGATCAAAATCCAGAATCCAAGCCAGTCAGATCCTCGTGCAGACCAATCCAGCTCCAATCACAAATGTCACCCTTTCTAAAGCCAGGAGACCTGAGCAGACTGCATGTGTGTGTCACAGCCAAGCACATCACAAGCCTACAGTGCAAATGCCTTCTTCTTCCTCTTTTAGGGGTCAGTTAGGACAGCTTCTGTGCATACTGATAAAACTTCTCTTAATGATTCCCACACCATTCACATTCTTTCTGTGATCAGATATAAAATACCATATAATCACCATCTTTGTAAACACCACTGTGTTGCTGAAGAGATTGCCTTGTACAACACACAGCCAATGTGGCCAAAATAAGTAAAAAGGGTAGAGTTAGCCAGTGGCAAAGGCATATTAATGAAGTTTTACAGTTTGTCTATGACCCCAAAGTGAGATATGCTGAAAATTTTGTAACACCTGTGTTGTGGCTCCTCCTGGACTTCCTGTTCTTTTTATGTGTAATGCAAATCACTTCCTGATATACATAAAAGCATAGAATAATTCAGGTTGGGAGGAACTTCTGGATGGCAATTTGTATGTGTTTCTGTTTCTGTTGGCTTTTTAGCAGAAGATACTACATCCTTTAGTGACAGCAACCACAGTAGTACTATTGAACACTAATGACCAGCTAACTGCATAGCTATTAATTAGGTGTTCTTAACTTGTGACTTGTGGGCATAGTGTTGCCTGTGAGACATTGCTCATAGATACAGAAGATTAGAGAGCTAAACCAAAATTGCCATACAGCATAAAGATGATACATAGAATATGCGACTGGTCCTCTCCCCTGTGAAACAGCGAGGGATAGGAATCACTGTGTTCATGTACATCTTCTATTCTGCAGATTGTCTGAAAATAAAGACCTCAGTGTATGGGAAAAGAAGGGCCCAAATCAGGTAAATCTGGATTTCATAATGTTCAAACTGTTTAAGGAATCTTTACCATTTGAAAAGTAATTATAGGCAGAGGAATTAGGACAATAGGTATGCCCTGACTTCATCTCACCTGTTCTACTGAAATACAGCACCCATAATACATCCACACACATTGGCACAGGGTTGTTTGTTATTCACTCTTTTCATGTACTGCCTGATGCATCTTTGTCATGATTCATTATTCCTAACAGCTATATCAAGTGTTGCAATTACTGCACAATACAGATCTAAGCCTATAATATTTCTAGATTGGAGAGAGAAAAATAATATATTAAGTGCTTGTGATATCTTTATGTATAAGTTTGAGAATCATTAAATAGCTGTCACTCTTCCTTCCTCCTCAGCATCAATTACTCCACTCTGGTTTTACTTACTCCACTCTGTATAATGAGTCCCTAGAGCATGTTTCATTGCGGGAGAATGAACACATTCTTCACTTGCGGTCAGTGGGATGTGGTTAATTTGAAATCACTTAAACTATTATATCTGTCAAGCGTGGTTATTTTATTTTCAATTCACATCAGTGTTTTAGTATGCATGTCGGTTACTGGGTTAAACTGGCAGATTAATTTCCAAGCATTCTGTTGTAATGCTCTTCATCACTGTTTTTACATGTAGGCTCCTGTTGAAAGTTAATATGTTCCCATTAAAATTTACTTCAGAGAAATCTACATTTAATATAAACACTCATATGATAAACAACACTCACTACTGAATGAAAGCTGGCAAGATCAGTGGACTTCCAGCTTTTCTCAGGAAGACCCAGGATAGTTGTTTTTTAAATTGTTCCATTTTTGGAAATGCAATTTACATCATGACATGCCTTTGTGGCCAAAAAAAGAAAGTTCAGCAACTAGGTTCTCTTTGACATGTTTAGTTTTTTTCTGCTCTGTTTACAGATTGTATTGTTCAAAAAAGCTGCAGGCTTCAGTTCAGTGCGAGCAGATTCACAATTCACACTGTATAAACCTGCTTGGGGTTGTTTTGAGTTTTTTTCTTTTTAAAATATTGTGACTTGATATTTATAAATAGCCAGAATCTGAAGATGCTAAAATACTGACTTACACAGCTACTAATAACAGCGTGCTCATAGAGAGAATTAAAGGAACCGCCAATGGGCTTTTTATTACAGCAATATTGTACATATTACATGAATAAATTACATTGTTGCATTATGCAGCTGCTGCATCATCAGTTTAGAGAGTAGACTGCGATCCTAAGTATTCAGCGATGCAAGCTCATTATCTCTAAATCCACTTTGGTTACAGCCACAATACGATCCAAGCTAAACTGCTTTCATGTAACGTATTGCATATACCTGTGTGTAATCAGGTACATGACTCAGAGATGGACTGATGAGTTTAGGTGTCTAGTCAAATTTAAAAAAAAGAGCCTGTTTCCCTGAATCAGGCAGAATCTCTCCGCTTGGAAAGGTTATTAGGAAAACTATATTACCCATAAAAATACGAATCTACATATGTTGTGAAACATCATTTTTTATTTGAAAGATACTAGTAGAAAAATATGCATTTATATAACAACAGTTCTTCCCACTGTAAAAAAAAAAAAATTAAAAAATGTTTTCTCTCTATCTTATGATGATGATAACAACAGCTAGTGTTTAAATGCTGCCAAGGCACTTCTTGAAACTCAGTTGTTTTTATTCTCAGCACATTTTTCTCTCATCCCATTGAATAAAACACAAATCTTAACATTCTCCACAGCTGCAAATGTTTGCCTAGGACTCGTAGATTCACATTTACATATTTTATATATTGAGGCAAATATCTTTGGCTAAGCAAGTAATATGCTGTCAGTTCTGTTCATTTTGCTGAACCCCTGTTTCTTTTCATTGCTATTTTTTACTTTGCTGAAACTGTTTATTTTCATTGCTATTGTTATTCCAGTCTTCTGAAAGCACATACATCCGTTGCATTACCCACCTGGCTCATTGTACTCATCACCTCAAGGGAAATCCTTCGCCTGGTGAAATCAGTCGAGGTTTTACAGCTAGCTTTAAGATGGACAATGTTTTACTACTGGGCTCTTGACAGATGAGGCTGTTTGTTGTACAACATTTCTACACAGCTTTTCATAAGTGGTTTTTTTAAGAGACTCCTAAAAGTTATCATAATCACGGAGATAATAGTGGTTAAGGTAAGGATAAATACTTAGAGCTATATCTTTTTATGCATATGTAATTAAACTAGGTGTAAGAAAATTACACGCTTTTAGTCTAAGCAGTTTTAGAATAGAAATGGCCACCATCCAGATCCCAAATTTGGATGCTGCTGTTTTGAATACTTTCAAGAGATTCTAGACAAATGAAGATCTAAGGCTAATGTGAAGTGATGCATTTATTAATAAGGGCACTGGAAGAGCACCCAGGACTCCCTGGTCTTCTATCCACTGAAGACTGTGGCCCAGCATTGACAAAAGCAGAATCAGAAAAGAAAAATAAAAGCACTGAGGTAATGTTTCCCCTGCATCTGGACATGTTTCCAGCATAATGTAAGAAACACCCATGCTACACTTGAAAGTGGGCTGGGAACAATGAAAGTGTTGATTCAGCCATCAACCATGTGTCACACCCTCTCCTCCATTAAAAGCAGAAATATACTTTTCCTCATAATTATTTTAAATTATGGTTTTCCCATATAAATATCTAAACATTCTGCAACATTTAGACTTCCCTAAGCTTTAGGCTAAGACAGAATGATTCCTGCACCTTCTATGCCATTCCTAAAGTGCTATCAGCTGTAGCTCGTAGCTACTCAGCAATCATGCATCCTGCTGAAGCTGAGAAGATATACATGAATCCTAAATAGTCCTACAGCATAAAGTGAAGACACCCTATGTTAATATTATCACGTCATGTGATTTGGTCCTGCTGTTAGGCCTTTTTGGTCCATATGTCTGAAAGTGAAGAACACAAATTTGAATACAGTCTGTACCTATAATTGACTCTTTGCCTTTTGTGACTTACCGAAATCATATAATATTGTTTCCATTATCCACATCAAAAAGAGAGCTTTAAGATTGTCAAAGAACACTTTTGTGTGAAAATGTGCTCAACCAAATGTTCCTGGAGAGAGAGTAAGAGGGGTGAGAAATGCAAATGTGTTAATGCAGTTGGCAGTATTCATGCATCTCCGTGGAGATACATATACCTGAAAAGAATGAAAATTGTCCTACATTTAGAGGTAAGACTGTCAAGTACCATCACTGATCTACTTCCAAACCTAAATCTACTTCAAGTGACAAAGATCTTCTCAGTTTTCTCTCAGAATATACCTGATATTTTTAGGAAAATAAAGAAAAGCTAAGTGGATAATGTGTTTTAATTTTTTTGTAGAATGAAAAAGCATAGTATTTTCCAGTATTAATCCTGAAAATGTTCTGTCTATATGACATGTTACTACTTGGGGGAAATATTAAAATATTATTACATATTAAAAAAAGAAGTTAAAATTGAAAAAGGAATTATCTAGGTGAATGCTGCCATACTCATTAAACAGCATTGATATATATACATATATGTCTGTGTGTAATGTACCTATATATATGCACAAATGTTTGTCTATATAAAGACATCGATGCATTCTGTAGTGTGTACTATTTTTCATTTTTTTTTTTTGCAAGGCCTTGAGTTTATTCAGCAAAACACTGAACAGATTTATTCAGTTATACTATGGCAATTTCAAATAAATCTGGTACCAAATAATGCAACTACAAGGAGGGAAGGAGATGTTTTGTCTTTTTGTGTTTTTTTCATTTGCCTTTATATCAAAAAATTGCTGAAGCAAGATGGATCAGTCACCTTTTGGTGACCATGGTCATAACTGGATATGAAAAATTTTGATTGTAAAAATTATTGTAGGCAAATAAGAATAACCTTCAGAATGGAAATGACTAGAAAACCTTAGCTAACTTTTATCACATGCAAACTCAAAAGGCAACCAACTCAACGGTAGCGTCTGATCTCTGCATGTCTCTTTGGAGTCAGTCAGTAACCGGTACTGTGAGCAGCTGTAGAAAGTGAATTTAATTTTGCTTGTGTGTGTGTGTGTGTGTGTGTGTGTGCGCATAAAGAAAATGTAAAGCTGAAATTTTTTTCAGTTCCTGAGCACAAGAAAAAGTTGGCATACAAGTTGCCTGTGGTTACTGGGGTAAAACAGTTAATGTGTGAGGTTTTCTTCTTCCAAGCTCTAGCAAGAGATGAAGAGATCCCATATGGGCCACTAGTACAAAGAAAGCAGAGAGTAACAGGAAAAGGAAAAAAAAAAACAGAGTGTGTAAGGGTAACAGAGGGAAATATGATTGAAAGAACAAAACATCAACATTGTTAGTCATGAGGAACAGACAGGAGGGAGGTATTGCCTGCTGACCATGTGTACCATTGCCAAAGAAGCTAAAAAAACCAGCATCTGTGCTATGGGATGGTCTCTCTCTAGATCTGAAAGACAGCAGCAGATTGTTTTTATAGAAAGAAAAGGTGTCAGCAGAAAGGAAGGAGCGTACACACATGGAAACATTTGCTGTAAGAAGCCACTTGAAAAACAACCAAGGAGTTGAGTGGAAGAAACATCTGTGAAACATGCAGCAAGACCACCACTAGTGCTTCAGGGAAGAGGTGGGAACAGAAGGGAATACACAAGCAGTGTTGGACATAGCATCTTGTTAGAATGACAAGGAAATGTTGTCGGTACTTTCAAGAAAATCCAGCATCTTGTGAGTCTGAAGGGAAAAATATTTTGTCCTCCTTGTGAGGGAGCAAGGGAGTACTCTTTATACTTACCAAGAAGCAAACAAGTCTATGCTCATTGACCAAAGTCAATCAAGGAGTGTTATCTTTAAGAAGAAATTGCACTTTTCAGGGAATATGTTGGTAATTCTGCCTACCAGGATCAGTACACTTTGGGTTCTTTACCATGGGCTTGCTTCTTCTTTTAATAACCCTAAATGTGCAAGTCTTGATCAGTATTTGCTTAATTGCCACCAGTGAAACACAATGGCTGTGTAGTTTGGGGGTCACTGAAAGAAGATGTGATGTGTAACATCAGCGAGGAAGTCCCATACCTTTTAGTTGTCTGGCCTTAACTTTGTGGTTCAGACCTTTTTTGGTTGTCAGAAAAAAGCAAAGGCTTCATCATATCAAGACCATATTTGAAGTCACTTCAGCTATCCCTCATGAGGACATCAGTCTAGATGCAAAATAGTCTGCCTTTAACCCAAATGAAAAAGAAAGCATTGATCAGGAGAAATTTTACTTCTCTAGGTTTGAAACATTCTTTACACAAAGCCTTTAATGACTTTTCAGCATTGCCAAGGAATGGTTCAGGAAAGGATATTTTGCTAGCCAACTGTTACATGTAATTGTATGGAAAGCCCATGTGCTACCCAAAGGCCTCTTAAGGAGGTCACATAAAAGATGAGTCATAATGTAACTGATTTCTACCAGATCATCTCTCCATTTGCTCACTGCAGAAAAAACAAACTATGGAATGCGAAAGCACTTTGAAGTGACTGATGATCTTGCTGCTTATTAACCACACTGAAGGCAACCTTAGTAAAAAGTAAAGGAAGGCAAATGAGAAATAGAGACTGGATGGCTCATTCCAACCGGTGTAAAGACAAAGCAAACCTTTTATTTTTCACAAAGAGATGTGGTCTTATTTTTACAAAACAGGTTAATGGCAGCTCTCAAGGGAGAATAATACTGAGAAAAAAAGACAGTATACTTCAATTTTCTACAAAATATAGACACATTTTAATAAATTTAGTTTTTTTCACAGAAGAATTAATTCTTTAAGTTAACAGTATTTTTTTGGTGAACCCATGGAAAAATCCACTTTTTCTAGTGAAACAGAAAATTTAAATAACTACCTGAATATAAAAAAAAAAAAAGTCCAGAGAAAAGACATATTCTTCAGAAAGAAGCAGTGTCTATCAACAGTAAGTTCCAAGTAACATTTCTGCCATCAGTGGCTAGCAAAGATTGTTTTTAATTAATTACAATGAATTTATTAGTTTTTAAGAATTTCTGATTGAAGAATTTCTGACTGAACAAAAAGCTTTCCTTCTTAGAGCAACCTTCCTAAAATCACTTGTTAATGAGTTTTTACATTATCAAACAGTTCTTCAAAATCTCACTTTGTCTAAAAAAATCAAAAATCTAACAAAAACAGGCATCTACTAAGCAAAATGAAAAAAATTAAATTGTAAGTTCCTACTATTACAAGAAACTGCTTTATGATTTTTTTTTAATTTTTTGCTTAATATTGGATGATGGTAATGTTAGTTATATTTCCTTTCATTGTTGTTTATTACATAGAACATACCTTCCCAGCATCCCTCAATACACCCGTGGACTGGGAAATTGAAAACCTGCTGCACCTGAGCTCAATGAGCGGGTACGAAGCAGGGTGAGTCCCAAGGGTCTTGGAGCATCAGACCATTGGTTGTGACTCACTGAAATCAGTCCTGCTTTAGGAGAGAGGTATGTCATCTCACACATCTAAACCTTAATCCAAATGCCTGGCAGTGTATACTGGTCTTGACAGGTACTGAGCCAGCTTGCCACTTGGCAGATTAAAAAGGACTGCCTCCTGGAGATTAGATGGCTTGGCACAGAGAGAACACAGAGGTCAAACTATGATGTTTGCCAACCAAAAAAGATCCTCTCATTTTCCCACTCTATTGCTGCTCCCTGGATAAGCATTTTTGGCCTTTTGCCTTGGTTTGAAGGCAAGACTTGTTAGGATTTAGCCTGAGGGACATGCTTTACTGTTGAAGGTCAAGCTAGATTTTGACTGTTCTGAAGCCCTGATATGGTACGGTCATATTCCCTCTCATTAGGGCTGATCTCTCAAGGCTCTGGGTGACTCCTGGGACATCATCAAGAATGGAAATTATTCCACACCTTGCCGAGACCAATTCCTGATGTGTTTTATGTTCCATTTTCATGAAAAACAGGCAATTTTCCCTGAGATTGCAGCAGAACAGAACATAGACATTTCATTTCATATAGGATTTCAGAACATGAACATTTGGATTTTTTCCCAGAAATATATTTTGTCTTGACTCCTACTCATTATTTGTACACTTAATCTTAATCATCATGTATATTTTTAAACCCAAAGTAATTACACTCTAAATATGTTGAAAACAGACTTATTGTAAGGCATTTCATTATCAATGAAACAGCAGATTCTGAAGAAACAAAATTCTATTGTCATTTTTCTAATAAGTTTTACTTGTCATGCATCGGTGGTTGTTTATTGTTTAGTTTTTCTGGAGCTAACATCAGTATTGCAATGATGCTTTTCTACTCTGGGCACTCCCTCTGCCCTTTTGTTACTCAACAGCACACTATCTCTGCATATCACATGTTCCTGAGCACCCAACACTACAAAAAAGTCCACTGTTTCCTAGCATGTTTCGTGAGTCTGCTCAGAGCCCAGGCTCCAGCAGCAGCACAGGAACACTTTTTCACCATTTTCTCTCTCAAAAAACAGTCATTTGGGTATTGCCACAGTGTAATATAATTTTACCCCCTCCTCAAGTCAGACTGTTAAGGAGAGCATCATTTGACACACCTCCAAATTCACAGTGCTCATCCTGTGCCAGAGCCTTCCTCCCTCTTCATGGTGTCTTTTATGAAAACAGAATATCTCAGAAACAACCAGCTGTTTTAAAGCAAGTGTAACAAAAGAAGCTTGAGCAATCTCTGCATATGTTTTTATTTCTCATCAGTCTTGTTGCAACAGACTGTGCAATAGGGTGAAAGTTTTACCTACCATCACACTCACAATTTGTCCAGACCTCAAATAACCCATTTATAGCTACAGCACATATCAGCTGCTCAGTTTCTCATCATTGTGGTAGCATTTATTGAAATTAATAATATAGCTGCTCTTCCAGAAGCTTTACAGACAGTCCTTCTTTTCTCAGACATTGGTGTGAACAGTCTTCTGATTGTGAAGTTAAAAAGAGTAGATTTCTTTTTAAAATTAAATCAGATCAGATTGGCTTTTGACCTGCAGTGAAGACTTTTTGTTTTATTTCTCAACTTTTGAAACATGTTTTCTGAAGTTTTGACTGAGGATTTCTTCTTGATGTCCACATAATTCTCTCTTTAACAGACTGAGCAGCAAGGAGCTTCTGTCACTACAAAGAAAACATTCCCAATCCCCTGCTCTACTGTCAAGCCCACATTAAAAAAAGAGAGTCAGCAACCTAAGGATGCTGCCTGAAAAGCTCCTAAACAAAGGTGTAGTTCCCAGAGTTTAATAAGACTGTTTGTATGCATAAAGTCTTTCATAGCTGTAATTATGTGATGTCAGACCAGGAGATTTTTTTTGTTTTTTCTAATATTTGTAAATAATCTGCAGTAGTGTCAATACCAATATTGATGAGTGAATTTACTGCTGTAAAAATTGTACTTTATTGAAAATCATTGTGATTTTATTGCCTTTGCTTAGTATCACATGGTATTCTCAAGAATGCTTGAAATTTCTGAACTCAAATATTCAATACTTTCACTTTACTAAATTTTATACCTCCTGCTCCTTCAAAATTGTGTCATTCTAGCCCATTGTGTCTCTCATATTTGCTAATAGTATCTAAACTGGAAAAATAATTCCTCCCATTATTACAAAAGTAAAAGAATGTTACTGCTTGAAAAAAATCGTTTACCCAAAATGGCGTTTTGACAAAAATGTGTTTTGATAAAATATGGTAATAATAAGGAAAGCACTGGAAAAAATAATATACTCTACACCATTGTACCTTTGAGAAAAGGTAATTAGTATAGAGAAAAATACTGCAAATGTATCTGCAATGGAAGTAAAACCAGGAAATAAATGCATAGAATTAATGTCTAAAGGAGTATATCTGGATGGGGTTTTTTTTCTTTTTATGGTGTGATATGGAACACTATTGTACTATAGCAAAAGTAGTCAAAACAGTAGAGGACACAAGGACCTCAGTTATTAAAAAGGGTCAGACAACTACTATCTGTCTATATTCTTTAAGACAGAGAAGATTAAAAGCCAAATAGGGGTCTCAGAAGGCTGTGAGTCTCATTGAAATCAATGGGAAAATGCACGCACATCTGAAGGCAGGGTTCGGCCTGAGCAAGGGAACCTCACTGAGACAAACCGTTCTGCAAAGGCATCAGGAAGGATCAAGGCTCCTGCAATCCTTGAGTTCATGTCAGCCACAGAAAAAGAGAGCGGAAAGAAAAGCAAAGGATGGCCCAAGTACTAGAGGAATTGAGGTGGAATGTCTTTTCACATACCATTGTTGCAGAAATGAAATGAAAAGCAGGAAAAATACAGTTAATATAAGGTCTTAAAAAGGAACAGGGCAGCTTTCAGAGGAAAAAGCTCATTTTGTAGTGTACAGCTGCTAATGCAAAGGATGGGGCAGGACTGGCAAGGCATCCCATCCTCCTTCTGTCAAAAAAAAAAAAAATCCATCTTCTTGTATCATCAGCATTTAATCAGGCATTAAACGTAACAACTCAAAGCTATTTCAGTGTCTCCTCCAGATCAGGAAGGATATATTCTACGAGAACTCAACATTTCACTAAACCAATGTGTGTTGTGAATGCGTTGAGCTCCCCAAATTAGATTTAAAGGCGAAGAGACACGCTTAAAATGATGTGGTGTCCGTTAGGCGAATTGCGGCGGCTGTGGGACCGATGCAGCGACTGAGACTCTAAGCTGACATCAAAGCGGAAAAAAAATCAGCTGAAATGACAGCAGCAGCTGCAGCATCCGCCTCTAAATTAGGCTGTGTTTCAAAGTCTGGACTCAACTGCTAAGCAGTATAAAGACCCAGGAGGAAGGCTGCCCAAGAAAAAGAGTTAGATTTCTAACCTAACACATCAAAGTAACACATGCTTAGAAGAGCAATAAATGCATATGGCACACATTCACATGCTGCCTAATTGCAGTGGGCTCATGAAGCCAAGACAAACCTTCAGCTGATTCCTACTTTTAGAGAGGATTTGAGTCCTTTTCAAATGCAGAAAGCTGACACAAATTGGTAGCAGATTAGAGTCTGGCATTGTGATAATACATCCCATAATTTCAAAAGATGGTCATTTTTCATATCATAAGACACCTTCAAAATACTGAGCTCCTTATTATATAATTTATACATCTACCAGATTACAGCATATCCACAACAACGTAATAAATTAAGAAAACCTTTCTTTCAAAATTCAGAAATAGAAATTCAGAAATAGAATAGAAAGCCACCAATATCACTGTTAATTTACTTACATACCAATTTGATCATACTTGTGGGAAGAGTGAAAAATACATGATTAAATGAAATACATTGCTGAATTTTTTCGCAGCAAAAATCATTGATTCGGGAAAAGCACTCATGTTTTGATATCACTATTTTAGTTTATTTTGTAAATTTAGGGAAACTATTTGCAATGCTATCGATGATGTACAGATTTATAAGAAAGTAATTGGAAATAAGTCTGAATGGATAGATACTTTATTTGTTATGTACGCCAAGCATGCTTAATACAAAAAATTACATATTTTCATAGCTGTAGGGATATGATTTGATTTCTTTTTTTTGTTTCATGCAGGCTGACAGAGGAAACTAAGTTTATCACTTGAGATATTTATTAAAGTTCCTATGAAATTGCAGTGCGATGGTGGATTTGTGAGCTAATTCAACTTTATATCTTCCTCACTTGTCTTTGAGAAACTGTGAATAAATATGTAACAAAACCACAAATAAAAACAGAGAAAAAACATTAAATATAGTTCTCTACAAACCTCTGAATCTTGCTTATATAGCTCTAAATTAATACACTTTTGTAAAGGGTTAAAGTTGCAAGCAACAACAATCATCTACAGTGCACTCTCTTAACTTGTGCATTAAGAAAAACAATTCCACCAGAAATGATGCAATAACCCTGACACAGTGGCATTATTACTCATGAAGTAATATTGCTTTTCATGCTTATAGACTTCTACCAGTTTAAATGAATCTGTTCGAGGACATCATCAAATACAGTGGTATAGCAGTTATCGTCAAAACAGAGCTGCTAAAAAAAGAAAAAGTCCCTAAATGTGCAGTACTCAAGGGAAAGCAGAAGCACAAATGTCTATACATATGTTGTACTTATAGGATGTTCTATCTCACTCAAGAATCAATTGATAAAATATATCTGTTGAAATGATTCATCTTGAAATGAAAACGACTCAGGAGCTAACACTCAGACACCCCTAGAAGGACACAAAAGAATACAGTGTAAATTAAGGCCAGATTCTTATTTTAAATTTTCCAGATTTTGTCATTTGTGCAGTCGATGTAGCATCGTATGAAGTCGTTCTGTAAGATGAGGTAAAATGGAACTGCATGCTGTTTCTGAGCATTGTGTGGAGGAGCCTGGAGGGGTGGTGCAGTGGGTACCATGGGTTAGGTGCACAAGGACTCTGAAAGAATGAAGATCATCACGGCCCTTCTTAAATTAACTCATCCTGACTACTTGAGTGAATTGACCTGTGTTTCAACCACTACAACCAGCTCAGAAATAGTGTGATATGCTAGTGCTTAGCCAGATCACTTCTTAGTCTTAGTTTTGTTTCACTTTGTCTTTGATAATACTTACTAAATGCTAATGTTTAGTGAGCATTTTGGAGGAGGGATGTCTTTGTTAAAAACTCAAAGACTGTGGCTCTAAGAAAAGCGTTGAGAACTTGCAATGCAGACATGCTGAACACTCTGAGAATAACACAAGATCAAATAGTTATGTGGTTGGCTCAATAGACAACTGGCCTGGTATGGAAATTAGAAAGGAGAGAGTTTTTTTCCTGTGGAAGATGAAAGACCATAAAAGGCCAAATTCAGCACAACCCCTTTTATAAGTAAAACATGAAAATACTGTTTTCGTTGTAGGTACTGATAAGATGAAATGTCTGTGAAGTTATACAGTAATACAAGCCTCTAATTTTCTTCAAGCTTTTCTAACCCAGAATATTGGTATTTTGAATGGGAGGGTTTTTGTTGTAGCTCTGAAGAGTTCTAATAACCGTGGTGTTTCTGAGACGACCTACTCATTTTCCCCCAGCCTGAAGTGTATCCAAACATAACTGGCATTATATGTTCTGAGGATGGCCTTAGTTCTATGTTCTTTGAGTCCTCCTTTACTAGACTGTTGCTCACATAAGTACTGGAAAGGGGGGAACTGAGGAATTTAGACTGAGTGTTAGGAAGCATTTCTTTACAGAACGGGTTATTAGGCGTTGGAATGGGCTGCCCAGGGCAATGGTGGAGTCCCCATCCCTGGAGGTGTTTAAGAGTCGGGTTGACATAGCGCTGAGGGATATGGTGTAGTTGGGAACTGTCAGTGCTAGGTTAATGGTTGGACTTGATGATCTTCAGGGTCTTTTCCAACCTAGATGATTCTGATTCTGTGAGGAAGTGACACCATTTTTTCCCAGTTTTCTGCTGAAAGTTCACCTTATTTTGCATTCCTACTTTGTTTCAGGGAGCACCTGGAAATCTCACAGAATTTAGGAAGAGATCCTCTGCAGCCTTAGCAGTTTCCCTCTACTTCCAACTGTTATTAACTTTCCCATCTCAACCCCAAATGTGCTTAAATATAGTCTCCTCTGCATTTAATGAGCCATAATTAGCTCATCAACTTCTGACAAGCCTAAATAGACTTGTTAGGGAATGACAAGTCTAGTTGATTTTACAGTGGAATGGGTGTCATCCCTCCCACTCAGCCCTCCAAGGAAGGAAACAAATCTCTTAAAAGTTATTTGGAGGGTTTCCAGTCTTCTCCAGGAGCCTAAAAGGAGGGAACCTTGTTTAGGTCACTGCTTTCCTACCCTGCCCTCTTAAAGTTTGCAGTTTTGCACAAAAATTACCTGGATAAGAAGGAGACTGTAGAATTAATTTATTGGTGTGATGGGTTACCCTTTCTCCTTCTTCCCCCCTTAGATAAAGAGACTGTGGTGCTGAAGGGAACAGTCTTTGGCTTGTTTCTTTTGGCTCTATCTCTGCAGTTGCCAGAGCCAAAATTAGCTCATCAGCTCCTGATGACCCATGCTGATGTTACTATTTAAAATGTTAATAACTCTTAAAATAATAAGAGTCTAATCATCTAATCTTTATTTCTCTGCACTACAGCTCAACTAGATGAGTCCAGGGAGCCCAAACTTATTTCATTTATTCCAGGTTATTTATTTATTTATTTAGCTAGGGAATGCAAAAGTGGCACAGAGTAACAGTGCGTTAGGACTGCTTAAAAATGTCTTTCCTATGTAGAAGAACCATAATGTCTCAAACAAAGGATCCTGCCATTTGGTTTATGCTGGTGTTTTGGTACTTACATAATTCAAAACTGAAAATTTGCAAGTTTTGAGAAATGGATAGACCCACCATTCAAAAATAGCACATGTATGCATCTGATGTTATACTTACTTGAACACATAAATGTTAATAGTGACCTGTCTATTTCAGAGTCTATGCAGTTTAACTGCTTCTCTGTCTAAATGTTATTTCAGAATCTGGCTTCTAAAGTAAGAAACATATTACCCCAAAAAACATTGCTTGGCTGGCTTGAGCTCTTCCTAAAGTAGTGTAATAAATGTGTTCCATTCCCTCCTGTGCTGGGGGGTAGTCAAACCCTTCACATGCTAGATAGGTCTCCTCAGCAACAAGGATATTCTACGTAGGGTTTGAGGTTGTCCTCCCTGCCCCAGGGAGGAGAAAAAAAAAAAAAAAAAAAGAGAAAACAACTTTCTCTTTTTGAGAAATTCCACATTGAAGAATCCTCAATAATAAGTTCTTGTTTGACAAAATATGAAGGCCACATCATCAGTAGGTGATTACAATATCTGGGATTTTCAGAAGCCAGTTGAAGTTCTGGGAGTGGGATACCTCTGAAAATCTGTATTAAATTTACAACTTGAACACTATTGGTCTATTGACTTCAGTGGAGCAATACAATTTACAGCAGCTGAGTCAATACTGAGTGCCACAGAAAGCCTGTAGAGAAATTAAAATTCCTGCTCTGATAATAAAATGGATTTGAAATCATGGAAGTGTAATAAAATAAATATGATTTTCGTTTGCTTTTTTAGCAGTTATTACATCTCCGTTTCTGAAAAATATCTATCTTTTGTTACCAAGCTATGTTTGTGCGGCAGGATTCTGTCCTAGGAGAATCTTATCACCAAGTTATAAATCTCTGAACCCAGAGAATTTCAACAGAAATACTTATTCATTCCTAACTAGTTTGGGTTTAACACTAACACTGTAATTAAATTGTGTTTTCTTCACTTTTCCCCTGCTGTTTGAGAGAGAATGTGTTTCAGCTTTCTGGTATACAATGAGAACTAAGTGAATGCTAATCTATTTTAACCTCAGTGGATTTGAAGGAAAAGACAGACTTTGATTTTATTAATTGTTTTCTAAAATAAGGCTTTCAGGGAAAAAACTCAGAACAGTGCCTTCACATCCTTATCAGGAATTTCAAATAAAAATCCTGTTTTCATTACTCTAGCACAGAATAGCAATTGATTCTGTCAGACTTTAATTGAAGAGCCTACTGCATGTCAAAATATTTTTTTATCAAGTCTTCATTTATAAAGTCAAAGAAAAGTTAATGAGAGAAAGAATGTTCCTTCTGCTCTCACAAACATACTTAAGATTGGCTATATATGACATCTTCTCTGCTACCATCATCCCACACTATGCTATCTAAATTACCACAAGGTTGAAAGTGCTCCCTTGAGGCACCAAATTAGGTTGGCATGTTCAACTACTGCTTCTTTTTGTTGATTTTTTAAGTGAACATTGGCAAGCAATGGCTCAGGCATGACTGGGAGGGAATAACTACTGGAAGGTGGTCCTGGTCACATGGACACAAACACCAAAACAAATGGTGGAAATGAGTGGGGGTGTCTACAGCTAAATTTGGAAAGCCACATTTGACATGTTATCTTCTCTGTGACTCTGGAAATCAAGAGAGTCCTTATGTTTTTGGAAAGACAGTAGCACAGATAAACATGTAGAAAGTCTGGGGTTGTATGTGAAACATACAGACATTTAGGTTTCCTGTTCAACCTCTTCAGACTTGCATACGAAGACAGCACTTTGACCAGTCAACATAGACTGAGATGCCCTGTTAGTTAGGAAAGTGGTGTGATTGTCACGGGGCCATCTGGCATATCCTGGCAATCAGAAAAGTTTGTTGAATTGACATCTTTCATCCCCTCCCCACCACATGACAGATCCAGGAACACACATTTCCCTTCCTTACTACAAAATCCCACTTAGTCTGGGGCTGCCAGGACAAGAGGACTGCTGTGTTATTCCTGTGCATCCTCCAGTGCAAAATATTGTTCATTTAATGGGTTCAGACAGGCTGAACTTGAAAGTAACATGGCTCTAGTGAAATGTTTTGGTTTTCTCCTTGCAATTGGAACACAAAATTACTGCTTTAAACTCTTACCTCCTTATTTTAAAAGTCAGAAAATGTGACAGCAAAAGTTGGAAGCATCAGATAAAGCAGTGTGGTATCTATAGAGGAAAAGTTACACTATAGGCAACTTGCTTACTCAGCACAATATACTCTTTAGAAAACTTGTTAAAAGTAGTGCACTAAGATCAGGAAAATGCTTTGAATAATCAGGATTAGGAACGTTACGAAAGTACCAGTCTTCTGGAGATATTGGAGAAGACGGACTATCTTGACCTTTGCCCTGGTAGAAAATTAACCATCCTTTTTCTTGAGCAAAGTACAAGTAAAGAAAACCTTGTTCAAATGCAGGAAAGAGAGCAGATGCATTCCCTCTGTAAAAGCCACAGACAACATGAGGAGCAGAAAAGCACAGTCTAGCCTCAGAAGCTCAAGCTCACACTCAGAATCCTTTAGATAGACTAAAAGAGAGTGAAATGCTCTGGGTGAGATCTTTTCCCCACTAAGGTCAATGACAAAACACCTGCTGAGTTTGTCCTCCACATCTTGACGTTCTGCAAACAGAGGTGGTAATAGCAGAAAAAACACTGTGATCAAACTATTTACATTACCCGTATATTTGTAGCATATGTCTGAGGAACTAGACAATGAGCTACAGCATTCATCTCACAGTGGCACAGTAGTATCAACTTATGACAAGGTGTCTAGGAATGAAGAATTCTGGGGGCACAGGAGGAGTCAACATGACTGTTTTACAGGATGTCCTATTTGTAAGATTGCCCTTTTGCATTTGCAAAGCTTAGCAGGGCTATCTAAAGACATGTATTAAGATACATGGGCTGAGTATTTTTGCCCCTCCTTGCAAGCTGTTTGTTTATGTAGCACTAACTCCATAAGAAAAACAGTGCCTAACTGTATTGAGGGCACTAAACTTTATGGCTTCCTGAGTATAATTGAGACACCTGGACCAACGCATAAATGAAACGGTGTATTTTTAGTGAGTAGAGTCTTACAGTCTATGTGTACAGTATTTGTGTATTTCTACACTGTCTTGCCCTCAAAAAAGTGAGTAGAAGCTTTTCTAGAGCTACACTGATGCAGAATAATTAATTGAGAGCAAGGGCTTGATCAAAAAATCTGTGGAAATGAGTATTTCTTTTCTCTCTCCCATGATAACACAGAAGCCCCAGGTTCCAGTGCTAACTACCTAGAGAACAAAAATAATAAAACAATGGAAATATGGTAAACAAAGGTACTCAGATAGCTTGTTAAACCTTTTGTGATCATCTGGAGCAGAATATCCTGACCACTCAGAAACCATCATGTCACCTGACTTTCCATGGTGCAATGTGCTCTGACAGACCTGGGACCCTTTACTATTTCAGTGGCCATGTGGTCACTCAGCTGTCAGCCCCTTTTATTTCTCTTTCCTCCCAATGTTACTACTGTAATTTACTGATTTAAAACAAACAAATTAACAATAAATTCTGTTCTTAAAGGTTTCTTCCTGACCTGGCATATAAACTGAGACTTGAGCACAAAAAACCTGAAAGCTTTCAAACTTAATTTTTCCAAGTACACTGAAGGTATCGAACTATATATTTTACAGTGGGATTTAGGTTAAATTACATCTAATATCTTCAACTCAGAAACAGGGCAATATGGAGACATCCAAAAAGCAGTAGAAAACACCTTTGAGCCTTCCATGTCAGAAATATTGGTTTTCTTACTCTTAATAGGTTACATCCTGTCCCTTTCATACATCCTAAGTATCATTTCATCCTAAAGGTCTATGACTTTGTCTCCTAAGCATCCACCAAAGTGAAACAATCCTTGTGCCTGTTGTGATATGCAGACCATGCATAAAGAACAGACAAAAGCCAGGCTGTATCAGACCCATGAAGTGTTAGCCAGAAGAAGATTCTCAGAATATATTTTAAGATCTGTATCAAGTAAAAATATAGTATACTGGTGTGCATGTTATTTTCCATGTGAATGAGAAACAATACAAAGCATATGTCTACTTTAATAAAGTTAACATTCATTGTGAAGTTCAGCAGAATGCCATTAGAGGGCATGAAAGAGTAGTTGTGTAGAGAAGGGAACACAGCCTCAAGCAAATAAACTAAAGAAAATAACTGGAATCAAAATAAAATAAGAAAAACATTTTTAGTGAATCACCTCTGTTGAGCAATCAGCTCTGGATGCCAGCTCTGCGAACCCACACTCTCTTCTTCCTTCTTGAGTCTCCTGTCACTGCAGGGAATGGGTCTTGGCCACCAGCAAAAGCAAGATCAGACCCATTTTGGTCCAGCAGCAATATTTAACTTCTGGAATTTTTAAGTCATGTATAAAACCAGACACAAACCCAAAGGTTCAGTACTCTTACTGCTGTGGCAGTGACACAGGCAAATCAGAGGGATTACAAACGCTCAGTACAAGGGGAGCAGCTGATGTCTAAAAGGTTCAGTAAAATAATAAGAGATTCACACCAGGAAACAGCCACAACAACACGTGAAATGTATTTTAAAGGCATTTAATAGATTTCTATTAACCCCTTGGACTGTTGGAAAAGGCCTGTGGAAATAGAAAGATGTGTCAGAACAGAACCACCAGCTGCAGAGACTGTTAGTTAAACAAAATTCCAGCTTTCTGAGAGACCTGGAGGAAAAGAAATGGTCCATCACAGGAAAACCATCATTTTCTCCTATGCACCCAAAACAAGAGCTAGAGTTACGTATGAACAAATTATTTTCTGCAATTCACTCCTCCTAATAAACCCTTAACCTTCAGGGGAAAAAAAAATGGATGAGGTAATTAAAAAAAGAAAGCAGAGAAACCAAAAAATATTTAAAACATCATTTCTATTCTCTTCACTTGGGAAGGCACTACAGTCATCACCATCATCTTCTCAAACCCCTAGAGATATGGTGACTCCTTTGCCATTGTTAGGGCTACTACTACATGTCCTTTTTTTTGTTTGTTTAATATGTTCTACTTTTCCTCCCTCAAAGTTCCATCTGAGCCATTTTCTACAAAGGCAGAGAGTCTCTAAGTCTTTCTATCTTTAACTCCCTATCAGGAAAAGTTAGGGCTACTTTTTTACTCTTGTACTTACCAGACAAGCTATCCAAGATTTGTTCATGATGCTGCTTTTTGCTATTTGTTGATAACGTCCTAGGCTCAGAAGGACCAAGGCCAAAGCCTGATAACACAGCCATCAGACATCCTTTGTGGAGTTTCTGCCAGGTGTTTATTGGCAGAAGGGTGCTAGGGTGCATCAGAGTCTTTTTGGGTAAAGTAATTGTGAAATTGCCAGTATTACACCAAAGACCGAGAATACAGTCTGAAGACATGGAGGCTGCTCCTATGAGATCTCAGTAGTCAGAACTTGTGAAGCATAAGATTTCTCATGTGTTTTTTAAACATTTTTGTCATTGTATGTCATGATAGTCTTGTTCCTCTCCAAATACTCCATCCCACTTTGAATTTCATCTTCAGTTATGTCCTTTGACAGTGAGTTCCACATGTAAACTACATGCAGTAAGGCAAAAATATACCTTTTGTGATGCAGAGGAACACTAAGATTTCCTAAAATATCAAGTCCTCCCAAACTGAATTTGGAGCTCTTGGTTTTTCCATGAAGTATGAGCACCATGTTTTTTCTTCCCTTTCCATAAACTAAGTATTCAGCTTTTGCAATGTCTATCTGTTAATAAAAGGTGAATGTGTATCCCCACATCAGCAGACTGATTGCCACAGAATTATTTTATTTTTTAGAAATAGTGAGGTATGAACGTCAGGATAACTATTCCCATGGAGTGAAAACAGACTCTGGATGTGTGATAGGGGGATTAGAAACATTAAGTATATTCTCAGTTTATAGGATTTTATTTCCTTTTCATGTGACTTTTCTTTGCCTTCAATTTTATATGTGATTGGAAGGCTTAATAAAAAATGAAGAAGTTTAAACCCCCCTCACATTATTTACTTCATGCAGTCATCATTCACAAGCATCAAAGCTTCTGTTTCAGTGCTGTATCAAAAAACATGAAGCTTTAAGGTTTGGCCAAAGAATCAACACAAGCCTAAAGCAGAGACATCAGCTCATGAGACTGCTGACAGAATGGATTAAACAGACTTTTTAAAGTATCACCAGTGCTGTGGGGAAAAAAAGCCCTCAGTTTTACACGTTTTTAAACTAAGAAATCCAGCTTTTGTAAACTATTCACCTTGTTGATGCTCAACAAATATCTATTGATTAGATGACATCATCTGCTGAAGAAAATAATTGCTGAAAGGCTTAACCCTGGTTTTGCATAAAATATATGGAATAATCATGTTTTGACCAAAAAAAAAAAAAAAGACAAAATCAAAAAACAAAGAACAGCAATGGATTTTCATGATCAAGGAAATGTCATAGTCCTTGCTTGCAAATAAGAACACTCTTTCTGTGGGGCCTGACTGCTTTCACAAGTGGAATTGGATCCCAGAGGAATAATTTCACTGTGGTGTTCCACAGAATTTCAATACAGGCTCAAATTTTCTTCTTTGCTCATTTATTATTAGCTGGTTTAGTGCTGGGGATAGCTATCACAGTGTTTTTTTATTTGTCAGCAATGCCATTACACCTGCATTGTCCATACTGGGAGATTATGCTTTCCCTTATGTCACACTGCTGTTTCCTGGCTGCTGCCTCCAGTTCTTGTTCATCTACAGTCTGTCTGGTTTCTCAGTGCAAAACAAGATTGGCAAGGAACAAAATGCTCTGTAAAGATTATTTGTCTGTCTTTAAGAATGAAAATTCTCTACTGTCTGCTCCATAGCAAAGTTGCAGCATAGCTGGGAGTCAGAGGGGAACGCTGCTGTTTGCTGCTTACAAAACTCCTTGTCAGCATTAGCTGTCCTGTTTGGAGATCCACAAAGGATCCTTTGGAAGTACATATACTTTTCATCTATCTACTGTTGTCTACTTCTGTATTTTATTGTTCTGGAGCCAACAGAATAGTGAAGGCAATGGACACATACATACAAAACATACATACATAAAAAACATACAGGAAAAAATAGTTTTAGAATCAAAGAAAAGAAGCTCCTTAAGAGCTCCTGACCTCCTTCACAAAGTTGCAACAGGCAGACAGGCCTTGGAAGGCTTTCTCCAAACACTGCCCTGGAAGTGCCAGAGCAGAGGTGTCCACTAACACAGTCCTAACTCTAGATCTCAGACTTGGAGATGGCAGGAGTTATGTTATTTCCTTCAATCCCAGTGTGTTTTACTGCAAATCCACCACCTACCAGTGGCATTTTCGACTGTTCAGTTACATACACTAGTAGGTACTTTGTTCACTCCTAGTACATCTCACACCTTGGAAAGAGTGAAGTTTGGGGACTAAATCCTGCTTTCCTTTAAGACCTGAAATTCAAATCACTCAAGGTGCTGCAGGTCCGGGAGTCCCCAGGGGCTGGGAGCAGCTGGGGGGTCCCCAGGGAGGCAGGGCAGGGCCTCACAACCAGGGCTGGGCCTTGCAGCCAGGGTCTGTCCCACAGGCCTAGACAGGGAGCACCAGGGACAGCCCCGGCCCCCAGTATCGTCAGCCCTGGGGGACTGGCTGTGGGGAGCTGGAGGCCAGCCCTGCTGCGGTGTCACTGGGGCCAGGACAGATGGCTCTGGGAGGACTGAAATAGTGTCCTGGGTCATAGGCCTGGAGGCTGCATGGGACCACCATTATGGGCCAGCCACACACAGCATCACTAGAAATGCCAGCAACAGCAGAGTTAATGGAAACACAGAGCTGAAAATTTAATCAGTGAAGCAGTTGTCAAAAAGAGCTATTGTACAGCTTTTGGGCACTGCATGTCATGGCAGCTTGGAATTGAAGAGGCAAAATAGTATGACTGCTTCTCCTCTGCAAGATTGCACAGGTAGAAGTGAGATCAAGTCAAGGGCACAAGTAGTTATTTTGCAACTACCACGTCACTAAGACTTCCATTAAAGATGTACTTACACTAGCTCCTCTGAAGAGCATACTAGAAGTATTGAAAAAAAAAAAAAGCTGTACATGGATCAGTGGAACAAGAGCACAATGTGATGTTTATAAATACAGATAATGATGAACAAATAAGGAACATGTTCAAAAATAGAAATTAGTAATAAAATGGTGGTGCTCAAAGCAAGCCAAGTAATGGAATTTCAGCAAATGCTGCTTTATTGCTAAATGACCAAATTTGGGGTGGGGCAGGGGGATCTATTAATGATTAAGATGACTGTGACCCACAACTCTGGCAGCCTTGAAGCTGACTCACAAACTGTGGGCCTGAACACCAGATAAAAACAACTTTTATGGTCTTGCTAACCTTTGAACACTGGACAATAAAATAACATACTTCCTTTGACATTGTGTCATTCTTAAGATTATTCTTTGAAAATTCCTTTCAAATTAAGCAAATTCCTTCCTTTTGGTGCAACTAGAAAAGCATTTATATTGAACTAGAATAAAACTGTCGTTCATTTTCTCAGAGGACAATGACTTGGCCAAATCATAGGTTATATAAAGCCCTGAACTTATTAAATGCCTATTTTTAAGCAGTGTTTGAGAACTACATTATCTGCAATAATCTTTTGACATTTCTATCCAAAGGAACTATCAAAAATTATTTGTCTTGCTGCACTGCTGGATACACCTCTTTTCAGTAAGATCCACTAGCATATGCCACTGAATTTGAGGGTTTTCACATGTGTTTTTTGTCTTTTGAATAATAATGTCATAAAAAAGCATGTACTCCTGCAGTTTGGTAGTTTCACCTTCATGAAGCCAATTCCTCTGAAAGTGCTCCTCTGAAATTCAAGAGCAGTATATTTGTAGAATTATAGTCTCTTTAGAAGACTTAACTAATTTCCTTAGTTATGCTGTTAGTTTCTTTATTTATGCCATTTGTTTCTTTGTGGAAAACGACAGTGACTAGAACTTGATCCTTGAGAAGCTGAATGAATTTGATTTATTGAAGCGATATGCAATTCGAGAAAGTAAATATATAACTACAGTTCTCAGTATCAAACAGTTAAGTTCCATTCCTTCCATAGAGTTTTGTTATTTTATGCCAATTTATACCTCTAGTCAAAAGTTGCTTAATGATAGTTTGTAAGATACAATGATAATTATACATCTTGTGAAATACTTTGTTAAACAACATTGGCATTGCTTTGAGAGTGGTAGAATAGTTGTTTTTAATTCTATGACCTTGCTGCTGGACTTAGACTTTTTTTTTAAAGCTCTTTTTCTTTTGGGTAGAAGGAGGGAATGTCACTGGCAAAGGAAACACTTTTCCTGCAAATATCTTTAGTTTAATGGTCTATAGACTAAGTACAATTACATAATTTATATTTTTTTACAAATTTCCAACAGTTGCATGTATTACCGAATACGTACAGAGCTGATCCAGCACTAGCAACATGAAGATACTCTCATTTTTCTATGAATGTAGTGATTTCAAAGCCATCCTGGAATGTCTATAGGGCTGTAATGTGACTGACAATATCAACTTCCTGCATCTACTAATAATCCTTCTTCTCAGGTTAGATTTGTGAGTGTTTTGTTCATCTTTTAAGGATCCCTCTGCAGGACACAGAGGGTTTTTTCAGCTTTTTCATAGTCAAATATATGAAACATGCTGATTTAAAATAATGATACACTAAAACACAGCTCTAACCAGAAACACCCAAGATGGTCATGGTTGCCTTGAGGAACTATCATACAGACTCCTTCCTTCCCTTTTCCCCTTACATACTGCTGCTTCTGTAGTCACTAACTATTTTCACTCTCTGATTAAATGTAAGCCATCTCTTGCTCTGCAGATTTGCAATAAGACTTCAAACACCTTAGCACTTAGGAGCCGGAAGTGTTCTTCAGGCAGAATAGCACATAAATGTTAATTTAGCGTGTTCTAGACTTGGGACACAATTCCTCCCATTTATGTACATCAGTTTTACACTGCTTTAATTCTGCCAACTTTAGCAGAATTCACCTTGATTTAAATTGCTGAATAAGAGCCTAAGTGAGGCACCAGGATAAATCAGGTGAAAAGATAGCAATTTATTTTATATATAGTAGTGCTAAGTGCTAGTTCCTCATGTCCAATTACATGGATGGTTGTGGTATTTCCCATAAACAAAGATGACACAAGATTGAGAGATTGTCTGACTTCAGTGAGTGGACAGCTAGCTAAATGCCACCAGTAAGGATGGAAAGTGTTTGAGCCCAGGAGTTTAAAATGATAAAGCCTGCACTTGTGTCTGCTTTTTGTTGTGTAATGCGTTTGTATCACTCTCTGAAATGCATCTTATGTGTAGAAAACTTGCTGCATTTTTTTTCATCTTTTTATTGATTCATTTTTAAGTGTCTTTGGTTGTTTTCAAGGTTCAGGTGCATGGTGACACAACTTTGCCACAATTACAACTGAGTCTGCTAGATGACAGGGAAGTGATACAGGTAAGCAAGGCCACACTGGATGGGGTGGGCACGTCAGCAGATCTAGAATTCAAATGTCTGGAAAGAAAATTCATGTGCTTTGGGCTACATCCAGTCCTGGTAAACATAAGGGCAAATTCATTGAAGGCTCTGTTGTTACACCAGATTTGCCAGTAAAGAAGTTACCTGAAGAGTTTCTGTTACTTAAAATGCAGAAGCTCACTTAATAAGACAAGCTACCACAATATCTGCCTGCCTCTTCATTGAATATCTGGTTATATTAAGGGTCTTACTTCTCATCTTCAAAGCCTAAGCTACTATGGATGACCTCCCAAGAGATCTCCAGTCCACTGAGCTCTCTAAAGTCAAAGATAAAAACTGAAGTTCGGACTATGGAAGACAGACCTCTCCTGAACACTCACCCACAGAAGAGATGAGCTCTTCTGGGAATCCCAGTATTTTCAGACCAAAGTATAAAATCCACCCCTTAACATGGACTTCCCTCAGAATAAAAGATAAAAAATCCTGATGTCAAGGAGGTGATGAGAGAGCTATGGGGCTTTTTAATGTGTTTACTTTTAGAGTCTGGAATGTGTTCACACAGCACAACATTGGAGCATGGCAAAACTGCTTCAGCAGGCAGGGAGGTCATTAATGGCATGCTTCTGGGCTGGGAAAAGACTAAACAGGAGTGAGGCACAGAGGGATGAAGGACTGTGTCTCACTGTAGTTTAACTGTAACAAATTACTTTGGTGGTCTCCATCTTGCACTGTGCTCAGGGTGGTCTACATAAATTAGCAGGACTGGCTTTGGCTAGTGAAGTTTTTCATTCTTTGTCTCTCTCAGATAAAAGGTAAGTTTTCAGATTCAGAAGCTGTGATCTGATATTTCCTGCCTTAGTTCCATGTTTTTTCTGTAAAGTGGTAATTTTGTAAGAATTTACCTCTCATAGTTAGCAGTCATGAGTAGGTTTGAACTCCTACTCCATTGCTCATGGAAAAGCAGCACATCTGAGACAAATTGAGGTGTGTTTACGCTACAGACTGCTGTAGTGCAAAGGTACCTCTACAAGCTCTACTACACACGCATAAAATTAAGTAGTGTCTACATTTATTTAAACCAGCTTTAAAAGAACTCAGTCTAGAATCAGTATCTTGCCCTGACAGGACAGCTGCTGGCATCTGAACCATTTTGACTGCTTTCTAATATATTAATTGTCAAATAGACATAAGCATGAAATTAGATTTTTGTTCATTCTGTTTTGTTCATCTGGGATTTATGTTCTTTATATCTGATTATGAAGAACTGGTTTTAGTGAAGGCCTTGAACCTCAAAATTGAACCTGCTTAGTCTTGTCTCCCTGATTAATCTAGTAGAACATCCATGGAGTTTCTCAGGAGCACACAGTTTGCAGATTTCAGGCCACCACTGTCCACATATTTGCACCATCCATTTGTGATTACATACATTATTTGTTATATTTCCTCTAAGATTTAAAGTGAGTGTGCATTCCAGACATATAATTAAACTATACACTGGACTAAATTCTAATTTCAGGTAAGTCAGCACAAAATAAGAGCAATGTAATTGAGATGAGGCTGCTGATTTCAAGTGCACTACTTTGGATTTTTACTGGTGGTGTAGAAATTGAAATCTGCCCTATAGTAGCTATTGTTTCTATCTTGGAAAAAACCTTCTCCACAGCTATTTTTTCTTCACATTGATAGGCAGTAAATAAGTACTTAGCCCATAAAATGAATATGGTACATGAAATACTTTGTCTTTGTATGCTTGCAATGTATGTAGCCTAATACAAGTATAGAAATGGATTAGACATTCCTCTTTAGTTAAGAGATATATCAGTGCATAAAGTCACAGTCTGGGTTCATTTAGCCTTTTCATTTGTAGTGCTCCATATTACATGAGTGCAGATCTATTTGAATCTCTTTAATATTCATGATCCTCTCACCAGTCTGAGTGAAAGAGATAAAGCTTTTGATAGCAATCTCAGCAACTTGATTAACAATGCACTAATCATCACTACCATTGACCTGATTCAGAAATGTTTTCAATTCATCCATCACTTTATAACCAAAGATGATTGCATTACCTTACCATTTTTTATTTAAATAAAACCACATGAGCTGTAAATATCTTGCCATTTTACTAAATGCACCTTGGTACCAAATTAATTTATTTTTAAAACTAAATACCAAAATGACCTATAATAACCAATTAGGGCAGGAGCATAGGGAAAGCGTAGCACAAGTGGTCTGCAATAAAATCAATTCACTTTGACTTCACATCAATAAATGTTAAATTGTGCCAAGGAATTAATTTTGCAATAAATTGTTATTGTTGTTATAAAATCTAACTAACGCATATTACCAGGAGTAATTATCCATATATCAGAATGCATTGAATGTAGAGTGTGCACTATAATTACTCCCAAAATTGCTTATCATTCAAATGGTAATTTTAGGGATAATGTTTCTTTAACTATAACTTTATAAATTTCATGTGAAATTTATTTTTAGGGTTTTTTTCCTTTACTTGGTACTGCAAAGAAAACAGAAAATGGACTGTGAAAAATGCAACAGATAATAAATATGTTGATGTAGTTTAATCAGTATTTCTTACTTTTACATATAATTGCCAAATGTTGCAACAGTGTTAGTAAAGTGAGATACCTCATTTTGAGTGGAATTTCCTTCATGAGTGCTAACTGAAATCTCCAAGCCTATTCATAGAAATAGGTAGAGTGTAGCATTGCAAAAAATATTAGCACCCAGCTCTGTGTGAATATAAAACCTGTAGTAGTCATTAAATGTTTTTATTATTAGATATTAAAATTTTTTGTCTTAATATTTGTATTCAGCCTGAAGTCCACTCTCACAGGGATTTGGTTCAGAATTTTGAAACTGTAATATCAATGACCAAACAGGGGAGAAAAAAAAAAAAAAACAAACGAACAAAAAAACCCCAATTCTTACTTGATTTGTACAACTAGACAGATGAAGAGTTTCCTGTCCTCCTAATGTTTTGCAGGCCATGAATGTCATTCCTATGGTGCACTGGGAATTATTCAAGACTAGGATAAACTAAAGCAGCGTACCCTCACAGACAATCATCCTAGTGGATGGGTAGTTCTAACTTGGGATATAAAATAGCTGAGTAGAGATTCAAACCTCTATACTATTTTGCCTTTTCTAGACCTGGAATCATTGAGGGGTTAATTCCACAATGCAGATATTACCCTGCTTTTAGTAATTCTTAAATACTGTGATTAAATTGGGTGGATCATTACATGTTTGTAGTTATGATGACTGTTTTCAGCTCACCTGAAGCTTTCTAATTGGGTTTGTTGCTTTTTTCTTTATTTTTTAGGTGCCTTAACATCACGTATGTGAAGTTCTGAGCCCCTCATGTCATAGAAAAATATACATGGAAAAATGTCAGTATTTTGTATAACTGGGTCATCAGACATGGAACCATTAATATCTAGCTACAATGCCTAACAGTATCCAGCTGCTTTTTGATGGATCGAGTCTAAGTTAGTGGTACTTGTTCAGTTTCATCATCACTATTTGAACTAACAAATATTTTTGGCAATCTCTGTAGATAGAGTAGGGAGTCTGAACGGTTTTATTGCTAGAACTGGTCACTGTGGTTTAGACATAGTGACAATTATGAAAAGGAGAATAAAGGGGAAGACAGCTCAGCTGGTGCTGCTGTGTGATGAAGCTCTTCCATGCAATGGGAACCTCAGTCTATGCAACTGCTATTGCTGCATTGCTTTTTCTGCATATAATAACTACAAAAAGGAAAAGAACAGTGATACAGAACAGTCCTTTATGCATTCAAAATAAATTAAGATTATTATTAACTTTGATGATGAACGTTGGTTTTTTTACTAATGAGCAACCATTCTGTTGAATATATGCTTTCTGCTACCTTGTTTTCATAACCACATATAGTAGCTCAAATTAGAAAACAGAAAGGCTTTTGCAAAGTATTTTAGAAAGATAGCTTTTAAAAAACAATTGTGAAGTGGCTACTGAATTTGCAGTTTCATCACAAAGTATTTGTGAAGACGACCAAATCACTTGTTTTTCAAATGTCTGTAACACACATCCTGAAGATATGACAGAACTTTCTAACATTTTCTTTATTGCCTTAGATTAACTGCTGATGTCTAAAAACCCAATGTGCTAGCGGGAACCCAATCATTAGCAAGAATTGATCATGATCATGAAAGTGCACTTTCCTTTTGGAATTGAGCAACACATTTTGTAATGATGAAATGGATGATGACTTATTTATTCCCCACATCTTGTAGTTGTAAGGAAACATTTCAGTAATGAGTAAGACATTTTAAACCTCCTGGAATTGCATTGTGAAAAACTTGAGCATAACTGTGTGCATGGGACTTCTCATACTTCACTTTGGACACCCAGTCTAAGCCCACCAAGGCAGGTTCCTGTCTAGGTGAGTCCAAGTTAGCTGACTGATGTAAGCCAGACTCACCCTCCAGGAGCAAAACAGCGAGGCTATCTGAAATGACACACCTATGGTAGCTAAAATTTGGTGATATGATTTTTATTGTACTGACTTTCTTTTTATTGATATTTTTCTTGATATTGTTACTTACAGAAAGTTTGAACTCTGAGATGCCCAAGGGTTTTGTAAACAGGTGTTCTTAAGTATTTTTGAAGATCCTGACACAAGAAATTGTTAGAAATATTAAAGTGATATTTTGAGAATGAAATACAAAGAAAAAAGTAAAAAAGTTAAGATATCCACAAGACACATATAGGACTTAAAATAAGCTTCTGCATGGGAATTAGCTAAATGCACCTTTCACTTCTAGTAGGTGTTTTCGATTCAATTGTTTTGTAGGTGTGAAAAATAGTTTCTTTTCATATGACTTTTAAGACCCTTCTGAAGTGAATCATTTTTATCCAATGTGTGATTTTTTTTTTAAAAGATTATCTGGATTTAATTTTGATAAAGAAAAATGTGTATCAGCTTAGCCATTTAATAGGAAAATACATGGCCTAGAGAAATGTTATTTTAAAGCTGTTTGCCTTTTAAATTGTAACAGTCTGTATATCTATTTGTCTAGACTCCATCAAGGGGACTATTGTAGCTGGAGGCATTGGTTTGAAGAAGACTAAAGGGCTACATCATGTCAAAGCCTCAAGTAGGAATTATTGCCTTTCTTGCCTCAGTTCACAGCTGTATTATGTCACCAAATCACATCACAGTGTAATCAAAGATGAATAAAATATTTTTTTTCTTTACCTTAAACGCTTTCCCTGTCAATTACAATCAAAGGACATGATTTCAGGTCTGTCAGTTTGCTGGGTTCTCTCCTACTGATGACTCCAAAACTGTAATCTGCTAAATATAAAATGAATCAGAGAAGTCTTAGAATGATTCTGCTATTAAGAAGACGAATGTTTTTCTCCCACAGGGGACAGGAAAGTAATTGGTCTTTAAGAATGAAATCAAAGATGTTAAAAAATGACCTGTTTTGGTCCTTTTCTCTCCGCTTTTGGGTTTTTTTCTGTGCTAAACCCTCAGCCATTCAGTATTCTCCTCTTAAGAAGATAAGCATAAGTATTCTAATCAAATCTGTCCAGTTTTGTGTGCCATTAGAGTAAACATTTAACTGGCATCTTGTTTGCTACATCACACCTTTTTTTTCCTCTGTATTATTGTCAATTAGGTGCTTTGTAATGGGCAGGCTGTACGCCTGCTGCAACTTCAACTTCTAGGCAGTTTACTGTCTTGATTACATCATTAACCATAATCAAAAACATTTCCCCAGAATGATTTTAGCTTGGTAGTAAGGATTGCTTCCTTTGATCTCAGTAGCATCATTTTACGATAGGTTGCTCCTCATTTACACTACAAATGCTGGCAAAAATGAAAGTGGTATCTTCACTAGTAATACCAGACAAAATAAAATAACTGGTTCAGCAGTCATGCCAGCCACTTTCATCGATGAACAATCACTTTTTTCTTGTAAGAAAAGGTATGTATATACACATATATATGTATGTGTGTGCATGTAATTTCCTAATGTGTATCCTTGCATTATACTTAACACCACATCCCTTTTCAGATTTAAAATGTGGTAAAAAGCATGTCATTGGATTGTGACTTTGCAAAATGCTTTCAGTCTCAGCAAAAAATTCATTACACCTGCACTGCTTGCATATAGACCAGAAGACTGCAGTCTTGTCAGAAGCTTCATAGATAGCAGATATAGTTTCTATGATTTCTAATGACATGTGTCCTTACTATAAAGCTAGTTCAATAGTTATAGCTAATATCAGTTACCTGCACTATGAAAACATCAATTGAGTAAACACTCCAAAACTGAAAACCTATATGGTAGATTTACCTACTACAGAGAAATTATACATGTGCTATTCTAGAACACTAACAGCAATACAGCAGATGCATATAATAAAAATCACGTTTGATCTGTACTGTCTCCAGGACTGAGCTAGAGCTGACCCATGTGGGTGTAACAGACAGAGGATGTTCAAAGACCATTATACTTGCAATGCCCTTGATCTCTCCTGTGCTCTTCCTGTCATATTTTACAACTGGGGCTTTTGGACTTTTACGGTAGATCTGAAGTTTACTGGGGGAAGCTGGGAAGTGTTTTGTGACCTACAGCATGTGTCAAAGGGATAGAAAGGGAAGAGACATTTTGTGGACCTCTCCAAGCTGTGCATCTATGCTTGATTTCTGGGGATTAGGTCTGATGTCCCAGCTGGTGCTGTTCAGTCCCATGTTCCTACCTTACTCCCATTCAGCTGCTCCATGTACTGCAGGGTGACAGGATATGGAGGGTTTACATAACCTCTCACCTTCCCCTATTATAGCTGGACAGCCAGGAGCTGGGCACCTCTAGCTACTTTGCATTCCAAGTCTCATTTGCCAGCACATTTTGCAGTTGAACAGATTCCCCAAAACCTTATTTTTTTATTACATTATTCCCATTTCGAAGCAAAAGTGCTGCACTTTAAAAATGTCTAACAGGCACTTGTCTTTCATATGCTTGCTTGAGGAGCAGTAGAAAAGGAAAAGGAAGTTAGTGCCATCTTCTTGTTGGTTAAACCAAGGAAATTTGTTTGATGTTCTTCAGTTGCTGATAGTTTTGTTGACTCTAATATAAGCCTGAAAGAAACAACATTAAAAAACCTAAAAACTCAGAACCTGATGAAATTGTCATGAGCTTATGCCATCCACAGTGGCAGAGGACTAGGGTTTTCCAGTGATACACTTTAAGTTTTTAGAGATGACAATGAATAAAGGAAGGGTAGCAACTGGGTGCCAATGAATAATGGAAGGGTAGCGACTGGGTCCTTCCTTGGCAGGTATCCAAACAAGCCATGATGCATTTATATGGATATTCACTGGCTTTGCAGAAAAAGAAAAACAAATAGAGTCTCTCATGGCCAAGTCTAAAAAGGTCATTGCCTTTAGTAGGATGATGTACCACACAATCCTCAAACATGGAGACACAGAAAGCAGACTGCCTGCATCCATCAACTTAGTAAATGCCTCCAGATTAGCAGAAATATTTTGAAACAGCCAATAATTATAAAAGAGTTGCTTGCCATTGCATAATTATTTTATAAACCACATAACATACAACTGTTACTTAGTCACAGAGGCCCTCTTCACACTGTACCATATGGCTAATGGCTTCTATCACACATCACACCATACTGAGTATTCCTTCTCATCATACTGTATTGGCTACTGTCTCAGTTTGCTGCTAATGTCTGTGTTACCCTTTCACTGCATGTTTATTTTATGAAATTGTGGCATCTGTTTTTGGTGTTTATTCTAAAATGACAAAGTGCTACGTTTCCAGCCCTAGCCTGAAAATTACCTCAGTATTAATTTCCCAAGGTAGATTTAAAAATATTTTTTGTTGTCTTTTTCCTGAGTCTCTGACAAACAACTTTTGACCTTTTTTTGCATTTTGATTTAAAGTCACAGGTTTTTTTGTTTTTTGAATTCTGTTCCTGAATTATTTGCACTGCTTAATATTGGATATTTTCTTTCTGATGCTTTGCCTACACTGACCAAGCTGCCGAAATATTAAAATACAAATAGTCTTCTTTTACATTCAGCTCCCAAACACCTTCATAATCTTTTCACAGCAAATAATCTAATTCTAGTATGAAATCACTATTGTGGGACCTATACATCAGGGCCAAACACAAAGAACATTTTTGAAAGTTTTACTGGTATTGTAGCAGCTGGAATATAATTTAAAAACAAAATAATTAAGTACAGCAATGGTAAGTTATATTTCAAACTTTCTTAACAATACTTTGAATGAGTGATTAAAATTGGAATGGCCCTTAGAGATTTTAATTTTGTGTCATCAACCAATGTGTCTGGTTCAGGCAAAACATTGATTCCACCCCAGATACCAACAACAACTAAAGGCATAGATAACTTGCATTTGAGGGCCCAGTTCCAACAAAAATCACATTTGACTTTGGCCAAGTGTATGCTGTGGAACTGGGTCATTTGCAGTCACTTGCTCACAGACGAGTCCTGGAATCTCTTCTGCAGCCACAGACACTCCTTGACAACAGAAATAGTAACAGTCTGCTGGGCAAGACAGCCAGGACAAGGGTCGCTACAAGCCTGGCAATAGTGCAAACTTTATGCAGGTGAATCACACAGAAATGCGGTGGTGACCATCTGTGTGCAAACGTTGTGCTGATGGCCCTCGGTGTAAGCCTCACCATGAGACTGTGAAGTCTGGTTTTAGCATCTGATGCTGCTCTTGTTAAAGTTGGTGACTTGTTTCCCAGGCACTTCAGCAGGACCAGAATGAGGCCTTTGGAGGACAACCCAGTTTCAAGTTCCTCAGTGTCTATTTAATAAGAATTGCCCATGAGCAGTGTCCCATGGGATGTACCCAGGCAGCCCTGCATGACCTGGGGACTGACTCACCCACCAGCTCAGAGCTCACCTCATCTTCCAGCATGATTCCCCTGCAAATGGCCTGTTCTCTCACAAGACAAGTACTAAGCCAAAATCAATCTGCTCACTCAGTCTATCTGCTGGCAGATAACACAGTTACAGAGAGCTAATTGACAAATTTAGGCATTTGCAACACTTGGCAAAATTACCTAAATCTGTTCAAGTATTTTTGAAGCTGTCTTTGCTGCTCATGGTGTTCCTCAGGCTCCTACGGTAACTGATACCTAGGAAAAGAGGAGAGAGACCCATTTCAGCACACCAACTCTCTGCTAAATACTGTACGCAGCAACTACAGAGCCTTAAATGCTTCAATAAGTTTTTTAATTGGCCTGTTCTAGTTTAGAGTGTCTTGTGTTATGTTTTGCTTGTGTTTTTTTTTCTAGATGTCACATTGTAAAACTGCCTCAGTGAAGTAACAACAGAGTGAAACAGTCATGCACAATGTGTGCAGACAAAACCAGAGGATTCCCATGTATCAGTCTACACATGGAGTTGGCTACACTTCCAATCCATCATTGGGAAAATGCTAGTAATGCAAAAAGAGGAAAACATTCTGGCAAAAGTAAGGAAGGAGAAAGTGTTTGTTAAATGCCTGATGGACAGTTGGAGAAATTTAGATCTGATTTCATTCAAAATCCTCGTATATCAGAGTGCAGCTATTAACTTGACATAGTGCTTGTTGAATGGACATGACTACAGTTTTGCCAACTGCATTGAAACAGAAACAGGTTCCTACAGTAACCTCACACTAGTATTAGCACAACCTGAGTACTATCAAGCGTGTGGTTTTATGCAAAAAAATGATATTTTACTGTATATTTAATAGGAAACTCACCCACTTTTCCAGTTTGCAGGAAATCATACAATTAAAAAGGTTTTTTTCTCTATTTTTTCAATTTTAACTTTTGCAGATCTAGGGAAATTTTCAAATGGAATAAAAGAAACCAACATGCTACACTGAATTGCACAAATAGGAAGAAAGAAACAATATGAAAAGGAAATATTCAAAAATATTTCTTTTCTAAATATTCTCAGGCAAATAAGGGAAGAATTGAGTTCATAATATATTATCGAGACAATCTGTCTTGATTGCCAGCATGTCTTTCATGAAATGAAGACTCATAAGGAGCCAATAGGTGACCTAAGCAATATAAACAGTCAACAAATAGAGGACCCTCAAAAGTGAAAATAAGAGAGCCTTATACTTAAACTGGGCTATTGACTTTATGGAAAAAGATCTTTACATCAGACACTTTGGTTTGCAGAACCATGGAGACATGTTTTACTGTGTGTGTTGTTGTCACACAGATTATGGAATTGCCCTGTGAAACAAAGTTTGACTCCACCTTGTGATTTCCTTTGCATCTATGATATTTGAATTAAGGGTTATTCAAAAGTTATGCCTCATTTCCTTCCATACCTCCATCTTCAGACTACTGTCAAATATTATTTATTAACTCTATTATAGTACTACATTGAGACCCTAATCAAGATTATGCCCCTACTGTGTTAAACTCTGTACATTATAAAATAAAAGATAATCCTTCTCTCAAATTCTTACATCAAGTGAAAGATGTTACATCTCATGATAGCATAAAAAAGAACTTAAGTGACTTGATCAATGGCCAGTGGTAAGTCAGTGGCAGAGTCAAGGCCAACATAACCTCCCAGCTCCAGTCCCCTGCTCCCACTCAGCAAGGATGTAATAAGAATGACAGTAAAAGTGTATGAGAGAACTTTTTTTCTTTTGCAAGAAGAAGGAAGAGTTTCAAAGCTTTATTTCTTTATTTTTAATAGCTACCTGAATTGTCCGTTTGGACAGACATCTCTTTGGCTTGCAGAAATAAAGCAGAATGTAACAGAATGCTTACTGACAGGAGGAAGAAAACAAAAACTTCTTTACATTAGTTAAAAAAATCATTACTATGAGAGTAAATATGTGTTCTACAGTATCTAATGTTCTTCCTTTTACAATGCCCAAGATCCACTGTTTTTTTCTTTATTCTCTTGCAAGTCAAAACATCTTGCTAACATTTTTTTCATCTTGCTTTTACGGTAATGCTCTAGCTCTATTTTAGACAAGATGGAACAGAGGCTCCTTGGTCTCAGTGACCCAGTGGAGCAACAAAGATATTCACATTAAAATAGGTGTGGTTACCCTAAACAGGAAAAATATATTCCCTTCCAGATTCAGCCTCTGTTTTTTAAGAGATACAGCATTGACTGAGTAGCAGACAAATAGAATCTGTTAGTATTATAACAAGCTATTTTAACAACTAATATATATTTTAGGGGAAACTGTATTTGGTGCTTAGTATGTTAATCTGAGATGTACGTGTCACTGAATTCCTTGATTTTAGTTTCTTTTAAAATAATAACAATTAACACAGGAAGGTAGCTCTTCACAATAGGAGTGTATTTACTGTTGATGATCTTCCTTAACTACATGATGAAAAAGCTTAATTCATGAAAGGAAACATCTAGGTTGCCACACTGAACTGGAAATAGCCAAGTCAGACACAAACAGCAGCAAGCTGAGCTGGAATGATCACATAAGACTATTTCCAAATACAGACACAACAAGGACAAAGAAATTCTTCCACAAAACAATTCCTGTTAAATACTTCTTGGAGTAGCTCAACTTAGTCAAGAACTTGGAGATAAAATCAGTTAAATCCTACTGCCTACAACTAGGTCTAGGCATCTGCATTTAACAAGAACCTCAAAACCTTTCACAGATGAATTGTGGCTGAGATATATGCAGTCTGAAGAGCTCTTCAGAGTCTGTTCCAATGAAAATATTGTCTAAGTACATAAGCATTAGAGCTGAACAAATAATTCTCGATGAATAATTTATCTGATTGATTTCCTCTTTTTATTCTCTCCCTCTTCAGAGGCTATGCACGGACAGAACAAAAAGTATATTGAATTTATTCATTATTTGAAATTATTCACAATCTTGTTCAGTGAATAATTCTAGGCCTGAAAATCCTTTGAACTGTGGACTTTGAGTAGCTAATTTGCAGCTCCCACCATAAAGTGTGTAATAACGAACTAACTAGCTAGCCAAGCACAGTTTTTAATTGCAAGAGTCTGAAATCTGAATGAGTCCTGTTTGAAATTCAGTTCAGTAAGTGTACAAATGCTCAAGCTAAAAAGTCATTTTTCTCAGGCATTTTCCCTACTTCAGTGCAAGTGCTCCAAAGATGGGTTTGAAGTATTTAGAGGATACAAGGCTGCCCGTTCATACAGTTCTGATATTCCCCTTTTCTTCTAATGAATCTTAGCAATAAATAGATGAACTTATTCAGGATCAGAAACATTCAACTTAGTGTGAAAGAGTGTATTAATAAGACTAATAAGGTTCATGTGATAATTTTTGTCTTACTGAGAGCTCACATGGACAAAGAAGGGAAAGGAAAAATATTGCCTTGAACAAGTAAAAACACTGAGTTCAGTCTAGCAAGTCTCCACAGAGCCAGAACCACGGACATTTTCCATACTTTCTTCCTTCTCTGCTTTATTTATTCCTGTCCGTCCTTGACAGAATCATCAGTTTTAAAAGTGAACTTCTTCTGGGTCTCCATATCACTCTCCTCCTTGAGATACTGGCTACAGAGAGCTGATCAAAACAGAGGGCAGGTAGACAACCAAAGCAGGATTTCAAGAAAGGCTTTATCATGCTTTAAAGTGTTTCAGATAGGGGCTTGCTGAGGTCAGAGGCAGCATTAACTGGAATTTGTCTGCCACTTCTTTGGTGTTTCTGGGTATCCCTAGAGGCTTTCTCATATCCTACCTTTGAACTTCAGACTTTTAACATGCTGGTGTATATCTCGTTCGACAATTTTGATTGTGAATCTCGCCAAAGAACGAAACTAGAGTTTATTTACCGCCCATCAATCAGCAAATAAATTATTTACAGATGTGTTCATTTATTTGACTCTTTCATTTATTTACTTATGACTACAGCAAATACCACCACCAGACAGTGTCCAGATGGAAAACAATTACCTCACACTGGAACCGTATGCTTCCTAAGAGAACTTGAGAAATTATTTGAATTTTGGACAGTGAGAAACACTTAGAAGTAAGTTCAGGCCTGTTTTTGCAAGAAAATCCCCTTTGGATACAGTTGCTATTAAATCTTTCTGACATATTCAAAAAAAAAAAAAAAAGGATTTGACCTTCAGAAAGAAGCTTAGGATACTATGAGTCCAAACTGAATGGTAATCCCATGTAAGTGGCAACTCAAGAGTACACTCTAATCCTCTGAAAAATTGCCCTGTGCACTGTGTCAAGTGTGAGAGTAACCAACCCATGTTGTTTCTCCAAATACATGTCACCTAATGCTCAGAGTATTGCTACGTTAGCATGTCAGAATTTACTAGGAGAGGAAGAGCCTTTTGATTACATTGGAAAAGAAATAATTAGAATCATTGTAGCAGATCAAATTTTAATATAAAACATTACACTAGTTGCTTAATAAAATTTATAACTACTTACATTATAACCACTGAGGAAAAATGGGAGCACAATGAGATTGCTTTAATATAGATCAGTATAGATGACAAGGAAGAATATCTCTCTATATTCTTCACTGGCATCTCACACACTTCACAAATCCAGGGAAGTAACAGTTCTGCAGTAATATCCAACACCAGGAATTTGCAGTTTGAGACCTTCACTGCATCTCCAGACTGTGTTGAAACAGAATCCAGCCTATCATCTGGATCATTAGAGCCCAAAACTCTACAGGCCCCACATCATTGCTCAAATGGTAGAAACAGTATCTTTCATCTGCACTCCTCCACGTACAGATGCATTGTCATTTGCTCCTGCTGTGGCATTGCGTCTTGAACTTCATGTTTCACTGGGTTGTGTCTTACAGGCAAAATGGATCCCTTATAATTCTAGACAAGAATTGAACTAATTCAATTTTCCAACATCTTTTAAAGATGTTTGTGTTCCCAGATATGTGGTCATTCGGAGGGATTTTTTTTTTTTTTTCAGTCCTGGCTTTTTCTGTTACTTCTTTCAGGTGATAGAATGACATAGAACCCTTGCAAGAATTCTCCCAAGGAATGGTATTGGATGGCACCTTAAAATCAAATGCAGTGCTTGGGTGTTTAACTAAATAAGAATTCAGGAAACAGATTCTACGTACTAAAAAGAACACAACCCTGTACCAGAAAGAACTGTATGACCATCTTGTTTAAATAAGAGACAAGATGATCATCATACTTTATTAATAATAAAACTGGAAGTAATAACTATGGAACTAATCTATCTTGGAGGGAACAGTATATTCCTGTATTTCCTGTCTTGGAGGGAAGAGCAGATTTTTGCCACAGAAACTCCTTTCTACATCCAAAAAGATGGGTTTCATCAGAAAGCTTATTTCTTGTTGTAAAGAAGCTGAAATATTTTGGAGGTTTGCCAGACATCATGAAAAGCTAGGTTTCCTAGGGATTTCTTCATATCAAGGAGTATGAGTCCCATTAAAGAGAGAGAAGAAAGATATTAAAGCCTTGAAAATCCTTATTCACACACACATATTCCAACAACTTTACAAATAATATTTCACTTTTTAAAAGATTCTAAGGTGTTTTCCAAAATAGAAGGAAGCAGCAGGTCAAGTTTGTTAAACCAAAAGTGATTTGGACAGGGACACCAAACACAAAAGAAACTCTGAAGGCTTAGTTACAGAGAGGCAAAGAGACTTTTCTTCAGTTTTTCCTGTCCAGGATTCTGGGAACTGGCTTTGCCTTGATTGACCTTCCCTAACAGAATACAAATCAGCATGGGATATTTCTGGACGCCGATACTTATGGACTGGAACATGGTTTGTCAACCATAGACTGCAGTTGATACATACGTAATTTAACAGCTATGAATTCCTTCACTTGCCAAACACCTTCAGAGAATTTCCATTATGCAGACAGAAGGTGATCACCATAAATTTAATATCTTACAGATCTTTTTTCTGTTCTTCATGGTCAGCCTTTTACATTTTCAGCTTATGAAGGTACAGAAGGTAAATATACGTATGCCTTCCATGATACTATAATATTAGTTTACAAACATGGAGTCTCTGATCATTAAGTAAACTAAATATACTTACAACTTGAAATCACCATATCAGTGCTACAGTTTTAAATTCCTATTTTTCTTATTTTGTTTTGTTTGTCTGATACAGAATTACTTTTTCCAAGGCTAAATAAATAGCACATGGGTCAATCTTTAGGTTGCAAGTTGTATCTTTTCATTGTCAGGTAATATTCATAGCACAGCAGGGTTAAATGACACTCCACAGTTTGAGGGCATTTGATGGAATCTTTGCAGTGATTACTTTAAGTGATGACATTTAAGTTGTACGAAGTGGGCATCTAAATCTTTGGATTTTGGAATGAAAGCTGTTGTGGGAAGATATTTTCAATGGCACAAATGAGAATCAGTTAGCTACCTTCCTTTATGACTAACTTTATTTGCATTGCCTAAAACTAAACAATTCAAGTCGTCTTGATACCCATAACATCTTTTTAAAGATTCGGTAGCTTTTCACTTTATGATATCCCCTCTGAACAGGGGAGCCCACAACTGGAGACAGCACCCCAGATGCAGACTCACCAGTACTAAGTAGAGAGGAAGAATCACCTCCTTCCATCCGCTGGCAACACCCTTCCTAATGCACTGCTGGCTGATGTTCAATTTGATGTCCACCAGGACCTCTAGGACCTTCTCTGCAAAGCTGCTTTCCAGCTGGTTGGACCTCAGCCTGTGCCAGTGCCTGCAGTTATTCCTGCCCAGGAGCAGGACTTTGTATTTCCCTTTGTTGAACTCTGTGAGATTCCTGTCAGTCCATTTCTCAAGCCTACTGATGCCCTTGTGAATAGCAGCACAGCCATTGGGTATATCAACCACTCTGACAAGTTTTGTATCATCAAAAAGTTTTTGGGCAACTTGCTGAAGTTGCACTATGTCCCGTCATCCAGATCATTAATGATAAACACTATTGGCCTCAGTATTGACCAGTGGGGTACACCACTGGCCTCCAGCTGGGCATCAGGCTGCAGCTGAGCTAGATTTCAGTCGACCTCACTGTCTACTTGCCTAGCCCATACTTCACCAGTTTGCCTATGAGGATGATGTGGGAGGCAGTGGCAAAAGCATTGCTAAATTAAAGATAAAAACTATCGACTGCTCTCCCCTCATCTACCAAACCAGTCATCTCATTGTAGAAGGCTGTCTGTCACGTTGGTGAAATATGATTTCCCCTTTATAAATCAATGCAAATTACTCCAAATCACCTTCTTGTCCTTCATATCTTTGTAAATGGTTTCCATCCAGCAGTGACATTTTTATTTTCATGATAATATTGATGAGGCATCTCATATTCACCTGAATATTTTTTATGGATTAAAAAAAAATCTGATATTAATACTGGTACATCTCTGAGAACAACAAATAGTAAGGACAAGTTGTGAAATATTCCTGGTTCAGAACTTCAAAGGTAGGGCAGAAATCTAGGTTAGGATAAATTATAATTCTCTTAATTAACAGACTTATAATGGAAATGCAAATTCTGAGAGAAATGATAAAAGGAAATGTAGATGCTAATTACAGCTTATCAGAAAAATATTTTTTAAATGTTGAAGCAATTTCCATTTTGCAAGATTAAGAATGATCGTAGTCTCTTCACAGCAATCTTCCAAAAGTTTTTTTGCCTTGGTTTGTTTTATGTTTAAAAGAATACATTTTTTGCTAGTGAATTCATTTTAAAAAAAAAAACAGTAAAATTACAGTTTCTCTAATAAATCATTAAAAGGCACAAATCTGAACAATGAACAGACTGTCTTAGAAAAAAAATGTTCTGTTCTGGTGAGTGATTTTGTGCTGACTCCATTTACACATCACTTCACAACATTAAAATGGGATAAGGCCTGGGTTGGTTTTTTTTTCTAAAAAAGCAATGGAAATCACACCCTGGAAGTGCTGGTTCTGCATTAGGAACCCATTGGTCGTGATCAACAGGAGGAGGAGGAGGCTCCAGCCGACCCTCACTCTCCTCCAATGTTGTTGCTATGGCAATACTGAGCATCAGACTAGACCAGCTGTAAAGAGAGACATGCTGTGTGCTCCCCAAGTCCCTACTTTGCTCTTTCTTTTGTTGTTTTTTTTTAATTATAATAGCAATACAGATTGTTTGCACTGAACATGTATAGTAATAATGTATGAAAGAATGGACTCATTAGACAGCAGAAGCTACCGACAAGGCAAAAACCTAGTGGCAATTAAAAAGGCATTTTTTACGTGTGATAAAACCTTATGTGTCAAGACAGAGCCAAAAACTGAATGAAACCTCTCCGCTGTTACATTAACACATCAATATTCATCACTGGTGTTTAGGGTTTTTAAAATTGCTTTTGAACTGGTTGTCAGAAGCAGGCACATGCTATTTGCAACACTGACCTGAAGTGATGTATAACCTCCTAAAAGAAGGTAAACATAACCCCACAATGGAAACCTCCCAACTAACTTAGAGCATCCTAAAAGAGAGGATTGCAGAACAGTAATTAATAAATGAAACACAGAAACTTCATTTCCATTGTGTGTTGGATTTTTTACCTTAAAAACTAAATTTGATGTCTTTCTCCTCCTTTAAGGCTCCTTATGTTTAGTGTTAATGTATGGTAGGGACACTACCATACATTAATAAAATAAATCCCCTGTCTGTATGTATATACATAAATACACACGCACACACACATAAACACACACAAACACTCTAACATTTTTGCTCTAGAAAAAGAACACAATGTTTTAAGAAGTTGCATGTATGCACATACTGCAGAAATCAGGGAATCCAGAAAAGGTTTGCCATTGTTTCAGTCCTGTGCAGCCGGTCTCTGTCCTCTTGGTAACTCAGGGTCTGGCTGGCACATTGGCAGTGTTTTTTCAAATTCCATGCGCAATTTTGATGCTTAAGCACTGTGACTGAATAGCTTTTTCTTAGCAGGTTTCCTCAATAAAGCACCAATCAAGCTGAAAGGAATTGTTTAATCTATGACTTGGTCTAAGGCCAGGTCAAGTTGGTCTCATTTATCATATTTTTAAGGTGCAGCTTTTAAATATGGGCAGATGATAGAGCTCTAAGTGTTGGAACCCATATGGAGAAGGTATGGCTCCATTACTATTAACAAGTTGTTGTTAATACCTCTTTGCCAAAGTAGCAGAACACAGTGCCTGGTCAAACATAAAAGCCTTTGAAGATTCTTATGGGAATTCAGTTAGACTTTTGCTGTGTAAATGCACAATTTGTTTCTACTATATAGACCTTGAAATGAGGTAGATCCCAAAGGCTATAGCAAAACATCTGCAAGATCCTGTATGGGTCAAATAGTCTACTGATTTGATTTTCTCTTTGAAAATTGGTTTACAGATGATTATCAAGGTGTTCACAGTGTTCAGTTTTATTATTTCGTTGTTGACATTTGCGTCCAGTGCTCCGAAAATAACTTTGTGAATTCAGTACAATAATTACTGCCTAAAGGAAACATTATTCAGTTACGTGAGGAAATTAAAGCGAGTCATTTTCTTTCTTTTATTACTGTTTATTAACTTTTCCCCATATATAAAGCATCAGAGAATTTAGAGGGGAGTTTCAGAAGAATTACACTTTATGAAGCCCAATCCTTCTACTTTTACTTTCAGGCTTGGCATCGGCCAGATTTATCAGCCAGATTCTGCAGAACAATGGTTTGTCCTGGTGCGTGTCACCATCAAATTCTGGCTCTTCATCAATACAGCTAGCCCAGAGAGAGCAGCGCCACTTAAACAGTGATCATCAGGGGAAGAACATGTAATTTAAGAGCTCTTATACTAGAAAACAAGCACTATGGATATGGACATTCTCTACAGACAAGATGATCAGAAAATGGTAGGTTCAAAAGAAATACTCTTTTTCTCCATGACAAGAAGGGAAATAGTTTCTTAAGTTGCTGTTTTTGTTTATTGTTGAGAAAACTTTGAAAGAGTGAAGGTGTTCATCTTAGGAGTTGCCTTATTAAAAAAATAATCAGGGCAATCGGGTTACATTTCTAATCTCTGCTTAATACTAGGAGTTGATTTAAGTTTGAGCATCCTTAAAAGGTCTCAATTTACCTTGTAACAGCAACACTGGGCTCTCAAAAGTGCAAATGTAGATATTAAGTCAGATGTGTTCTGTGGCAAAGAGCCAAGAAAATCCAGTGCCAAATCTCAGTAAAACTGATAAGTCTGAATAATAAATACACTGATCACAATCAGCTGTCAGGCAAAATATATAATTCATTAAATAAAAATTAGTTGTTTATTTCTGATTGGTTTTGTTGTGCGTTATCTGATTTAGATTCACGGAAAACTGGACAATGAAAAAGCCTGGCTTTTCCCTTCTTATTTACCCTGTTTATTAAAAATATACTTCAGAAATAAAACCTGAGGAGGGAGGGGAGGGGAGAAGAAAATATATTATGCCTCAAAGGAAAGAGAAATTTGCTGGATACAACAGAAAAAAATTATTATAGTTTTCCATGTGGAAATAATACAGCTACAGCCAGCACACCAAGCCTTATTTCAGATCAGCATCATCTGTTGCGTATGAACTACTCATGTAACACAAGCGATTGCAAGGCTAACTTCAGTATCAGTCTGAACGGTTGGCTTTACCATGCCTTTGTTTGGAAAAGGTGACTTTGGAAGCTATTTTGCAAAGCTTAGTTAAATTGTCATTTGAAAAATATAAACAAATAGAAATGTGCCTTCATATCAGATAAAGGTAATTTGGGCCTAACAGACATCTATCTGCCCTTTTCCAGGCAGTGCAGGAACACTGCATAGCAAATGGGATTGGGAGCAGGAGAAACAGCACCGCAATTTTTGTGTTTGCCTGCAACACTTCAGTTACTATTAGTTGTAAATCAGTCCAGTCTGTACATTTCCACTGGCCTTGGCTTAGGCTCATCCTGCCTCAGTTAGGAGCACACCTGCAGTTACTCACATCATAGCTGATGTAAGAAGATAAACAGCTCCAAAGGGCAAGTCTAACTGCAGAGGAAAGGAGCCTGATTTAATCACCTAGCTGAGGTGCCTGAGCTTAATCAGGATAAATTAAGGGGGTCTGATTAATTTTGTTGTGTTTCTGAGGGAAGAATTCTGTGCTGTTTGTAATATGGTGAAATTGTTTTACAGTACCTGTGCATCCCTCAAACTATGCCAGAAATGGTGCTATCTTTGGGGGAGGAAAATCAGGGCTTCACATGATACCTCACACCTTTACTTGAAACCAGCATGGCTACACTTTGTCTCAGAGCAAACATAAAAAAAATGCATGGCAGCATACTTAGCGTTTTAATAATAATGGCTCACTGCAATACTATTTCTAATTCCTTTTTACATTTTTTTTTATCATGAAAATAGATTAATGGTCCATTTTATGATTTTCCAACACTATTCGTTGCAAGGCTCAGGCATTCTGCTCAGATGGTTAACTCCTCTTCTGTGAGCTTTACGAGTGTGCTCCAGTTTACTCTTTTCAGTCTGCTGCATGTTGAATATTTATCTGTGTTTTTCTTCAGTCTACCTCCAGATTTCTGACTCTTGTGATTCATGACAAAGATTTTAATGACACTGGAAAGGACAGCCACCTCAATCTCATTGTTTGCACAATCAGAAGATCATAATCCAGCTGCGATAAATCTCAGCTCTGATAAGAAATAATTTGGCATTGCCTAAACATGACATGAATACATTACGAAAAGTCTGTCTTAGCTTCTAACTTGCAGCTTGAAGCTAAGAGCAGTGGATGAGATCCAAAGACTACAGAGTACTTTTTGGTCTCGGTCTTTGAAGCTTACTAAGACTTTCTCAAACTGCATTTTATAAGCCCACTATATATTTTTCCTTGTAAAGTCCACGTATTTTCTTGTAATTTTTTTTCCCTCCCTATCCAGTTGAAACCAGTATATTCATAGTACGATCAAAGTGCAAATGTTGACATTTACACTGCTGGACATTTAAATAAAATTCTTATATAAGTATCTATTAGGCAAGATTTACTTCATGCCATTTTCAATCAACTACATAGCCAAGCAGTATATATAGAAAAATAAATCCCCTATTCATACTTATACAAATATTTCATGTACACTTTGTTTATTCATTGGAAGAAACTGAGCATATCTTCCGCAGTTTTACCACAGGTCATCTGAAGGGCAGTATCAGGATTCCTGTGATCCATGTAGGCCTCCCAAGGGGACAAAGAACAAGACCTGTTTGATCCAGCACCTGCTGTGAAACCATCACTTGGATACTTTTTTGTAAATTTTTGCCAGACTGTGAATAGTATAAATATGTAAGAAAGAGCAACAGGAAAATCAGCTGGATATTGACAAAAATGCCATTAGGAGCCACTGATCAATCATTTCAGGCTACTTTTTTTTTTCTGCTGGGTTTGCAGCTTCAGCAAGGTCAGCAGTTGGCATCGGTATTAGCAGACCCGGGCCACCACAGTTTTTAGCTACATGTTACCACATTGTGCTTTTGTTATGGTCTAGAGGGAATGTGCACAAAATGCAAAATATGGCAGTTGGCATTCTTATGTGATACGTATAACTGGCAGGCAGTTTGGAGACTATTCAAGGAGCACTCAGAATACCCTGATAGGGTTTAGCAATACAGCTTCTAAGAATCATCAAATTCTAATTCCACAGAAAAACTTTAGCAAAAATCCTCTTAATTGCCAGATAAATTCTTGGAGGGTTGTTTTGTTTTGTTTTAAGTTTAGGTCCTCTGGAACTTGACAAAAAGACCTTAGGGAATGGATTTGAGTAATGATTTTCTGAAGCTATTAAACTTAACAATGACTTCAAAGATTTAGCATCTGTTTTTTAAATGTTTGCATGAGGCTGACAGTTGGTATACAATGTTTCACCCCGTTGCAGTTGGCAACTACCAAGATATTAAATGTTACATAAAATACAAACTTCGCCTGAAACCATGCTTATGATCAGGAAGAAGGCTATGAAATATGGCATCTTCACGTTCATCAGCCCCAGGTGAGGGTTTAAAGTCTGCTTGACTTACTGACACACGTACCTTTATGTCCTTAATCATTTGTTAGCACCAGAAAAAGGCAGAGCATTGAGGGAAGAGTGAGTTTCACTCCCTTCTGGCTCACATATCAGGAGCTGTTAGCAAAATTCCAGCTCCATGGTGGGGATGTGAGAGTCCAAAACAAACAAGATGTTTTTCAGATGCTAGACTGTGTTTAAAACTCTGACACTTGGAAAAATTTATTTTATTTTATTACTGTAAATTGAGCAAGTTTAATTAATATCAGCTCACTGACAAACAAGTATGCTGGTTTAATGGTTGGTTTTCACACTGTGCAACAAATCCTGACACACAAGCCTTTATAGGAGTTGAAGACCCAGACAGCAGAGCTAATGTGGATCCACTTGGCAGCTGGGTGAAGGGTGAGAGAAACAAATCTGTCCCCTCCCCTTTATGGACAAGCTCCTCCATTTCATTTCACAGGCCTAAAGCAGGGCTCTCAACTTCACCAGCTGCATGGAAAAATTTCCTTTTGGAAGAAACTTATATCTACTGCTAGACTCATCCTGGGTCTCCATAGATAGTGTGAGAAGTGAATAATTTACCATTCCTAAAACCCAGATTATCTCCTATTTGTCCATTCACACTCGGCGCCATATACACCACCTGTGAGTTAGCTCTACTATTTGGCTCTTAACTATACAGGGTCTAGCTGAATCAGAAATTTTATCTAACAAAAGCCAAACAGGAAGAAAACAAATGAAATGCTGACTTTTAAATGCCACTGACCACAAAATGCAATAGCACTGCTTTGTCACTGGTTTGCTAACTGATTGCTACCTTCTGCATAGGTAACCAGTGTTTGTGATCAAGATGTCAAACAAACACTTTTATGCATTATTATACATTGTAAAGCAGGCCACAGTTTGGGCACTGTATTTGAATGTAATGTATAAGTTCTGTGGAAAGGAAATAAGTTAAATTTCAAATCTTTAAGACAATTGTTCCAACTTCTCACTGTTCCACTCCCAATTTACTTAGTTCAGAGGAAAACAAGGGAAAAGTTTTTAATTACTTGCCTTTCTTATCTCTTCATTTGAAAGAAAGGCAGTGAAGAAAGGGGTATTTCTTAACTTTGAGAAGCCATGGCACAGTTAAGGTTGGGCTACTCCCCCTATCCCTTCTTTAAAATAGTTTATTGAAACTAAAGAGTGAAAAGAGGAATCTTACTGAAAGAAAGTCTGTTTATGCAGAACTCATGGAAGAAAGTGTTCCAGAACATTAATTTATTTTAAAATATTGCCCTTTAATACTGCCAAGATTAATGAAATCAACTGTCATCTGCAGAGGAAGTGCCGGTTTACAAGCCAAAGCTGTTATGAATTATGTGCAGGATTTTTTCAAGATTTCAGAAAATTTTGGTAGAAACCATGTGTATAATATACTTATTTGATACAATTCTCCATTATTTAGATCTTATTTATCCAGCACCCTCTTTGGATACAGATAAATAACTATCTTCACAGACTGGAGGGTGTCCAAGAAATATTGAGATAAATAAGATGCGTTTTCCCTAGGAAGTTAGGGTGATATGGCAAGCTGAGATCTGCCTCAAAGACAGATCTGAACATAAATGCAAAGTAGAACTGTGTGAAATCATCAACTCTGCCTGCTAAAATCAGTTCCCAACTTCTTCTGTGGCATAAAATGTTCACTGTATCTTTCTATAGCATCAAAACTTTCATCAGTTTTGACATCAGGTTTCCTGGACTCCCTGAGTATTAGCGAGCATTAGTGAAAGCTTTCACCAGGGCTCATTTCCTTTGTCGAGGTCATAACCTATTTCTTCTTATTCTCTCATTGATCGAGCTACCCAGCATTATCTGGAAAGTCATAGATTTTTTTTTTTTTTGTAGTTTCTCAACTTGTTTTGAGTCAGTTAAAAAAATACAGATCCTTCACCCATATAGAGGGCTATATATTTAGCTGACATAAAGCAATACAAATCTAACTGCCTTCCAATAGCTATATACACTTATACTTTCTGAGAATTTGGGGCTGTAATTCCCTTGCATAATACTAACAACATGATTACTATCGCGCATTTCCATTCTTGTGACAATACATGTTCTGTAAGAAGTATAAGGTTGCAGTATACAATTCCATTGATTTCCATATAATTCTGCCATCTATAACCTAGATACTCCTTTTTTTGTCTATACTGAAACAGAGAAGGTAAAAAGGTCTTCTGCATAGAATTACTGGGGTTGTAGGCCTTATCCTTTACAGATGAAAAATGAGCAACTTACTGCTGATCCTTCTAGACCATGAGAGTATCCACTGACCATTGGAAGACCTACACCAAAGGAAGTTAATAACTTCTGGAAGTGAGACTCACTTTCATTTTGGTTACTAGCAAAAGGCTATAATAGCATTCTCTACTTTGAAATAACACTTTTTTTCAGGATGTTCTAGACAGGTTCTGGCCCTCACTGCTGCCAGTAAGAAATATCAGAGATCACAGCTTGGCCTCAAAAATCTGCTCAATACTCAGTTTGTATCCTACAGAGGGAAGGATTAAAGCCCATCATTCAGATGGAGGAAAGCAAATTTTTTGTTAGACCTATGTAAACTCAGATCTCTGACTGTCCTATTGAGTTTAGCTTTCTCATAGGTGCACTTACACTAAAATCTCTCTTGAAGATGTTTCAGCTTCCTCTTCTGCCCCTGCTCCCTTCATTGCTTCCTTTACCCTCTAACCCCATTCTCCAACCACATACTCTTGTGAGATATCAGGCAGGCCAACCTAAGCATACCATTTTTGGTCTTAGTGGAATTTCCATTTGTTATCTTAAAATTGATATTGCATAGGTAATTAGCTTTGCACTCTTTTGCCAAAGAGGTTTTAGTCTAGATGGCAGCTAAGTACCAGGAATTCTAGCTTTCAACCTGCAGAAACCAGTCACAAGAATTAGATGCATAATTCACTTCCCTGTGTAAATTCGTGTTTCACCAGGCTGCTTTCATGATAGTAAATATTTATTTAAGGTTTTCTCCCTTTTGTGATGATGTGTTTCAAAGTAGTGAGACAGAGAGCAGAACATCTATATCATTGGGAAATCATAAGAGTTATGCACAGACTGATCCCTGCTTTGAAATTTTATCCTTGAGTGTCCAAAAGTCATTGGAAAGGAAAAAGTAGATATGTTAAACACAACTGTTACTTCAGGTAGAATATAAGGGGGCTTCAATCCCTATGGAATCTGCACCGAGGAAAGAGATAAAGTAGGTACCACCTCAACACTAAACAAAGTTCAAGGATAATTCACAAACAGCAGCAGATAAAAAAGTTGATTTTTTTCTTGGCAATGAAAAGGTGGGGAAAGACAGAAATCATTCATAAATATGGGCTCAGGGTATCACTGAGTGATCAGTTTTTATCAGGGATCCCAGAGAGACTACTGTCTTTACTCAGGTGAAATCCTGCTCATTGCAATGGGATTTTGCCTGATCAGACAGAGGACCACATGTGCAGCCCTGTCAGTACTATATGCACCTGCGCAGATGAGCAGGGAGGTAAGAGGGATGGTGTCAATCTTGAGACAGACTGAACTAGTAGAGAAAGGCCTTCCCAGTGGAAAGTACCCACCATGGCCATGAGCTAGGAACATCACTCTCTGCTATTCAACCTTTGCCATGTTCTGGGCTACAGTAAAGACTGTGGGGGCAGAGTAAAAGGGGCGTGTTAGTCCCAGTTTTTTCAGCTGGTCTGAGCTAGGGTGAGTATAAAATGAAACAATATGGTCCCCTGGCAAACCCTGTACTGTACTCTCCATGGAAATAGCCTCATATCAAGGCATATTTAGGTGTTACAGCTAAATCAATACAATTAGACAAAAAGACAGCAGATTTTGATTAACTTCTGGACAGTGGACTTGAATTAATTTTATCTAAGGAAAACATTCTCTGAAGTTATTGGTGAGGTTAGGAAAAAGGAATTGATTTGGTTTCATTAGAGCCCTGTGAACTGTGTTGATTCTCTACTTTCCAAATACTGTTTTAAAAATATTAAAACCCAACAGTTTATAGAGGTTTATACTGATTATACATCCCACATCACTTTTTTTCAGGTGATAAGGTACAGGCTTCTGCATCCTGGCAAAACTCCAGGATGGATAATTGCATTGCCTTGCCAAGTTTTAATTGAATGAGGTGTTCTTCTTAACTTTGTCTCCTCAATTACTGTGCATTATTGTGCATTGTTAATTATTGACCACACATCTCCAGAGGAAGCTAACTTGCAGAGGTACCATATTGTTGTAATGTAATCCAGAAAAGAACTAAAGCTAAAGCCTTCAAATATGTCTAGAAGAAAGATGCTGGCAGGGCAGGACTGATGCAGCATCCTGTCATCCAAGCTTCATTTCTTCCCTTTCTTCATGCATTTAAAATAATTATCAGCATAGACTGATGACAGAGCCCTTCCATTTTTTTGTGTATGTTCTAAGTGAAGAAAGAACAGCTAGGCTACAATTCCCCAGCTTCTCAGTGGTCTGTTGATATTGTGGTGATTTGGAGGCATTTCTGTGAAGAACTCCAACGGGCTAATTGGAGATGTCTCAAAATACCCTTGTTCGGGTTGGAGGAGGATCTGATTGGTTTTGTTTTCCAGAGAAATGTTAGTTTGTTCTAACCAAAACTGTTTGTGAAACAGAAACATAAATCTTTTGTCCCAAACCATTTTAGGATAGATACCAAAAATGCTTTTTTTTCAATATTTCAAATTAGGAAATTAGGCAAAGAGGAGAGGAAAAGTAACAAAGTTCATTTTGTACTTTGTATTTTAAAGCAATTTTGTATTTTAAAATTTTAGGAAAATAAATAGACTGAAGAAAGCAGAAATCAAAATAAAGCGTATCCAATACATGCACAGAAACTTGTGTTATCTAAGGAATTTTTTTGGCACAACACAGAAGATTGTAATTTCAGCTTTTTACCAACCCAGTATATGGCAAAATGATCACAAATATGAAAAAATCTGAGAAATCAGGAAAGCTAAATCTTTCCTACATACAAAAATAACATAATTTTCTTTTTATATGAACATATTTATTTCAAGGTAATGTCCAGAGTTTAAGCTAAGTGATAGCACTTATTTGTAAATCTATACATACATAATTAATGTCTATGTAGAAAACACTTGTATAGAAATTAAAATATTTTATATGTATATTTGTACAAGTAATAAGACAACTTTTCTATGCAGTCAATATTGCTGTTAACCAGTGTGACAGTTTAGTTTGAGTACCCAACTCAGATAACTTATGATGTGAGGGAGTTCAACTCCACCTCCCAAAAGAGATATGAAGAGGGAATAAGAAGAAGCAGACAGTACCCATGTGAGGGAATAGGAGGTCCCTCAAGCTGCTGAGATAATTAATCTTAAAACAACACAGATTTTGAGTGAAAAAGTTGTATACCCTCTAGTTTTAATACTTTACAGGGTCTTCTCTCCTACTCTAGAGCTCTGAGGTTGGGCATACGTATGTTAAAGAGGACACAGTAAACCAAGAGTGAAATTCCAAGTCCTGACCAGTTGAGGGGGGGCAGGGGGCATGGTTTATCTTTTGTAGTTTGCATGGTTTAAGGCATATTCTTTGAGCAGCATTCAGTACTTCAGGCATTGTGCCATGACACCCCTATCCCTTCTCTGAAAACCAAAGACAGTAAATGCCTGCAGCAGAGATGAAACCAGGGTTGCTAAAGTGTAAACAGGTGAAGAAGAAGGAAGAAATTGCTCCTGAAGAGCAGTTGCTATGAGAAAATTATGACCACATGCAAATTCTCCAGGAAGTTGTGAAACATGCTTCATGTTGTTGAAGAGTTCATCTACCTTTTATTCCCCCTGTTCCCTAAGAAAAAAAATACAATAAATTTCTTGAGCAGAATGATTTTAAATGATTGAGAAATCTCCCTTCAGTATCCCAAACAGTTGTTTTATTGGCAACTGAAGCCCCTTTTTCATTACTCTTCAAAGATCCCTCCATTTCAATTCTACTTGTTCACATTCTGCTTCAAATGATACCCCACTGAGCTGACCACATGCAGGACTGTGTTCCAAGACCTCTTTTTTTAATAAAAATTCTCTTTCAGTGTCTCCACACCATGAAACAAATCACATAGCTTCATAAGCCATCAGACAATCCTTTCAGTTTCTCGTGCAGGCGAACTGAGCCTTTTTCATCTGATTAATTCACCAAGCAAGCTGATCTGGGAAGCATAAAAAGCTTCTGAGGCAGGATGAGAATCAGCAGCTCATATTTCATAATGGCATCACTAATGCCCCAAATTAAGTGCTGAGGCTGTTTTGCTTGGCAATATCATTTCATGTTAATTTTGGATGGGACCGAAAATGAAGTTGTAATCTCTCTCTGTCATGCTGCGACTATTTCCTTGACCATCTTAAGTGCTGCATTTTATGAGGATGTAGCTGTTACTGCTGGGTATGGAAACCACTATACAAGTAAAACCTCCTTGAGTTCCTGCCCCAAAGAGTTTGCAGATTCATGCGTTCATTCCTCAGAGAGGGTATCCTTGGGGAGCATGCCTGGCTCCCTGTAGGGGCTGGCCAAGAGGACCCAGAAAGGAATAACTTGCAGGCCTGGTGCAAGGCAAGCCCCATATTCAGTGAATCTGACCTCAGCCTCTGAGAGAAAAGGAACCCTCTGAATGAGTTGAAAGCACAGGTATCACGTGCTACATTGGCAATGCTGCACCAGACCTGACTAGTAATTAGCAGCTCTGTTCAATTCATTGGAGGAAAGACTTTAAGAGAAGGACGTCTGATTCTTTGAAAAGCAATAGTGGCTCTTTTTTCTCGCATTCTGTATTGCTTTAGTGGTTCCAGTTGCCTTTTAGTCATTATTACTGTGTTTGGGGGGTTTTTTGAAAATTCAAGCTGTGGTTTTTAATGACCATGTACTACTCAGTGTGAACAACTAGTGTTACTGGTCAACAAATCAGTATGTCCATTCTAAGGTTCTAAAATGAGGTGCCTAACATTATAGATAAGAATTCCTGTATTTTCACTAATTTGCAAAGATAATTATCTAGTTAGTGTTACAATGTTTAGACCATTTACACAGGTTTGCCAAATCTTGTATTTTTTGAGGGCCATAGTCAATTGATATAGATATTTATTAAAATATGTAATTTGAATATTTTTATTAGTCTTGGTTTTCACAGAAGAGTGGGTTTTGCTCCCTCAGAGCCTGTCCCCTTGTCAGCTTCAATTTATCTCAACCAAAATGATCATGTTCCCAGCTATGAACTCTACATTTATGTCCTAGACCCATAAAAGGTCAAGACCTTAGATTTTTTTTTTAATCTATGTCATTGTGATTTTAAAAGAGCCTAAAGGATCAACAAGACCAAATTAAAAGAAAATAATTGTGTTCATTCACTTCAGATCTTTGAATACTGCAGTTCCAATTTAAAATAAGCACATGTTGGTAAGCAACTCAAGCACAGAACTGTACACGGTATCATTTTTATTAGGACTGGCCACTTCAGAGTTCATTTTTACCTTCATTAAAATATTTTAATCTATGTCTTTAAGTATATAAAACATCAAAGTTTCATTCTACCCCTACCATCTCAGGAAGAGATCAACTCTCAGTAAGACCCTTGCCATTTTCTTTGATCTTGTACAGACCTGGGGATTTTAAGCCTGGTGTTGACTCTTTAAAGAATTTTAGAACTAATTGCTTAATGTTTTTATTGTGTCCTTTTCTCTAATTTAATATGATGTTTTATGAAGCTGTTAGAGACTGAAATCTCTGTATTATATTTTTGCTGTTACTGGTGACATATTTCTAGTGAAATTTCAAGTTAAAGGGAATAATTTATAATGTTCCTTATTTTGTTGATAAGAACTTCTTTCTGGTGATCCTCTGTTACTCTGTCTGGGCTATAATTTTTCTTCTGCACACATATAATCTTGCAATGAAATATATAGCCTTTTTTTGGTCTACTTACATTCAGTGGATATTTTGAGTCTGTGGTTTAATTCAGTATAAATTACTTCATATTTGAACCAGAAGAATATACCTATTACTTTTAAACTGCCTAAAATGCTGGGGAGCATTTAAAGCCTGGGGATAAATCTGGATTCTGCTGAAGGCAATAGCAAGCTCCCATCAACCTTAACAGAGTCAAAATTTCCCTGAAGTTCTCAAGTACCAGAAGGACTTGACCAAAGCAGATTTTGGTGTAGGATATTTAGACACACCACTTTCCCTGTCCATGTGAAAAATTCCCCTCTCACTGACAGTCATGACTGAACCCACTTTATCTCCTTACCGGTATACAAGATGGCTAGTTGTAATTGATTAATATGTGAAGAGGTAAAACCTGATCTATGCAAGTGTCCAAATCAGTTTAATCGAGGGAGAGCAGAGACGAGGGAAAGCTTCATTCATGCTGAGTTGCATGAGGGGGCACAGAAAGCATAAGTGAAATTTGTGCTCTGCAGGACAGACCGACCTCAGCAGATGGGTGCATTCTGCACTTCCCTATGAAGTCTTTAAAATATAAGCTTCAAACACACAACCCACAATAACCTTCACTCTTGGTGACAAAAATCACAAATACACATGGCAAGAGTGGCAGTTGAGAGAAACTTTTTGCCAGGAGCAGATTAATATAGCGTTCTTGGGGTTTGCTGTTATTCAAGTAAATAGAAACAGATGAGAATCCAAGAAGATCAGACTGTAAATCTAACTAACAATCGGAAGGCACATTCCAGTAAGTTGAGGAGAATGATACAATTTCTGCTCTTTCAACTCAGTGCTTCCTCTGCTTTTCAGTCACTTCATCTTTGGTTCTAATCTTAGTCAACTAACATGGTGATCTAGTATTTCAACTGCAAGATTCTGCACCATGCAATGTACCTTGACAGTTTTTGGATACCTTTCATGCACAAATTTCTGAAGGCTCAAAGCATATAGCTAATTCAAATAACAAAATCTTTGAGATTTAGTTGACGTTGTCACAGTATGTTTTCTGACTAGATCTGGATTTTCTTTGACAGAATGAAAGAAATGAAAACAGATTTGTGTGCTAGTCCAGTCTTATTTTCATTTTATGAAGGGCATGTAGGAAGTTGCTGATGATGAATAAATAAAAGTAGCATGCCAAGTAAATATTATTCATTTGTAGTCACATATGTACTAGTGGGCGCATCTTTGGGTTTCAAACCTCATCCAGATGGAAAAACATCTGGAATTAAAAAAATATCAGGCAAAGAGTGCAGTATCTGAAGCCCTCTTATGAGATTGGTTTTTTTGTGGGTCCGATAGTTCTGTAAAAACTGTAAGGAAAAAGAAAAAGACAGGAGTGCAAAATAATGTATATATATTGGATTGTGTTATAACAGGTTGTATGCATAGTTTTTAAAAATCAACTTCAGATTTAAAGATGCTAATATTACCTCCCTGGACTCTGAACAACATGTTTATTAATGTAATATTTTAATTCCCTTTAAGTTCAACTCCTGTTTTGTCATGGTTGTCCTGTTCCTACATAGGAAGAATTTGTGAAATATTGAATTCTGAGTACAAGTGGCTGTTCATGCTTCTCAGGTTTTCTAGTGAGCAAAATAGATATGCTTAGTGTTTTCATTTTATCTTCTGTATGTGACAGATCATGCACTACACCAAAAGCTCTCATGTGGGGTCCACAAGTCATTTGCCTACTATTAAGGCATAGCTAATAAAATGTCAACAATTCTAATCATAGTTATCTTTAAGAAATACCATAAATATTAGGTTACATGATTAATACATCAGTGTTTATTACCTGGTGTCAGAGAAATTGGTCATCTAATAAATCAGTCTTTGCACTAGAAACATTTAAAGGTAAATATCATTCCAAATCAGTGTGATTTTTAGGTTTGTACTCCCAGTTCTGTATAAATGTCTCATAACAAGAAATTAGACAATTTCCTATGGCTTTACATCATCAAAATGGAGAGTTGTACATATAGCTTTTGCAGACTTCAGAATATTTTCTCCTGGTTTTCTTTCCATGCAGTTAAACCAAAATTATCCAAGAAATATGGTCCTCAGTGTGAAAAAATCTTTCTCTTCCTTACTGAAATTTTAGCATGTAATGTTTTTCTAAAAAACCTTTCTCTTCCTTACTGAAATTTTAACATTTAATGTTTTTCTTTTTATAAGTATATATTGTTAAATACTTTTTTAAATAGTTGTGTACTTGTTGGATCTTTCCATAAGACTAACCTGAACTGACTATTTGCATGGAAAGCTATAAACCATCTCCAATAAAAATAGATATTTTTTACTAAGGATTTTTTGTATTTTACACTATTTCATAGCTTTGATGTCACCAAAAGATTGTATTTCACAGCTGTTACTTAGCTACCATGAATTACTGCTTTTAAAAAAAACAAGGAAAACATTAAAAGATTTTTAATTAAGAAAATTCATTACAGCATTGAGTTCCTCAAGCATTTAGTGCAACATCCTTTACTTTTTATTTTAAAAGCTTAATTGAGAGCTATAAAAAATTCCCAGTTAAGACTTTAGAACTCCTCAGTTGTTACATCAAAATGTTAAAATACATTCCTAGCAAAAGATTTCCCACAATAAAATAACAAGCTTGGAGACAAAAAAAGACACCTCACACAAGAATAATCAGCTATAGAGCTGAAGAAAATGTTTTTGCCTGTTGGTCAGCTGTTGACAATACCTACAAGGTACATATTCTCATAAAATCCTAAATTCTGAGTGAACAGGGAGGTGGGCAGTATCCACTTCTAGGAAGAGCATTCTGTTAGAGGAGGTAGGGCAGCACACTTATCACACTCAAACGGGAATGGTGGAATCAGCATTTATTATTATGAATGTTTCAACAGGCTAAAAAATGTCTTGTAGAACAAGCAATCCTGATTAAATAAAATCCTTGCAGAGACACACTATCAACTTTTTTTTCTGTTAATCTGTTCTACACCTTGAAAGTGCTTGGGCATGTTCTTGGTTTTAAGGATTTATATACCTGCACTTAATGCTTATAAACTCTAGATATGGGGACATTTCTGAAGACACAAAATGCTCTTACACATTCTTTGAAAGTGGAGTTAGCTTCCCAGCTCACATTTGGTCCCTGGACATAATTTTTCATTACAGTCTTAACAGAGCTTTGCCTTTGCTTGGTTTCTTAGCAAACATTGAACTCTCCATTATTTCAGCATTTCAGCCAGAAATAACAGACATACCTATATTTTCAAATGGTGCCTAATTTTGAGTTTCCCAGCAAATGATCTGTCTTCTGAGATCAAGTAGTATCAGTCTTGATTTTCAAAAAGCATCAGTCTTAACAACAGCAACAATAATGTTGTCGATACTTTTAAAAACTACATTATGAATAAAAGCCAGACAAGAATATCCCACCAAACTCAGTACACATTTTAGTATCTGAGAGAACAGATCTAAATATCGCCATTAGTGTATGAGATCAAATAACTTGTCTGCTTAAACTGTGCAGTTTCATCTGCCATAAAATGAGCAGAAAATGAACTCAACCTCAGAGAAATTTAAAATACTTATTTTTTAATGGAAACTTAAGTGTATGAAGCTATTTAAAGAAAAGTATACTTTTCTAATGCTACTGATTCCAAAAGTACTTTACAATGGCAACTCTCAAGTTAGTTAAATTTCCTAATTTCTAAATAAGATATAAGAAATTCAGTGGAAATATAACTGATTTTCTACCCAAAGCCGTATTTGGTTATAAAACTTTAACAGATCCATTTATGTACTAAATTATTTAAGCAAATGCAATGCTTCCAAATTGTATTGTTTTGCAAGGTTTCTCCTGGAACCTTTGCCATTTATCATACATGTACTTCTGTCTTTTTTCTACTCAGAAGCACAGCATGAAAAAACTTCATTTCACATTGAAACATCACTATGTGGAACAGTGTGATGAAATGAGACACAGGAGGAGAGTTTGTGTTATACTCTGGTAAACAGTTGGTCTACAGGAATGATAGCATTTTATGCTGTGACTGATATATCAATTGTGAGTCCTAAAATACGACTGATCTAAAAGTGGGAGTTCTGCCTATGATAAACTGTATGCATGTGAAAGATTACAGGTAACATGCCTAAGCCTGCTGGGAGGTCACAACCTAAATCTCATCTAGGAGTTAATATAACAATGCAATAAATTCTGGTAAAATAATATCTCAAGTATACTTAAAGATAATGTTACTTTGCTAAATAGAGCCATACTAACAACTAAGACCCTGAGCTTGTAGATAAGACCCTGACATTGTCTGCATGCATTATGTGAATGAGCAGTTCCAATAAAGATCTACATTAAAAGCAAGTGTCTAAATTTTGCAGGTTCAGTACAGGCAACTCTGTAGAGCACAGAAGGAAAATCCTGCCTATCTACTGCATGGGACTTCAAGAGCTACATGGTATTAATGTATTAACAAACACTGATCTGAAGTACTTCAGATTTTTGAAAATCTAAAGACAAAATTGCTAAATATTATTTTAATAACCTTCAGAATGAAATTAGAAAGTGTGCTCAGGGTTATCTGAAAATGTGAATTTACTCATTTGATCCACTTAAGTACATTAATAATTTCACAAGGTGTTGTTCACATCACATAATGCCTGGCCTTTCACACGGTCCCACAGAAAATGCTGGCACTACTTCAAAAGCCAAGAGTCTTTTGAGTGGACCTGATTCGATTATGTACATAAGTATGTGTTTAGGTCCTTTACAGAACAGGGAACAATTTATTGCTCTGAAGCACATAGCAGTAAGGATGATGAAAATCAAATATTTAGACACCAACCATGCAGTGAACTTTATATAAGAAGATCTTTGTATCTCTTCGGATCACTGTATGTGCGACAAACTGAAGACAAGTGGGGAGATAAATCTGGCATCATAATCTACACTTAAATGTAGAAACAACACACCAGTATTTCAAGTCTAAAATAGTCCATACTGTAAAGGGGTGGCTTTCTTCATATGTGAGACTGAACCCATTCAAAGCTGCTCTCTTTAGTAATCTCGTTTAGAGAAAAGCATTTCTCATCATGCATAAGCTGTGAAAAGATAGCTGGAAAAAGTGTTGATTAGAAGGGACATTTATGAAATGCTGTCAGTTGAAACTTCCTTGTCTGAAATTCACATCTTCTTCCATAACCAGCTATATATTTGCCCACTGCAGCACTATTATAATCAGTGGAAACTTTCCTCTTGACTCCAGTGAACAAGATCAAGACCTAGAAGTGACCAAAATATTATATCTCTCTCTGTTTTGATTGTTAAAACAGTATTGGAGCAGCATGTATTTTATGTATATAAGCAGCATTTATTTTATGTATATAAGCCTTAACATAGTTTCATGTCACAGGAGATGTCACTATGAGTCTGGTCACTGACAGCAGGAGACTCAAAAATAAGTTTTAATTAAAATTACTAATTACCAATAAAAGTGAGAGGCAATACATGAGGCAGAATGCTAGCTAAATGTTGTGCCACAGTAAGGAGAGAGAAATGCTTCCCAGAGCTAAATGCTGGGGGGGTTATGGACATGCACGCACTCTTCCAGGCAGGCACTACTGTTGGCAGCCCTCTTGAATGGACAATGAACAACTGTCCTGGATCACGGGGACGTTACCACCTCTGCCTAACCAGTGCAACAACTCACACCACTGCACAGCATAAGCAAAGCAGCCTCCTTGTCCATAAACCTTTACGATTGTTTGTGCCTTCACTCTGTCTAAGTTTGTCCCCTGCTTATCCAGGCAGCAGAAACTGAGTTGCCTTCCGTTTGTTCTGCATCCCCAAACAAGTGTATATGGGAGAAGGGATCACTTTGGATCTTGTTATTTGAGTGATTATTCTGTAAAGTAGGCAGCCAGAGTGAGTCACCAATGAAATGAAACTCAGGCTAGCAATAGCCAGACAGAGCCACAGATGAGTGACCCACATCACTCAGAGCAAAATATGCAGGAGATACAGAATTATAAACAGCCATGATGAGTAATCCACAGGGGTTTTTTAGATGACAGGAACAGCATAAGCCACAATTTAGATGCCCCTGTAGTAATGGAAGTAAAGGAAAGCAACAAACTCCGAATG